>NC_081413.1:445572537-446783787 GCF_030272615.1 Cryptomeria japonica | reverse complement strand
AACATACCCTGTAGTACTCCTCCATGTATCAATATCACCCGCCAAATCAGAGTCAACAAATCTACTCAGAGCAGCATTCGATCCTTTGAAACATAATGCCTTTGTAGTAGTTCCTTTCAAATACTGAAGAATCCATTTCATAGCATTCCAATGTTCCATACTCGGATTACTCATAAACCTGCTCACAACTCCCACTACATGTGCAATTTCTGGCCTTGTGCATACCATTGCATACATCAGACTACCAACAGCTGATGAATATGGGATGTTAGACATTTTATTAACCTCTTCCTGTGCCTTTGGGCACATCTCCTTAGTCAATTTGAAATGACTAGCCAAAGGTGTACTAACTGTTTTTGCATCCTACATGTTAAATCTTTTCAACACCTTCTTTATATACTCACTTTGGGACAAATTCAAGGTTCTATTTTTCCTGTCCCATGTAATCCTCATACCGAGAATTTGCTTAGCGGCACCCAAATCCTTCATAGCAAATGACCTAGCTAATTTCTATTTAAGATCATTTATATGTTGTATGTTAGACCCAGCAACAAGCATGTCATCAATATAAAGCAATAGGATAATATAACTGCCATTATCAAATCTCTTTAAATATACGCTGATCAGAATGACATCTATGATAACCATGTTCAGCCATGAAACTATCAAATTTTAAATACCATTGTCAGGGTGCTTGCTTTAGGCCATACAGACTTTTCTTCAACCTACACACCAAGTTCTCCTTACCTTTGACCTCATATCCCTGTGGTTACAACATGTAAATTTCCTCCTCCAAATCTCCATGGAGAAAAGTTGTTTTGACATCTAATTGTTCAAGATGTAAATCATCTATAGCCACAAGACTAAGTACAGTTCTAATTGAAGTCATTTTTACAACTGGAGAAAATATTTCATCATAATCTATGCCCTTTTTCTGTGAAAAACCTTTTACCACAAGTCTGGCCTTATATCTTTTCTAACCTCCTTCCTCCTCCTTTAGCTGATAAACCCATTTGTTAGGCAAGGCTCTTTTTTCTGTAGGTAAAGGGACTAAGTCCCAAGTCTTATTTTTCATCAAGGAGTCCATCTCCTCTTTCATGCCTAGCTCCCATTGTTGTTTGGCATCTACCTGCATTGCTTCTTCATATTCTTTTGGTTCATTAGAATCTATTAATAAAATAGAATACAAAGAAGGAGAAAATCTTCTAGGGGGTCTACTAGTCCTCGTAGAACATCTAACACTTGCAGGAGTTTGTGGGACAATCTGTTGTTGCTGAGCATCAGGTACCTGTGGCATTTCATTTTCAGGAATCTCATCCAACACCACATATTCTTGTTTGTCCTGTTCATGCTTCTTTTCCTACATCTATTCTTTATACATGACCTTCTCATTGAATATAACATCTCTACTTCTAATTATTTTCTTATTTTCAAAATCCCATAACTGATAGCCATATTCATCTATCCGATATCCAATGAAGGTACATTTCTGAGATTTAGCATCAAGCTTGGTTCTATTTTCTTTATCAACATGGACAAAAGTTTCGCAACCAAAAGTTTTTAGAAAAGAATAATTTACCTTTTTACCAGTCCATGCCTGCTCTGGAATACCACCATCCAAAGGGGTTGAAGGTCCTCTATTTATCAAATAGACAGCAGTATGTACAACATCTGCCCAAAAATGTAAGGGCAATCTAGCATGCAATCTCATGCTCCTCGTGTGTTCCATGATAGTCCTATTCATTCTCTCTAACACACCATTTTCCTATGGAGTTCCTGGAACTGTCTTCTACTTTCAAATCCCATTTAAGGAGAAATAATCTTCAAATGCTTTGCTGCAATACTCACCTCCATTATCTGATCTGAGACACTTCAACTTTTTTCCTGTCTCATTCTCAACCAAAGCTTTCCATTTCTTAAAAGTTTTAAAAACATCTAATTTTTGTTTTAGGAAATATACCCATGTTTTTTTGGTTGAGTCATCAATAAAAATAACATAATAAAAAGACCCACCAAGAGATTATACCTGAGCCGGTCCCCATACATTTGAATGTACAAGCTCTAACTTCTCACTCTTCTTCTCTTTCCCAACCTTGAGAAATCTGACTCTTTTCTATTTACCATAAGCATAGTTTTCACAGAACTCTAAATCAATCTTCTTTAGTCCTGGCAATAGATTTTTGGAGTGAAGAGTTTTCATCCCTTTCTCACTCATATGCCCAAGCTTATGGTGCCACATTATCGAATCTGTTCTTGCAACATTTATTGTTGTTGTCCCTATAGTAACTTTGTCTGTAGCAGCTAGGGTAGAGTAAGTGTTACCTGTACACAGATATAATGTGCCTACCTTCTCACCTTTAGCTATTACTAATTATCCTTTAGCAACCTTCCACATACTATGTGAGAGGGTAACTATGCAACCTTCACTACTTAGTTGCCCTACAGAAATTAAATTTCTTCTTAAATTAGGAACATGTCTTACCTCCTGCAGAAACCAGTCATTTCCATTCTACAACTAGATCTTTATCTTTCATTTTCCAACAATTTGACAAGGCTCATCATCTCCCAAATATACCTGTCCAAAATCACCTTGAACATAATCTAGAAAATATTTTCTATGGGGTGTAGCATGAAATGAAGCCCCAGAATCTATTACCTAGGAATCATTAACATTATCCAAACATAAGACTAAAGCATCTTGTAAAGTATTACTTGCAATATTAGCTTCCTTACTGTGTTTTTCATTTTTGTCTCCTTCTTTGTTTTTCTGAGACCAAAAGTCTTTCTTTAGATGACCAGGCTTTCCGCAATACCAACAATCTTTATTTCCTCTAGATTGAGAGCGTCCTTCCTTTGTCTTCCCTTGTGACTTCTCATTCCTAGGGCCTTTTCCTCTTTCCTTTGATCTTCCTCTGTTCACATTCAAAACACTACCCGATGATGTTGGAGTCTCACCTGTGCTTTTCCTTCACATTTCCTTGCTTAGGATAACACCAACAATACCATCAAATACCAAAGTATTTTTACCAGACACAGAGTTACTTACAGCCATAACCAAGCTATTCCAACTTTCTGGCAAAGAACATAAAATCAAGAGAGCCCTAACCTCTTCTGCAAAAGTAATTTTTATCGAAGACAATTGACTGGTAATTGTATTAAATTCATTTAAGTGCTCTGCTATAGATCCTCCCTCACTCATTTTCAAATTAAATAGACGCTTCATAAGAAATACCTTATTTGAAGCCGAGGGTTTCTCATACAACTTAGCCAATGTCGCCATCAAATCTACAGTCATTTTTGCTTATGTTATATTGAATGCTATAGACGGTGCAAGGCACAATCAAATGGATCACAGTGCCTTTCTATCTAAAATGTCCCACTCTTCATCTGACATTATGGTTGGTTTCTTTGCCTTTCCTTCTAATGGCTGCCACAAATCTTTTTGATACAGGTAATCCTCCATCTGCATTTTCCATAACTGATAATTCTGGCTGTTAAACTTTTTGACCTTGAATTTGGAATCCTCCTTTACTCCCACTCAAATCTGAAAGTCCTACCAATTTATAGCAAACCTCGCTCTGATACCAATTGTTAGGGTTTCAAGCACATCCGAAGCAAATATGAACTAACAATTATATGCAGATTTAAATACAAAAGATAAAGAAATAAAACAGGATAGAGATAACACAGAGTTTTAACGTGGTTCACCTAGAATGAGTTACGTCCACCATACACAGTCATCCAATCTTTCTTATTATCCAGCAAAAATAGTACATCAACATTACAATGCCTTAAGCATCCCAGCCGCTTATAACATGCGTTTTTAGGGCAAAAAAAAAGTTGGCCTTTTTTAGGGTTTTTATTACAATGTCGGTTTTCATTTAAAAAAAACCCAAATTTTTTTTCTCGGGGGCTCCCACCCCCAAACCCCCACTTTTCTCGGGGGTTGCCGCCCTCGAACCCCTACTTGGGGCCTGGCTCAGCCCCGGACCCTGACAAGGATATGTGTTGAGTGTACAGTACTTTGTTGATTAGTCACCACATTTCAACAGAGTTCAACCAACAATAGTGAGATAACTAGTGGTGACCAAACCGGTAGAGGAGTTGGGGAAGAGTGCAAAGTAGGCAAGAATGAACTGATAGAAGATAAAACCAATGGAGAGTGGCAGAGTAGTTAAGAGAAGAGACAACCAATAGAGAGAATTGACAGACAGAGAGAACTGACAATGAACTGGATAGAAGATCCAGTAGAGAGATTTGAAGAAGAGTTACAAAATCCATTTGTAACAAGGCTATTAACTTGTCATTGATTATGTTTTGTATTCACTGAGTTGGAGCTCAGTGCAGGGGTTGTAGCTCCTTGGGTTGGTGCCCTAAATAAGGGGTTTGTGCTCCTTGGGTTGGTGCCCTAAATCAGGGGTTGGTGCCCTAAAATCAGGGGTTGATTCTCATTGGGTTGGTGCCCTAAACATTGTAATCATAGATTCATTGTGAGGTTGGATTGAAGCAGTAGACTCCAACATCATTTCTCACCAAGGTTTTTCCCATCTTGGGTTTTCCTCATATATGCTAGTGTTATGTGATGTCCCTTTATGTGTGAATGCATTTGTGATTAGTCTCCCCACTAACCGGTAATTTTGGATTGAGTTAGATTTGATAACCAATATACACGCATAGGATAGTTAAAGGGAAAAGATCGAGAACAATCGATTCAACCCCCTCTAAGTGGTGAATTGTGGCTATCAATTGGTATCAGAGCCTAGGTTCCTAGTCATAATAGCTTTCTCTAGCTTGGGTAGATTGTATCTTAAGGACACAATGGTTTGCTTAGTGTCAATTCCTACTCCAGTTTTTTATGGTTGAAACTATTCCATTTGGAGTTGTAGAATGGAAGTCTACCTATCCTTTCTAGGGTTTGATGTGTGGATGTCTATTGTAAATGGCTTCCCTAGATAAGTCAGTCCTCCCACCAATTCAGATGCAGAAACAAGACACCAATGCAATGAGACAACAATGAAGGCTATACTCTATGGTTTATCTAATGATGTTTTCTTGCAGGTGGATAGATGCAGATTGGCAAAAATCTTATGAGATAGATTGAAGAAGCCCTATGGAAATGAGCCTACTCTACATAACCAGCTTGTGAAGATAGAATGAGAAATGTACCTCATATATCTGCAGATGATGAAGGTAGATTTGTTAGGAGTCACAATATTGATGAAGAAGGAACCCACCTCTTCATAGCTTAAGAATCAAAATATGAGAGGCGTGCATCTTAGAATGATCATGTCGATCACTCCTACCAATAAGATGTGTTTGGCAGTGATAGTGAAGGAGAAGAAGAAGATGAAGTTGAAGTTGATCTTGAAAGTGAGCTTGTGAATGTACTTGAAGGACTTAGTAGAGTAAGAAAGGAATACAAGCTATTCAAGAATGTTGTTATAGTGGACCAGAACTAGTTGATGAAATTCCTTGAAGATTCTGAGAAATGTATCTTAGAATTGAAGCCTCAACAAGGAGACACCAAGGAGTGATAGTGTAGTGATCTAGCCTCTAAGCTAGAAGTAAAAGATAAAGAATATCAATAGCTTCTTGGAGAAATGGAGATTCTCTGAAATGACCTTGAGAAGTGTCAGGATGAGCTCAAGGTAAGAATATGGTTTGATGGCAATAGTGATGCCTTGGACAAGATGTTGAAGAAGCAAAAGCATGCCAAGGACACTAAAGGATTAGGAAGTGGTGTCAGTGAATGCTCCACCAGAAAGAATGTCCCCCACAATGACATTATGTTTCTCTCCTCAAATGGAGAGAACAAGAGTCAGACCTTCACAATTACAAATACTCCCTAGAAGAAGGTTGATCTAACTACAACTGGTGAAGAATTGCAGACAAGAATGAAGACCAGTGCTGCAAGAAGGAGAAATACTGCAGATCCCAAAAGAAAAGGGAAAATGGGAGAAAATAATGTCACTGTGTTGGTTCCCAAATTGGGTTTTATGCTTATGTAGTGACCAAGTTGATCTTTCCACTTCCTATGAGGTTACCAGCCTCAATTATAAAAAATTTCAAGAATGGAAAAATTTAACAAGGATACAAGATCCTTCTACACTTTAGGCTCTGCAAAACCATGGAGCATGATCCCTTAATGCATTTACAATCTTTGCACCACACTTGTAAATGACATTAAATAAAGAAGATAAACTCATGAAAATGATCAACAATAATTTAAGGAGATGCTAAATGATGGTTAATCATTCATTGATCTACAACTTAAAGTGGAGCAATGAGTGTGAACAAATCTTCAAGCTATTAGAATTAATGGTTCTCATATGGGCTCAACAAAAAAGGAGAATGCTCCTCAACTTCCTAGAGCCATGAGACATTTTAGCTCATAAATACACACACACACAAGAAATTATATTCTAATTCAAACAAAGCTTGTAGCAAGAGATAATGATTTTGACAACAACACTGACTGTAAACACAATTGCTAGCTGTGATCAGTGCCTCATTCCATTGGGAAACTTGAAACTATGAAAAACATAAAATGACATAGGACAAGATTTTATCCAGCAACTATTAAATCCAAGATAATACTATCTTACATTGTATCTCATCAATGATTCACATCCAGAACTACTTACCTAGATCCTTGCATAAGCCCTATCATTCTAAAACTCTATTTAAGCAATTTAATTGACCCCTTGGGCCAAAGAATAAACAAAAAACCACATACATCATAACAATGCACTGAATAAAATAAACCCTTGGTTGATTTTACTCAAAAACTGATAGAATCATACAATGGAGAGAAGTTAGATCTGAACCATATTTTCATTTATTCCAAATGGTACTTCTACCACATAACACTTTACATTCCATTTTTCAAATTCCTGCAAAATCCTTGAACACTAGACTCAATATAAAATTTTCTCTGCAAAATACATTACATGTTGCTCAAAATAACCAATCTACTTCATGGATCTAAAACGTCTGGACAACAATTGCTTGCAGACCCTGTACAAGAGAAAAAATTTAGAACCTTTACCATAGAGAAAAATAAGAATAAATAGAAGAGAAGAAGACTTCATATTTGCTCTTGCTTTGTCACATGTGTTCTTTAATTTTCCTTGTTGATGCCATGTGTCCTATCTCTTTCATCTCTCTACATCTGAAAAATATCCTTGCATTTTGAAAATATGATATGAAAATTTCCAAAATGTCTTTTAACTAAAAATATTCCTCTGCCTTTTCTCATGAATGCACTCCTTATTTTGCATTTTACCATTGTTGACATTTTGGCATTAAGTTGTCATTGATGTCAACCAGTAAGAATGAAGGAGTGGCTGGTATGATGGCAATTCACATGAGAGTGAGCAGATAGAATGAAGGCTTACTAGTAAGGCATACACCGAGATGAAGACTGTGTACATATTAACTTGTTGAGTAACAACCGGATGAGCAATATATTGGTCTGAAGGTTAACTGCCTATTTTTATTGAAGAGGCAAAATGATAAATTTATGTGTGTTACCAGTGAAGTGTACACTACCTATTAGCAGAAGAAGAATGTCTCACTAGTAAATGGATGCATCGGTATGAGTTTGTTGAATGCTCAAGTATGAATTGGCTATATGTTGGTGAGCTAAGTGATTGACCATTGTGATGCCATGTGGAGATGAGGTGGCAAACATGTAGAGGTTGGTGAAGCCTCCATCAATGTGGTTGTTGAAACAACTAATCGACATTAATCAAACAACCACAAATCATGGGATTGTAACTGATTAATCTTGAGGAAGAAAGGATAACAAAGGAAGATCAAGGAGCAGTTGGCACCTAGATCAATGCAAAGGAAATTAGATTGCAAGAAGACCTCGAAAAGGAAACAATGTGATTGCTATGTTTTGCAAGTATGCATGGGCAATGGAAATGTGTACAGAAGCATCCCTTGAGTACAAGTGATCAATCCAAGATAGACTAGATCGGATCTCATGAACATAGTGTTGGGAAAAGGAAACCCTAACTGCTTTGAATTTGAATTGCTTCTTGGTAGGAAATGATGGTGATGAATATATGAGCTCAAGATAGAGCAAGTTGATGTTGCAAGGAAGAAGAAGAGAATAGAGAGATTAAGTGCAAAGAATAATTGTTGGCCTTATAACTTATTCTAAGAAATTTGCAAAGTGAGAAAGAAAACTAGTGAGAGGGTTTAACCGATAGTGATTGAGTATCTGTATAAATGTAGTTTCTCAGTTAATAAAAATTGGCAAGGTGTAGTAGAGGAAGGCAACATCCATGTGTGACATAGTGTGTGGTGGGACTGTGAGAAAGAAAGAGTGATAATAGAGGCCAAGAATTAGACATAGAAATCTCACAATGGGTAGAGTGAGATTCAGTGGGGGAGAAAGGACTATCAACTGACAGCAAGATATTTGATCAAGAGTTCCAGGGGTTGGTTCTCCTTAGGTTAGTGCCGTAAAATATTTGTAATCCAGTGTTTTACTTGTGAGGATGGATTGGAGCAGTAGTCTCCAACAAATTTTCTCACTGAGGTTTTTCCCATATTGGGTTTTCCTTGTGCATCTGGTGTTGTGTGTTGCACTGATATGATTGATCTCTTTGGCCTTCCTTCTTTCTTTACCAGTTTGATCATTTTGTGCTTAAATTATTAACATGTATTTTGAAGTTGCTTTGAAAGGTCAAAAAGTTTAGGAACCATTGATTCACCCCCTCTTAGTGGTACTCTATGTTCAAAAATTGGTACCAAAGCACATGTTCTCAGTTATCTTTAAACCTTGGGTAGATTGTGGACTTTGAACACAATGGCATGAAATGAGTCTTCTTCCTCAAAAGCTCTCATGTTTGATGGATCCAACTATGCCTTCTGGAGTAGAAGAATGGAGACCTATATTTCCTCCCTAGGTTTTGATGTGTGGATGTCTATCAAGAATGGGTATGATATTCCTAGTATTCCTTCCATTGATCCGGATGCCAAAAAGGAGTATGAGAACAATGCAAAGCCCAAACATGCTATCTTGAGTGGGTTGTCAGATAATGAGTTTATCAAAGTCATGCACTATGTTTCAGCAAAGGAGACTTGGGATCAATTGCAGAGGTTGTTTGAAGGAGATGCAAAAGTCAAAGAGACCAATCTCCAAGCACTAAGGGGCCAACTTAAAAGCATCAATATGAAAGACGATGAAAAGATTGTAGAATATCTTCACAAATTTGATGAAACTATGAACAACATCAAAGGACTTGGAGAAGAGATTACAGATGAGATTATTTTCAAGAAGGTACTTAGATCTCTCACACCCAAGTATGCTACTAAGGTGTCTGCCATAGAAGAAGCCAAGGATTTGAAGACTTTTACAATGGATGACTTATTTGGCTCACTGACAGCCTATGAGATGAGAACAACTGGTGATACTTCTTTAAGAAAAGAAGCAACATTCAACATCACCAAAAGGGGGAAAGAAACAACTACTAATAAAGAATCTAGTGAAGATTCTAATGTAGAAGTAGCAAACTTTGTCAGGAAGCTCAAAAGAGGATTTGGTTAGTATAAAGGAAAGCTATCACTTAATTGTTTCAACTATAGGAATGTTAGACACTTTGCTGCAAATTATCCTCACAAAGAAACTGGTGGAGAGGAGTCAAGAGAGTTCATAAAATCTATTGGCAAACATAGAGAAAGAAACAATTATTGGAAAGGAAGGAGAGGCTACCGAAATCAGAAGAGCCTATATACTATTGAGGATGATACAATAGATGAAGAAAATGCATCAAAAGATGATTACCATGAGAATGACAAAAAATTCAATCTCTTCATGGCACTTGGTGAACCTATTGATGAAGAGGAGGGAGAAAAGGATATTGAAGCTAAAGTGGACTTGGAAGGTGAACTTATCAGTGCTCTTGAGGAATTGATAAAAACAAGAAGAGAACTCAAAAAGGTCAATCTTGCTGCAGTAGATGAACAAGACCTCTTGAAGAAATCCTTGGATTAGTCCAGTCAAGATATATCTGACTTGAAATTGTAGCTAGAAGAAACTAAGAGGATATGTGAAGCTACATCCTCTAATCTGACAAAGAAGGAAAATGAGCATCAAGAGTTGGAAGAAGAGATAGTGAAGCTCAGAAAGAAGCTTGAAGAAAGTAAGGAAGAAATAAAAAATAAGGAGCAAATGTGAAGGCAACATCAAGGCCTTAGACAAGATGTTGAGAAAATAGAAGCAATCCAAAGACACTGGTGGTTTAGGATTTGAAGTAGGTCAAAGTTCATCCCACAAAGATAAATTCAGAAAATAAATAAAGTTCCCCTCTTCTTTTGAAGGTGAAGAAAAGAAGGCATTCGCTGTAGGCAAGGATACCGACAAAAAGACATATGCAGATGCTGTTGGAAATCACCACTCAAATCGATATACAACAATGAAATGGAGGCCGCACTTCTTGTTTCAACATGAAGATCCAAGGAGAAATGAAAGGGTTGATCATGAAGGTTTCACCAGATTCAACAACATGAAGGGAAGACCCCCGGTGAGGAAGTCCCATTCAGGACCAAGGCAACCTAACCGGTATGTTTCAAACTTTCATGCTTACTATTACTGGTGTAAAAACCTCGGACATAAAATGTCTAATTATAGATTAATCAATAAGCCCTCTATGAGTTATGAAAGTGGAAATCCATTTAATGCACTCTATGATATGAATGTTGTCTACTATCAATGCAATGGATATGGTCATAAGATTTTTGAATATAGGAAGAATAAACTGATACCCCACAATAATTTTAAGGATGCTCGCTTATATGAAGATGTAAAATGCTATAACTATCAAGAGTTTGGACACATAGAAAAGTTGTGTAAAAACCAGAAGATCAAGCAGAAGAAGACAAATCTTGGTCAAGAATCGGTAACTAAATCTGAGCACAATATAGCAACTGACAAGAAGAAGGAAACCAAACCGGTATGGGTTGAGAAAGAAAAGGAAAAGGCAGAATCAAGTCTCATAGTGTAGACTACCTTACATGTTGAAAGGAAAAACCTATGGGTTGTAGATAGTGGTTGCTCCAAGCACATGACTAGTGACAAAAGGAAATTCATCAAACTTAAACACTGAAATAGTGGTTCAGTAAGGTTTGGAGTCAACTCTTCCATCAAAATAAAGGGAAAATGAACTCTAAGTATTGATGGAAAATTGAAGGCACATGATGTATATTATGTGGAAGGCCTTGAGCACAATCTATTGAGTGTGAGTCAAATGTGTGACAAAGGTTACAAATTCACCTTTGACTCAACTAGTTGATAGATAAAGAAAGATAGTAATGGTCAAGTTGTGGTAGAAGGAAAGAGAACATATGGAAATGTTTAGAATCTAAAGGAATTCTCTGAGTCCCAATGTATGTTAGGACAATTAAATGCAAGTTGTTTGTGACAACAAAGATTAGGCCACATAAACTTTGATAACCTAGTTGCAGTAAGAAGAAAGGGGTGTGTGAGGAATATTCCACTCATCATCAAATCGGTAAGCATATTTTGTGATGAATGTGTGAAAGGAAAGAAAACTAAGGTGAGCTTCAAGACAAAAGAGTACAACACCTCAAGATCTGTTGAAATTATGCATACAGATCTGTGCGGTCTAACTAGGACAAGAACAATTGTAGGAGAAAGATAAATCACAACCATTTGAAAGATTCAAGATCTTTAGGAAAATGGTGGAGAAAGAAAGTGGGTGCAGCTTAAAATGCCGAAGATCAGATCGGGGTGGAGAGTTTACATCAAATGAATTTGAAAATTATTGTGAAAAACATGAAATTAGAAGACAATACTCATCTCTTAGGACACCACATCAAAATGGTGTGGTAGAAAGGAAGAACATGATAGTCAAGGAGATGTCCAGAACCATGTTAAATGAGGCCAGTCTATCGAACACATATTGGAATGAAGTTGTTCATATTGTTGCATATACTTTGAACTAGGTTCAATTAAAAACAAACAACAAAATGACACCTTATGAGTTGTGGTATGACCAGAAGGCATCAGTCAACTACTTCAAGGTATTTGGAAGCAAGTGCTTCATCAAGAAATATATGGATGGACTAGGAAGTTTTGACTCTAGGAGTGATGAAGGAATCTTCCTTGTTTACTCATCTAACAACAAGGCCTACAAATACTACAACAAAAGACTAAGAAAAGTCATTGAGAATGTGGATGTAAAAGTTGATGAGGATATGCACAAATGATGTCAACAAAAGGTTAACCAATATGATAATTTAGGTGATGAAGATGATGAATCTTAGTTAGACATTGAACCAGAGGAAGCATCCAAGAAGGCTCCCAACTAGTATGTATAGCTGAATCGCCCAGAAGAGAAAATTTTAGGAAATAAGAGTGATGGTGTGTAGACTAGAAGAAGATTTTCTCATAATGATGAACAAGTCAACCTCTGCCTCATGACTGATGTTGAACCCAAAATATTCAATGAGGCTAGCAAAAGACAAGAGTGGATGGATGCCATGGAAGAAGAACTACAACAACTTGAGATGAACAAGACTTGGGAATTAGTCTCTAGACCGAAAGACAAGAACATCATTGGCACAAAATGGGTCTACCAGAATAAGATGAATGAAGAAGGTAAGATTGTTAGGCATAAATCTAGACTGGTGTGCAAAGGATACTCTTAGGTAGAGGGGATTGGCTTTGAAGAAAAATTTGCATCGATAGATAGATTAGAAGGAATTAGAATGTTTCTAGCCTTCTCTTCCTACAAGGGTTATACAGTATACCAAATGGATGTAAAATTTGCCTTCCTAAATGGAAATTTGGAAGAAGTGTACATGGAGCAAACATAAGGGTTTCTACTACATGATGATGTGACATTTGTGTGCTAGTTGAAGAAGGCCATGTATGGTCTAAAGCAAGCTCATAGAGCATGGTATTCAAGATTAGATCAGTACTTGAAGGAGCAGGGATTCAAAAAGGGAAGTGCTAATAGAAATTTGTACATAAAGAAAGATGGGAACCACATGATCATTGTGGTTGTGTATGTAGATGGCATTATCTTTAGAGGCAACAAGGACACCCTCTGCAAATAATTTGCTGATCAGATGTAGTCATAATTTGAGATGTCAATGCTTGGTGAATTGACATACTTCCTTGGTTTGCAGATACTACAGCAAGATAAAGGAATCTTTATCTCACAAATCAAGTATGCAAAGTAGATATTGAGGAAATTCCAACTGGAAGGTTGTAAACCAGTAAGTACTCCCATGGTGATGAATAGTAGATTGAGAGAATGATGAATCACCGATGGTGGATGAGACTCTATATAGATCTATGATAGACAGTCTATTGTATCTGACTTCTTCTAGACCGGATATAGTACAAGTAGTATGCATGGTGGCTAGATTTCAAGATGCACCTAAGAAGTCACATATGAATGTTGTAAGTAGAATCTTTAGGTACCTAGAAGGGACACTCAGTTATGGATTATGGTATCATAAACAAGGAGATTTCATCTTGGAAGCATACATTGATGCTAATTGGGTAGGCTGCATTGATGATCGGAAGAGCACAAGTGGTGGTGTATTCTATTTAGGTGACCAATTGGTCTTATGGCATAGCAAGAAGCAATACTCACTCTCTCTATCTACTGTTGAAGCTGAATACATCATTGTTGCTACATGCTGCTCTCAAGTGCTTTGGCTGAAGCAGACCCTCAAAGACATATAGGTGGACATCACTGGTCCTATGCTCATCCGGTGTCACAATTCGAGTGCAATCAACATAGAAAAGAATTCAGTGATGCATTCCAAAACAAAGCACATTTCTATCAAGTATCATTTTCTCAGAGAGAAGGTTGAAGGATAGGAGGTGAGGATGGATTATGTTCCTACTAGAGAACAAGTAGCATACATTTTCACTAAACTATTACCGGTAAGAACTTTTGAGTACCTCTAACACAAGTTGGGAGTTGTGTCATCTACCTGAAAAGATTTATGTGGCTCAGGGGGAGTTGATAGTGGTTGAAGGGGGAGCTTGGTATGATCAAAGGGGGAGTAAATAGTAACCTTTGTCATTGTGTCAAAGGGGGAGAAATGTACCGATATGAAGTGTCTTAGGATAAGTTGATATAAATGCTAAAGGGGGAGATTATTGGCATTTGGCATTAAGTTGTCATTGATGTCAACTGGTAAGAATGAAGGAGTGACCGGTATGATCGCAATTCACATGAGAGTGAGCAGATAGAATGAAGGCTTACCGGTAAGGCACAAATTGGGATAGAGATTATTTACAATTTAACTTGTTGAGTAATAGCTAGTAGAGCAATACATCGGTCTGAAGGTTAAATACCTATTTTTGTTGAAGAGGCAAAATGATAAAGTTAGATTTTTTACTAGTGAAGTGTGCGCTACTGGTTAGTAGAAGAAGAAGCTCTCACTAGTAAATGGATGTACTAGTATGAGTTTATTGAATGATCAAGTATGAATCAGCTATGTGTCGATGAGCTAAGTGATTAACCATTATGATGCCATGTGGAGCTGAGGTGGCAAACGTGCAGAGGTCAGTGACACCTACATCGATGTGGTTGTTGAAAAAACTAGTCACCATTAATGAAACAACCACAAGTCACGGGGTTGTAATTGACTAATGCAGCTCAAGGAAGAAAGGATAATAGAAGAAGATCAGGGAGCAGTTGGCGCTTGGATCAATGCAAAGGAAATCTGATGGCAAGAAGACCTTGAAAAGGAAACAACTAAGTGTTTGATGTGTCGACAAATTTCAAGGTAGAAAATCTTGTATGTGATTGCTATCTTTTGCAAGTATGCATTGGGTAATGGAAATGTGTATAGATTCATCCCTAGAGTATAGGTGATCAACCCAAGATAGATTGGATCGGATCTCATGAAGATTGTGTCGACAAAAAGAAACCCTAACTGCTACGAATTTGAATTGCTTCTTGGTGGGTCACCATGGTGATAAATATATGAACTCAAGATATAGCAAGCTGATGTTGTAGGAAGAAGAAGAGAAAAGAGAGATTAAGTGCAAAGAAAAATTCAGAGCCTTACAACTTATTCTAAGAAAGTTACAGAGTAAGTGAGCAAGCAAATCAGTGAGAGGGTTTAATTGATAGTGATTAAGTACTGGTATAACTATAGTTTCACATTTAAGCAAAACTGACAAGGTGTAGTAGAGGAAGGCAACATCCAGGTGTGACATAGTGTGTTGTGGGATTGTGAGAAAGAAAGACTGATAATAGAGGCTAAGAATTGGAGATATAAATCTCACAACCATTGGTGTGAGATTCAATGGAGGAGAAAAGACTATCAAACGATAGCAAGATATTTGATTAAGAGTTGAAAAATTCATTTGCAACAAGAAGCCTTAACTGTATCTAAATTGTATTTCAATATACATCATCAAGTTGGAGCTTGGTGCAAGGGTTGGTGCTCCTTGGGTTGGTGCCATAAAGCAGAAGGGGTTGGTTCTCTTTGGGTTGGTGCCTTAAAATCTTTGTAATCCAGTGTTTTACCTATGAGGATGGATTGGAGTAGTAGTCTCTAGCAGCTTTTCTCACCAAGGTTTTTCCCATATTGGGTTTTCCTCGTACATCTGGTGTTGTGTGTTACATTGGTATGATTGATATCTTTGGCCTTCCTTCTTGCTTTACCAGTTTGATCGTTTAGTGCTTAAATTATTAACAAGTATTCTAAAGCTACTTTGAAAGGTCAAAAAGTTTATTAACCACTGATTCACCCCCCTCTTAGTGGTACTCTATGTTCAACAACCATTTCATCACCAAATATCTGCCCTGCTGAAGATATTCACCCTCTGCCTTATTTGCAGCTGAAAAACCTTTGTCATGAATAATTTTTACCTTTATGGGGAAAACACCTTTTAATTCAACCCTTTCACCTTGGTATAAAGAATACCAATTGACTTTGTCATTTTCACATTTACTGAGTTATGTTTATTTGAGTGAAAATAATCACTCAACTCCTCATTATAAACTTCTCAAGAGAATAGCATTATTGGGAGACAAAATTAATTGACTGTAGCATCATTTACCTTCATTGGTTTACCTTTGCCAACAAAACATCCCCTTTGACTAACTTTTATTATCATAATGATTTTATTCACCCGAAAGCTATTCCTCATTTGAATAAAATAGTTCCCTTTCACAAATATTATTGTGTATAAGCTTTCACACAAGTGAAATCACTTTACCATTCTTACCATGTTACGGGCACATTGTCTTTACCAATGAAAAATATTTATGTGACGAATATCACTTAAGTGAAAAACAATATTTGCGACATTATAAAGCCTCTGTTGGTAAACTATTTTTCACCTAAAGTGAAAACAAAAATAATTACATCAATAATAAAATCAACCCTTCTCATTCTAGGGGTTTGGAAAAATATCTTTATACTTTGTTGGGCATATATAACTTGCTCCAGATCTCTCATATTTTCTCAAGAAATGGCAAGTCATTTCTAATGGCTTTACACTTTTCAATTCTAAAGCTTCTTCAACACAAACATTTGATGAATATTACTACCTTAATACTAATACTCACCCTTTATTATTTACTTGCACAATCATGAGAAGTATTGAATTGTGTGAAAATACTTGCACGTGTAAAAACATTTCACAAGGTAAAACAAGAACTAACCTGTAGCTGCTCTATTTTTTATCCACACGTGACTTGCACTTAGCATAAAACAATATAATTACTAACGTCTCTCTTCATATCCCAAGAAAGTAGCACATTTGACAAAACATTTAACTTTTAATTAATCACTTCTGAGATGCCTTTATTTCTATTCATGTGCACTAGTTTCTTCTTTTGAAGTGGAAATTCATTTTACTTAGCTGAGTTAAGAAAAGAAAATATTTGCCACAATTTGTTCCTTGGGTGAAAAAATTTCACCCCTTTTCTATGCTTCCCCATTCATGTTCATTTATACCAACACATTGCAACTATAAAATCTGACAAAAATCCCTCTACTGTGTACTCTTTGATGGATGCATACAATATTCCAGAGCTCTCACGTTTTGGCTTGCTCAAGCATAGAAAATATATATAACACGACCTCTATACTCTATTGCTTTAGTCATATTCTACATAAAATCATTGCATCCAAAGAATTTGATTCAGATCTTCTAAACTTTAGTAATCTCCAAAACCCTGTCCTCAAATCCATTTTGTACATATGCTACAGCTATTTCATATCTTGGGAGCATGCTTCTGAGAAGCAACCAAATAATTTATATGCCACTTGTAATTCCATGCTTTTCCTAATTAAAACATACAATATTCCTCTCTTTCACTTTGAAAGAAAACAATCATTCATTAAAAAATCCTACAATAGCACAGGCATGAGGTACTGAGACGAGTCGTGGAATCTAAATCTATTCCTTTGACATTCACATGCAAGTTTCGATGAAATTTATCAATCAGTGCACTCTTGCATATTTTACAGTCTATGCCTTCTATGGGATCCCATTTCCACATATCATGCAAATATCATTGTTACAAGATCACGGTTCAATGAGATGTGAAAACATTTTGTATACCTTGTCAAAACATTCACATTTTGCATACATGTATGCCAAGGTGTATGCGTTGTTCTATGTGCTTCGATGGGTGTCCATACCGTACCTAAAGTGACTCCTATATTGGCATTGGTAGCAAGGATATCGACCAAGATTGTGATACATCTGTTGATTGTAGTTTACTGAGAGTTTATCTAAAACTGTTTTACTTAATTTACACTCTGTGAGATAACACCACTTGAAGGTACTCTTGAACAGTTCACAAGTCTTGCCAATACTTTCCATTTCACATTTGATGAAAACCCACACTAATCCAAAGATCTTGCACCATGTCTCTGATTCTACACTCGATCTATATCATTGTTGTTGCATTTGTTTGAAATCTTCTACTGCTTCTTCAAGAAATCCATTATGCGTCAATCCTATAGCTCGTGGCCTCAAAAATTCATATGCTATGTCAATGTATCCTCACTTTTGCACACACATCCGTAGGGCATCGCATCTAAAGTACCGGCATAACTTCTCCATCGTATGTGCTTACAAAATCCTAGCACCCAATTCATAGGCAACTTTAGGGAAAATACATTTCCTCCCGCAATGCCACAATGAGTAACGTCCCTCCTCTTTCCCATCACGCGATAGCTAACATATAATAAAACATTCATGCTCATTAACCTTCCAAAAGGGAATAGCAAATATTTAATTTTCTATTTAATTTTTAATGACTCACAAAATTTTAATTTGTGGCATTTGATTTTGATTTTTTACTTTCGGGCCCACCAAATGCTATACACATTTTTATTTAAAATTATTATATAACGACTTAAATGACACTTTGAACACCTAATACTATGTTTAATAATGTTATCTCAAAACATTATTAAATAATTTCTTGAACCATTTTCCCAATTTACCCCATATGTAATTATTATTTAAATCATAATAATGATTAAAATAATAAAATATTACCATCAACCCTGCAAATATAACTTCACTGTTTGGTAAGGCAAGTTGGGTCCTTGGCGGGCCCAACTAAAAAAAATTTTGTTCTCAAACAACTGGGCCCTAAAACTGATCTGGAACCCCTAGAACATCCATTCAGATCAATCATCTACAAAAATTTAATCATTGAAACTTGGCTTTTACTGTTTTGCAAAAATGACCAAAACCACCTATGTACCCCCATAAACCACCTTCAAAAACCACTAAAATGGCCACCCCGGACCGTGCCACTTGATAGGCACATAGCCTGATATATTGTTAATCACCCTGCAAAAAAATATTGCTTGATGATTCCTGATAAACAAGAAATTTAATCCCCAAATATCACTACTTAGTTGTTTCTGCACTGAAACCTGCCAGAAATCTCTTCACACCCAGTTTCAAAACAAATTTGAAAACATATAAGATGAAATCATGAAGAGCTGGAAACTGGCACACATGCTCATTTCACTACAAGGAATCTTAGGGACCAATTGGTTTGAGAAAATAATCATCCGGGCAAAAGATATTAATGCTCAAAATGGCCCACTTCGCCATCATGAAAAGATGCATTAGTGAAAACAAATTGAAGCACCTCTAATCACTAATAAGGAAAAATGTCAAATCACCATCTCAAAGGCATCCATCTGACACACTAGTACATTTAGGTACCCTGAGTATGTACGCAAGAGGGATTGTTCCAATTTTATTAAATGTGAAAATTATTCACCCTTAAAGTTGCCTACTCTACAACTTCTGAACATGTTATTTGAAACACTGAAAAAGTCCATATGGAATGAGCCTTGAAAACTGACCAAACGAAGAGCTGAGGGGCTACAAATTGGGTAGATGGTAGACAAACCTAAACAGAGTCATGTCGTACTACCACTTTTGATTGCAGGTCAATCGGGTGTTAAATACAAAATTTGGAAAAGGGTATTGAACTATTGTTTGACACTGTCTGATTTGCAGAAAACAACAAACTGCAAATGATTTGGCTTTAGCAATCAGGTCAAATGAAATCATACGAGTCTAAAAAATGAGCAGGGTAGTGCATAATTTTGTAGGGAACTCAAAGGGACAAGAATCTACTCATGACGATTAACATGGTGCAAGTTATAAGCCTCCAAAGTAGGCTACTCAGGTTTTCTTGGAAATGTGAACCATGCAGATTTGTGCAATCCCCTAAAAGTAGGTTCATCAAAAACATGTTAAAACTAGTTGTAGGAGCTTGGAGAAAATGGACATATGGACTTAATGAAACGTGTCCAACACATTCTCCAAGTGATTTCTCATGAAGTTTACTAGGATCCCAACCTATTAGCTCTCAAAAGGGCCTTCTCAAATAGCTTTCAGTGGTGTACTTTTCCTTACCTTAGCAAATTTTATATGGCAACCTCTAAATTTCTTAAAAAATTAGAAGGTGCCAATAGTGGCTCTAACTAGGGATGTATGTCTCTTGCAGGTATATTCGAGATCTCTTGGAAAGCAGACCATTTAAAGAAGACCAAAAGGAAATTACCTGGACAGGGAAACTCGAACAGAAAGGAAACTCATCATTGGGCATCGAGTCAGAAAGGTATACTCTACCCCAAGCTACTTGTGGCTTGAAGGTCAAACCACATGTGAAGGCCCAAGGCCATCTGAAAAGGTCAGGCAATGCTTTCCTCTGTCATAAACATGATTTTCCTTCAACTGCATTGAAACCAATCTGATAACATAGCTGGAATGCCATTGGTCAAACATGCTGACATATTTTATCTACCTACTATGCTTAAAATTATCATTGCACTCACTATTGAACTTCTGAAACTTATGCAATGATTGAGAATTCAAAATATTGTGTGACCAAAACAAGTCATGCTCAGTGAAAAACACACTTCCATGCTAAACATAACATGCATCATGGCTCAAATCACTGTCACATTCGGTAAAAACATCACTCAGCTAAGAAAAAAAAGACTTGTGATCTGGCCCACAACTGAGAATATAGGTTTCATTCAAATCATTAGCTTTTTCATCAAAAGAGGAGCTCTCAAAAGAATCCACCTTCCCATTGTACACAATAAGCAAATTGTTATCAAGAGAAGGAAAATGATCACAATTGATCCTCTCATATGCATGTATTTTGTCTTCTCACTCACATAAAAAATCATTATCATGAGGTTCAACACATTGGGTTGGGGGTTTGCATCTACTCAGTCAATTGGATTCACTATCACACTCTCCCATCCCATCACCACTTCCCCCTCATATGAACTAGCACTCTCACAAAGAGTGACATCATTAGCATCCATATACATGCCGCTAGAAGAAAAAACCAAGTATTTATTAGCATGTAAATCTTTAATATCACCATACATGTCAAAGTTGAAATCAAAGAATCCCATGCATTCAAGCTCTTTGTCCTCTTGCATATCAGCTAGTTCCATCATGTGAAGGAGATTGTTAGTAGATGCACTATTTAATGCCTCATAAGAGACAACCTCACTATCAAAAACCAAATCAGCAAGGTGCAAAAGTTCATAAGTCTTTCCTTGTGCATATCTCAACTACTATGTTGCTAGCAAGTCTAAGATTCCTTCACTGTTGATATAACATGTGTCCTCTTACTCACTAACATGTCCCATACTACTATCCTCTTCAACTAAAAACATACTGGATTCATGAGATCATGTGTTTATCATGTTATGGGAAATTGCATCTCCAACAACCTTCTCAAAATCATAGTTATCATCCAGAAAAGAATGTTATCCTTGTAGTAATTTATATCCATCTTCTAGACTTTAGTAATCTCCAAAACCATGTCCTCAAATCCATTTTGTACATATGCTGCAACTATTTCATATCCTGGGAGTATGCTTTTGAGAAGAAACCAAATAATTTATATGCCACTTGTAATTCCATGCTTTTCTTAATTAGAACATACAATATTCCTCTCTTACACTTTGAAAGAAAACAATCATTAAATTAAAAAATCCCACAATGACATGAGCAGGAGGTATTGAGATAAGTCGTGGAATCTAAATCCACTCCTTTGACATTTGCATGCAGGTTTTGATGAACTTTATCAATCAATTCACTCTTACATATTTTGTAGTCTATGCCTTCTATGGATCCCATTTCCACATATCGTGCAACTATGATTGTTACAAGATCACAGTTCAATGAGATAACACCGCTTGAAGGTACTCTTGACCTGTTTACAAGTCACGTCAATACTTTTCATTTCACATTTGATGAAAACCCATGCTAATCCAAAGCTTTGGTGCCATGTCTCCGATTCTACACTCGGTCTATATCACTGTTGTTGAATTTGTTTGAAATCTTCTACTACTTCTTCAAGAAATCCATTATGTGTCAATCCTGTAGCTTGTGCCCTCAAAAATTCAAATGATGTGTCAGTGTATCCTCACTTCTACACACACATCCACAGGGCATCCATCTACAATACCGACATAACTTCTCCATCATATGTTCTTACAAAACCCTAGCACCCAATTCACAAGCCACTTTAGGGAAAATACATATCCTCCCACAATGTCGCAATGAGTAATGTCCCTCCTCTTTCCCATCGTGCCATCATGCGATAGCTAGGATATATTAAAACATGCACGGTCATTAACCTTTCAAAAGGGAATAGCAAATATTTAATTTTCTATTTAATATTTCATGACACAAAATTTTAATTTGCTGCATTTTATTTTCATTTTTTACTTTCGGACCCACCAAATGCGATACACATTTTCATTTAAAATCACTATAAAATGACTTAAATGACACTTTGAACACCAAATACTATGTATAATAATGTTATCTCAAAACATTATTAAATAGTTTCTTGAACCATTTTCCCAATTTACCCCATATGTTATTATTATTTAAATCATAATAATGATTAAAATAATGAAATAATAGCACTGACCCTACAAATATAACTTCACTATTTGGTAAGGCAAGCTGGGTCCCTAGCGGGCCGAGCTAAATTTTTTGTCATTCTCAAATAACTGAGCCCTAAAACTAATTTGGAACCCTAGAACATCCGCTTAGATCAATCATCTCCAAAAAAATAATCTTTGAAAATTGGTTTTTACTATTTTGCAAAAATGACTAAAACCACCTTTGTACCCCCAGAAACCTCCTTCAAAAACCACGCAAATGGCCACTCGAGACTATGCCACTTGGTAGGCATAGCCTGATATATTGTTAATCACCTTGCAAAATAGTTTTTCTTGATGAATCTTGAGACGCAAGATATTAATCCCCAAAGATCACTACTTAGCTGTTTTTGCATTGAAACTTGCTAGAAACCTCTTCAAACCCAGTTTCAAAACAATTTTGAAAACATATCAGATGAAATCACGAAGAGATAGAAACTAGAACACACACTCATTTTACTACAATGAATCTCAAGTACCAATTGGTTTGAGAAAATAATCATCCGGGTGAAAGATATTAATGCTGCAAGTGGCCTACTTGGCCATCCCGAAAAGTTGCACTGGTGAAAACAAATTGAAGAACATCCAATCACTGATTGGGAAAATGTCAAATCACCATCTCAAGGGCGGCCATCCAGCACACTAGTACATTTAGTTACCCTGCGTATGTACAAAAGAGGGATTGATCCAATTTGATCATATGTGAAAATTATTCACCCTTAAAGTTGCCTACTCTGCAACTTCTAAACATGTTTTTGAAACATAGAAAAAGTCCATATGGAATGAGCCTTGAAAACTGACCAAACGAAGATCTGGGGGGCTACAAATTGGGTATATGGTAGAAAAACCTATAGAGATTCATGGTGTATTACCACTTTTGATTATAGGTTAACTAACTATGAAATACAAAATTTTGAAAAGGGTACTAAACTGCTATTTGACACTGTCTGATTTCCAAAAAACAACAAACTGCAAATGATTTGGCTTTAGCAAACAGGTCAAATGAAATAATAGGATTCTAAAAATGAGTAGGGTAGTACATAATTTTGCAAGGAACTCAAAGGGACAATAATCTCCTCATGACGATTAACATGCTGCACATTATAGGCCTCCAAAGTAGGATACTCGGGCTTTCTTGGGAATGTGAACCATGTAGATTTGTGCAATCCCCTAAATGTAGGTTCATCAAAAATGTGTTAAAACTGGTTGTAGGAGCTTGCAAATGGACATATGCACTTATTGAAATGTGTCCAACACATTCTACAAGTGATTTCTCATGAAGTTTACTAGGATGCCAACCTATTAGCTCTCAAAAGGGCCTTCTCAAATAGCTTCAGTGGTGTACTTTATCTTACCTTAGCAAATTTTATATGGAAACCTCTAAATTCCTTCAAAAATTATAAGGTGCCTACACACCGAAAGCAAGAACATGAGAAGACAACAAAGAAGACCTCCTATTGGTAGAGGAAAAAGAAATGCTACCACCCACATATCAAGACAAGTGTGGGACAAGAAGCAATCAGATGGAGGAAATGCAAAGAATGGTCAACCCAGGATCCATCCTCATAGAAGGAGAAATGGAGATTTCAAAATGATAAGATTTCCTTATGCATGGCAAAATAAATTTGTGAGCCATATGCCATCCTTTAATGGTCATGGCCATAGGGAAAAAGAATGTAGAAAGAGATCTAGAAGGAATAATCTAGGATCTCATAGATATCATGCATATTGGGAAAATGTATCAAGGAGTAGATACATGAATATCCCCTCTCCTGATTATGCAAATAGTGTTTGTTATAACTCTAATAGATCAAGCCATAGAAGTTATGAATGCAAGAAGAAGGACCTGTAGTCACATGGAAGCCAGTATAGAAGCTATGCTCAACATAGAAATGTATATAGAGCATATGGAAGTCAGAGGCCTACATGGAACCAAAGGAGAAATGTCCCTATAGGATCAAGAGGTCCACTAGCTTTGGTTGCCAGTCATAGCAACATGACCAAAAGAAGATGGTCAAATTGGTATG
Source organism: Cryptomeria japonica (assembly GCF_030272615.1). Lineage (NCBI taxonomy): Eukaryota > Viridiplantae > Streptophyta > Pinopsida > Cupressales > Cupressaceae > Cryptomeria > Cryptomeria japonica. Next base: position 446,759,278 of record NC_081413.1, on the reverse strand, counting down.
TTAAAAGATTCCTCAATAATGAAGCTGGGATGGATGTTGTGTGCTACTATAGCACTACTTCTGGTAGTGATGCAGAGTTTGGAAATGAAAGGACCCATCAGCAAAAGAAGGTAAGACCTACTCCCAAGACTAAAAATGGGAAGATGAATGAGACCAAGTAGGTTTGGAGGAAGAAGGATGCAACTCTGGATCGACATTGTGCATTCAATACATAGGTGATATCTCCTAAGGCTTAAAGGAGATGCAGGACCTTAGGGAGAGTAGTACACTGACCATATTCATTCAACCCCTTAGTGATGATATGTGTGTGTAGTGGTGGCCTTAGCTACACGTCTATAGATCAAAGTTGGATCACTACTGCATGTGTCAATAAATGGAGATTAACAATTGAAATAAGATACATTGTGACCAAAAATGTGAGGAGTCATGGGAAGGTGCTCTGGTAGTGATAGTGAACCAGTACAGGAAACTGGTATGTACAAGATGTTACCAAAATGAATGCTAATAGGTACTTGTAGGTTATGTCAGACAATGAGGTTGGAGATCATTGCATTAGCCTCGATAACATGGAATGGGAAGTTATGTCTCAGGTTTTGTTGATGAAGACTTGAATGACATATGTTGGCCCGGTTGTTGATCATGCAGGCATACATGTTTTTGGGCTAACCAATTTTTTTCATGGCATGATGATGAAATTATATGGCATTGTGTCTAACATTGTGTGTACATCCAAGATCATGTCATAGGTTATGGTGGATATAATAGAACTGATATCATTAGATGGTCACATACACACAACTCAACTAGTATATGGAGTTGATTGGAGCCTCAATATTGGATCTAACCGGCATTGTGGACTTGAGATGTATGACTCAGGGGGAGTTCAAGTGCTTATGAAGTAGATCTGACATGCTTGAACTTATGAGGTATTGACTGCCTAAACTACAGATGATGGAAATGGTTGTAGGAATACCCAAGAGAATTTCATGGTTAAGGGTATCTATGTTTCATTTGGTTGGTTGTATTCATAGTACAATCACACTTGATATCAGTGAATTGGGGTCAGAATAAATTTTAAATATCAAAGGGGAGATGATGCAATATAACCGGCAAGTAAGTTTTTGATCACTGACACATGGGTCTTCAATTGGTTTCAGACTTGTATATGCATTGTTTTTTCGGTCTGCATAAACACTTGGTTTTGAGCAATTGGTGTCAGTTGATGGTTGAGTCCTCCATCTCAAGATTTGTAACTTGACAAATTGTACCAATTGGTATCAAAAGAGGAGATGCATCTGGTAAAGAGAAAAGGGGAGAAAAATATCTGACAGTGATCGATAAATACAAGGAAGTGAGAGACCCTGACAGTGCCCTTTGCCATTGCTGTCAAAGGGGGAGAAGGATTATGTAGTAAGCCGAATACTACATGAGTTGACATTAATTCCAAAGGGGGAGATTGTTGGCATTGTGTTGTCATTGATGTCAATCGGTATAGAAGGACAACCAGTATGGGACTATTGTTGACATGAAGTCATTGATGTCAACTAGTGTTGTAGGTCACCGATAAAGAAGAAGAATGTCATTAAGAGGAATGACCACTAGAGTCACTAGTACATAAGTTACTATTTGACTTGTGTGGAGGATATGGACAGGCTAGTGCTCACAAAATTTTGCACATGCCAAATTTGCTGCCCTAATGAAGCCTTGCATTCATTCATTCTGAAAAGATCAAATCATGAACTAGGGAGAAATGCTCTATTTTTTCTAACTTGTTTGCTTCATGTGTAGATACAGGAAAGAAAGACAACATGTCGGTTAAAATGATTCTCCCACAAGGGTTAAGCTCAGCATGTTGTAGATCACAAAGATATTATGCTCCATTGCAGATGAAGTGGCGTAGCTATTAAAACCTTAAGGCCAAAAGAAACTCAGCAAAATGCAATTGGCCTGTGTAAAGTTTTACTTGCGCACCAAAGACAATTTTAAAAAGGCCTTAGAGTTTCCAAGCACTTTCAGTCACCAAGTAGGAGGACCTTTTTATCCCACATTGGCTGCATGGAGGGATTTTATCACATTTAAATTTAAGGTCACATATAACTATAGTGTCACAACTTATAGGCTTTTGGCAAGAAGAGATAGCTCCTGGCCTAGTCGACCACGTGCGTGCGCATCTCAAGACATCCTAATTTTGTGACCTATTGGAGGGAAGAGACTAAAGAGAGAGAAACTTGAAGAAATATAAGTGGTGATCATAGAGATCTAATGTCTGTCGCTATGTTGCAATGAAAAGATGCACACCGGATTATCACTGCGACTTGGTGACTAATGACATGGCAGAACAAAGAGTATAAGACCAAGGACAAGTGGCAAACAGGTGGCAGTCTAGTGGCTGGTAACATGGCACAGATAAGCGACATCGAGAAGATCTTGGTCGCGATGAGTCCCAAAAATGTTTCATTGAAAGCTCAGTTCCATCGACATTGAGTAGATCTTGGCCGCGATGAGTCTTGAAAGAGTTTCACCGAAGGCTCAGTTTCATCAACATAATAATATCGATGAAACTGTAGGTTCAATGAGACTGGTAAGCAGCTCGCCAAAGGAATACTTTGGCCAAAAGAATGAGATTCGACAGAGAAGGACGCATGGCAGGCCCAACAGACAGGTGGTTCCCAGGTGGATCTCATGAGCCAATCAGAGGATGACACATGTTGACACATGGCACAAGAGAGAAGATCAGTCAGGGTTAAAGGTGGAGAAAATTAAGAGAATATCAATGGTAGTCCAAAATATCTAAGGGCTATCGCTAAACCACTCTAGAAATTTTCTCGATGGCTATCATAGCAACTTGGTGACAAAGAACGTGCGGAAAAGGGAAGGGGGAGGTGAGTGGCTAAGAGGTTAACGATCGAATAGTTTGACGTTAGATGAACAACCATTGCTATACCGCAAGATAAAAATGCTCACTGGTTATCTCATGCAACTTGGCAACTAATGATGTGGTCATCCAAGTGGGCTTAGAATGAATAAGGATGTGCCACATGGTAGAGAGAAGACAAAGAACCATGAGAAAACCAAGAGTAAAGATCGAGAAATTGATCACTTCCAACGGTCGGGTGGATAGATCTGACATTGGTCGCTAAGCCGCAAGGAAAAGTTGCTTGCCTAGTTATCGATGCAACTTGGTGACAAGGTGCGTCAAGGTCTAGATGGAAGACAAAGTGGACCCGTGAGCAAATCAGAGGTTGACACATGGAAAAGGTCTATAGATGAGTGGATGTCTAAGTCAACCTTGAACTTGAACTTCAAAGTGGTTCACCATTTCAAAATGGTTCAACGCTTTAAAATGGTTCAATGGTTCAAAGTTCATTATCGCTGCTCATTCCCATGGTCCCAGGTTGAAGAAAGATCAATGGTGATCATAGAGATCATATGGTAGTTGCCATACCACAGTGGGGTATTTGCCATACCGCAGTGGGAAACTGCTCGATGGAAAATCATGCAGATTTGGTGACAAACAGTGGGGCCCACTAGGAAGTAAATGAAAAAATTAAATACTAGTGGTCATGGTCAATGCAGGCGATCCAGTGGCTAGAAATAATAAAAATTGCATGGTGGACTCAAAACTGGTTGTTCAAATGGTGAAAAGCCCGCCAAGCAAGGAGATGATTTCTACATGAAAGATTAATGCAGATGCTTATCTGAATATGCAAGTGTTACATACCATTGCAAAGCTCGCAAAATAGGAAGATCATTTCCACAACTAGTTTTTAACAGAAGTTTCAACATGGAGAGTAGTTACCAGACAATGCATAAGATTTTCTCAGTGAGATTTCTTTTTAATATAGTCACATTTCAGTTCATCATGCAACTTTCACATGGGGATTGCTAATTTTCACATTTAGATATGCATATTTTTAAACAGGAGGATCAGTGGCAGTCCTTTTGAGCAGAAAAGATTATTATTTTACAGATTATGCATGAGTTTTTATGCCATTTTCGGGGCAGATTCGCCCAAGGCTTTTCTCATGCAGTTATTTTAGGGTTTTTCAAGAGGATTCATCGTGATTTCTATATATTCCTTCTCTCCTTTTTTCCCTCTGGTTCTTTTTTTTTGCATACACATTTTTGCAAAAAATCACTGTAGCTCAGCAGTATTTGATTTTTGTAACAACAACAATCCTTTATTTTCGGTAATATAATAGTAGATTTCCTTCTTGATACTTCGTGTATTATCTAGTCAATGAATGATTTGATAATTTCCTATGATTTTTATCCTCTAATTTATCTCAGTCAGTCAATTTGTGGTGCACAGAGATACGTGTTAGTTGCAGGTTCTAGTTTAAGGTAGTTTATTTTAATTGCTTGAGGTTGTGAAAACTTGTTGTTTTCCTTCAGGCATGCATTAAATTCAGCCCTTTCTAGGAAATGTTTATGCATCTACATTTTCAATTGAGTTGTGAAGCAATCAAGGTTATCTGTTGAGGGTTTTGTGAGTTAAGTAGGTTGCAGATCTCAGATAAGATATTTGGTGCATCACCTTTACATGCAAGCTTTCTATCCCTTTCTATCCCTTTTTCTTATCAAAAGTATTTACAAGAGATTCACCAAACAGGAAGCTGACCTAATCTCCAGAGTTTCACCTTCACTTTGAGCAACCCATAGGCTCGAAGGTGTTTCCATGTTTCACATGATTGCTTATTTTTTGAACTTAACATCACGGGTGCAATCCTTAGTGACAATAGTTTTTGGCATGCCCGGTGGGACATGTTTGAGCTATTACAACTCAAAGAAAATCCATTTTTGTTGTTGTTTTGGTATTTATAGCAGCATTTCAGCCTATTGAGGTTATTTTTTCTAATTACCTGCCGACTCTATTTTTTGGTTTTATGTGCAGAACAGGTCTTAATAGCATATGAAAAAGTATCAAACCAGACAGAGTGAGGATCCGGTTGATCATATTAAGCTACCACCATCACAGAGAAGGTCAAGGACAACAAAAAAGACTGAAAAAAGCAACAAATTCAACAGTTGAGTTTCCAGAAAGTTCACCAGTTGAAGTTTTTCTTGAAACTCCAGATTCTAATCTTCTATCTAATTCTTCTCCTTTACCTAATAATTCTCAGCCCAATTTTGCTACCCGAATAAATCCTTTTTTTGTAACTACTCCAATTTAGCCATCTATTACCCAGAATCCACTAGTAAATCCTCTAGCATTTACAATGGCCATACCAAGAGCACATGCTTTTGTACCCTTCAATGGAGGCAGCTCTTTGAATTTGACCCAACATGATCCTATACTAGAAGTAGCTCTGCAAAGTCTTCCTATTTTCATTGGTGAAGACCATGTTACACCCATAGAGCACATAAGGGATATAGCACCTCTATGTGTAGTTCACCATATAACCCAAGAGAATGTAGCACTCAAGCTACTGGCAACATCATTCAAAGGCAATGCACTACAATGGTTTAGGGGTTTGCAAATTAATTCAATTACTAATTGGGATGATTTGGGTGATAAGCTAACAAATCAGTTTGCATATAAATCAGATCACCTATCATTGGTAGAGCAAATGACCATTATGAAGAGGGTACCGCAAGAGCAGATGACTAATTTCAATTACCATTTTGAGAGAACCTAGACTAGAATCCCTACAAAGGTAAAACCCTCTCCTGAACATGCATTTTTATATTATTTGAGAGCTTTAAATAGCAATATTGCTGTTATGATTCAATCTATGGGTGGGATTACATTACCAACAACTTATGATATATCTATTAGAGTAGAAAACAACCCTGTACAAGCTGGTAAATTGCCCCTAGGCCTCCTATGCCTATTTTTCCTGATATATAGCCATTGATGCCTTTACAACTACCCCCATAGCTGCAATACCTATTGTTACAGCATTAGGTTTTCAAAATTATGTTCAAAATAGTGTTGTACAAGACGCGTCAAAGAAACTACAGACATTACAAGAGATGTTTATAAATAATGTTCAAGAAAATCAACAAATCCAACAGACTATGCAAAATTTTGGCAATGAATTGGTGAACCTCAAGAAAAATTAAAACCAAAATCAAAGGTATCAAGCCCCATATTAAGCTTCTTATCAACCTAATAGGCCTAACTACCAAGTTGATGCTCAGAATCAAAGGAGGAACTACAATAATAGGCAAAACCAGAAGTATAATTAGAATACTACTAGCAATTCGAAAGAAATTGTTCCTACTCAGAACAATATGGCACAAGAGTGGTGTTTTCCCTTCCAACAACCTCATAATCAAGCATCATGCCAAAATGCAATGAATTCTCAATCAAAAGCTTTGATGGTTCAGAATAATATTTCTTATCAGGATGTAGGTATAAATGAGGAACCAGAAGGTCCTAAGGTGGCTATGATGAATTGGCAAGGTGAGGAATTTTGTGGAGTTAATCATCTACAAACACAAAATAGACCTTTTTCACTTGTTGCAGAAAATACAAGGTCAAAGAAACGTGCTATTGATATTGGATAGTAAGCTGTAAATAATCAACATGAAGTTGTAAATAATGGATAGCAACAAAATAAATATGGACATCAGCCAAATATAAGAAAAAACAAGCTTCTACAAGTTAGCAAGTTGTTAGTACACCTCCACCTGTCTAGAATGTGCAAATTTTACCAAGAGGACAACCTGCAACACCTAAAAAACAACAAAAAGTTCAATCTCAGTTAAAACCAGCTCATCAAGAGCCTATTGTTCCAAGAGTATAACATAAGGTTAGTGGTGTTCCATTTAATATTGTTGAATTTATGGAAAAAACTTCTATTTCCATGAAAATGATAGATGCATTGCAAATTCTTGGACAAAAGGAATTGTTGAGAGACAAATTGGATAATATTTCCTTGACTAATGAGCCTCAAAAAGATTAGCCTAGAGTTGCATTAGCTAAAGATATCCCAATTAAAAATCATCAGCCAATCCAAACACCAAAGCCTCCTCTATTTTTTATAACATTGATAATTGGCAACCATCTAGTCCACAATTTCTTGATAGACTCAAGAGCTAGTAGTTCAATTATGCCCAAAGACCTTGTAGATAAACTTGGTCTAATTTATGAGCTTGTTTCTAGAGGAGTTGTATAGTTAGATGGAACAACAGTTAAGTCAGTTGGATTGGTCAAAGATCTTGGTTTGACCTTGCATGCTTGTCCTAATTTTTTAATACCTTAGGACATGTACATAGCTCACTTACCTCCACACTTTTCTTTTTGCCTATCTAGAGATTTCACAACAAAATTAGAAGGATACCTTTTGTGCTGATTGGTCAAACTTGTTTTTTCGAACCCGATATTGTACTAAGGTAACCATTAAGTCAGAACCCCAAGCCTCTTGCCACTTAGAACCATATACCCCAAGTCCTCTAAATGTAGATCTTACAATTAGAGACCATGAGGATTTACCACCTATCTAGGATCTAGATACACCAATTCAAGGCATACTTGATGTGAATTTGGATGAGTGGGCAGCCCAGAATAATGCAGAAGATCCTTTCATCAGGATGGATGAAATAGGTCTTGGTGTTTATATGATTCATGAGGATGATTATGTTAGTCCTCACCTTGAAAAAGATGATATTCTACTTGACTAGCAGTCAGAACAACAGAAAAATCAGGTTTGTCAACTCTATTTTGATGGTTCAAGAGGTAAAAATGGTTCCAGAGGTGGTGTTATGCTAGTTTCACCTAGAGGTATGAGATACTACACTGCTTTTAGAATTTTTTTTAGCTGTACAAACAATACAGCTGAGTATGAATCATTAGCACATGGCTTAGAACGGGCTATGCAAAAAAAAGTTAAATGTTTACAAGTTTTTGGTTATAGTGAACTAGTTGTGAATCAAGTAAGGAATATCCATGTCACAAAAAATGATGTTTTGAAGATGTACAAGCATAGAATTTGGGATTTAATTGAATATTTTGATGCATTTAATTTGTTGTCCATACCTAGAAGTCAAAATAAAGAAGTGGATAGGCTTGCTACTTTAGGAGCTCAGTTCAATATTCCAATAGAACTAGAAAATATTGATAGACAACAGTATGTAAAAGTTGTAGTAAGACCCTCTGTTCCAGATAACACTGTTAATTGGCAGGTTTTTGACTCAGATGAGCAGATTACTAATTTCCTAATTGAAGAAGCTGAGTTTTTTGCTGGAAATCAGTGTAAGTTCAATGATCAATATGAAAATCAGTTTCTCCAATTGAAAACTAACAAGCTGCCCAAGGGTCTGGTAACCCTTGAATCTATTTTTAATACAAATGATTAGTTCAAGAAGGATAAAGGCAGCATGTTTGTGAAGGAAGAATATTATGAACATGTTGAAATATTCAAGGACAAGCTACTGAAAATTGGCAAGGTATGTACCCCTAAAGAAAAACATGCTTTTGTAAAACTTTGTCAAGAATTCAATGACATATTTGCATGGAGGTATGAATATTTGAAAGGATTTTATCCTCATTTAACTTAGCATACCATAGAGTTTGTAGATAATGCAAAACCAGTGAGGCAGAAATAAAGGCCTCTTAATCCAAAATTAGAACATCTTATGAGGACTAAGTTAAATAAGCTGATTGAAGGAAATATTATATTTCCAATCAAGCACACATCCTAGGTGTCCAATCTAGTTCCTGTTAGGAAGAAGAATGGTGAACTGAGATTATGTGTTGATTTTAGAGATCTAAATAGAGCATCCCTGAAAGACCATTACCCGCTGCCCTCAATGGAGCAAATTTTGGAGGTTGTATCAGGATCAGAGAGATTCTCATTACTTGACGGTTATTTAGGATATAACCAAATTATGGTCAAAGAAGAAGATTAATACAAAACAAGATTTACAACCAAGTGGGGTACAATGGCTTATAATAAAATGCCATTTGGACTGACCAATGTAGGGGAAACATTTTAACATGCAATGGATATGGCATTTCAAGGCCTAATTAACAAGTTTGTTTTGGTTTACCTAGATGATGTAAATATTTTTTTCTAAAAAGGCTAATGAACATCTTGACCATCTTAGACAGGTATTTGAGAGATGCAGGGAATATGGAGTTTCATTAAATCCCAAGAAGAGTATATTTGTTGTTCATGAAGGTAAGCTGCTAGGATATATTGTTTCAAAGCATGGGATTTCAATAAATCCTGAGTAGATCATAGCCATACTTATATTACCATTACCGGCACATAAGAAGGGACTCTAGAGTTTCAAAGGTAGAATTAAGTTTATTGGAAGGTTTATTCCTAATATAGCAGCATTGATGCAGCCACTTACAACCATGCTTAAGAAAAACATTCATTTTCAGTGGACTATGCAAGGTAAGAACAGTTTTGAAGAGATTAAAGAAGCAATTGCAGCAGCCCCTACTCTCATTAATCCTAATTTTAAGAAAGATTTTATTCTATATGCCTTTGGGAGTGAGGACACTATTTCTGCAATGTTATGTCAGCAAAATGATGAAGGTTTAGAACAACTAGTTGCTTTCTTTAGCCACAATTTGCATGATTATGAGACTAGATACTCATTTGTAGAAAAGCATGTGTTAGCAGTAATAAGAAGCCTTAATAAATTTGGGCACATGCTCCCTAACAATAAGATTCAGCTTATATTTTCTCATCATATAGTGAAAGAGTTTTTTCTTAGCAAAGACATAAATGGCAAAAGGGTAGGTTGGATTACTGAGGCAATAGAATATGACATCTCTATCAAGGTAACCAAGCTAGTTAGAGGCAAGGGTTTATGTGAGTAGCTTGCTGGCACAAATAATAGTAAAGAAGTGGAGCAACAAGTTGAAACGGTGCTTAATAATGAAGAGCAACTTGCTATCCCAGCTTTGCCAGTCACTTGGAATCAATAGATTGCCCATTATTTACAAATTGGTGACTATCCAGAAGGCTTAGACAGATCAAAATGAAGGTATTTCAAGCTACAAGCCATTACTTATGCTTTAATAGATGGTATTTTGTTCAAAAAAGATTATAACGAGGTTCTTTTTAGATGCATTGAGCCATATTGGATAGAAAAAGTTCTGAAAGAATTTCATGAAGGACCTGCAGGAGGTCACTTTGCAGCAAGAACAACAACCCTGAAAATTATGAAAGCTAGTTATTATTGGCCTGAAATGTTTAGAGATGCTCACTCATGGGTAACGAAATGTGAAAAATGTTCATTGTTTGCAGGCAAGCAGAGGCTGCCAGGCTTGCCTTTGCAACCAATTGAAGTAGACAAGCCTTTTGCAAAGTGGGGGCTTGATTTTATAGGACCTATTAATCCACCTTCTAGTGCAAGTCACAAATGGATTCTTATAGAAATTGATTATTTCACAAAGTGGACAGAAGCAGTTCCATTGGTACTCTGAAATCAATCATTTCTGATAATGCTTTAGCTTTCATTGGTCTTAGAGTTTCACATTGGTCAGTTAAAGCATAATATATATTTGAACACTTCGTCCAATTATTACCCTCAGGATAATAGACAAGCTGAATCAACTAACAAGAACTTGATCAACATCATTAAGAAAACCATTGTTGAGAATAAGAGAACTTGGCATGAAAAGCTCAAGTTAGCCCTTTGGGCTGATAGAATTACACCAAACAGATCAATAGGTAACTCTCCTTATGTTTTAAATTATGGCAAAGAAGCTAGATTACTTATTTTAGTTGAATTGCCAACTTTGAATTATGTAAAAGAATTTGAGCAACTTGAAGAGCAGCCAATATAGATTAGGCTTGCTCAACTTTTGGAGTTAGAAGAAACTCATAGGGAAGCATACCAAAAATTAGAAATTCACCATGCTCAGATGAAGAGAACCTTTGATAGAAAAGATGTACCATGCAAATTTAATCAAGGTGATCTTGTTTTCAAGTGGGATGAGTTAAATAACAAACCTGGTAGGCATACCAAGTTTGATGCCATGTGGGATGGTCTGTATGTTATCACAAAATGCAAACAACATAATGCTTTCCATATTGCTAAATTGGATGGAGAAGTGTTGCCAATCCCTGTCAATGGGATTGACCTCAAATTATGCTATTGAGTACTAATAGTTTGCATATGTACATAGTGGAATAGTTGTTTTTTCTTTCTTTTTCAGCAGTTTGTCAAGCTCAACTATAAGCAGAGTTGTAGTAGTTTAAATTGAATAAGTTCTTTCAATCACATCGCTGTTCTTTTTTCAGTCCATTTTTTGTTTCTATTTTCCTTAAGTGTAGATTGCACAATGTGCAGGCTTAGTTGTATGCAGAGCCTTTGTAGTTTTCTTTTCAGTTTTGTTTAGATTGCTAAGATGCAATTCTAGATTTTGAGGAAAAGAAAAATTGACTCAATGCCCCAATGGATGTGCTAGGCTACTGGATTCTACTATTTATCAAGAAAACACCCTTGAGAGGTCGCCAAAAATGTTAACAAAATTTTGCACATGCCAAATTTGGTGCCCTAATGAAGCCTTGTATTCATTCATTCTCAAAAGATCAAATCATGAACTAGGGAGAAATGCTCTCTTTTTCCTAACTTGTTTGCTTCATGTGCAGATATAGGAATGTAAGATAGAATGTGGGTTAAAATGATGCTCCCATGAGGGTTGAGCTCAACATGCTGTAGATCACAAAGATATTATGCTCCAGTGTAGATGAAGTGGCGTAACTATTAAAACCTTAAGGCCAAAAGAAACTTAGTAAAATGCAATTAGCTTGTGCAAAGTTTTACTTGGGCGCCAAAGAGGGTTTTAAAAAGGCCTTATAGTTTCCAAGTGGTTTCAGTCACTAGGCAGGAGGACCTTTTTATCACACATTGGCCATGCAGAGGGAGATTATCACATTTAAATTTAAGGTCACATATAACTATAGTGTCAAATCTTACGAGTTTTGGGTAAGAAGAGGCAACTCGTGGCCTGGTGGACCCCATGCATGTGCATCTCAAGACATCCTAATTTTGTGACCTGCTCACGGGAAGAGACTAAAGAGTGAGCAAGTTGAAGAAAGATCAACGGTGATTGTAGAGATCTAACAACTATTGCTATGTTGCAATGAAAAGATGCACATTGGATTATTGCCATGACTTGGCGATTGATGAAGTGGCAGAACAAAGAGTATAAGACCAAGGACAAGTGTAAGATAGGTGGCCGTCCAGTGGCTAGTGACATGGCATGGATGGGTGACATCGAGTAGATCTTGGCCATGATGAGTCCCAAAAAGGTTTCATCAAAAGCTCAGTTCCATCGACATCGAGCAGATCTTGGCCGTGATGAGTCCCAAAATAGTTTCATCTAAGGCTCAGTTTTATCAACATAATTATATCAATGAAACTATAGGTTTGATGAGACTGGTAAGCGACTCGCTGAAAGAATGAGATCCAACAAAGCAGGATGCATGGCAGGCCCGATAGACAGGTGGTTCCCATGCAGATCTCATGAGCCAATCAGAGGGTGACACATGTTGACACGTGACACAAGAGAGAAGATCAATTGGGGTTAAAGGTGGATCAAATTAAGAGAAGATCAATGGTAGTCTACAAGATCTAAGGGCTATCGCTATACCACTATAGAAAGTTACTCAATTGTTATCATAGCGACTTGGCGACAAAGCACATGTAGAAAAGGAAAGGGGGAGGTGAGTGACTAAGAGGTTAATGATCAAACAGTTTTAGGTTAGAGCAACACTCATCGCTATACTGCAAGATAAAAATGCTTGCTGGTTATCTCATGCAACTTGGCAACTGATGATGTGGTCATCTAGGTGGTCGTTCAGGTGGGGTCATAATGAATGAGGATGCACCACATGGTAGAGAGAAGATGAAGAACAATGAGCAGACCAAGTGTAAAGACTGAGCGATTGATCACATCCAACAGTCGAGTGGATAGATTCGATGGTGGTTGCTAAGCCGCAAGGAAAAGTTTCTCTCCCAGTTATCAATGCGACTTGGCGACATGGTGGGTCCAATTCTAGATGGAAGACAAAGTGGACCCACAATTAAATTAGAGGCTGACACGTGGAAAAAGTCTACAGATGAGAGGATGTCTAAGTCAGCTTTGAACTTGAACTTCAAAGTGGTTGACCATTTGAAAATGGTTCAATGCTTCAAAGTGGTTCAATGGTTCCAAGTTCATTATTGTCGCTCGTTCCCGTGGGCCCAGGTTGAAGGAAGATCAATGGTGATCATAGAGATCAGACGGTAGTCACCATACCGCAGTGGGAAATTGCTCAATGGATAATCATGTGGATTTGGCAACAAATGGTGGGGCCCACTAGGAAGTAAATGAAAAAATTAAATACAAGCGGCCATGGTCAATGCAGACGATCCAGTGGCTTGAGATATTGTTTGTGATGAAGAGGCAAGATGTTACCTAAATCACATCAACATTAGTGAAGAAGGATGTACAGGTCATCGATATGTTGTGTGGATGCAGAACAATAGGACTCCCACTGTATAGAAATGCAGTCACCATGTGAAAAGATGGCTGACGATGAATGTACCCATTCCAGATCATGAGTGCATTGTAGCATGTAGATGACAAGGACTCACTCCAACCAGTAAGTGGAGCTTATCTCCTATTATGCAAATTATGCATCTTAGTTTTGTGACATAAGGAAGAAGAGGTAAACGCAAGTGTTTGAAGGCTCACACCGAATCTAACCGATAAAACAAAAGGATGCCTCAGGTGAATGTAATTAGAAAAGGAAGAGTAAAGAAGTAAAGAAGTGATGGGTTTGTCACCATGACAAACCGGCTAAGATGATGTTTGGTCTGATGGTGAAGAAGAAAAAGTTGAGTCTTTGCAGATAGAGAATGCAACCAGCATGCAGATGCCTTAGATGGTATCAGTTGAAGGTTGATGACATGGTGTCATCGTGATGGCTATCGGTGAGCATGAGAAATAGTAAGGAAGCAAAGAGGCTAAGTGATGTGCTCCTACTTGATGTAAATGAGCATGCTATGGATAGACATGTCTAGCGACTAGTTAAGGTATTCCACCAGAAGATCAACAAAGTGCAGACATGAAGGGAAACCAGTAAAGTGTGAGATACCAGCAGGGTTAGTGAACCAGCAAAAAATAAGGACTGGTTGAGTGTTTGGTCGGTGATCCTATCTGAACCGACATAGAGGTCCAAGCTAAGGTGGATGTTGACAAAGGTGCCACATGGAGTCAAGGTGGCAGACATGCATGCAGTGGTAGATGGAGTATGCATTTATGAGGTTGTTGCAGAGTGGATCAATATTAATTGTAGACCTCATAAATCATGGGATGTGATGTAGAGGAGTTGCAGAGGTGTGTGGCTCAAGGAAGGTCAAACAGAGGTGATCAATGGGATACATTGATCAATACAAAGTGTCTAGGTGCAAAATGAGCTTGGTGATGAAATTTGTAGAACCATTTATGGTGATTGATCTTGTGTCTTGCAGACTGACTGTCCATGTTTTCTAAGTTTAGCAAATGTGTATTGGAAGGAATGTTAATGGAGGTGATGTGCAGATAGTTATGTTTGATCTCAAATCAAACGAGATTTGATTGGATTCAATGTGCCTCATGATCACTGGAAGAAACCGTAAGATGCCAAGTTTGAATGTTACTTTTGGTGGGAATGTCTAAATACAAATATGCGGGCCAAAGACAAATTGGATGATGCCTCAGAGAGAGATGTTGTCAAGTGATGCACAAGGGAAAATAGATAAGTAGATGAAGTGTGATATCTACATAGGATCATAGAGGTCAAGGAGCAAGGAGACAACCAATAATAGGTTTTGGCAAAGGTTTAACTGATGAGGTTAAAGCAAATGACAAACAGTTGAATGAGAGAGTGTTGTTGCATGTGAGAAGAAATCAGTCAAGTACTCAACGAGTATCAAAAGAGAGACTGAGTGTGAGATAGATTAGGGTTGAAGAGTTCAACCAACAATAGGGAGATAACCGAAGGTGACCAAACCGATAGAGAAGAGTTGTAGAAGAATGTAGAGTAGGCAAGAAGGAATCGACAAAAGATAGAACTGGTGGAGAGCAGTAGAGCAGTTAAGAGAACTGGAAAACCAGTAGAGAGAACCAACAAAGAGAGAGAATGGAAGATCCAGTAGAGAGATTTGAAGAAGAGTTACAAAATCCATTTGTAACAAGGCTATTAGCTTGTAAATGATTATGTTTTGTATTCACTGAGTTGGAGCTTAGTGTAGGGATTGTAGCTCCTTGGGTTAGTGCTTCTTGAGTTGTTTCCCTAAATCATAGGTTGGATCTCCTTGGGTTGGTTCCCTAAAATTAGGGGTTGGTGCTCCTTGGATTGGTGTCCTAAAAATTGTAATTAGAGACTCATTATGAGGCTAGATTGGAGCAGTAGACTCCAGTAGCATTTCTCATAGAGGTTTTTCCCATCTTGAGTTTTTATCATATATGTTGGTGTTATGTGATGTCCCTTTATGTGTGAATGCCTTTGTGATTAGTCTCCCCACTAACCAGTAATTTTACATTGAGTTAGATCTGAAAACTAGGATACACACATAGGATAGTTAAAGGGAAAATATTGAGAACCACTGATTCACCCTCCTCTCAGTGGTGCATTGTATCTAACATATATCACTGAGCATGAGGCAATGCAAGGCTTGCAAGTAGACCACCAAACCTAGAGCTTGAGCTTGAGGTAGTTAGTTTGTGGAGACTTGAACAGATTGTTGAACTAAGGTAGGCTGCAAGGTGGATCGTTAGATTGCCGAGGAGAGGCAACTAGAACCTGTAGTCAAACCACCAAACCCTTGAGGTAGTTGCAAGTACTTACTGATAGATCGCCGAATCAGATCAAGTGATGGGACTCACTTTTTAATTAACCTCAAGAGTCTGATGCAGGAGCACCAAAGTAGTTCAAACCAACATTTGGATTTAATCCTGCTAAGACATCAATCCCAGTATTGGTGTGTTTTTACTAGTTGGTTTTGTAGAGTATGGATCGAGGATAAATCGAGTTGCAGATGGTTTCCATAACCTGGAGATTGTTGAGCGAAGTTTTTTTGAGCCTTGTCTGATGTTCATGGAGGACCGCATGTAATTTTATGCATTTGATGATGTTCTTGGTGATTTGGGCTGACATGTTATCATTTACATGTTTCATCATGAACTGGTTGGTCTTTGGCTGAATTGATCGAGTTGTTATTGCTTACAGATGGTATAAAGGGAAAGTTTTGAGATTCATTTTAGGGGATAAAGATCAGAGGAAGATGAGATCGAGTGAAGATGTAGTTTATAGATAGATTCTAGTCTGGGGGACTGAAGTATGAATGGACTGAGGTCCAGATCAGTTGAGACTATTACCAGAGGCCTATTTGTCAAGTAGAGGATCTGTGAATCTTAGATTTGTGTTGTATGGATTTTTTTGTCATCCTAGGCTACGGTCCAACATGTGTAGCCACTGAAGGCTTATGTAATTCATTAAATGGATATAGTGATTGATTTTTTGAGTTACCATTTATATCTTGTGTTGCTTCTACCAGTTAGGGTTTCTTACCGGTTATATTTTATAATATGTTACCGGTTGCTAGTATCTTGCATGGTGTTTTGTGTTATAGGTTGCAAGGTGGGTATGTCCTTCATTAGGTCTCCCTACCTTGAATACGTCATTAAATCAAACAATAAACACAATACACCACACAAGATAACAAAGGGCAACTCAAGAGATCACTCAAAACTGAACAAAAACTCACACAAAGATTGACAAGGGTAATCAATCTTAAACCTAGAGTGTAGAACAAGTTTTCATGTCATCTTCAATCAACTTTCCATTGGGATAAGACAAGCTCAGACTTGTGAAGCCACATGGAGTTGATTTCTGGTACCTCCAAACCTATCATCACCAACACAAGTGAGATAACATATACCATAACATATATTATAGAGTAGGCATCCAAGTGAGGAGAATCATAACATCATATCATGCTCGCAATGAGTGATATGACATCATCTCTATCACGAATATAATAGAAGACACCCACAATCAAACAAGCACTAACACAATCATCATCATATCATAAAATAGTGTGAATACATGGTTAGGTACCATCAAATCATAATAAAATAGACTAAGCTATATCAATATGGTCTATGGATGAACTTAAAGCAAGATGAATCAGGGAGGGACACTACATATGTGTAAGATCATGGTGGGCCAAATAGGCTTTTAAGTGGCAATGAAAATTAAAAAAATAGAGTTAGGCAACTTGATGTAAAAATTTGAATAAGTTACCAACATTATTTCAAAAATGTGTAAGAATAGAATCTATAGTAAATTGAATGTAGTTTTTAAGCTGCTAGTTGTTTTCTGAAAAAAAATTTTAAAAAATCTATTTGACGAAAATTTGAAATTTCAATGTAGTAATACTAAAACTTCAGGGAAAAGATAAGAAGTGGGTGTCTGTCTGATCACCCTAACCACAATCAAAATAATATTTAAAAAAAATATTTTTGATATACGTATAAGACTCATGTCCAAATGTGACACATATTTTTTTTGTATATTTTTTGAAATAAATAATTAATTATGATTTTTTTACTACAACGTTTTTAAAAATATAAAAAACTTGTATGTCTGACCACCATAACTTGGTCAAAACTTAATGAAATTCATTTTATTTTTTATAATCCTATAGTATAAAAAGCATAGAATGTGATTCATGTTTTGGATTCAAAAAATGTGATCATGTTTGAAAGTTATAGATAGTTTTCAATCAACTTATCAATAAGGAATTTAGTCAGGATATCACCACTTTTTGGCCCCTCATGATCCTATGTTGAGCACAATGTACCATTGAGAGGGGGTTGAATCAGTGCTTCCTGAATTATTTTCTTTTTAAACCAAGTTTGGAATACCGATTATCAACCTAAACACTAAACAAACAAATCGGTAAGATAATAGTAGATATCAAAAAGGAAAACACACATATACTTAACCCACAATACCTGATGTACGAGGAAAACCCAGTATGGGAAAAACCTCAGTGAGAAATGTTGTTGGAGTCTACTGCTCCAATCCAACCTCACAATGACATAAAACATTACAATGATTTAGGGCACCAATGAAAGGAGCACCAATCCCTACCAATTTAAGGCACCAACCCAAGAAGCACCAACCCTTGCGCCAAGCTCCAACTCAGTATTATATAATGAAATACAATTTTGATACAGTGATAGCACCTGGTTGAAAATGAGTTCTGCAACACTTGATCAATAAAATTTTATCGGTTAACAACCTTTTATTCTTCACTCGTTCTCACATTGCCGGTTATCAGATTACTCTCTCTTATCACTCACTGGTTACTCCCAACCTCTCTTCTCTCTCACTCAGCCTCACACTCCACTGTGTCACTCTTGGATGCCTTCTTAACCAATCACTCCTCACTAGTTTATTAGACTATTAGAACTACGATAGTTTACCGATTACTCTGTCTCTACCAACTAGACCCTGTCACTAGTTCAACTTTCTAACACACACTGTAACTCCTTGATAAAATAGCTCTAACGTAGATTATCTTTCTTTCTCGGTCTCTCTTCCCTCACATCTCTTATCAAGCATCAATTGATTTCAATTTTGAGATGACATATTTATCTTTTAGGGTTCCCGCCAAAAGATGCATTCAAATGGTGTCATGTTAGGTTTTACCTTCACCAACTCAGTCCATATTGGATTTGATCTAATCTACTTTTATGGAGTGATGATCTACATGTCATTGATCGACATTGCCAACCCCTTTCATTCCAATGTGTTTTTCTATATTTGGATGTCTTGAACATGGTTTCCTATGTTTCTTTGTTAAACTCCATTAATGGCTCGATTGTTTCATTTGACAAATAGGTACAAAGATCGGATATTCTTGCAGGGTTTGTTCAATCACTTTCTACCTTGTCTTCCTCGAGCCGCAACCTTCTACTATCCTCCCATGATTTGTGGGTTCTTCATGAAAACTGACCTGCTTGCTGACTGTTACACTGATGAATACTTCATCAACCTCTATGTGATCACCACCTAGCTTCCACCTGTCATCCTTGTCGACATACACCTATGCTTGGTTTATATGTCGGTTTGATATCCTTCATTGACCAAGATTGACTACCGATTCAACTAACCTTACTAGTATACCCTACCTTCATCGGTGGTCCTTCATATCTATTGACCTCTTCTTTGTCGGTGGATCGACTTGGCCTTCCATCAAACATGTTGGTCCAACTACTCAGTCTATTTTAACAACAACATTAAACTTCTCTGTGTATACCAGTTTACATTCTTCAGTTCTTCTTTTGCTTGCTTTCTTTGCCTTGCTGGTAGTCCTACTTTATTGGTCAATGATGCACTTCATATGTATTGGTAGCATACCTGTCTATCTACTTACAGACTCCATCATTCATACTAGTTAACATCATTACTTACCACCCATACCAGTCACCATTACCGACTCACTAATGACCATTCCATACCAATTGACATCAATGACAATATAATGCCAACAATATCCCCCTTTGGCATTAATTTCAACATACTCCATTCCTCCATCCTGTATCCAACCCATTTGACCATTCTCCACCTTTGACAACAATGACAAAGGGTCAAGGCATCCTTTTATCAAATCCATTCTCTACTGATTATACAGTGTATTCTCCCCTTTTGGCCACAATACACTCAACCAACAACATAGAAAAATTAAAATGTGATTGTACTATGAGTGCTTCCAAGTGGGAAAGTAGATACCCATAATCATGAAATTCTCTTGGGTATTCCTAAAAAAAATGTTTCTTTTGCAGTTGATGATATTAGTACACCCATAAGTTCAAGCATGCCGAATCTGCATCATAAACACTTGATCTACCCCTATGTCGAGCATATGGTTCAAGAGATAGGAGATTTTACCATGAACTCCCCTTGAACCATAGATCTCCTTCCAATCGTAAGTGCATGAGGAAGGTGACACAACTCCCAACTTGTGTCTTAAGTACTTAAAAGTGCTTACCGGTAATGGTTTGGTGAAGATGTTTGCCACTTGTTCTCTTGTAGGAACATATTCTATCTTTACTTCCTATCCTTCAACCTTCTCTTTGAGAAAATGATATTTGATGGCTATATGCTTGGTCCTTGAATGTATCACCATATTCTTTGATATATTGATGGCACTTGAATTATCACACCAGATGGAAATAGGATTAGAGATGTCCACCTGTATGTCCTTGAGGGCTTCCTTCATCCAAAGAACTTGAGAGCAGCATGTAGCAGCAACAATGTATTCTACTTCAGCAGTTGATAGAGAGACTAAAACCTACTTCTTGCTATGTCATGAGACCAATAGGTCACCTAGGAAGAATGCACTACCACTTGTGCTCTTTCGGTCATCAATGCAGCCTACCCAATCAGCATCAGTATATGTTTCCAAGATGAATTTCCCTTGTTTGGGGTACGATAATCCATAACTAAGTGTTTCTTGTAGGTACCTAAAAAATTTTCTTACGACATTCATATGTGACTGCTTATGTGTAGCTTGAAATATAGCCACCATGCACACTACCTACACTATATCCTGTATAGAAGCAATAAGATATAATAAGTTGCCTATCATGGATCTATACAATATCTAATCCACCACCACTGATTCATCGTTCTTTCTTAATTTGTTTCCAGTCACCATGGGGATACTCACCAGTTTGTAGTCCTCGATTTGAAACTTCTTTAACATGTCCTTTACAGACTTGGTTTGTGAGATAAAGAATCCCTTATCTAGCTATGATATTTTCAAACCAAGGAAGTATGTAAATTCTCCGAGAATTGACATCTCAAATTCTGACTGCATTTGATCAACAAAATCTTTGCAAAGAGTGTCCTTGTTGCCTCCAAAGATGATGTTATGTACATACACAACCATAATGATCATGCAATTTTCATCTACCTTGATCTATTAATTGTTGTCAGCACTCCCCTTTTTGAATCCTTGCTCCTTCAAATACTAATCTAACCTTGAATACCATAATCTAGGAGCCTAGTTTAAACCATACGGAGCTTTCTTGAACTAGCACACAAAGGTTTCATGATCATATAATAGAAACCCTTCTGGTTGCTCCATGTACACTTCTTTTAAATTTCCATTAAGGAAGGCAGATTTTACATCTATTTGATATACCTTATAACCCTTATAGGTTGAAAAACCTAGAAACATTCTTATTGCTTCTAATCTAGCTACAAGTGCAAATGTTTCTTGAAAATCAATACCCTCTACTTGAGAGTATCCCTTGCACACAAGTCTAGTTTTATGCCTAACAATGTTACCTTCTTCATTCATGTTATTCAAGTAGACCCATTTGGTGCCAATGTTGTTCTTGTCTTCTGGTCTACGGACTAATTCACAAGTCTTGTTCTTCTCAATCTGTTGGGACCTATAAAAATTTTCTATTTTGAGAGGCCCATTTGAAAATTCTACTCTGCACTTTCAGTATGCCACCTAATGAATCAACCCAAATCGCCTAGTTTGAGGGCATGAAAAATGAAGCTAGTACCTTTCCCTCACGTGCCTATCATGTGGTCCATGAAACTCTTAGCAAATCCGATCAATGGAAGAAAATACAAGCAAAGGCAATTGGCAAGTGTAGAACCAAAGTCTTCCTTGCCGTGAGCTAGATGGGGTTGCATGGTTGCAAACAGAGTAAGGGTTTTGGAACTTCCAAGTGGTTTCAGTTGCTAGGAATGAAGAACCGCATACATAGTGTCAAAGCTTATGGTCTTTTGACAAGGATCCATTCAATGATCTAGTGGGCCCCACACGCACATCTCAAAGTGCCCAAATTTTGCATTAGAAGGGAAAAATTAACCAGCGAGCAAGTCAAGCAAATCAATAGTGATTGCAAATGATCCAACAATGGTCTCTATACTGCAATAAAAATATGCCCACCAAATACTCACCATGACTTGGTGACAAAGAACATGTCGAAAAGGGGTGAGTTAAAGTTTGAGTAGATCGCTGAGATCCAATG
The DNA here is from genome assembly GCF_030272615.1 of Cryptomeria japonica. Classification (NCBI taxonomy): domain Eukaryota; kingdom Viridiplantae; phylum Streptophyta; class Pinopsida; order Cupressales; family Cupressaceae; genus Cryptomeria; species Cryptomeria japonica. Next base: position 446,737,272 of record NC_081413.1, on the reverse strand, counting down.
GTAGATCTAAGGAAGATGAATGGTGGTGTAAAATTTTGGGGCTGTTCATGACTGTCGCTGTACCACGGTTGTGAAGTGCTCGAAATGAATACCCTCACAGAAGTTGGCAGACAGGTGGATGTGCAGACAAACCAAAGAGTAACTTATCAAGAAAACCTTGGCATCGATCGATCTCTAAAAGGATTCACCAAAAGCATCGATTCCATCGACATAAGGTGCATCGAATAAATTAGAACTGGTCCCACCGATAAAATAAATGGTATCGATGAAACTAAGGTATTGATGAGACATGTGAGTAGTTCACTGAAGGAGGAAGTTTGCCCAAAAGAATAATATCAAATGAACCAAGGTGGGCCCAATTCTAGTGGTAGGTCCAAGTGGTGAGATAGGTAGATCCGCAAGCAGGCCAGAGGAGACATGTGGCACTGATGGATGACTAGGTAAAGACCAAGCAAATTGAGTAGATTTGATAGTTGGGCAAAGAGATCTAATGATGGTTTCTATACCGCAATGTAAAGAATCTCGCAAGTTATCCCTCATGACTTGCTGACAAAGCACGTGTGGAAAAGGTGAGTGGTTCAGGTATTAAGGAGCAAGCAGGTTTGAGCCGATCTAACAGTTATCGCTATACTGTGAGATGAAGGTGCTCATTGGTTATCCCCCATGACATAGGGACTGGGAAGGTAGCATTTTAGGTGGTGGTCAAGGTGGGCTCAGTGCAAATTAGGGAGTGACACATGACAGACCTGGTAGAAGAGAGATTAGCCTAGGCAAATTAATGGGTGGGCAAGTCAAGGAAGATCTGACGGTCGAATGGAGGATCTGATGGTGGTCACTATGTCACGATGGATAGTGGCTCGATGGCTAATCAGTGTGACTTGGTGACCAAGTGGTGGGACCTGACAGGAGAGAAATTAAGAGGAGAAATAAAGAACAAGTAGGTTGTAAATGATCGGATGGTGGTCGTTGATCAGCTATGCAGAGATGCACGATGAATATCCATCACAGATCAGTGACAAGGAAGAGACAAGGAAGTGGTGGATTTGGCCATGCTCAAATGGCAGGACAGGTGGAGTCCAGAGTGACTCATGAGCCAATCTAGAGGAAGACATGTGGCAGATATCTGTGTGGGAAATTCAAAGTTAAATATATAGTTTCAGACTATAGTGAAAATTGAGAAAATAATGAGTGACGTGCAGAGGGATTTATGGTTGAGGGATTATATTTTGCCCCATTATATAAGTATTATATATCATTGGAAAGATCTCAATCCAAGGAATCCATTTTTATAGTCAAGTGTAACCCACAAAAAATATTTTTGGGTCAGTTACCTCAGGATCTCATAATATATTTTTCAGTCAGAAAGAGAAGATTTTATGTAGGCCAAGTGTGTGGGCAGTTAATGCAAAAAGACTTGGTACTTGCCATTGTCAGGGGATAAAATCCAAAATTATTCTCTCTTCCTTCTTATTTGAAGGTCTTCTCATTTTGTAGGGGTTCCAGATTTTGTGAGCAAGGCTCCTTAAGCTTGGTTTCCAATTCTAAGTTTTTCCAAGTTTGTAATATAATGTCTTTCTTCAAGTAATGGAATATATTTCCTTCTTGTAGGTGGTTGCAAATTTATATGTATATAAGGCATGCATAAATTCACACAAAGTTGTCTCTGAATGTATATTTATTTCTTACAAATTAAGTCCTCAAGGAGGCTGGAGTTCATCATCTCAAGGAGATTGTTGTGATTGTTTGCAGGTATTCTTCAAGGAAGAATTTAAACTCTATAATCAATCATAGATAATGGGATATATTTTCAAGATTTAATGATTTAGTGAGTGAGCTAAGTAATGCATTTTTGTAAGGCATTAATGCAGGGATATTTAATGATGAAGGTGGATTTGCAATGAAGGTTTTCATTTACAGTTTGATGTATGACTCCATGCCCTTGGATAAGGAACTGGTCTTGCAAATTCTGGGGGTTCTCAAAGATTTTTTTAAGATCAAATATCCATTTACTTTTATTTTTGTAGGTTTAGTTTGTTCCACCTATCTCATGCTTCAACTTAGTTGAGATGTCAATGTAGATCTAGCCCATCTGTAGTAACCTCCTAGTTGTTAAGCCTTATTGGATCTATCTTCTTTGGTTGATGTTGTCATGTGTGTAATAGGTCTGATTCAATGCATGAAAGGTACACCCACCTAGGTTTTTTAGAGCCTGAGGAGTAGAAGGATTCATATCCTTATTATGTTGTCCAAGTCCTAAAGTTCTTCATTGTATGAAGTTGGCTATTTCATAGATAGATTGCAGGTGAACTTAGTCTGCTCATTTTTTAGAACAACACAATCAACTGCAACTCTTCTTCCATTGCATCCATCAGTTTTTGAGTTTTGTTGGCTTCATTGATTGTTTTAGGTTCTACTTCAGTCATAAGGCAGAAATTTACTTGTTCATTATTCTGGGCAAGTCTTCTCCTATTCTACACACCATCACTCTTATTTCCTAAAATCTGTTCTTTCTGGGTGCTTTATCTACATATACCAGTTAGGGACCTTTTTGGATTCTTCTTCTGGTTCATTGTCTTATTGAGATTCTTCTCCTTCATCACCAGAATCATCATATCGGTTCACTTGTGCTTGTCTTCCTTTGTGCATATCCTCATCAACTCTTACATGCACACTCTCAATAACTCTTCTTAGTCTTTTTTTGTAGCATTTCTAGGCCTTGTTATTAGCTGAGTAAACAAGGAAGATTCCTTCATCACTCCTACAATCAAAACTACCTAAACCATCCATATCTCTCTTGATAAAACACTTGCTTCCAAATACCTTGAAGTACTTGACTGATGGTTTCCAGTCATACCACAACTCATAAGGTGTCATTCTGTTGTTTGTTCTTAGTTGAACCTAGTTCAAGGTATATGCAATAGTACGAACCGCTTCCTTCCAATACATGTCTGACAAACTTGCGCTATTTAACATGGTTCTGGCCATCTCCTTGACTGTCTTGTTCTCCCTTTCTACCACACCATTTTGTTGCAGTGTCCTAGGGGCTAAGTATTGCCTTTTGATTCCATGTCTTTCATAGTAATCTTCAAAATCATTTGATGTGGACTCTCTACTCCGGTCTGATCTTAGGCATTTTAGTTTGTAGCCACTTTCCTTTTCTACCATTTTCCAAAAGATCTTGAATCTATCAAATGCTTGTGATTTATCTTGTAGGAAAGTGACCCATGCCATTCTTGAATATTCATCAATGAAGAGGATAAAATAGCTTTCACTGGCAACATCTCTTGTCCTATTTAGACCACACAGATTTGTATGTACTATTTCAAGTGGTCTTGAGGTGTTGTGTTCTTTTGTCCTGAAGCTCACCTTAGTCTACTTACCTTTCACACATTCATCACAAAATATGGTCACCGGTTTTATAATTGGTGGTATATTTCTTACATACCCCTTTTTTCTTACTGCAACTAAATTATCAAAGTTTATGTGGCCTAATCTTCTATGCCACAACCATCTTTCATCCACTTATCCCAACATGTGTTGGGATTCAAAACATTATTTTAGATTGTATATATTACCATGTTTCCTCTTGCCTTTGGCTACAATATGAACAATACTCTCCTTTATCTAGAAGCTAGTATAATCAAAGGTGAATTTATAATCTTTGTCACATATTTGACTCACACTCAGCAAATTGTGTTGTAGGGCTTCCACATAATACACATCATGTGCTTTCAGTTTTCCATCAATGTTTAGAGTACCTTTTCCGTTTATCTTGATCGATGAGTTGTCTCCAAATACTACTGAGCCACCATTCCAGTCTTCAAGTTTGATAGATTTATTTTTATCATCAGTCATGTGGTTGGAACAACCACTATCTAAAACCCATAGATTTCTTCTTTCAGCATGTAGGGCAGTCTGCACTATCAGACTTGATTATGTTTTGTCCTTTTCTTTCTCAACCCAAACCGATTGAGTTTCCTTCTTCTTATTAGCTGCAATTTTGTGCTCTGGTTTGACTATTGTTCCTTGATCAGTATTTGTCCTCTTCTTCTTGATTTTCTTGTTCTTACACAAATTTTCTATATGTCCAAACTCTTGACAGCTATAGCATTTTACATTTACATTAAAAGATGAATCTTTATAACTATTGTAGGACACGGGTTTACTCTTCCTACATTCAAAACTCTTATGACCAAATCCATTCCACTGATAACAAACAACATGCATATCCAAGAGTGCATTATTTGGATTTCTACTTTCATAACTCATAATGGGGTTATTGGTTAACCTACAATCAGCTAGCCTATGTCCAAATTTGTTACACCGGTAGCAATAACCATAAAAGTTTGGAACATACGGTTAGGTTGCCTTGGTCCTGCAAACGTCTACCTCAATGAGGGTCTACCTTTCATGCTGCTAACTCTAGTGAATCCTTCATGATAAACCCTTGCATTTATCCTCAAATCAGCATTCCGGTATATTAAGTGTGGTCTCTGGTTCATTGATTGTGTATACTGGTTTGTGTGACGATTTCTAACAGCTTCTGTATAAGTCTTCTTACTGATATCCTTGCTTACTATGAATGTTTTCTTCTCTTTACCTTCACTTGAAGAGGTGGACTATATCTCCTTATTAGATGTATCTTTTCTATTTGAACTTTGTCATTCTTCAAATCGTAAGCCACCGGTATCCTTATATTGCTTCTATTTTCTAAACATCTTGTCCAAGGTTTATTTGCTACCTTCATATTTGCTTCTCACTTTCAGTTCATCCTTACTCTTTTCAAGCTCCTTTCTAAACCTTACTATTTCTTCTTCCAGATCTTGATGCTCATTTTCATTCTTCATCAGATCAGAGGATGTAACTTCACATATCCTCTTAGCTTCTTCCAACTGGAGTTTCAAGTCAGATATAACTTGATTGAACTAATCTAGGGATTGCTTCAAGAGACCTTGTTCTTCTATTATAGAAAGCTTGACCTTCTTGAGTTCTCTTCTTGTCTTTCTTAACTCCTCAAGAGTGCTGATGAGCTCACCTTCTAGATCCACTTCATCTTCAATGTCTTCTTCTTCCTCATATTCTCGAATCAGTTCATCTAGTACCATAAAGAGATTAACTTCTCTTTCATTCTCATGGTGGTCATCTTTTGATGCACTTTCTTTGTTTGTGGCATCATCCTCAATGGTATATAGGTTGCTCTTCTTTTGGTAGTCTCTTCTTCCTTATCGATAGATAATCCTTTTTTTTCTTTACCGACAGATCTGCCAAAACTTCTTTGCTCATCTCCACCACTTTCTTTATAAGGACATTTTATAACAAAGTGTCCAACTTTACCATAGTTGAAACATTTGAGTAGTAACTTCCCTTTATACTTTTGAGATCCTCTCTTGAGATTTCTGATAAATTTTTCTACCTCTACATCCAAGTCTTGATTGAATCCTTTATGAGAAACCTCTTATTTGCCCTTTTTGGTGGAGTTGAATGTTGTCTCTTTCCTTGAAGATGATTCACCAGTTGTTTGCATTTTATAGGCTATTAGAGAGCCAAATAGCTCATCCATTGTGAAGGTCTTCAGGTCCTTGGATTCCTCTATGGAAGAAACCTTAGTATCATACTTAGATGTGAGATATCTAAGTACCTTCTTGACAATAATCTCATTAGTTATTTATTCTCGAAGTCCTCTGATGATGTTCACAGTTTCATCTACTTCGTGAAGGTAGTCTGCAATCTTTTCTTCATCTTTCATCTTGATTCCTTCAAGCTGACCTCTTAGTGATTGCAGCTTGGCCTCTTTGACTTTTGCATCTCCTTCAAATAATCTCTGTAATTTATCGCAAGTATCCTTGGCAAATGCACAGTGCATGACCTTTACAAACACATTATTAGACAACCCCCTTAAGATAGCATGTTTAGCCTTTGCATTATTCTCATACTCCTTAGCATCCATATTAGTGGGAGGAACACTAGGGGCAGTATACCCATTCTTGACAGACATCCACACATCAAAGCTGAGTGAGGAAATATAGGTCTCCATTCTTCTGTTGTAGAAGGCATAGTTAGATACATCAAACATGGGGGATTTTGAGGAGGCAGACTTATTTCTGGCCATTGTGTTTTTTGACCAGAATCTACCCAAGCTAGAGAAAGATTTAATCAACTAGGAACCTATTCTCTAATACCAATTGTCGAACACAATGTACCACTAAGAGGGGGGTGAATCAATGGTTCTTGAATTATTTTCTTTTTAAACCAAGTTTGGAATACTGGTTATCAACCTAAACACTAAACAAACAAACCAATAAGATAAGATTGGATATCAAAAAGGTAAACACACAAATGAATAACCCAGAACACTAGATCTATGAGGAAAATCCAGTATGGGAAAAACCTCGATGAGAAATATTGTTGGAGTCTACTGCTCCAATCCAACCTCATAATGAAGAATTAGATTACAATGATTTAGGGCACCAACCCAAGGAGCACCAGCCCCTACTAATTTAGGGTACCAACCCAAGGAGCACCAACTCAGTGTTATATAATGAAATATAATTTTGATACAGTGATAGCACCTGGTTGCAAATGAGTTCTGCAACACTTGATCAATGGATTTCTATAGGTTAACAACCTCCTCTTCTTCATTGGTTCTCACACTGCCAGTTATCAAATTAATCTCTCTGATCACTCACGTGCTACTCTCAGCCTCTCTTCTCTCTCCCTCAGCCTCGCACTCCACTATGTCACTCTTGGATGCCTTCTTAACCAATCACTCCTCACCGATTTACTTGACTATTAGAACTATGAAAATTTACCAGTTACTTTGTCTCTACCGGTTAGACCCTCTCATTCGTTCAACTTTCTAACACACATTGTAAATCCTTGATAAAATATCTTTAAGGAAGATTATCTTTCTTGCTTAGGCTCTCTTCTCTCACATCTCTTATCAAGCATCAACTGATTTCAATCTCAAGATGACATATTTATATTTTAGGGTTCCCACCAAAAGCTACATTCAAATGGTGTCATGTTAGGTTTTACCTTCACCAACTCAGTCCATATTGGATTTGATCTGATCTACTTTTCTAGGTGATGATCTTCATGTCATCGACCAACATCACCAACCCCTTGCATTCCAATGTGTGTTTTCTATATTTGGATGTCTGCAACATGGTTTTTTGTATTTCTCTGTCAAATGCCATTAATGTCTCAACTGTTTCCTTTGACAAATAGGTACAAAGATCAGATATTATTGCAAGGTTTCTTCAATCAATTTCTACCTTGTTTTCCTTGAGCCACAACCTTCTACCATACTCTCATGATTTGTGAGTTCTTCATAAAAACCAGCCTTCTTGCTGATTGTTACATCGATAAATACTTCATCAACCTCTGCGTGATGACCACCTGGCTTCCACCTGTCATCCTTGTCAACATCCACCTAAGATTGACTACCAGTTCAACTCACCTTTCCAGTATACCCTACCTTCACTAGTGGTTCTTCATATCGATTGACCTCTTCTCTGTCGGTGGATCAACTTGGCCTTCCATAAAACATATTGGTCCAACTACTCAGTCCTTGAAAATCTAATATCAAGAAGGGCTTGGAATAACTCAACGACATATATTTTTCACCGAAAGGAAGGATTTCCCGACAAGCAAATAGTGTATCGATGAAAAGTGGTTTTCCTGATACAAGGCTTTCATCGATCCCGAACGAACTTAAAATAATTTGTGTCGAGGAAGAATAAATTTTGATGGGAGATTAAAGAGCTCCATCGAAGACAAAGGTTTCGACGAAAAGCTAATCCACAGTCACTTCAGCTGAACATTAGTTCCTGGAAAGGAATTAAAAGCTTAAATTGAATGTGTCACATCTGTAACTAAAGTTCAAACACTTGAGTGACCCTTACAAGCATAGAGACATTAACTATTGTGTCTGATACAAGTTGCTCACAAAATTGCAGCTAAATTGATCGAATTTTCATGAGAACCAGATAATTGCCAAGATTCAAAAAGTTGCAGGAAGCTGGCTGAGGCTTGAAAGGAACAATCCAAGCTGACAAAAGAGGTTTAACAATTCTCCAAGTAAGTGTGATATCCTCTATTGATTGAAGTTATGGAACCTTCATCTTCTTCTAAAAAGAGTAGGAAAGGAAAAGAATTAGACCCTGAAGAAAAACCTAAACGATAGAAGAAAGAGGGTAGATCTTTAGTTCAGGATTTGTTGGACCAATGTCCAAATTCCAGTGTAAGGTCCAAGAAAATAAAAAATGAGAAGGAAGGATTAGAAGACAGATTTGAACATCTGGGAGACATATGGACTGAAATCAGAGGACATGAGTTGTTTTATTTGGTTACAAGAGAAGGGAAGCTCCTGAGCCCATCAGTAAAATGTGGAAAAGGAATTTAGGGAAACTGGTGGTGCCGAATGTATTTTTAGATGTTGAATTAATAAAAGCCCTAGCAAATTCCTATAATCCAAAAACCAAGACCATATATGATTACCGAGGGAATCCTATGGTGGCAATCAACAAATAGAAAATTGATATGGTGTTTGATTTAGACTGGGATGTAGAGGAGAAGACTGACATGCAGAAATTGTCACAAGAGTTTTTCAATTTAGAGGACATCTATAGGAAATGGAGATTACCCATTCATCGGCCAAAGGTTGGAGGATCCATAGTTCCTTTCAGTACAGTTGACAAGGTGCCCTTTAATGTCAACCAATTCCATCCTTACTTCAAGTCTACGTACTATGTCGCAGCCCAAGTTTTAGGCTTAGAGGCTCATCCTCTCATGGATATTGGGGTTATGGTTCTATGTGCTGACTTGCAATCAAAAGACCCTAGGCCATTTGATTATGCCACTTATGTTGCAGAAACCTTAAATCATGGGTTGGAAAAGTTAAAAGAAGACGTTGTAAATATTCATTTCTCCCTGTATTCTTTGTTGTTGCATGTCATTCTTTGTTATGGACAAGAGTCCAATTTCTGGTCAGATGATTTTAGCATTAGAGCTTATGATAAAAGTGGTTTGAAGAAACCTGTCCAATTGTGGGTCTCCGCATGGGACCAAAGATTTACAAACAACCAATACTGGTACTTCCAGGAATACTTTGTAAAACCACTCAGTGCAGCCCTCAGACAACATAGAGACTATACTTTGTCCCCTGAGATCAAAAGATTTCATAGACCGAAAGATTTCTCTCCAGAGTCTCAGATTGATCATAACTAGGGTGATTGTTACTGTCACCCTAATCATATAGAAACTAGAGTATTCAGGTATGAAGGGAAGCCATACATGCTCCCAATTACGGTGCCAAACTGGGTGGCTAGTCAGGAGATTGTAGGACAATTGTCTGCTGTCAGTGCCAAACATCTCAGAGATTTTCCTAAACAATCTATTGTGCTAGGACTACTAGTATTTTCTGATTTTATTGTTAAAAGTTCCAAAAGTTATCTTTTACTCTAGAGTAAGTTAGACTATTATGGCATGACTCTGGGTAGTCCTAGAGAGAACTTTGATCCTGAGGGATATGTGAAAGCTGTGAGAACATCTCAGAAACTAAGGGCTGGAATACATGTGGCTCAAATGCCAGATGATTTAATCAAGAATCTTGAAAAGGAGGAAGCCAAGGCCTTGAGAGAAAGATTTGAGATGACTTCGAAAGCTTTCAAGTGGAAGAGAGTGAGGCGGAAAGTAGATGGAAACCTACTTGGAGATCACCAAGATCCCTTGGAGGTAGCTAAAAAATTGCTTCACAATGAGGTAGAAATTATGCATAGAGTGCCCCCACAGTTTCTCCATTTTATCAAAACTGGGAGAGATAGTGAGCCATTGGCTCACATGTCACCAAAATCAACTGCTAGTAGCATCCCTGCTGACTCCCCTAGAGAAGATTATCCCCCTGGCTTTGAGGTAGAAGTGGATATGGAAACTGGTGAATTGAATATCAGGGAAGTGGTTTATATCAGAATGACAGAGCATGAAGATTTTATTGCAGAAGAAGGGTTCACTTCCTCAAAGGAATTCCTTTCATTCTTATACTAGTACAAAGGGGCTCATGTGAGAAGAATTATGGTTGGGAAACCAGAAGAAGAGCAGATGAAAAGGATGCAAGATGAGATTGATACTCTCATGAACGATATGACCCCTGAAAAGGGGAGGAAGATGCTAAAAGAGGCTGGTGTCATTATCTTTTTAGGTTGGGACATGAATTTAGCACTTATGTTTGACAGATTCCTAAAGAAACAAGACCCGAACCAACAGGTATTGCCCCAAGAGGTAGATAAATTTTTTACAGGTTCAGGATATGATCCTGATCAAAAGGCTCTGTTGCAATGGGCACTATACCCAAAAGGGAAAAGGCCAATTATTATGGATACAGAAGAAACCTTTGGACATCTTATGGTCCATAAGGTAGGGAAGACTGACCCTAGGGTTACAGCAAAATTGAATCTAGATGTAGCTAGGCTAAATGTGGATCAGACAGAGTTTTTGGTCAGGGAAAATATTACTTACAAGGGTTTATATGAGAAGACTAAAGATGAGAACCAGAGGCTACAAACAAGGATACTGCAGCAGGAGACAAGAACTCCCATAAATGAGTATACTGCATACCCCACAGGTCAAAGCCTGGATGATATTTTAGACGCCTCATACTGGACGTACAAAGCAGAAAAGGCTACCAAGCAGGTTGAAGATATGAAGCAAAAGATGTATAAGGTGGTCAATGACATAATTGATCACAGATTCAAATCAATGATGCTTGTTGTGGAAAAGTATTGGTTTACATATACTGGAACTATAAAGGCTGTCGACCAGCATAAGCAACTTGCATCCAGAGTCAAAGGGATCACTGATATCACACCAGAGGAGCAAGCAGAGATTGATGCTTTTGTAGGACCCCATGAAGAATTCGGAAGTATGCTGGAAAAGGAAATACTAACTTTGGATAAAGGGAATACCCCTAGGGTGCCCTCTTTTTATAGAGAAAGTATATTGATTACCTTGGATCAGTGGAAAACACAATTGGTGAATATCAAAGAGAAATCATTACAGGAACTACAAAAGAAAGAAGACCCAATGTCATTAGCAAATTACATCCTGTCAGGATACAATGTACAAGAGTTTGAAATGAAGATGTTGGTTGACAGTGTCAGATTTTACAAGGATGACAAATATACCGAACACATGGGAATGTTTAGTCTTCTTGTGTTTAGATTAGTTAACAAACCGTCTTCCTGATTAATGTATAAAGAAAAGGACACATCTCTTGTCATGACCCTTCATTTACATATATAAAGTGAAGGATTTTTATATAAAAAGAAAGGGAGATACGACCAAATAAAAAAAACACAGCTTTGGGGGTTAATCAATTGTAATTGAAGATTGAAGAATCAATACAAGATCAAATCTTTGTTCCTATTCCTAATTTGCAGAGTATTCTCCTTTGTGGCATTTGTGTGTGATATTATCATAATAGATAAGATTGTTTATATTCTCTCAGTAAAGTATTCATTGTGTGTTAGTTCTAATTGAATTAAAAGATTTATCTATGGATTGTAATCGTTCCTGATAATTCTTTCTTGTGTGGTCTCATAAGGTCTGAGTTAAATACACACAAGCAATTTTATAATTCAAGTGATTAACTGAGCTCATAGGGAAATAACAATTGATAGACCTATAAGGGATAGGTTTAAACATTGTCTCATACAGCATATATTAAGTCCATGAAGAAGTAACTGACTCTGTAGCCTGTAAGATGTAAAAGGCACTGATCATTAAGTATAACCCTCATCACAATTTATAAAATTCACAATTGGACAAGCAATAAAAGGAGTAGTTGAGTAGGAAATATAGAGTAAGTTGGCAATAGTATATACATATAAAATTCTAAGCATAAAGATCAAGTAGCTTCTACAACAACAATCTTGAACTCATCTGCTATATCTCCATCCTAGAAACTTATGCCATTCTGAGACCAGGAGATATCAGATTAAGACACCAAATCTGCTATAAAAAACATTAGTTGAAGGAACAACTAGTGAGTAGGTATACCCACCTAGGTCCTACAGAGCCTAGAGCGAGAGAGTAAGTAACCAAATAGGTTCACTCTATAAGTTGGCCAAGTCAATTGGAGGGTTTGATCATAGGAGTTGGCATTTCCTTAGAACCTATCCAATCTGTTGATTTGAGACCCAACAGATTGGCGACTCTGCTTGGAAGAATTATTAAGACTCTGTTGTGGGAGAGAACTCAAAAGAAAGATTTTCCTCTCAAGAAGAGAGGTGGCGGCTCTGAATTAAGGGAGAAGAATATCTATGGATGGAAGGAGATCAGTCACAAAAGGATAGCCTTTATCCCGGTTAGATTTCTCTCAACTAAAGAATAAAACCAAAAAAGAATCCATGAATGAATTCATGAGAGAAAGGTACAATCAGTATAAGTATGAAAACAAGCAACATTCACCTTTAAGAGAATAGGATAAAGCAACTACTTCAAGCCTAGTGAATGAGGATTTGGTTGCAGCATATAGAGCCCAAAAGGGCCAATATCAAATTCCCCTTGGTTTTGAATATCACGAAGCACGATCCAGACAGAACACATCGACTTAATCGGGATCAAGTATGTCAGATCCTGCAGATAGATTTGCAGATTTAACTAAAAAGATGATGGAGGTGGCTGCTGAAATGAGAGATTCTAGAAGGACTCAGGAATGTTTGGAATTATGTGCTAAATTAGGCATAAATGTTGGTGAGGATGACTTTAATCAAGATGTAAACAATTACAGAAAAATATATGCTTAGACAGATCAGGGAGTGAGCAAAACAAAGAGTAATGATTTTAAGGCTTATGAGAACCCCTTGTTCAGTAACAAAAGGAATGATCATGTGCAATCGAGTGCACCACCAGTCTAGCAAAATTTACATAATAACTTTGCTCCTCATAGCCAGTTTCCTCCTCAAGATCAATTTCAATACCAATATTAGAACCAATACCCTTTTTCTTATCAAAATCAAATGCCCTTATATGATAACATGAACGAAAACTTTAGGAATCCCCATGGGGGACATGGGCTAATGAATATGGAACGAATGAGGCAGTTTGATTTCTCAGGGATGATGGTATACCCATATCCTATCCCGAATGAAATCAGGACTGCAATACCAAGATTTACTGGAAGTAATGCAATTACAGGGGAAGCTCATTGTAAAGCTTTTGATGCAGTAATAGAGGATTTTGGTTTACCACATGATGATGTTAAGATCAGGTTATTTATGCAGTTATTAATAGAAGATGCAAGAAATTGGTTTAGAGCATTTCCTAATGCATCCATTAGAAGTCTTGCATAATTCAAAAGCTTATTCCTTGAACAGTATGGAGACCATAACAGCCCTGAATTTGCTTTGCATGAGATCATTAGCATTAAGAAGGAGCAAAATGAATCAGTGGTAGATTTTAACAAAAGATTTAATAGGGTTCTAAACAAAATTCCCAATAGGATGAAGCCAGTACTTGAGGTAAGCATTCTATATTACATCAATGCTTATGATAGTAAAACAAACTATGAGTTGAGAACTAGAAATCCTAGAGACCTCCGGGATGTTATGAAAGCTGCCATTGTTATAGAAAATAACAGGAAGGCCACTGGTAAAGTGGGAAAAAGAGAAGATGCAAGGTTGTACAATCCTAAAGCACCCAAAGCTAACAAGGATGAGGATAAGCTTGACAAAGTTTTGAATGCTCTAAAAGATCTATCTGTGAGGGTAAACAAAATAGAGAAGCAGTAATACTATCATCCTGAAAGGCCCAGGTTGCATGACATGCCCTATAACACCACATGGAAAGATGGAAAACTAGTAGACAGGAACCACAAAGATAACCAACAAGTCCCAAATCCCTTGAAAAGAACAGTAAACTATGCTCAAGATGATGACATGTGGTGTTATGCCTGCAATATGCCACATGCTCCTTCTTTGTGTGTTGTAGCAAGAGGATTGCAGAGGAAGAGAATGGCTATGAGGAGCATATGGGTGACCCGACTGTTAACATGATATCCTTTGCAGAAGAAAGAGGATCAGATTCCATGAACATTGATCAGTGCTCTGTGTTACCTGTAATCACCAACATAGGTGAAGGTGTTAAGCTCAGAATCCCCACTGAAGAAGAGAAAAGAAGAATTACAGCTTCTATAGTTGCATAAGCAAAAAAGACTTATGATTTGAGGAATAGAATGGTGAATCCAGAGCAAGGTAAACCTGCTAGTCTTTTTATAAAAGAAACTAATGAGACACCCAAGCAAACAAATAAAGCAGCTAAAACTAAAGAAGTTGTACCAAAGAATAATAAAAGGGGTCTTGGTGTTCAAAAGGAAGAAATAGAAAAATTTCCTTTAGCACAACACTCTACTTCATTTGATATTTCAAATGCATTAACACAATTAAAATTTATGTTCCATTGATGGAAATGATGAAGTTTCCTGAATACAGAGAAAAGACTCTAGAGATGATTTCAGGTATCTAAGAAGAAAAGGTAAATGAACAGAAACAAGAGGTTGCAAAAGGTGACAATAATGAACAAATGGCCCCAGTTATATATTTAGGGTCCACCATAACCAAAAACCCAACACAGGTAGACCCATTTTATCTCACTTTGGTGGTAAACAATAAGAAAGTGAAGAATTGTATGATCGACTCAGGAGCAGCCATAAATGTTATGCCTGTTGGAGTGATGAAAGAGCTTGGACTGGAAGTTGATACTACCTTTGGGAAGTGTTATGCCATGGACAATAGGTCGGTCCTAGTGTTTGGTATCATGAAGGATGTAGAATTCAAATTGGCAGCTTGTCCAGAAGCATCGTACAAAACAGATATTACAGTGGTGGATGTTCCTCCAAACTATGGGATGTTGCTATCTAGGCAATGGTCGAACATGATTGGTGGATATGTGTAGTTAGATTTATCATATGCTACGATTCCAATCAATGGACAGGAAGTAAAAATTGATAGGGAACCCCGGTCCACATATATCATAGAAGACATGGAAGAACCATCAAATCAAATATGCCTTTTGCAAACTGATATGGACAATTTCCAAGTGCAGTTGACAAAACCTAAGGATGACGAGTGGATCCCCATTGAATCATGTCTAGCTAGAAAGGATGATCAAGTGTGGAAAATGTTCTTTGATGGGTCTTGTAGCAAGGAAGGGAGTGGGGCTGGAATCCTATTTATTTCACCCACAAGGGAAACCTACAAATATTCTTTCAAATTGTTATTTGAATGCACAAATAACATTGCAGAGTATGAAGCTCTGCTCATTGGTCTTAACATAGTAGTTAAGCATGGAATTAAATTGCTCAGTGTCTTTGGTGATTCAGAGTTGATAGTCTCACAAGTGAAGGAGAAATATGCCTCAAAACACTTGAGATTGAAACAGTATAGGAATGTTGTCTGAGATACTATAAAGCTTTTTGATGCTTTTCAAATAAACTGGATAGATAGATCAAAGAACATCATGGCAGACTTTTTGGCTAATGTTTCATTGAAGGATAATGATATAATGTTGATTGGGATATCTAAAGTAGAAATAAAAGTTAGACCATGTGTTCCTAATAACTTATACAACTGGAAAGTGTTCCAAGATGATGCAGACCTGCTGAAGTTTTTACAATGTGTTGATCATTATCAATCTCAGGCTATAAATTTCAATGATTTTGTAGAAAAGACTCAGGGTAAAGAGACTTTATTTGGACAAGAAATTATACAACTAAAATCAAACAAATTACCAAGGGGTCTAGTAGCATTGGAGAGGACTTTCAGTACTCAGGATGTAATTGAAACTAAAGGATCAATTGTCAAAGAAAGTGATGTGGAGCAAGTCAATCTAGGGAGTGAAGAAACTCCTAGAGATGTCTTCATTGGGAAGAAATTAACTCCTGCCATGAAGCAACAACTAATAATGTTGCTTAAAAGGTATAAACATGTGTTTGCTTGGTCTTATGAAGACCTCAAAGCTTACAGGGAAGACCTTTTTCAACATGAAATACCACTTAAGCCAGAAGCTAAACCATTCAGACAAAAGCAGAGACCTATTAATCCAACCTTGTTACCAAAAATGAGGGAAGAGATCATAAAAATGAAGGATGCAGGAATTATTGAACCCTGCAAATATTCCACATGGGTTTCTAACTTAGTGCTAGTTAGAAAGAAGAATGGGGACATTAGATTGTGCGTGGACTTTAGAAACCTTAATATATCATCCCTAAAAGATAATTATCCATTACCAAATATGCATAACATGTTGCAGAAAGTGACGGGATGTGAGTTATTGTCCATGATGGATGGGTTTTCAGGTTATAATCAGGTGAAAGTCAAAGAGGCTGAAAAATACAAAACAACCTTTACAACTCCATGGGGCACTTATGTCTATGCACGGATGCCATTCGGATTGACTAATGCTGGTGCTACTTTTCAGAGAGCAATGGACGTCGCCTTTGTGGAATTAATTGATATAATCATGGTAGTATACCAAGATGATTTAACTGCATACTCGAAGAAGGCTAGGATCATTGTGGTCATCTTGAAAAGGTATTCAAGAAAGCTTTAGAATATGGGATTTCCTTGAATCCTAAAAAATGCCACTTTGGTGTTGAAGAGGGAAAGCTACTTGGACACATAGTATCTAAGGAAGGGGTGAAACTTGACCTTGAAAGAGTGGCAACTATCAATAAGGTTCCTATTCCTAGAACTATCAAGGCCATCCAGTCATTTTTGGGACAAATAAATTTTGTAAGAAGGTTTATCCTAAACTTTGTAGATATAACAAAACCCATAGTAAGGATGTTAAAGAAAGGAACCCAAATAGATTGGACTACAGAAGCAATAGATTCCTTTATAGCCATCAAAAGAGCAATTTCAGAAGCTTCGATATTGATCTCTCTAGACTTTAGCAAGCCTTTTATCATATTCTGATTCGCTTCCTGTCACACAATAGCTGCAGTGCTGTTACAAAAGAATCAAGAAGGATATGAGCAGCCTATTGCATATTTTAGCAAGTCCTTAAGCCCCTCAAAAATAAAATATGAATTGAATGAAAAGCAAGCTTATGCCATGGTTAAATCAGTAAAGCAGTTTAGACCATACTTAGTAGGGGCTAAAGTTATAGCATACGTTCCCAATGCAGTAGTGAAAGATATCTTCAGACAGATTGAAGTCACTAGGAAGAGATGCAAGTGGATCAACCAAGTGTAGGAGTTCAATATAGAAATCAAGATATCATAGGTCATAAAGGGGCAAGGATTGGCCAGACTCATGACAGGAATAGATATTGATGAAGCCCGAGTAAATGAAACTGAATGGGAAGAAGCCCAATTCAACATTGAATGCACATCTTGGTACACAGACATTGTGTACTATCTCAAATACATGAAATGTCCCGATCATATGACAGATACTCAAAAAAGGACCCTCAAGTTAAAAACTGTCAAATATGTGATAGTCAATGGAGATTTGTACTAGAAGAACCGGGATGGAATATTACTCTTATGTTTGGACAAAAATCAAGCTAAAAGAGTATTACATGAAATGCATGGTGCAATGTGTGGAGGTCACTTCTCTGCCAAAACTACTGCCCACAAAATACCGAGGAGTGGATATTTTTGGCCAACTGTTTTCAATGATGCACATGCATATGTTAGAAAGTGTGACCCATGCCAAAAATTCTCTGGAAAGCTGAAATATCAGGGGGCATTGCCCTTGAGATCCATGCAAGTAGAACAACCATTTCAACAATGGGGGATAGACTTCATAGGCGAAATCTCAGATAAGTCAAGTGGAGGACATAAATGGATACTTGTAGCTACTGATTATTTGACTAAATGGGTGGAAGTTGTACCTACTAAGCAAGCCACTAGCAAAGTGGTAATTAAGTTTCTAATGGATAATATTATCTCCAGATTTGGTGTCCCTGCAAAGATCATAACTAATAATGGAATGTGCTTTAGATCAGAGGAATTCAATGAGTTCTGCAAAGAGTATGGTATTCACATATCACATTTGTCTCCCTACCACCCTCAAGGGAATGGACAGGCGGAATCAAGCAACAAAAATATCCTAAAAATTATTAAGAAATTGCTAGGAAATAACAAGAAAGCTTGGGATTCCAAATTAACTTTGGCACTATGGGCAGATAGAATAACTGTGAAAAAGTCCACAGGAAAAGCACCATTTGAATTGGTTTATGGAACTAGGGCCAGAATGCCTTTAGATAACTTATTGCCCGTACAGAGGTTTATCACTCAGGAGGAAATTGAACTAGAGGATCCACTACAAGAAAGATTAGTACAATTGATTGAACTTGAAGTAAGGGTTGAAGCTCAGAGACAGAATGTGAGAGTCCAAAATCAGATGAAGACACTGCATGAGAAAAGGGCATCACACAAAAAGTTTGAAGTAGGGGATTGGGTCTTGATGTGGGATGCAAGGAATCAGGATAGAGGAAAGCATGGAAAGTTTGAAGCCTTATGGCTTGGACCTTTTGTTATAACAAATAAAGCTGGAGAGGATGCATATTTCCTTCATAATACAATAGGAGAAAATCAGGAGTTTCGTGTGCATGGACAATACTTGAAGACCTTCTTTTCCTAAAAAAAAAATATAATAAAAAATAAAAAATAAAAAAAATAAAAAAAAAGGGGGAGAAGGGATTGAGACCGGCATGTACAGTATTCTTGTAAAATACCACGTATTTATTTTTCTTTCCATTCTGAGAAACTAGAGATTCTGAATTCTTGAAGGCATTATGCAGTATACCTACATCCTCAGTCAGAGCCACTGTTGAACAATAAATTTAAAATTTTAAAATTTTCCTAAAGGTGTGAAAAGTTGGAGATTGTTTATATTTTCCCCTTAGGAGGGTCACATGAAAAGTATCTATGTAACTTAAAGTGTTTCATCAATAAAAGATCATCAGCCAACATATTACATCGAACACCTCAAGAAGAGTCTCGCTGAAAGGAAAGTTTCATCAAAATGAAACATAAGGTGTAGAGCACTAAGATGACTCCAGAGACATATCTCTTTCGGTAGATAAAAGAAATGACTCATCGGTGCTCCAATTTCATCGAAAAGCAGAAAATGAACAAAAGGTGATGTTGGAGAAGTTAAGCTACCGATGAAACCTAAAAAATGTCCATCGAAAGACAAATCCCATTGATAGCAATAGGGTTTCATCATTGAAGAAGAAGACGACTTCAGCATGACTATCAGATAGAAGTCTCATCGATAGGGAAAATATATCGATAAGAAAGGGACTTCAGCGGGCTAGCATAAAGTTTAATCGAAGCATAAGATTCATCAAAAACAATTTTGATGGAAGTCATGAAAAATTCATCGAAGAAAGGATGGTATTGAGGAAGCTAAAATATGATTTTTGACAAGAGCCATTTACCGACGAAATAATATCGAAGAAACCAAACATATTCTTATCGATAATGTTTTTCAATGAAAATGATACATTGAGGAAGCACTTGAGTCATCAGCCAAAGTTATGGTTGTATCGATGAAAATCTAATATCGAGCAGGGCTTGGAATAACTCAACAACATATATTTTTCACCGAAAGGAAGGATTTCCCGACAAGCAAATAGTATATCGATGAAAAGCGGTTTTCCTAATACAAGTCTTTCATCGATCCCGAAAGAAAATAAAATAAGTTGTGTCGAGGAAGAATAACTTTCGATGGGAGATTAAAGAGCTCCATCGAAGACAAAGGTTTCGACAAAAAGCTAATCCACAGTCACTTCAGCTGAACATTGGTTACCGCAAAGGAATTAAAAGCTTAAATTGAAGGTGTCACATCTGCAATTAAGTTCAAACACTTGAGTGACTGTTGCAAGCACAAAGACATTAACTATTGTGTCTGATACAAGTTGCTCACAAAATTGTAGCTAAATTGATTGAATTTTCATGAGAACCAGATAATTGCCAAGATTCAGAAAGTTGCAGGAAGCTGGCTGAGGCTCGAAAGGAACAATCCAAGCTGACAGAAGAGGTTTAACAATTCTCCAAGTAAGTGTGATATCCTCTATTGATTGAAGTTATGGAACCTTCATCTTCTTCTAAAAAGAGTAGGAAAGGAAAAGAATTAGACCCTGAAGAAAAACCTAAATGATAGAAGAAAGAGGGTAGATCTTTAGTTCAGGATTTGTTGGGCCAATGTCCAAATTCCAGTGTAAGGTCCAAGAAAATAAAAAATGAGGAGGAAGGATTAGAAGATAGATTTGAACATCTGGGAGACATATGGACTAAAATCAGAGGACATGAGTTGTTTTTATTTGGTTACAAGAGAAGGGAAGCTCCTGAGCCCATAAGTAACTTGTGGAAAAGGAATTTAGGGAAACTGGTGGTGCTGAATGTATTTGTAGATGTTGAATCAATAAAAGCCCTAGTAGATTCCTATAATCCAGAAACCAAGACCATATATGATTACCGAGGGAATCCTATGGTGGCAATCAACAAATAGAAAATTGATATGGTGTTTGATTTAGACTGGGATGTAGAGGAGAAGATTGACATGCAGAAATTGTCACAAGAGTTTTTCAATTTAGAGGACATCTATAGGAAATGGAGATTACCCATTCATTGGCCAAAGGTCAGAGGATCCATAGTTCCTTTCAGTACAGTTGACAAGGTGCCCTTTGATGTCAACCAATTCCATCCTTACTTCAAGTATACGTACTATGCCACAACCCAAGTTTTAGGCTTAGAGGCTCATCCTCTCATGGATATTGGGGTTATGGTTCTATGTGCTGACTTGCAATCAAAAGACCCTAGGCCGTTTGATTATGCCACTTATGTTGCAGAAGCCTTAAACCATGGGTTGGAAAAGTTAAAAGGAGACCTTGTAAATATTCATTTCTCCTTGTATTCTTTGTTGTTGCATGTCATTCTTTATTGTGGACAAGAGTCCAATTTTTGGTCAGATGATTTTAGCATTAGAGCTTATGATAAAAGTGGTTTGAAGAAACCAGTCCAATTGTGGGTCTCTGCATGGGACCAACGATTTACAAACAACCAATACTGGCACTTCCAAGAATACTTTGTAAAACCACTCAGTGCAGCCCTCAGACAATAAAGAGACTATACTTTGTCCCCTGAGATCAAAGGATTCCTCAGACTGAAAGATTTCTCTCCAGAGCCTCAGATTGATCATAACTGGGGTGATTGGTACTGTCACCCTAATCATATAGAAATCAGAGTATTCGGGTATGAAGGGAAGCCATACATGCTCCCAATTACAGTACCAAACAGGGTGGCTAGTCTTGAGATTGTAAGACAATTGTCTGCTGTTAGTCCCAAACATCTCACAGATTTTGGTAAACAATCTATTGTGCCAGGACTACTAGTATTTTCTGATTTTATTGTTAAAAGTTCCAAAAGTTATCATTTACTCCAGAGTAAGTTAGATTATTATGGCATGACTCTAGGTAGTCCTAGAGAGAACTTTGATCCTAAGGGATATGTGAAAGCTGCAAGAACATCTTAGAAACTAAGGGCTGGAATACATGTGGCTCAAATGCCAGATGATTTAATCAAGAATCTTGAAAGGGAGGAAGCCAAGGCCTTGAGTGAAAGATTTGAGATGACTTGGGAAGATTTCAAGTGGAAGAGAGTGAGGGGGAAAGTAGATGGAAACCTACTTGGAGATCTCTATGATCCCTTGGAGGTAGCTAAAAAATTTCTTCGGCATGAGGCAGAAATTATGCATAGAGTGCCCCCACAGTTTCTCCATTTTATCAAAACTGGGAGAGACAGTGAGCCATTGGCTCACATGTCACCAAAATCAACTGCTAGTAGCATCCCTACTGACTCCCCTAGAGAAGATTATCCCCTTGGCTTTGAGGTAGAAGTGGATATGGAAACTTGTGAATTCAATATCAGGGAAGTGGTTTATATCAGAATGATAGAGCATGAAGATTTTATTGCAGAAGAAGGGTTCACTTCCTCAAAGGAATTCCTTTCATTCTTATACCAGTACAAAGGGGCTCATGTGAGAAGAATTATGGCTGGGAAACCAAAAGAAGAGCAGATGAAAAGGCTGCAAGATGAGATTGATACTCTCATGAAGGATATGACCCCTGAAAAGGGGAGGAAGATGCTAAAAGAGGCTGGTGTCATTATCTTTTTAGGTTGGGACATGAATTTAGCACTTATGTTTGACAGATTCCTAAAGAAACAAGACCCGAACCAACAGGTATTGCCCCAAGAGGTAGATAAATTTTTTACAAGTTCAGGATATGATCCTGATCAAAAGGCTCTGTTGCAATGGGCACTATACCCAAAAGGGAAAAGGCCAATTATTATGGATACAGAAGAAACCTTTGGACATCTTATGGTCCATCAGGTAGGGAAGACTGACCCTAGGGTTACAGCAAAATTGAATCTAGATGTAGCTAGGCTAAATGTGGATCAGACAGAGTTTTTGGTCAGGGAAAATATTACTTACAAGGGTTTATATGAGAAGACTAAAGATGAGAACCAGAGGCTACAAACAAGGATACTGCAACACGAGACAAGAACTCCCATAAATGAGTATACTGCATACCCCACAGGTCAAAGCCTGGATGATATTTAAGACGCCTCATACTGGACGTACAAAGTAGAAAAGGCTACCAAGCAGGTTGAAGATATGAAGCAAAAGATGTATAAGGTGGTCAATGACATAATTGATCACAGATTCAAATCAATGATGCTTGTTGTGGAAAAGTATTGGTATACATATACTGGAACTATAAAGGCTTTCGACCAGCATAAGCAACTTGCATCCAGAGTCAAAGGGATCACTGATATCACACCAGAGGAGCAAGCAGAGATTGATGCTTTTGTAGGACCTCATGAAGAATTCGAAAGTATGCTGGAAAAGGAAATACAAACTTTGGATAAAGGGAATACCCCTAGGGTGCCCTCTTTTTATAGAGAAAGTATATTGATTACCTTAGATCAGTGGAAAACACAATTGGTGAATATCAAAGAGCAATCATTACAGGAACTACAAAAGAAAGAAGACCCGACGTCATTAGCGAATTACATCCTATCGGGATATAATGTACAAGAGTTTGAAATGAAGAAGTTGGTTGACACTGTCAGATTTTACAAGGATGACAAATATACCGAACACATGGGAATGTTTAGTCTTCTTGTGTTTAGATTAGTTAACAAACCGTCTTCCTGATTAATGTATAAAGAAAAGGACACATCTCTTGTCATGACCCTTCGTTTACATATATAAAGTGAAGGATTTTTATATAAAAAAAAAGGGAGATACGGCCAGATAAAAAAAACACGGCTTTGGGAGTTAATCAATTGTAACCAAAGATTGAAGAATCAATACAAGATCAAATCTTTGTTCCTATTCCTAATTTGCAGAGTATTCTCCTTTGTGGCATTTGTGTGTGATATTATCATAATAGATAAGATTGTTTATATTCTTTCAGTAAAGTAATCGTTGTGTGTTATTTCTAATTGAATTAAAAGATTTATCTTTGGATTGTAATCATTCCTGATAATTATTTCTTGTGTGGTCTCATAAGGTTTGAGTTAAATACACACAAGGAATTTTATAATAGAAGTGATTAACTGAGCTCATAGGGAAATAACAATTGATAGACCTATAAGGGATAGGTTTAAACATTGTCTCATACAGCATATATTAAGTCTATGAAGAAGTAACTGACTCTGTAGCCCATAAGATGTAAAAGGCACTGATCATTAAGTATAACCCTCATCACAATTTATAAAATTCACAATTGGACAAACAATAAAAGGAATAGTTGAGTAGGAAATATAGAGTAAGTTGGCAATAGTATATACATATAAAATTCTAAGCATAAAGATCAAGTAGCTTCTACAACAACAATATTGAACTCATCTACTGTATCTCCATCCTAGAAACTTATGCCATTTTGAGACTAGGAGATATCAGATTAAGACACCAAATCAGCTATAAAAAGCATTAGTTGAAGGAACAACTAGTGAGTAGGTATACCCACCTAGGTCCTGCAGAGCCTAAAGCGAGAGAGTTAGTAACCAAATAGGTTCACTCTATAAGTTGGCCAAATCAATTGGAGGGTTTGATCATAGAAGTTGGCATGTCCTTAGAACCTATCCAATCTGTTGATTTGAGACCCAACACGTTCCATACCGGTTGACATCAATGACAACATAATGCCAACATCCTACAAATACCGCACACTGTTTTTTCTCTTCACTATCTTATGGTTTGTGTCACACTGATTTTTCTCTTCACTATCTTATAGTTTGTGTGTAATAAGTTTCAAACAAAAGGCAATGCTTTGCACTTTATTAATGAAGGAGAACTTTATCACCCAAGTGAAAGTAAATTTATGTCATTACATCACACCCCTTCAAATGTAAATCACCTTCACTAGAATTTTTCTTCCTTCCATGCTTATCCTTGTAATGAAATTAAATGTAGATTAACTTTCCATTTGTTTTTATAATGATTTTCCAAATCAACTATAATACTATTTCTTTAATTTTGTGCCCTAATATACTCACTTGTTCTTTCTCCTTATACTTTGGAAACCCTAAAGCTATTATCAAAAAATCCATATTTTGCACCATGAGATTGGTATCTATTGAGGTATTCTAATAAAGAGTTCACATGGCCTATCTATGATTTTATAGAAAAAATATTCATCATTATGCTTTAATGTATATGCACACTCTATTGTAAACTCCCACAATGGTGAGGATACTCGCAAAGGTTGTTGAATTTAATAGTTTCTATTCAGAAATAGCATATCTAATTTGTACATAAACCATATGCATTCGTTGTTCACAACCCATTTTCAAGTCCTCATTTACCATGGGTAGGGGGGGAACTTGCAAAGTTTGTGTGCCTTCTCTATGCTTCCACATTTTGCATACATATCTATGTTACACATAATGTACCACTGAGAGGGGGGGTGAATCAATGGTTCTCAATATTTTTCCTTTTAACTATCCTATGTGAGTATACCGGTTCACAGATCAAGCTCAATGAAGACTTACTAGTTAGTGGGGAGACCAACACAAATACAATCACACACAAAGGACATCTCATAATACCAGTATGTACAAGGAAAACCCAAGATGGGAAAAACTTCGGTGAGCAATGTTGTTGGAGTCTACTACTCCAATCCAACCTCACAATCAAAACTCTCTTATAATGTTTAGGGCACCAACCCAGGGAGCTCCAACCCCTAATTTAAGGCACCAACCCAAGGAGCACCAACCCCTAACTTGTATATGAGCTACAACCCAAAAGAGATACAACCCCTATACCAAGCTACAACTCAGTGATCACAATAAAAGAAAATCAATGAAAAAAGTAGTTCTCATGTTACAAGTGAGTCTTGTAAAAATTTCATTTACCTCACTCTATCTATGAGATACCTTCTCTCCTGCACCGGTACACTTCTCTTGCTACTTTCATCTGTTGCTTCTCTACCGTTAAACTCTACCAATACCCCCTCCTCTTCTTCTTCTCTACTATATCTCCACCTTACTCTCTACTCTTTACCGATACAACACTTTGTCAGTTTTCTATCTTCCTTCTCTGCATCTTCCTTCACTTCTGCTCTACCCATATGGACACTACTGGTTATGGACTGCTACCGGTTGAATACTTCAACTTGATTCTCCCTCACTCTCACTCTCTTCTCAGATACTCTTTGAGAACTTGGATGATTTTCTCTTACATGTAGAATTAATACTCAGTCACTTCGCAGCAACACTATCATCTTCTCTTCAATAACCCTACTCTCTCATCTAGCAGCAACCATCTCTATTTTTGGCTTACATATTTATAGACTAGTTTTCCTAGTAAAAATTAATTCAAACTTTGAGCAGTTAGAGTTTCCTCACTTACCTTGAGGAAAACAAAATCCAATTAGAGCTTCCCCAATCTGATCTCTCTGATAGCCAATTGTATACCTCCGCCATTATCACACCTTCTTGATCACACCTTCTATCTCTGGTGATCTACTTTTCCTCTTATTGGCTGATTTCTTGGTCAACCACCAAGATCAGTATTGTTGTTTCCTTCATCCAACTCAATCTTCTAAATCACTCTTAGCTATCTCTCAATTTTCCTCCAGACCTCGAGCTACAAACCTCTGCAACAACTCTGCAACATTTCCCGTGATTTGTGGGATCTTCCATTAATGTCGACCAACTTTGCAACTACCCCGTCAGTGTACATTCCTTCTTCATCCGAATGCACGATCGTCGCCTTGACTCCATGTGGCATCTAGGTCGACCAACATCTTGCTTGACTCTTCATGTCAGTCCAAACACTCTACCAGTTTCTCTTATCTATCGGTTTACTAAGTCTACCACTATCTCACACTCTACCGATTAACCTTCATGTCTTCACTTAGTTGAACTACTGGTGGAACCCCTTAACTAGTTGCCAGACATGTCTATCCAAAGCATGCACATTCCCACAAGGTGGGAAGACATCTGCATCTGCACCTTGTCCATATTACTGGTGGACTTCCATAGCGATAAGCACTCATGATGACACTATGTCATCAACCTTCACTAGACTCCATCTTCAATCAGGTCACATTCCTCTATTTGCATCGTGTCAGCTTTTCCTTCTACTCAAATGGCTTGGACCATATCTCAGCTAGTTTTTCAAGTTGACAAACCCATCACTTCTTCTTCTATACTAGCATCTCAACAGGCCTTCTTAGTCAATCTAGTGCATATCCCTAATTTCATGCACTTGATGCATTCCAATGGAGTGACACCTAATCATCATCTTTCTGCAATGTACTCATGTGGCTTCCTTGTTTGTGCAACATATCTTCAAGAAGGCACATGTGATCTGGTGTGAGCACATTCACTTTCAGTCATTGCTTCTCATGATGACTGCATCTTCATCTGGTGGGAATCTTCTTGTTCTACAGCTTCACAATATACCTATGATCTATTCATTCTTCTCCTATTGTGTTGATGTGATTTAGGTAGCATTTTGCCTCTTCATCACAAACAACAAATCAAGCACCTTGGCCCTCTAGCTTGTATACCGGTCATGAGATTTGTTGGCTAACAACCACTCACTTGGTTGATCTAACTTTTCCATGTCAACACATCACTTACCAGTTGACATCATTTCCTTACTGATACCAATCACCTTCCCAACATATCCACACAAGTCTGGCACTAAGTTGTGTATCGGTGACACTCGGGGTCATCTTCCTCACCTTACTAATGTTCTGCAACACAAGGTGATATCAAAGATATCTCAACCCATACTCCTTCATGACAGTGTTGCACATACATCTCTCATACCGGTAGTCATTTCATACCAGTTGACACAAATGACAACACAATGCCAACAATCTCCCCCTTTGGCATTGATGTCAACTCATGTAGTATCCGACATACTACATAATCTTTCTCCCCCTTTGTATGATCCAATGGATTCTCACACATGTACTATATGATATACTATAGAATCCTTCTCCCCTTTTGACAACAATGGAAAAGTGAACTATCATGGTATCATTCTTTGTATTTTCCAAGCACTGACATAATTCTTTATCCCCCTTTGTCTTTATCAGATGTGTCTCCTTCTTTGATACCATTTGTTGCATTTTGTTACATTTTCTTAAGTCACGACACTTGAGATGGAGGACTTAACCATCAACTAACACCAATTGAGCATGCAAATTTTATACCATTTGTTAAACTACTCAATTTCAGAGGGATGTGCCAGTGAACACTACTCACCTGCCGATCAACCTATATCACCTCCTGTTTGATCTCAAATTTTTTTAGGAATCAAATGTGATTGTACTACCAATACAACCAGCCAACTAACAAGTAGGAATCAAATGTGATTGTACTATGAATACAACCAACCAACTGACAGGTAGATACCCCTTACAATGAAATTTTCCTGGGTATTCCTACTGTAACTTTTCATCATCTGCAGTTTTGGGCAGTCAGTGCACTTAGTCTTCCAAGTTCAAGCATCTTGACTTTGCATCATAGCCACTTGAACTCCCCCTGAGTCATACATCTCAGGTCCTCAACTCTGGTGAGGTCTAACACCAGGGCTCCAATTGTCTCCATACCAGTTGAGCTATGCAACTGTGATCATCTGACGATTTTAGCATAGGTAACAAGATGGCAATAAAGGTTGTGTTTGGGTTAACACCTTTTGATTTAATTTGATCAAAAGTATCTAAATCCGTTCAACAAACCTATTTTGTATATCGTGCATCATTGTATTTAGGAAGCCATGTATCTATCTCATCGAACACTTAATTTTTTGTCTTTGACTCCATAGTTTTCATGCATGTCTACTGGGCAGGAACTGTTGATAGTAAAGTAGGAGCAAAATTGAGAGGGGGGGGCTAAATCAATTTTCACCAAAAATCAACCAAATTAAACTTAGTTACAGATCTAATCATGAACAACAAAAACATAAAAAATCACTATTAGCATTTTGTATTCTAGTGATGCTCTGGTGAGTATTGATGGTTCCTGATGCTTGTAGATTCTTAGGAGTTTTCATTGATGGCAACTCAGTCTACTGATCCAATATGGTATGAAGTTTTGGTAACCAAATGTCATGTACTTCTGGACTAAGACTGTCAGTGCAGCTTAGTATATAATTTTATGATTTTCGGTGAAGTAGTTTTGATTTTGATGATTAGTGATTAATTGGTTAGGTATATGAAGAAGATCATCATGCCAATCCACCCTTTGGTATTGATTTTTATGCCTATTTGAAGGTTTGGTATCTGGTAGAATAGTAGAATAGAGTACTCTTCAATTTTTATGATGTAACGTGTGACTCAATTCTTTATGTTAATCCTGTTCATTGAAAATGTGTTTGGAGTGATATGTGAGACCTATAGGAAGTGTGTGATAATTTTTTTTAGGTTTGGTATATGGTTTGGCAATAAATCTAAGCCAAATTATAGCTACACGTTTCATTTTGTATATTTGGTGAAGCTGACTTGTGGGTGATTAATTTTAGGTGTCCAGATATATAAGACCATTTGGGTTAATGGGTTAGTTGTTGGATATAATTAGTGTGGTGTTTTTTGAGTGATTGAGCATAGTTTCCCGTGCATACTCTTAATTGTGTTGATCTAGTAGAGTACAACATAGTAGTTTATTAGAACAGTGCAATGAATCATTTTGTGCCCAACTGGAACTGATATTTGGCATAGTCAGATGCTATTTTCCAGCTCTCTACTTATTGTAATCATTTTTTAATGTCTTGTAAGGCAGTGAGACTTCCTTTGGGGTTGTAGCCCTATTTTTGTAACTTGAGTAGTGAGCTCTAGGTAGTGTGCCTGAATGCAAGTGCATTCCCCTTATATATTATTGTTTTGCTACTGGCCATAGTGAATAATATTGTGGGTTCAAATCCCACTGTGGTTTTTCCCATTTGGGTTTCCTCGTAAAAATCTTGGTGTTATGGTTGCAAGGTAACTTGTTTTATATTTCTACACTTTGCTTTCTTTGTTGTTAATTTGGTGGTTAAAGAATCAGATTACTAAATTCAAAATTTGGAGAACACTGATTCACCCCCCTCTTAGTGTTCATTGATTCCAATAATCACCACATAGAAAACACACATAGCACACAAATTTTTGACATGGAAAACTTGACTAAGGGAAAAAAAAATAGTGGAAACCTACCCACAATAAGATGATACTCTATAGTAGTATGTGAAAATATTACAATGGGGAATGCACATGCATTCAAGCACACTACCTAGAGACCACTACTCAAAACAAGAAAGGGCTACAACCCTAGGAAGGCTCACTACCTTACAAAGATTGGACAACAATCTGGATTACATGAAATGAAAGAATAGTATGTTCAAATGCCTGAATACAGTTCTGGTTAAGCACACTGTCTACACAAGAACTATACTCTTCTCTTCCACACTTTTGAATGATAGATTCACTTATTCACACATACAATATGCTTTCAGATCATAGGCATAACCACAGACACCCAACTTACATGATTACATCACCTATTTATATAATTCATCAACCTTACCCTTAAGGTCGGCTCAACACATAAGACCTAATTACAAAATTACATCACACAATACATAAATCCATAACTAGACCAATACAATGTAAGAACAGACATAGCATGGAGCCAAATAAAATCCTCAAACACACAAAACCAACAAATAATTTGCCAAGATCATTCACAACATGCTACACCATTGAATATGTCGCATAACACAAATAATAACACCAAACCCATAAAATATTCATTAACAAACACCACAATTAATGCAGACCACTAAAATGCATAGGACATGGTCAAAGAAAATCAACAATTAACATGAATTCCACCATAATCATTGCAACAACTCAGATAATAAGAATCATCATTAACACCATCACCAGAGCTCAAGAACACCAATTGACAAATTGAAAGATATGCTTGTTAAGTTCTAAATCATGAACCATCTGATCAGAGGACACACATGAATGTCCCAAACACTCTTCAAAATATGCAACATGATATCATCATTCTAAAATAATATGAATCAAATACTACAATTCTACAACACGGAACACTAAAAAAACAATCACCATATCAAATCACATAACTCGACCGAATCTTCACATAGTGTCAATAAACTCAAACTAAATCAACTAGAGATAATCATCTCAAAACCCAATAAATTGCATCAACACATTTGCAATAGATCACCCAAAACCAACTCTCTACAACACACCAATTATCTACAACATAGGAATAGGTTGATATCAATGACAACAACATATCCAAAAAATTCTAATATCCAACAATCTCCCCCTTTGGCATTGATGGAAATATTGAATGTGAAAAACAATCAATACGAAGAAAGAAAACAACTCTAGCAATATCCCCTCGAGATCATACATACATATCTCAACTGCAATAGAAAGATAAGACAATTTTTCACATGCATCTCTCCCTGTTTGATAGGAATGCAAAAAACAAATATAAAACATTATTCTCTCATACATCTCTCCCCACAAAAATGCAAAAGACAAATTCACAAATCTTAATAACTAAACAACTCTTAAAAACATACTGACTACTCCCCTGGAGCAACATCCACTCATCAATCTAGATAATAGGATAAGACACTGAAGTCCACTAGATCAATGCAACACAATGCATCTAGTTTATAGCAAGAGGAGAAATCACCCCTAAATTCTCTCTTAGATATACAAATGTATCAATAGGTAAAGGCTTTGTAAATATATCTATAATCTGTTCCTTTGTAGATACATACTCCAATCTAACTTCTTTCTCATTCACCTTCTCCCTCAAGAAATCAAACTTGATAGATATATGCTTTGTCTTAGAATGTATCATTAGATTATTAGAAATATTGATAGCTCTATAATTGTCACAATATATAATGGTAGGCTCATTATAAATAACTCTAATATCCTTCATCATTTGTTTCATCCAAAGTACCTAAGTACAGTTGCTAGCAACAACAATGTATTCAACTTCTGTAGTAGATAAAGAAATAGAATCTTGCTTCTTACTTGTCCAAGCGACCAACTTCTTTACCAAAAATACTTTTCCATCGGTAGTAATCTTTCATTCATCAACATCACCTACCCAATCAACATCAGTATAAGCATTTAAAGTGAGAACATCATCCTTAGGATACCACAGACCATAATCAATTTTTCCCTTCATGTATTTGAATATCCTCTTGATATTAGTAATATGACTTTCCTTAGGATCAGCCTAAAATATACAAACAAGGAATACAACATTCATAATATCAGGCCTAATCTGAGTCAAATAAAGCAATCCACCAATCATAGCTATATATAAGGTTTGGTTAGCCTTCAGAGATTCATCATCTTTTATCATTTTTACATCTAGTCGCCATAGGATTTCCAACAGATTTGGAATCATCTAACCCAAACTTCTTCAACAATTCCTTCACATACTTAGATTGGAATATGAAAATACCTTTATCAGTCTATGTAATTTGCAATCCTAGAAAGAACTTCATCTCACCTATCATAGATATCTCAAACTCTTTTTGCATATCATCAACAAACTTCTTACTCAAATCATCATCTCCTCCAAAAATGATGTCATTAACAAAGAATTCAACAATTAAAATATTATCATTATAAATCTTGAAGTACAACTTACTTTCAATAGTACCTTTACAGAATCCCAACTTCATCAAGTACTTATCCAAACTAGCATACCAAGCTCTAGGGGCTTGTTTAAGTCCATACAATTCTTTCTCCAATCTGCAAACCATGTCTTCCTCATTGGTCAATGAACATGCATTTGTTTGCTCAATGCAGACTTCTTTTTCTTACTTACCATTCAAAAAGGCTAATTTCACATCCATTTGATATACCTTGAATTTCTTATGAGTAGCATATGCAAGAAATAGTCTAACAACTTCAATTCTAGATATCAGAGAAAAAGTCTCCTCAAAATCAATACCTTCCATTTGTGAACATCCATTACATACCAGTCTTGCTTTGTTTCTGATAACTTCTCCAACTTCATTTAGCTTATTCTGAAACACCCATTTAGTACCAATTTCATTCTTGTCCTTAGGTCTCGAAACAAGTTACCATGTTTTGTTATCTAACTTTTCTTCCATAGCTTTTACCCAATTCTCATCTTTACAAGCTTCAACAACATCTTTAGGCTCAATTTTAGGAATTAAACATGTCTCTTTAGAAACAATTCTTCTCCTAGTCATCACACTTTTATTTTTATCACAAATAATATGATTCTTTGAATGATTCAGTCTTACATACCTTGGGGTTTTCTGATTATTCTAATTTTTAGGCTCTTGAACTTCTTCACTGACATTAGCATCTGTTAGATACTTGATTAGTCCCAAAGACACTGAGAGGTGGGGGTGAATCAATATCTAACCAATTGACAAAATATTTAAACTTGTTTGCAACTTTATAACCCAAATTAATATACCAGTAAACAAGTAATAATGCAATAAAGAGAAACAAAAGTATAACCATCAATGCACACCATAACACAGATATTTTTGGCGAGGAAACCCAGTATGGATAAAACCTCAGTGGGACTTGTGACCCACAATATTTACTCACTGCCCAATATGAATAAATATTAGGTATGCAATAGGGGCCTACACATGCAGGAAGGCCAATAACCTAGAGCTCACTTCTCAACAAAAACTATGGAGCCCCACTGACTACAAAATTGGATGATTAAATCCAATGACAATGTATTGCTCAAAATAGCATCTGCACTGCTGGATTTAGTACCACTTTAAGTTCTGTCAGATACCTCTGCCATAAACCTTGCTTTGCTCTTCTCTTCTCTTATTCGCTCATAAAATAATTACATCATAATTCATGTACAATTATTCACTCTCATATACCCTTGCATTCATTACCTAATTACATTTTATTACTTACAAAATGACCTACAAGATCTCATACATATATGAGTCTTTACAATACATCATGTCGGCTAGGAGTGCTGGTAAGATCTTCTATCAGTGTAGATTGGATGTTGGTAGATGATACCTATTGTCGGTGTAACATGTGAACCATATTACCAGTCGGTTGCCATCAATGACAACATCAACTATTCTCATCTGAGTGTATCATACCAACAATCTCCCCCTTTGGCATTGATGACAACACTCATGAGAAAAATCCAAAAGCTAATATCCATAAATGAAGTCCAAAAATAAGAGTGCTCCCCCTGAGAAAATGATCCCTTCTGTACATTTTTCTCCCATACTAATAGTCCCCCTTTGACATCAATGGAAAAGGATGTCAAAAATAATCAAAGAGTTCAAAATTCTACCTTAAATCCTGTAACCAGTTATGTACAATCTAAAAGATATCTGCTAAAATCAGATTAAGACTTTGCATGAATTTAGTGCTATGAGAAATAATGATTTCAGTCTATCAAATCATACCAGTCAGATAATGCATTTGTTGCTCTGGTGATCTTTCTCCTTGAATGGTTTCTTCAGACCACTCAATTTGCTATGTTATAAGGTTGTCCGATTTAGGACCAAGTTTATTTTTCAGCTCTCGGGCCTTCATTCTTATCCTTGCTTTTTTCTTTTCTAATTTCTCAATCTTTTCTTCAAAAACTGTCATTTCTTGATCCAAAACTGAAGTAAGTTCTGAAGAACCTATCATGTTATCTGCTATATCATCAATCTCTTTTTGTGTTTTCCTTATCTCCTAATCATTATCCTCTATTAGGTGGTGAGGTTTGCATACTTTTTTGTACAATTCTTTATATTCTAAAATAGTGAAATTAAGTGGCAGTAATAAAGAATCAATATGCTCTATATAGTCCTTAATAGTTTTATCAAAGAATTCACCTTTCTCCTTATTCACCCTTTCCTTAACAGTCTCTTCATTAATTTTATCTATAGTTAGAATGTTTGAAGCAATGAATTTGGACAATGTATCCAATTTACCTAAAGATCCAAAAATATGATCTATCTTACAATCTGGTGCAATCAATTTTAAAATAGGTAATGTATTATCAATGGCCTTAAATGCTAAGGTGATGCATTCAATGATCTTCTTTATGGAATCTAAAAGTACATCTGTCACATTAGTAGGTCTATAATCCATATTGGAAGTGCTTGGTAGAGTGTGAGGTTCTACAGTTGGTTTCTTCCTTATGTTCGCTCTATTTTTCAATATTGTTTTCATCCTTACTATCTACCTTGCTGACTATCGTTTCAGCTACACTCTATTCATTTCCCTTTTTTGCTACTACTTCTGCTTGTGCTTTTGCCAGTTTTTTAGTATTAAGCTGAGTATCATCAGGGGTGGTAACTATTTTCTTAACTTTAGCTATTTCCTCAATATTCTATTGAGAGTCAACAATGTTGACCGGTGACTCAGAGACCTCAATATTTGTAGCTTCAACTTTCTTTACCTCTATAGATTCCTTATCCGTGACAATGTTAAAATCCTATGTGTGCACATTCATGGTAAAAAGAATCTCTGACTTCGGATTAGTGTCATCTTCTATCATTTCCTCTTCCTTCTCTTTCAGTTGACTATCAGTTTGTGTGGGTGCCTCTACAGTTATTGGTAGGGTGTCTTGTGTCAGTGGAGGAAGGTTATCCTTGACTGTGAGATCAGGTACACTACCAATTTTCCCTTTACCTTTATCTTTATGATATACCTAAGCAAAAAACTTATCTATTTTCTGTCTATCCTTCTGTTCTTTCTTCTCTCTTTCCACAAAAAATATATCCCACTTATCTGTTGTCTCATCTGCTATTTCCTCAACTCTACTTGCCATAAGGCTAACCTGTCGGTGACCACTCACAAAAATTGTTATGTTTGCCTCTGATATTAAATCATCAATTTCTTGCTTGGAATTAACAAGATGCACAACAAGTAGAGCTTATACCTTTAATTTCTTGTCTTACTTCATGATAGACATTCTCTTAGCCTCTAACCTTAAGTATAAATCATTTGGTAGATCATCTACAACCTCAATAAGAACTTTCTTGTATATGTCTAGGTATAAAATAATGAGCCACTTTCCTCTATAGTTTCCTTATCTGAATCCTTGAAAGAATGATAAAGTTTATTCACATTACTAAGTGTAATACCCTAAAATTGGTCATCTAAACCATGGGCCCCTCATCTTGACAACATCACCAAGGTCCTAACCAAAGGAAATTAAATCAATCTTGGGCACATTAATTAATTCTTCAATCATCAAATGTCACATGGCAAGTGAATTACTCAGTATTAATTAAATATTTATTTAATTAATTGAATCATTCCAAGAATATCATTTTGATCAAGTATCCTATTTAATTTATTAAATATCCTAGTATATTTAATTAATTAATAAATTTGCCATTTAATCATGCAAAAAAGGAATTAATTTATTACAAAAGAGGAATTAATCACAAAGCAAGAGTTAAATTGAAAATAGAATAAAAGGATTGAATTGAGAGATTAATCAAACTTGAGATACTATTTCTTCTTCTAAATTGAGAACTTGAAATTAGAAAAGCAATTAAAAGGAATTATTAATCATTCTCTAAAATTGGAACTTAAAGCTTTTGAGAAAAATAAGTTCAGTTGCATTGAAAAGACTCTTTTCTTGAATAAATCAAAGAATTACTTACTTTTATCACAAGTGCATTAAATTAATTAAATCTTATTTCCAATGCAAATTGAAATTCTTATTTGAATGCATTTCAATTAAACTATAATTGGAATCTATCTCAAGGTTAATTGAACCCGATTTCTCAATTATTTTAATTAATTCTAAATTGTGTTTTTTCTTGATCTCTCTTGTGAATTTTTATAAATTCAGCCTTTGACTCTCATTCAAATCACCCCAGAGATACTTGAGAAACACCTCGGTGATTATTACTATACACTTTTTACTTTGGAGTCATTGAAGATATTGTGCTTGTTTTTTGAGATTATTGCATCTTAGTTTAGCTTTTTGCATATTTAGTTTATTCATTATTGCCTGAATCCATATTGCTTGAATTATTCATCCATCTTGCATCCATTTAGCTTAATATCATGCTCATATAGATTAAATTATTTGTCTTGGTGTAGTCTAGTCACTAGTATTGCTTATAAAAATCTGAGAGCAATCTTATACACGTATCTTTTAGAAGGCAATTAGTCACTTTGTTATGGTTTATTATTTATTGATTAATGATTTACTAACCATGCATCTAATGACTTAATTGAAGTGTTGTGCCTGCAGCTATCAAACTCTTTTCACTTTTTCACACACATTTTTTGCACCCACCGTGGGCGGAAGACTACTTTTTTTGGCCTCCAAGACTAACTGTTTATTTTTTTTTTTTTTGGATTTTTGACTTTTGGGATTTTTGTCCGTACAGGTTCTATGAATTGTCGTATGACATTTCCCATACTCCTGAATGAAAAACTATAGGTGTCATATGATCTAGTATGATTTAGCATATGATCTGGTAAGAATTGTCATACGATTCTATAATTTCCTGGTTAAAAAGAAAATTTCATTCTTCTAGTTTTTTGTCCAAATTGATTATACTGACACTGACCCTGGTTGGTTATCTATTTATCTAAGAAATTTTCATAGCCTAATTAGTTTTTTGCCAAACGCTTATCGAAGAATATGCTTGTCGCACAAAGACAATATGACTATTGATTCCTTGTCTTTGTAGGTTGCTTGAGAAGAATTGACCAAACATCGTGTATTATTTAAATTCATTTTTAGGCACCTAACTTGTTATCTGGTTAGAGAAGAAATTTGTATTTCTTGTTTTAAGTAAATTCTGATAGGTAGGAGATTATGCTCTTGTCTACATAGACAATAAAAAATCTAGACCCTTGAGGCATTTTCAAGTTTGAGATTTGTACATCTATAGCGGGCTTGCCCTCCCGAGGAGCTAAGAACTCTTTAAGCCATTACGACCGGTGAGAGGGGAACGACCCAAGTGGGAATGGATAAATGCCAAGTACTCCAACCCACTAAAAAATAAACGTGATTTGATGAAAATCAAGTCAACGGTAGTTCTTAGGAATAGTTCTCCTTTGTACCTTTGGGTATATTAAACCTTGGTTTTCAAGGTTGGGAGACCTCTTGATTGAGTTTATACCTTGATGCGCCAAACAAACCCTTACTAGTTCCAATTCCAATTAGAAGCTACCTAGTTAACCTCTGAAAGGGGGGATAAACTTTGTGCAAGAGAGATAGTAACTCTCCCAAGATACTTTTCATTTCGTGCCCCCATTAGCATTTGGAGTCAGCTAATACAATGTTGAGAATCCATTGCATGAGACTCAGTGGCCATATTCTAATTAGCTATTGGGTGTGTAACTGTGTCTACAAGTAAAGGTTTTCTTCTCTCACCAGTTTCTGTAGGGTTTGCATTATGTGATTGGAGTTATTATTCATATTATGTGTTTTTTGTGTTTTTATCCCTGGAATTGAAACTAAAATTCCAAAACTGGAGAAAATAAGAAACAACTCAGTGATCAAAAACTCTAT
Organism: Cryptomeria japonica; assembly: GCF_030272615.1. Classification (NCBI taxonomy): domain Eukaryota; kingdom Viridiplantae; phylum Streptophyta; class Pinopsida; order Cupressales; family Cupressaceae; genus Cryptomeria; species Cryptomeria japonica. The sequence goes on along the minus strand of NC_081413.1, from coordinate 446,699,186 downwards.
CCAAAACTAGTCTATCCCAGTCAAAACTCTGTCTAAAAACTAGTCCATCCTAAGTCAAAACTCTATCTATGTCCAAAACTAGTCCATCCTAGTAGAAACTCTGTCCAAAACTAGTCTATCCTAAGTCAAAACTCTGTCCGTGTCCAAAAATAGTCTATCCCAGTCGAAACTCTATCCAAAATTAGTCTATCCTAGTCAAAACTTTGTCCATGTCACAAACTAGTATACCTAATCTGTCAAAAACTCAATCCACCTCTAAACTGCTCATCGTCAGTCAGTGATCAAAACTCAGTCCATCTCAAATTTGGTCATACTCAGTCATTGAAAACTTAGAATTTTGCCTTTGTCCATTAAACAGTTGTATGAGTCTTCTTATTTATCGTCCTGATTCATATTCTATGTCGTACAATTTTCTATCAGTCCTAACAGTCTATCATTTAATATTCAATCATGTGTCGTATGAATCCTGATTGTCTATCGTCCACTTCTGAGAATTGTCATCTAAGCTTTACTCCTGTGTCATACAATAAAACATTACATTGAACAATTTGTCATTCTAGACATACCCATCTATCGTATGGTACTAGGCAGCAACTCGTACGAAACACTATTGTTGTCATCCTGAAAATATTTAATTGTCATCTAGTCCTATGGAACCTGTCGTATGAATCTCTGATTTTGTCAGTCTAGAATAGTCAAACTTGCCTAAAATAGTCTAAAATGAGCATAAAACTGGTTATCATCATCTTGAGCATAAATAGATCAAAATAGTGTACCTCTACCATTTTTGTTGCACAATTTTTGTCAATCATCTTTCAGCTAGTTCAATCAACTACATATCAAACCTAAGTCACTTAGATAAACGTCTTATACAAGATAGATCTTTCCTGAAACTAGATTGAGTCTTAGTCACTTCTCTCAAATCAACATAGATAAATTTCTTATACAAGATAGATCATTCCTGAAACCAGACTAAATCTTAGTTGCTCCTCTCAAATAATACGTTAATTGAACAACTAGCTCTAAATTTGATCTTGACTTTTGCATCACAAACAGCTTTAGGTCACACCAATCAATAAAAATGCCTATTCAAACTAGGAGTTATAGTAAGAAAGATGCCAAAAGCAAAGGGAAACCCTTTTCAAATAAAGATAATCCATTATACAAAGAGGATCCCCTAACTAATAAAATTTCACCATCAGAGATACTAATTTATGATGAACCTTTATCTCCCACTATACCTAGAACAAAATAAAATGACGAAGACAACCTCTGTATTCACGGAATCGATAATGATTCCTTATCAAGTGAAGCTGAAGATTTTGAACCTACAGAAAAAGATATTCATAAATTTCAAAAGGATAAATATTTTCAAAAAATGATGAAGGCTATCATGGCTAGATAAAAAGAAGACTATTTTCTAGAACTTGCAAAACAAGGTGCCAAACTTCCTATTGGATATGATGTTCAGAATCTCGTCACTAAAAAGGAAGAATCACCTATAATAATGGTCCATAGATAATTACAAGCTTTATGAACTGAGATCATAGAACTGAAAAACAAGGATAAATCCCCAAAACAATATTCTCTAGAGACAATATGCCCATTTCCATTTGACAAAAACATATACATGCCTCCATTCGTTTCATGAGTTGAGATTCCAAAATTTGACAAATATGATGGTACCTTAGATCCTCAAGATCATGTCAGAGAATTTTGTGCTACCTGCATGGAGTTCATGCACAATCAAATATATCTCATGCACCTTTTTCCAAGGAGTTTGGGAGGACAAGATATGGAATGGTTCTCAAGTCTACCTAAGGGGATAAAAAATTTTGAAGAACTAATCCAGCTATTTTTACAATAATACTCCTAAAATATTCGACATCCTATTACTATGATTGAACTTTGCAATACCAGACAGAAAATAGGGGATCCTTTTCTCACTTTCCTCCAACGTTGGAGAAAGATGTTCTCTAGGTATTCACAGGTCTATCCTAGATTCTGAGAAAATGGATATATTCATCAACAATTTGATCCCTAAATTGAAATATAGTATCCAAATGCAAGAGAACCCATCATTTAACAAAATGGTAGATAATGCTATCCAAATGGAAGATGTGTTTATAAAGAAAGGAGATATCTCACCTTGGAAAGAAACACAACCAGGATCTAGCTCTAAAGAGAAGAACAAGTATTGGAAGTATGGAAAAGACAACAACAAGAATGTTGTTAATGATGGAGTAGTAGACACTATTAAAAACAAGTCAAAGCCCATGATATTCAAATTGGCTAGTGGCACACAATCACTCAAAGCAGCTGAAACTGCAGCAAAAAATCCTCCAAAGAAAGCAAAAGAGTGGTTCAAAGAGAAACCTTGTCTTTCAAAACCTAGACGCGAATTCACTCCTCTAGAAGAATCATATGAATATGCTTTCAAAACTCTATTGGCAAACAACTTGATAATGTTACCAAATAATTCTAGGCCATATGATCTTGAAGTCAAACCAAAATGGTGGAGAGAAAATGAATACTGTGACTACCATCAGAATAAAGGTCATAACACAAACAACTGCATGAAGCTCAAGCATGAGATTCAAGATCTCATAGATGCTGGTAAAATTGTTGTCAGGAATCAACCAGAAAATGTTGATCATAAAGATTTTAAAGACCCCTTACCTATTTACAAACAAGGTGATTCCTCAAAGACCAAAAGAGGTGCCAAAGTAAATTATACTTATACCAGCAATGACAATGTCATCAACATGATTGAGCCTTCCCAATCTGAATATTGCAATGTGATCATAATCCAAGATAAAAAAAAATGAATCACGATATTCAAAGGCTATGACCCATTCTCAAAAGAAAGTAACTCTACAAGGAGCTAGTTCTTCAACTTCTATTGAAACAACGTCAAACCTACTAGCCTCATCAAACAAACAAAAAGAATCAACATTTGATAAATTAAAAAGGTTGACTTCATCATCATCCTCTTGATATAGCATTGTTGAATAGTTGAAAAAGACAAATGCTCAAATTTCCATCTTCGAATTACTAAATATCTCTTCTACTCACAAAGAAATCTTAGACAACACCTTGCTCACCAGTAATGTTCCAAAATATTTAGATATCGATCAGTTTCAATCTATGGTGGGTCATCTGACTTCACCTCACTATCTAACCTTCTCTGAAGAAGATGACAACTTGCTAAATCATCCACATAACCAACCATTGCACATTGAAGCCATGATCCATAAACACAGGGTTAAACAGGTTTTGATAGATGGAGGCACGGGGTTGAATATCTGTACTTACAATCTTCTTACACAACTAGGATTTTCTGAAAATGTCATTGATCTGGTCAAGAAAATAATAATTAAAGCCTATGATGAAGAGGAAAGGACTTCTAAAGGTCTGGTATCATTACCAATTGGGGTGGGACCTATAGAAAGAGATGTCATTTTCCAGGTACTTGATCTTCTTCTATCATACAATATCTTATTGGGAAGACCATGGATTCATGAAATGAAGGCAGTTACATCTACATACCATCAATGCCTAAAATTTACTTATAACAAAGTTGAGGTCAGTATTCCTACCAATACAAATGTCCCTTGCAATGCATTAACAAAAGGTGTTGATACCTTTGTGCCTCATAATAGGGCAGCCTGTACAAATGAAAGTCTAGAAGCTCTGATGAAAGACTTAGAAAAGAAATTGAAGATTACCAATACTAGCTAGCATGGATGGATACAAGATAGAACTAGTACTTTCATTAGTCTCTCTTCCTCCATCACCAAAATAGTTGGGCAAGCCATCAGAGGCTATGTAAACACAAACTTCAACTCCGAATATCATATATGATGGTCTTTTTGTACAATCTTCTACTTCCCTGGCATATGAAATAGAAGAGGATGTTGTTCGAAAATGGCTTTTAAGGAAGATAGTGAAAACAAAGAAGTACAACATTGTGAGATTTCCTCAAGACAATATGGTCTAGGCTACAAAATGACTCAACACATGGGATATTCAGGTACTGGTCCCCTGTGCAAACATCAAGAGGGTATTATTGAACTGATTCAGCTAAAAACAAAATCAACAAATGATAAGGCTGGATTGGGGTACAATCCAAAAAAGACATTAGACCAAAAACATGCTTCTAAGTCTAAGTGGCAAAAAAGGATACTACCTTCAACATTATAGAAAATAAACACTCAACAAACTCAAGCAGAGTGTGTAAAAGAAAAAGAGGAACCGACAATCAAGAAAGAAGAAACAGTCAACACTCAAGTTCCAATAGTGTTAGCTACAATAATACAAGGAGTTGAAGTCCTAGAGGATATAAGAGACGAAGTAAAAAGAATGAGAGAATTGTTTGCACCACTGAAAGTTCCAATCATATACACTGGTAGGCAGCAAGTAGATGATTCAGAGACTGACTCAAATGAGTATGAATGGGGTCCAGAACACCTCTCAGATACATCTAGTATAGAAACTCCAGAAGAGTCTAGTGGTATCACAGATGATACTCAAGAGCTAATGTGCTTAAAGTTAGAAAAGGAGATACAAAAAATTAGACTAAAAAGACAATCAGACTATGAAGAAGGGTTGGAGGAAGGAAGAATACCAGAAAGTTTTTCATCTATTATATACCCCTGTAAAAAGATAGAACAAATCAGGTATGGGATTACAGAAGAGGAATTGGAAGCTATAGAAGATGAACTAGTCATCAGTCCACATGGAGTTGAATGGAGTAGATGACAGGGAGTCATAGAACCATCAAGATCATGTCAACAGGTGTGTCAGATACAAATGCTAAATTAGCCAAATCTTGAAGGAACTTGCAACATTAAAGATGTTGGTGTTGATACCATACATACATTCACTCAACCACTTGAAGAAGACTCAGATACTTCATCCAATGACTATGAAGACTCTGACAATTGTCCTATTTATGATAATATCTACTCACCATCAAACTCTGAATCCTCTGATATAAATGGTGAGAATCTACCTACTGATCTTGTTATTGTCGAACCTCAATATGAAGTCTACTCTGGCGCAGAGAACAATGCTACAAGTAGGTCTATTGGCTTAGGTCAACTAAATATTAACATGCACTTTAATAATCATGTTCTGACTTTTCCTGGTTTCGAGACATTTACGCAAGGTGTCCTTCTAGAACGCGACTTTTCGATCTGTAGTTTTGATGACAATACTGTGAACTCCCTCAAACCTGTCCACACTCTATCCTTGGTACATCCTAAATTAATTAACTGTAGTCTACAAGACCAACCCATGAATGTACCTACTTTTTCCAATGACTACACACTAGCCTATTACCTAAATGCAGTCGAACCCATGTACTCTTCCACCAGCGAACAGAGTGAAAACATGACTGAAACAAATATCAAGTATCTTAGTCGCAAAAATCAAAAAAATAAAAATAAAAGATCTGATGGCAAAAACCATATTGTGGCGGTGTCAAAATCTAAAAAAGAGAAAATAAAGGACGTACCTAAGGGTGAAAACCTTTCTGAGGTGGATAAAGGTAAGATACTTGATATATTGCCAAGTCATTTTCAGGAAAGGTCTTCTATATTGATCAAGCCAACCTAGCCAGTGAATATTGTGTTAGCATTTGATGAACCGGTATGATGATATGATGATAATGTATGTTGTCATTGATCTCAATAAGTGTAAGTGAACCGGTGTGAAAAGTTGTAGTGAATTGGTGTCTTGGTTTCACTTAGTGTGACTACCGGTTGGTAGTTTCAGCTCTAGGGTTTCCGGTTTGGCGATCCAGCTTGTGCGATGCAACCGGTGACATTCTATGATGAGTTAGCTAAGAGATGAAGATGAGATCAAGATGCCATGTCAGATTTGTGCATGTGAAGATCGACTACATTAAATGTCTACCTCAGGAATGAACATTATTCCTACCGGTATGAGAAGAAAGCATGATGAGTTACTAATTTCTATGTGCAGTGAAGAATGGATGATGCCGAATGACTTATGATCTATTTGAGATTGCTTCACTCTATGGAAAGTGTTTGGATGGTCAGGATTTGACCGACTATAATAGTAAATCTAAAATCTTAGGGTTTAGGGTTTATGCTACCAACCTAATTGTTGTCTATAAGGTCGATGATGTTTGTTATTGTAAGTTGTTGGAAAAAGTCATGTGTGTATCTGAGTGATGAGATACTTTCCAGACTAGTGAGATAAAACTATAGAGTGTGATTACAGAGTAAAGGAACTGAAAAGGATCTATCTTACCATATAGTGTTGTAATCTGATTAGAGCTTTACTTGTTGTCTTCTAACCATTTCAACAGAAGGAAAATCCCTTTGTCGGGTAGCTTTAAAATGCTTACTATAAATCCTCTAACCAAGTGACATAAGTTCATTGAGTTCTTTTAATCTTGTAGCAAGGTAACCTTTAACAGGGTATATAGCCATCCCTTAACCGGGTGATCTTTAATAGGATCAGTTCCTAATAGAACCTTATTGTAAAGTCTTTAATCGGACTAGGCTCCTAATAGAGCGAGCTTCAAAAGAGTTTAAAACAAGCTTGTGGGTATTCATCCCCATTGTGGTTTTTCCGCTTTGGGTTTCCATGTGAAAAATCTACGTGTCATGAGTTGTGCATTTTTCATGTGATGATTAAGTATTCTTTGGTTAAGTGATTATGCATGCAGAGCTAATGGTTATGATACTATTGATACACCACATGCATATGTTTATGGGTGAAGTAGTTATCAAGTATTGAATGTATTTGAAGGGTTCAGTTTTACCGGTTTTATGTTATCTGAAGTCATATTGTGTTTAACCGGTATTGCCATGGTTAAGTTCAGTAATGAAGACAACCGGTTAGCATTGTTTTAACTTGATAAGTTGTGAAGAAGTTTTTGCATGTACTAATTCACCCACCCTCCCTCTCAGTACTAGTTAGGGTATCTGTTGTTCATCATTATTCTTCAATTGGTATTCGAGCAACTTCAAGTCCTTGGTGATATAAGCTTAACAGCTTGAGGTAAAAGATCCTGCCTTAATGATGAAGAGGGAAGGTCCTAAGTTCAATAGAGATAACTTCAAAATATGGAAGGACAAAATGAATATCTATATCAAGATTTTGGGTGCTGAACGCTAGAGCTATGTTGAGAATGTCTATGTAATTCCCACTATCACTTTAATTGATGATCATATAAGAGAGATTCAAAAAAATGGGCAAGTCATGGAAGCCCTTATTAGCAGTTTGTTTGATATTGAGTTCATTGATGTACAAGATAAGGACACTCCTAAAGATGTATGGGACACATTAGAAAATGCTCATGGTGGTGATGAGCATGTAAAGCAAGCTAAGGAAGAGAGCCTTAGAGGAAAATTTGAAGACATGAGGATGGTTGAAGGTGAGACCATTCAACAATATGGCATAAGGATAAAGACTGTTGTTGGAGATATCAAGAGCACTAGTGGAATAATTAATGATGCCACCATTGTCAGTAAAGTCTTGAGATCATTGTTACCAGTCTATGCAATCAGCATTGCTGCTATTCAGGAACTAAGGTCTATTGAGAAAACCAAGGTATCCTTAGACTCTATCATTGCAAAGTTAACTGGATATGAGTTGAATAGCTACGATCCCAGTTTTTAGAAGACTGAGTCAACTTTTAAAGCATCTGTTGCACCAACTAGGAAAGGAAAATAAGTAAGTACCCATTATGAATCCATGCAAAGTAGAGGTATGGATGATGAAGAGATTCTGATGGATTTTGAAGCTCTTCTTGCCAAGAGAATTCCAAAAGGTACTGAAAAATACAGAGGTAAGCTTACTTTAAAAAACTTTTCCTGCAATAAGATAGAACATATAGCCATTAACTGTCTTAACAATGACAATAAGGATAAACCGAAGAGGTTTAGAAAGTATAAAGGAGGAAATAGAAGAAATTGTCTTGTTGCAGTGGATGAAGGTGTTACTGATGAAGAATTTGAGGATGAAGAGAATGAGGACATAGTGTTTGTAGCTGTAAAAGAAGAAGTGTCTGACAAGAAAGCACTTGTCTCTCACATTGACAACTCTAATAAGTGGATAATTGATAGTGGTTATTCTCACCACATGATTGGTGATCGTAGAAAGTTTTTGTCTCTAGATGAATATGATGGAGGTGTTGTCAGATTTGGCAATGATGCACCATGCCTGGTAAAAGGAAAAGGTTCCATCTCATTGAATGGAAGGAGTAGTGTGGATGATGTCTACTGGGTAGAAGGTTTTAAGCATAACCTATTGAGTGTTTCTTAGCTAAATGATAAAGGACTTGTTCTGGATTTCAAAGGTGGAGTCTGCAGTATAATTAGAAAAAGTGGTGAACTTTTTGCCACCAATAAGTAGACCAGAGGTAACTTGTTTTAGTTGAATGCCAAGATAAGTCGCTGTCTGATAGTGAAGTTTGATGACAATTGGATATAGCATAGGATACTTTGTCATATGAACTTTGATAATATTCTAAAGGCTAGTAAGATCAAGGCAGGAAGAGGATTTCCTTTACTGAACATACTAGAGAATTCTTTGTGTAGAGAATGTCAACTTGGGAAGATATCTTCCTCAACTTTCAAAGGTAAGTCTTTTTCAGCAGAAAACTTACTTGATCTTGTGCATACTAATTTGTGTGGTCCTATGAAAACTAGAAGTATTCAGGGAGATAGGTATTTCATGATTCTTATTGATGACTACTCAATAATGATGTGGGTCGCATTCTTGAAAGACAAGTCTGAGGCATTTGGAAAGTTCAAAGCCTTTAGAGAATTAGTAGAGAAGGAAAGTGGTCAAAAGATAAAATTCCTAAGAACTGATCAAGGAGGTGAATTCACTTCTAATAAATTCAACAAGTACTGTGAAGATGGTGGTATCAAGAGGTAGTTGTCTACCCCAAGGACACCACAATAGAATGACATAGCAGAAAGGGATAATAGGACTGTAGTTGAAGCGGCCAAAACAATGCTGATCCAAGGAAAGATTGCTCACACTTTTTGGAGAGAAAGGGTGAGCACTGCAGTCTATACTATGAATCAGGTACTCATCAAGAAAGGTAGAGTTAAAACCCCTTATGAGTATTGGACTGGGAAAACTTCCACTGTGAGTTATTTTAAAGTATTTGGTAGTAAGTGTTACATCAAGAGAGGTGAGCATCAGTGAAAGTTTGATGCTAAATGTGATGAAGGAATATTTTTGGGATATTCCATTAAGAGAAAAGCTCTCAAATGCTACAACAATAGAACATAGAAAATTGTTGAGAGTATCAATCTTAGGGTTGATGAATCCCCTAAGGAACCTATGGCAAGGAAGTGGAAGATGAACTAGGTATAGCCTTCTAGGAACTGGTTAAGAAAGAAACAAGTAAAGATATCAGTGTTCTTGTACTAGTAGAAGCTGCAGTAGGTGAAGAAGAAGAGGAAAAGCTAGCAGAATTAGCTAGAGTCATTCCTAGGTATGTGAAACTACATCATGATCCAAAGAAAATCATAGGAGATAAAGATGCAGAGATACTCACAAGAAGAAAGATGAAAGAAAACTCTTGCATGATTTCTAAATTAGAGCCCAAGACATCCAGAGAAGCAATTACAGATGAAGACTGCATTAAGGAAATGGAAGAGGAGTTAGACTAGATAGAAAAGAATGCAACATGGTCCTTGGTACCCAGACCAAAACATAAGAATGTCATAGGTACCAAATGGGTTTTTAGGAATAAGCTAAATGAAGAAGGCACAGTTGTGAGGAACAAGGCAAGACTTGTATGCAAAGGATATGCTTAGAAAGAGGGAGAAGACTATGGAGAAACCTTTTCTCCTATGGCTAGACTGGAAGGTGTTCGAATGTTACTTGCATTTTTAGCATTCAAGAGATTTAAGGTTTACTAGATGGATGCGAAGTCCACGTTCTTGAATGGAATCCTAGAAGAGGAAGTGTATATTGAGCAACCAAATGGGTTTGCCTTATCAGAAGATATTAACATGGTGTGTAGATTACACAAAGCCCTATATGGATTGAAACAATCACCTAGGGCATGGTATAAATGGTTACACTCTCATCTTGTGAAGATAGGATTTCAAAGAACAAGTGAGGATAGCAACATCTACCTAAAATCTGAAGGTGATCAGATTCTGATCTATGAAGTATTTGTAGATGAAATAATCTTTAGAGGAGATGATAAAATGAGTCATGCTTTTGCAAATGAAATGAAGAAAGAGTTTGAAATGTCTCTGATTCGAGAGATAAATTTCTTCATTGGTTTATAGATTCAACAAATGAAAGAGGGTATCTTTATTACCTAGTCCAAGTATGTCAAAGAGGTATTAAAGACCTTTGGCATGGAGGAGAGAAAATCGGTTGCTACACCTATGGTGACCTATTATAAACTGACTAAGGAAGATGATTCAATGTTGGTGAATGAGAAGGAGTACTGGTCAATGATCAGTAAGATACACTATGTGGTGCACAATAGTCTAGGTATTGCTCATGTAGTGGGCATAGTAGCTCATTTTCAGAAGAGTCCAGGAGAATCTCACTTGGTAGGGGTAAAGAGGACTCTTAGATACCTGAAAGGGACTATTGACTATGGATTGTGTTATCCATACAATGGTGATTTTAATCTCAAAGTGTTTACCAATGTAGATTAAGCAGTTAATGTAGATGACCAGAAGAGCACAATCGTTGGAGCATTCTTTCTTGGTGGAAGATTAGTCTCCTAGACAAGCAAGAAGCAAAGTTGTACTTCTCCGTCTACAACTAAAGTAGAATATGTAGCAAAATTTATGAGATGGACTTAGGCAATCTAGATGAAACATGTATTGGATGGTTTCAAAGTAGCTATATTTGAACCGGTGAGTATATTTTGTGACAATACTAGTGCAATCAATATTTCCAAGAATCCGGTATTGCATGCTACAACTAAGCACATTGAGCTCAAGTATCATTTATTGAGAGAGAAGGTTCAAAACATAGAGGTTGTATTACAAAATGTTTCTAGTAAGGAGTAGCTAGCAGACATATTCACTAAGCCCTTATCGAAGACTACATTTACCTATTTGAGAGGTGTATTAGGGTTTTTTCCCCTTCATGAAGTAAACTAAAGATGTGTACTCCACATCAGTCAGGTATTATAGTATCAAAATTTTCAGGATTGATGTGTTGAAGGATGCTACTCCATAGGGGGAGCAACATAGTGGAGTAGGGAAGATTGTGCCTCCACTTTGGCATTGTTGTCAAAGGGGGAGAAGATATTTTAGATGCACTAGTCTATGATGTTTTAGTTGCAATTCTACATTGAGTATTGCCATCAATGCCAAAGGGGGAGATTGTTGGCATTTGATGAACTAGTATGATGATATTATGATATTGTATGTTTTCATTGATGTCAATAAGTGCAAGTGAACTAGTATGAAGAGTTGTAGTGAACCGGTGTCTGGGTTTCACTAAGTGTGACTACTGGTTGGTAGTTTCAGCTCTAGGGTTTCCGGTTTGGCAATCCAGCTTGTGTGATGTAACCAGTGACATTCTGCGATGAGTTAGCTAAGAGATGAAGATGAGATCAAGATGCCACCTCAGCTTTGTGCACGTGAAGGATTTCCTTCAGGATCTTGCATGTGAAGATCGACTACATTAAATGTTTACCTTGGGAATGAACATTCTTCTTAGCGATATGAGAATAAAGCATGATGAGTTACTGATTTCTATGTGCAGTGAAGAATGGATGATGCAGAATGACTTGCGATCTATTTAAGATTGCTTCACTCTATGGAAAGTGCTTGGATGATCAGGATTTGACCGACTCTAATAGTAAACCTAAAAGCTTAGGGTTTAGGGTTTATGCTACCGACATAATTGTTGTTTATAAGGTCTATGGTGTTTGTTATTGTAAGTTGTTGAAAAAAGTTGTGTGTGTATCTGAGTGATGAGATACTTGCCAGACCAGTGAGAGAAAACTACAGAGTGTGATTGCAGAGTAAAGGAACTGAAAAGGATTTTCCTTAGCATATAGTGCTCTTATCAGATCAGAGTTTTACCTGTTGTCTTCTAACCATTTCAACAGAAGGAAAATCCCTTTTTTGGGTAGCTTTAACAGGCCTACTGTAAATCCTCAAACTAGTTGACTCAAGTTCATGGAGTTCTTTAAATCCTCTAGCAAGGTAACCTTTAATAGGGTTTCAACCTTTAACAGGGTATATAACCATCCCTTAACCAGGTGATCTTTAACAGGATCAGTTCCTAACAGAACCTTATTGTAAAGTCTTTAACCAGACTAGGATCCTACTAGAGCGAGCTTCAAAAGAGTTCAAAACAAGCTTCTGGGTATTCATCCCCACCATGCTTTTTCCCATTTCGGTTTCCACGTGAAAAATTTGTGTGTCATGAGTTGTGCATTTTTCATGTGATGATTAAGTATTCTTTGTTTAAGTGATTATGCATGCAGAGCTAATGGTTATGGTATTGTTGATACACCACATGCATATGTTTATGGGTGAAGTAGTTACCATGTATTGAATGTATTTGAAGGGTTCAGTTTTACTGGTTTTATGTTGTCTAAAGTCTTACTATGTTTAACCGGTATTGCCATGGTTAAGTGTCATAATGAAGATAACCGGTTAGCATTATTTTAACTTGATAACTTGCAGAGAAGTTTTTGCATGTACTGATTCACCCCCCCTCTAAGTACCAGTTAGGGTATCTATTGTTCATCATTATTCATCACATTGGGAGTCAAGAGACACCACACATCATTCATGTAGCTCAATCATTATCAGAGGAAGAATTAAAAGATTTCACTCATCTCTTTTCATAAAAGAAGATCAATTTTGTATGGACATACTTTGATATATGAGACCTGGCTCCTTATCTTATCATGCATCATCTTTCTATCACACCAGGAGTTAAACCATTCAAGAAAAAACTCCATAAGATGCACCCTCACATGGCACTACTAGTCAAAGCTGAGCTAGAAAAACTACTAAAAGCTAGATTTATCAGAGCTATAGACTATGTGGAATGGATTTCAAACATAGTGCATGTGTCAAAGGCAGACAGATCTATTAGGGTTTGCACAGACTTCAGAGATCTCAACAAAGCTTGTCTGAAGGATGAATTTCCATTGCCAAACATTGATATGATAGTTGATATGACTACTGCTTATGAGATGTACTCACTAATGGATGGATTCTCTAGTTATAATCAGATCAAAATAGCTCTTAGAGATCAAGAAAAGAAAACTTTCACCTGTGCATGGGGAACCTTTTGCTGGAATTTCATGGCATTTGGGCTGAAGAACGCAGGAGAAACTTACCAAAGAGTGGTAACTACTATCTTTCATGACATGATGCATAAGAATATGAAAGATTATGTTGATGACACTTTAGTACAGACTATGAAGAGATCCACGCATATTCAAGAGCTAGGCCCTATACTAGATAGAATGGAAAAATTCAAACTCTGGCTAAATCCAAAAAAGTGTGCATTTAGAGTGACATCTAGTAAAGTACTTAGCTACATCATTTCAAAGAAGGGAATCAAGGTTGATCATGAGAAGGTCCAAGCTATAATGGAAATGTCACCTCTAAAGAACATCAGTCAAGTGAGAAGTTTACAGGGACGTCTCCAATTAATCAAACAATTCATTTCTCAGCTAGAAGACAAAGCTCAACCTTTCAAAAAAGTATTGAGGAAAGGAGTAATATACAATTGGGATCGAGAATGTGAACAACATATTCAATAGGTCAAAGAGTACCTATCCAATCCACCAATATTGATTCCACCAATTCAGGGTAAACCATTGATCTTATACATATCGGCTACTGATTCATCATTGGGGGCACTTCTAGCACAATAGGATGAAAATAAAAAAGAAAGAGCTATATATTACATCAGTAGAACATTGGTGTCTTATGAAATGAACTACACTATAATAGAAAAATAATTCATGGCATTAGTCTTTGCATCACAAAAATTGAGATACTACATATTGGCACATTCCATCATGCTAGTAGCTAAGATTGATCCACTTAAGTATCTTCTCAACAAAGAAACACTCCCCAGAAGATTGGCAAAATGGGTCATGGTACTTACAGAGTTTGATATTGAATATGTTGAATGCAAAGACATCAAAGGACAAGTAATTGCACATCAACTCATTGAAGCTCCACTTGAAGACACTCAACCGTTGCATATAGAATTTCGTGATGAATCAATAATGCACCTTACTCAACAATCATGGAAGATGTTCTTTGATGGATCTTTCACCCAAAATGGTTCTGATGCTAGAATACTATTTATTACTCCTCATAAATATTCAATCCCGAAGGCTTACAAGATTCTTTTCCCTTGCACAAACAATATTGCAGAGCATGAAGCTTTGGTAAACGAGATCAAGCTAACTATTGAATGGAAGGTTCTGGAGTTACATATCTATGGAGATGAGAAACTAATGCCTTATAAGGGAATGGTTGATGATCTCAAGAAGTATTTTACTTTTGTATCATTCCAGCAGATTCTTAGATCAATAGACAAAGTGGCAGATGCTATGGCCACCTTGGCGTCTATACCTAAGTTACAGGAATCTAATTTTTTCTTTGAATGCCTAGTGGAAGAGTTACATTACCCTACCTATGATTCTCTTGAGTCCCAGATAGTCTATTCTATTATTGGACATGACTCATCTTGATATAACCATATTTACTCTTATCTGCGTGACCAAACTATCCTAGAAAATTTTACTCGTAATGAGAAAAGGAATCTAACCCGAAACAATTCATACTATGTCATTATTGCTAGCGATTTGTTTAGGTGAGGTTTGGATGGTACATTGCTTACGTGTCTAAACATGCATTATCAAAAGTCCATGAAGGTATTTGTGGATCTCATTTGAATAGTCTTATTTTAGCTTGGAAACTAGTAAGGGATGGTTACTACTGGCCGGACATGGAGAAGGATGCTATAAAGTTTTCTAAAACTTGTTAGAAGTGTCAGCTACATGGAAATATCATATATTCTCTAGCAAAGGATCTCATACCCTTCATCACACATTGGCCTTTTTAGCAATGGGCCTTTGATCTGATTGGTCAGATCTATCCTGCATCATCCAACGGACACAAGTTTATCATAACTGTCACTGAGTACTTCACTAAGTGAGTAGAAGCAGTTCTGCTCATCAAAGCAACTGGTAAACAAGTAGCTCTGTTCATTCTAAACCATATCATTTGCTGGTATGGGATACCTTCATCCATTGTGACTGACAATGGAGGACTATTCAAGAATAAAGATCTAGATGAGCTCTATAAGAAATTCAAAATTAAACAATGCTGGTCATTTGTATATTACCCTCAAGGTAATGGACAAGCTGGGGCATCTAACAAAAACCTATTGACAATCTTACATAGAATAGTAAACAAATCCGGGAAGGATTGGCATCTGTAGCTCATTCCTGCATTATGGGCTTGTAGAACAAGTATCAAAACACCTACAAGGACTACACCTTTCTCTTTGGTATATGGGTCCAAAGCAGTATTACCTATTGAAGTAGAAATACCATCTCTAAGAGTTTATTTGCAAGGTCTTGTTACTGATGAATACTATAAGATATCTAGATTGCAAGAACTTGAATTGCTAGATGAACATTGGCAAGTGGCATTTGATCATTTCAGAGTGTATCAAAAGAGAATGTCCAAAGGATATAAAAAAAAGGTTCGACAATGAGAATTTCAAGTTGGTGACCTATTTTTGAGAGAAAATCCTAAAAATCAACAGCTTTGAGAGAACAAAGGGAAGTTTGAACCCAACTAGTTGGGTCCCTACATCGTTACTACAATATTTGGCTCTGGTGCCTATCATCTCTCAACATCGAAAGAAGAAAAACTTTGTGAACCAATCAACACCATCCATTTGAAGAAATTCTTCACTTAGCATTCTCTGCTCTAGCAACCTGTATAGCTGAAAAAAAGTCCTGAAAAAAAATCATAAAAAGTCCTGAAATTTTTTTTTTTAAAATGCCTTGGTGAAAACCTGGTAAACAGGCACCTTGGTAAAAAAAAAATGAATCTCTGCCAAGTAGGTGAAAACCTAGCAAACAAGCACCTCTTGTACTCAATGCTCCATCTATCAATGCAATGTTGGCATTTCCCACTTTCATGCATCTTTATTATCGCTTGTACATATATTTCAATCACTTTTGTCACATTCTAGTTTGTTAGAACCCTCATGGCTTGAAACTGATTAATGCCCTAGTCTTAGGGTAACCGATTGAACAATTTATGTGTCTTAAGCAATATCAACCAAGTCATCTTTTTGTCAGTGAAACTTGGTCGTCCATTCTGAGTTAGTCACCTATCTCCTAACTACCGAAGAGGTTTATCACTGAGTACACAAGCAAAACAACAAAACTGAAAACAATCACTAAACAGTTTGAGCTATGCATGAAAATTTTTCTTTGTATGTTGTCTTTTATATTGGTTTTTGATTATTATCCCTTTGAGTAACTCAAGGAAGTCTATCTTGACTAAGAGAAGCAAGGATTGGGGGCATTATATTTTATTTGTTTTTTGCTTGTAGGAATGATTCCAATGATCTAGAAACATCTAATAATTTGGGTTTCTATGCTAAGAGCCTTTACATCAAGGTGAAATTGCCACACATACCTCGACTCCGCTTATTTGTATGTTATAAGGAGGTTCACATCATTTTTTTTGTCTGTTTTGAGGGAATTATGTTATCATACAATCTGGTTCCCTGCGTAATTTCTCCAAGGATATGAATGAAAAAAGGGTCATTGCAAACAAGATAATTAATATTGCACATGAAAAGAAAGGAACTCTAATCTACCTGCTATGTGTGTTATGCTCAGTGATGAAACTTGAGCATTTTAAATCTAGTGACTGGGTTTAGGCTGCATTTCATTTTGCATCTCATTTTGCATTTCATTCTGCATTTTGTGAATTTAGAGTGATTTTGATATGGTAATAATCTCTTTATCTTCTAAATGAGAGTTGGATGCATCTTCATTTCTTAGCTAAGAGGTCTCTTTTTCATCATTTCTTCGATCGAGTACTTGTGTATTGAGATGTTAGCTGCATACATAAGCATCTTATATAGATTCATACATTTCATTATCACTCATTTGCATTCATCTTATTGCATATAGAAAAGAAAATATAAAAAATTGCATTACTCATTACTCATTTTCATCATTTATTTGCATATGAAAAGAAACAAAAATAAACATTCATATTCACTTGCATTTACATACATCCATACTAAAAAAAAAGAATATGCATACATATAGAATAGAGCATATAGAAGACATCTCATAATCGATCGACACAAGTACTATGAAGTCGAATTAGATCTTGTATATATATAATAATCAATGTCTCAAGGTACAAATAATGTCAACTGACATGTACAAACTCCCATCAGAGAAAGAATCATAAGGGCTACAAAAAAATGGGTGTCTACAAAAAATCTCAGAGCTACAAAAAGAATTTCTAGCTCTTGGCCTCTCCCTCGTCGCCTAGTGGAGGAGGTGGAGCTTGCTAGCCCAGATCCTGACGAGGTGCCCGAGCTCCCTTAGATGGAGCCATATACTAAGAATAAGGTACAACCTACTGTGCTAGTGGAACTACTATGATGTAAGCCACAATGTAATAGGATGCCTGACTCATCTGATGAATTACCTGCCATCGCAAAGTGTTTGTCTCTACCCTCTTCTCTGCTTTCATCTCTGAGACCTGAAAATCTCTCTTTTCTCTAAGTTGTGCTAGTTGTCAGTCTCACTCTGCCAACCATGTATATGCCACTATCAGTTGTGACTATAAACTTGCTAGGCGTGCTCTCATCAATCACACTGTGTCGAGCCCCTCATCTCTCACGGGCTCTTCATCTCCATCTCCACCTCCAACTCACCCTTTTCCTCTTGTCTCTACCTGACCTGTCTTGGAGTTACTCACTCCTCCTCACCTCCACCCTTAGGTACCCCAGCTCTACTTAGTCTAATGCTAACAACCCCTAGGGATCCACCCTCTCCTCTCTATTGTTTCCTACCACCAGCTGGCACCCTACTTCCACTAGCACCAGGATCATCACCTGCCCACCTTAGAGCCTCAACTCTATGTCCCTGTCTTTGTCCTTGTCCCTGTCCCTGCATAGGGGTATCATCCTCAACCTCCTCTATGCGAGGTGCTTGCTCTGCTGGATCTATAAATCTCAGGAATGGATGTTGCTAAAACCAATCCTTGTATTAGGGCAATACCCCCGCATCTACAACATCATCCATATAGTCCCATCTAAGTCACTGTAACCTAGTCAGCTCCTGCATGCCTAAGGCGTATGATAGCCTTGACCCCCATCCCCACCTCTCCTCATCTGCATAATGCACATATGTAGTAAAATCCTGCAAGATCCCTTGAGGTCTACCATATTGCCTCATCACTCAAGTAACAACAAACCGCTAGACATCTGTATGTGATTAGCCTATGAGAGGTCATGTAATGAAGAGATCTCTACGTACAACTCTCCAATCATCCCAAGGCTCCAGACCCCTATAATGTCTCCATATCATGGTTATCAAGTTTGTCTACCTGTCGTCTCCAATAATTTGTCTTGCCCAAATGGGGTTGAGTAACATAACCTAAATATCTATAAATAATGGGCTACTGTTGATCCCTGCCCTCATCAACAATTGGCATGCAAATTGGGAGATGCTCCCAAGCCCATACTTGTAAAATCAAAACTCCTGCAGCCATACTATTCCCCTCCCGGTAGACGATCTCATGCATCTCATGATACATGTGTGCCAGAATACACGAAACCCATCCTAATCTCTGGGGGTGTTGAATAAGTTTGTCCAACATCTTGCCCCATCCACACAAAAAACCCTGCTATCCCCTGTCCCACATCAGAAAGTAGCTGATAAAACTTGCCAAGATGTAGGCCAGTGGAAAGTCCTCACTGTACCTGGTCATCATCATGTCCCAACTGATAGAACGTGTCAGAATATTAGGATCCCTAAAAACCTGTCTAACAACTAGTAACCCAGGAAGATGCACTGCATCATAATCAACCTTCACTCTAGAAAAAGGGATATAGAGAATCCTATATATGTCCTCGGGAGTGATCATCATCTCCCCAACTAGAAAATGGAACATGTTATTCTTTGAATGAAACCTCTCAACTAATGTCATGAGCATATTGTGATTTATACAGATATCAAGCAACTGTAAAAGGTGAGTCAGTCCGCACAAATCAATATGTGCCCTATCTATATCAAATAACTCGTGAACTAATATCATGGTTGGTGGATATACACATTGAAATAACACATGGGGCAATCGAACCTGCAAAAAAATAAAACAACAGACCATCAGGAAACATTTCAAATTAGCCTATGAGAGAAGCAAAACATCATGCAAATCCAACTTCATCAACTGCAAAATCAAAATTTCAAGTTTGCACCTTTAAAAACGCTCAGTGTTTTTCAAATGACATAACACAGAATAAGCAGAAACTCATATGAGTCAGGAATAGGCTTAATACAACAAAAGAATCTGATACGACATAAGATTAGCTCTAGGATGACAAAATGGGCTATTTTGAAGGTTCTCGTATGACATAAGGATAGTCATAGTACGAAAAACTAGTGGACTTAAATGATAAAACAAACTTAATCAGTTTTTCGTATGAGATAGGATCCTATCTCGCATAACAAAACGAAAGCGTCCAACTTCTACATGCCCAAAAATAAAAAAATTCAATAGAAAATTTCAAAATTGAAATGATTAACAGACTTAAGATTGATCACTTACCACTGGCTCTTAGTTCCAAAGTTGACTATGTCATCTCTAGCCCTGGAATCGATGCTCTTGGATGGGAACAACCATTTTCTTTGCAGAAGGCTTTTTGAATTTTCAAACTTGGGAGGGTTAAAATGATTTGAAAATGACACTTTTACTCCTTATATAGTCAAAACCCTAATTTTTCAACTTGCTTCGATGGACATGAAAATTGTACCCTTAGCTAATTTTCACGTTATGATTCCATTTTTAGGATTGAAATCGAAATACAAGATCATTTTCCTAGTCAATTTCACAATTCTGACCACTTAGAACTTTTTCATAAGATGCTCATTCTCGCTTCAATTTGCACTCATCAATCAATGTTGAATCTCAATTCAATTCTACATATAAGCTTTGCGCTCAATTTCTCATCAATCAAAAGCCGAATTTTCAAAAATCTCTCTAAATCAATTTGTGCTCAAATAATTATCATCACTAAACAATTGCCTAATCATCATGTACCCTCGCTATCTTTCGATTTCGCTCCCGAGGAGGCATACTCATGACCTTATGACCTCACATCTTCAAAGTCGAGGAAATTTTCAAATCTTCATCAAAAGTTGAGCAACAAAAATCTTTTCAACTAAAGAAAATCAAATTCTTATTGCTAAAGGGAATCTCAGCTTCATCACTTCACATCAAGTTGAGATCTCTCGATCATTTGAATCGAATCAATCGCTAGGGGCATATCAGTTTCATCACTTCAAATCAAGTTGATATTGTCTTCATCTTAATCAGTCTCTTAATATTAATTAGTTTCATCGCTTTTCATCAAGATGATTATTCATTTAAACTCAATCAAGGGTTTAAAGAGTATCTTCGATCACACACTCAATCTAAGCAGGTGTTCAGTTTCATCACATCAAATCAAGCTAGACAGTTTATCTTCATTCATCGTATCTTGATCCATCAAGTTCAAGATCGATTTTATCTTCGCTCGCTATCTCTAGTTCCTAGACTAGTAAGATCCACTTCTTGATTAATCAAGTTCAAGTTTGGTATCTTTTCTCTCTATCATTCCTAGTTCAATCAAGTTCAGGATCGGTATCACTTTAATCAACTTTTTTCAGCTTCATCGCTTCAAATCAAGCTAAACACATTGCTCTTCATCTGGTTCGTGATCAAAGTTCAGAAATGGCATCTCCTAGACATCAACTATTCTTTAAACCAATGTGCTGCTCACACATTAATTCAAAGAGCGGCAAATGTAATACCCTAAAATTGGTCATCTAAACCATGGGCCCCTAATCTCGACAACATCACCAAGGTCCTAACCAAAGTGAATTAAATCAATCTTGGGCACATTAATTAATTCTTCAATCATCAAATGTCACATGGCAAGTGAATTACTCAATATTAATTAAATATTTATTTAATTAATTGAATCATTCCAAGAATATCATTTTGATCAATTATCCTATTTAATATATTAAATATACTAGCATATTTAATTAATGAATAAATTTGCAATTTAATCATGCAAAAAAGGAATTAATTTATTACAAAAGAGGAATTAATCACAAAGCAAGAGTTAAATTGAAAATAGAATAAAAGGATTGAATTGAGAGAGAAATCAAACTTGAGATATTATTTCTTCTTCTAAATTGAGAACTTGAAATCAGAAAAGCAATTAAAAGGAATCATTAATCATTCTCTAAAATTGGAACTTAAAGCTTTTGAGAAAAAGAAGTTCAGTTGCATTGAAAAGACTCTTTTCTTGAATAAATCAAAGAATTACCTATTTTTATCACAAGTGCATGGAATTAATGAAATATTATTTCCAATGCAAGTTGAACTTCTTATCTGAATGCATCTTAATTAAACTATAATTGGAATCTATCTCAAGGTTAATTGAACCTGATTTCTCAATTATTTCAATTAACTCCAAATTGTGCTTTTTCTTGATCTCTCTTGTGATTTTCTATATTCAGCCTTCAGGTCTCATTCAAATCACCCTAGAGATACTTGAGAAACACCTTGGAGATTATTATTATACACTTTTTTCTTTGGAGTCATTGAAGATATTGTACTTGCTTTTTGAGATTATTGCATCTTAGTTTAGCTTTTTGCATATTTAGTTTATTCATTATTGCCTGAATCCATATTGCTTGAATCATTATTGCTTTAATTATTCATCCATCTTGCATCCATTTAGCTTAATATCATGCTCATATAGATTAAATCCTTCATCTTGGTGTAGTCTAGTCACTGGTATTGCTTATAAATATCTAAGAGAAATCTTATACTCGCATCTTTTAGAAGGCAATTAGTCGCTTTGTTATGGTTTATTATTTATTGATTATTTATTTACTAACCATGCATCTAATGACTTAAGTGAAGTATTGTGTCTGCAGCTATCAGACTCTTTTCACTTTTTCACACACACACACACTAAGGTTACCTTCTTAGGTGATTTCACTAATCAACTCTTCTTGTGTAAGGGTGTTTGGTGCCTTAGGTTCAGATTTCTTCTTTGGAGTCACTTTCTTTTTCTGACCAATGGGCTCCATTATAGCCTGTTGTTTCTTTCTTTGTGTCCTTGGCTTCATGGGAGATGGAGTAGGTGTTGGTGAGGGTTTTCTTTTCTTTGTGTCCACTCTCTTGAATTCAGCTGCCCTGTCACTATCAAAATCAAAAGAGCCATAGGGGAAATGTGAGCTATCAGTTTCTACTTTGATTGACTTTCTGTCACACTAGCAGCAATACCACCAAGATTCATCAATCCTTCTATAACATCCTTTATCATCTTAGAAGCATCTTTCATAAATTTATCTCTTTTCTTCTTCTGCTTCATCATAGAAACACTACTTTCAATGGTTTCAGCATTACCAAATATTTCCTCTGTTGGTTCCGGTGAAGCATCTAGGAGTATTTTAATAACTCCACTAGTACTAAACCGGTACTGAGAGGGGGGGGTGAATCAGTACAAACACAAATATAGTCCAAAACCGGTTTGATAGCAAATACTCTAGATGACTGACAAACAGGGATACTGGTTAAAACAGAGTGCAACCGGTAACATCTAGTACATCTCAAATAGTCATTAATCGGTCACTCACTAAGCTTTCCTCTTAGCTCAATACTATAGTACCATTATGCTCTCATGCATGAACAGGTAAACTAACATCAGATTTTCATAACAGTGAGTTCAATATGTTTTATAGATAGGCATAAAACATAGAACCATCATATGCTCAATAGGTAAAAACAAAGCATCATAAGAAAAAAGCATTACACATGACACACATATTTTTCACGTGGAAACCCAACTGGCAAAAACCACAGTGGGGATGAATACCCACAAGTTGCTTTTGAACTCTTTTGAAGTCCGCTCTATTAGGAGCCTTGTCCGATTAAAGACATTACAATAGGATCTACTAGGAATCGATCCTGTTAGGGATCACCTAGTTAAGGGATGGCTATAATACCCGGTTAAGGGTTAAACCTAGTTAGGGTTACCTTGTTAGAGGATTTCAAGAACTCAATAGCTAAAGGATCTCCAGAGCTCTATAGCTTCTCAAAACTCATTAACCTCGAGTTACCCTATTAAGGGATTTGAATCAAGCTAGTTAAGACTACCTTGTTAAGGGATTTTGCATCAAGCCAAGTTAAGGCTACCCTGTTAAGGGATTTCACAACTATTGAAGTGTTTAAAGATCAACAGGAATTAGAATGATCTGATAACAACACTCAATGCTAATGCAAATCCGTTTTGGCTCCTCTTCTCCTTCTGCACATTCACTTTGCAGGTATCTCTTCTCTCCTTTGGTCTAGCAAGAATCACGTATCACTTCCCTTGGATACACACTCACAACTTTTACCAACAACCTTAGAAAGAAACACAACATCGACCTTATAGAAAACAGACAAGTCAATAGAAAAAACCCTAAACCCTAAACCTGTTAGGTTAAGCAATTCAAGCGGTTCAATCCTAAACATTGAATCATACTGCATTAAATGTAACAATCTTAAATCAATCTCAAGACATTCTCCATCATCCATTTTCCACCGATTTCATGGCAACTGATAACCCATCATGCGTTATCACCGTTTGATAGACTTCATACATTCTTGAGGTAGATAGGAATAGTCTTCTTCATGCAAGATCCTTCACGCACACAGAGCTTACGTGGCAACACGATTTGTTCTCCATTATACTGCTAACTCATCACACAAAGATCACCGATTGAGTCACACAAGCTTGAGGTACTCCAACCAGAAATCCTGAAGTGGAAACTACCTACCAACGGGTAGTAACACAATGCTTCCATGTGCCGGTTCCCATAACTGCATGCCAGTTCATCTTGAACAAATATGCCACTTCACTTTGGCATACAAACCGGTTCATACATATGTCGGTTCCTCTCTCTTTTCACCTATCTCATGTGCCAGTTCTCACCATGTCACATATTGACATCAATGACAACATACAATATCATTATGTCTTCATGCCGGTTCACATAATGCCAACATATTTTAGCATATGAATCTAAGATGTGTGAATCGACCTCATATTCCATTTTAGTAATCTAGATAGTTCTAGGTCTAACTGCTTCCATCCAAAGTTCATCTCTTTTCACTACAAAGCATATCCATTTATCATATTTATCCACAATGATTTGGGGAATCCTTTCTATTTGTCTCATTTTAGCTTGGAAATTCTTAAAGTAGTCTTTTACCAACTTATCACCATCAGATCCCATAGCGTTAATTGCCTCTTTTATCTATTTTCCAACTGAAGTATCGTAGGCAAAATCCTTATGTCCTATATCGGGGATCTCTTTTGAAAAGTAAATAATTTAACATATTAACAGACTTCCAAATTTAAAGGTTCCTTTCTTATCACCTTTGATCTTATGCAAATTCTCTAACAGATCATCCTTTAACCATTCACAAATATCAATCTCTGCATTGTTCAATATCATCTCATGTGCACTATGAATGCATGAACTTGACATAGAATTCAACCTATTTATATGACCAACTTTATAGCCAATGACCATGCTAGCAAATTTAACATTTTTATCCTTTATATCATTGACCCTAAGTAACCAGTTGTCAAATGTAGCTCCAGTTAAGCTCATAACCTCTTTGTTAGGGATTTTCTTCTTCTTGTCAGGTCTAGAACCGGTGGAGGGTAAACTAGTAACAACCCTAATAGCTTCCTTGGTAATCTTAAATACTGAGTCCAACCAAATAAATTCACCATGAACCCTACTAAGGACTTAGCGGATGGCTTCATCTGAGAATTCTGGCATATGGAGGATATCAATGAAACCTAAATCCTCGACTACCTTGTGTTCCGGTTTCACTACCCCATTCTTGGTAGTGATTACATTCATGTACATGTTCATCAAATCTTCGGACCCTAAACTTTCTATGTAACAATGTATGTATTCCATAGGGTCTTCAGCAAATGTGACTCCCTTCGGGATTCTAGAAAATGCACCAATAGAGTCATCCAGTTTTGCTATCTTAGGAATGATCTTGAAAATTGATCTAGGTCATTTTATGTTCTCCACAATGGTAGGTTTTTCTATGAATTTAGGAACAGAAGATGAAGATGCCATTGTGAAAGATAAATACCTTTTAACTAAGAAATCCTTGAATTCTCTAAAAAGACCTTCTGCTTTGCCTTTAGAATGCCTTTTCTCAATTTCACTCTATTCGAATGATTGGATGTTTGGTGAATTGAAATGAGAAGTTATCAAACCTTTATAACCAAAAATTAACTTACAACTATAATAAATGCTTCGCCGATGAAGTGAAAATTCCACATATCCACCGCTAAAGAATAAATATAACTTCTTACCACCAACCGAGGGTAAATGCATGATTTTCAATTTGTTGCCTTACCCCTAAGGATTATTCCTTAATTAGATGAAGAATATCCTGCCGGTGCAAGATTACCCTGTTCTACTGGTGTAGAGACAGATTCATCAATTCTCTAATCTATCTTCTTAATCCATTGTTTAGAAAATTCTTGCTTGATTTCAGTCACCTTTTCTTTTCCTTTGTTATTGGATCCTTTATTGTTCACCAGTACAATCTTACTTCTACAAAATTTTGCAATATGCCAAATCTTGTTACATGCATAACAAGTTACATTGTTTCTTTGAATAACGTTTCCATAACCTTGACCAGTTTGAGTTATGCATTGATTAGATAAATGTCCAAATCTACCACAAATATAGCATTTCACATTCATTCTGCAATAGTATAACTTATGACCATTTTTATTGCATTTGGAACATTGACCAGTGGGTAAGTTTGTATTCTGATTATTCCTAAATCTGCACTGATTTTCTCTATGACCAAATTTGTTGCAATTTAAACATTTCCCATTAAATTAATAAGCATTAGGTTGCCTTACCGTTTTGTTGTAATCATGATTGTTTGCAGTCCTAGAACTTTCTCCATGTTTAAATCCAAGTCCAATTGTTTCTCCATCAGGTTTCTAACTTTTCAGCATATCAAGGTTATCTGAACTTTTCTTGAATTTGTCTTTGTATTCATTTGTAGTGACCAACTCACTTTCCAAAGTGCTAACTTGTCTCAAAAGTTCCTCTTTGTCATGTTGCATGTGAATCAAATCAGTTTTGAGCATATAATTTTCATAACTAAGCCTTTGAGATTCATCTAATCTTTCATTAAGTCTTGTGGCCAAATCTTCCTCATT
This sequence comes from Cryptomeria japonica, assembly GCF_030272615.1. Lineage (NCBI taxonomy): Eukaryota > Viridiplantae > Streptophyta > Pinopsida > Cupressales > Cupressaceae > Cryptomeria > Cryptomeria japonica. The sequence goes on along the minus strand of NC_081413.1, from coordinate 446,672,636 downwards.
CCTCTTTCTATCTTCAATATCCTTGCATAGTCTCATGGTTAAATATTGCATCTCATTATTCATGTTACTGTTCTCTTATCTCAATTTCTCTGTAATATCTCTGAGAGTTTCTTTTTCTTCATCATCTTGATTTTGCAATTGCAAATGTAATTCTTTTCTCTTATTCTTTTCTATAACCACGTTATCTTGAAGTGCTTTGATAAATTCCTGAGCAGTTCTAAGTTCATCTTCCAGTTTGATATTCTTGAATTTTTCTACATCAAAATCTTCAAGAGCTCCTTTCAACTATTGTCTCAAACTTTCCATTGGTACCAGTTTCAGAATCTTCCTCAAGTTGTTAAGCTTCTGCAAATAGAGGACTAGGCTCTGCTACCAAATATTAGATACTTGATCAGTCCCAAAGACACTGATAGGGGGAGGTGAATAAGTGTCTAACCAGTTAACAAAAGATTTAAACTTGTTTGCAACTTTATAACCCAAATTAATATACCCGTAAACAAGTAATAATGCAATATAGAGAAACAAAATTATAGCCATCAATGCACACCATAACACAAATGTTTTTGGCGAGGAAACCCAGTAGGGAAAACACCTCGGTGGGACTTGTGACCCACAATATTTACTCAATGGCCAATATGAATAAATATTACTTATACAATAGGGGCCTGCACATGCAAGAAGGCCAACAATGTAGAGCTCACTACTCAACAACAAAAATGGAGTCCCACTGACTACAAAATTGGATGATTAAATCCAATGACAATGTATTGCTGAAAATAGCATCTGCAATGTTGGAAGTTCTATCATATACCTCTGCCATAAACATTGCTTCACTTTGCTTTGCTCTTATTTGCTCATAAAATAATTACATCATGATGCATATATAGTTATTCCCTCTCATATACAGCTTGCATTCATTACTTAATTACATTTTCTTACTTACAAAATGACCTACAAGATCTCCTACATATATGAGTCTTTACAATACATCATGTCGGCTATACAATATAATATTACATTACAAAACAATATAATTTCCATGTCGGCTAGGAATGCTAGTAAGACCTTCTGTCAATGTAGATTGGATGCTGGTGTGAATAACTTTTGTTGTGCCTATCGGTGCCGATAGATGATGCCTGTTGCCGGTGTAACCTATGAACCATGTTTCTAGTCAGTTGCCATCAATGACAACAACAAATATTCTCATCTGAGTGTATAATGCCAACAACATCTTGTTACCTATAAAAAACTTTAACTTTGAAAAGACACTCTCCTCTGATTTTCTCTTTAGCACTTATCGTGGTCTTTCCAAATTCCTTAACTTCTGTCATGGAGTTCTTAGCTTTTAGAACTGCCTGATAGTCTAACCAAGTTGGACAAGCTTGCATAATGTTGGCACCTTCAGGAAATTAGACTTATGGTCACTTTCTAAAGGAGTTTGATAGTTGTGAAGTTGTGCGACCTCGCGACTCTCCAATATCATGGGTGTTTGTGACTAATTCCCAGCTGTCTCAATAATTTAAAGGACACTATTGATTCTAAGTAAGGACATTTGGTGGAATAGTTTCAAATGGTTGTGGTACTTTGTGCTGGCAACATGAGTGATTATAGAGATTGTTCACAAATGCACACTCCAATGAGAAATTGTAGGTGATTGAAGGTATTGTATTGATGGCAACCTTACAATCCTATGGAACGGACACCGACAGACACTGACATAGGCATAGACACTGGCACCGACACCGACAAAGATGTTTACTGGCACCCTGGCCGACAAGATTTTGTTTATTGTATTTTGTATTTAATTATAAAATATTTTTGTAAGCCGACAAGTCGAACTACAATAAGGCTCATATATAAGTATGAGATCTTGTAGAACATATGAAATAGGAAATATGTAGAGATAGAGATTATGTGTGAATATTAAGGCAGATTGTGGAATAAGGTTTATGATTATTGCAAGAACTTAAACTGGTACTGAACCTGGCATAGCGGATGCTGATCTGAAGTAGTACATGACATTGGATTTATATAATCCACTTTTGTAAGTCAGTGAGACTTCCCTTTTTGTATTTAAGGAGTGAGCTTTAGGCAGTTGGCCTTCCTGCATGTGCAGGCCCCTATTGTATCAGTAATATTCACTTATTGGCCAGTGAGCGAATATTGTGGGTCAGAAATCCCACCGAGGTTTTTCCCACATTGGGTTTCCTCATTAAAAATATTGTGTTATGGTGTGCTTTCTATGTTGTGTTTATTGATTTTATTTATTGCATTAATTCTAGTTTACTAGTATACTGTTTTGGAATGCAATTCATTTAATAACTTTAAAAAATCTATTAACCGGTTAGATACTGATTTACCCCCCCCATCTCAGTATCTTTGGGAATCCTAACAATTGGTATCAAAGCTTGATCCTCTATTTTCAAAAGCCTAACAACTTGAGGAAGATTCTGACACCGGTAGAGATGGAAAATTTGAGAAAGCAATTGGAAACAACTCTTTCAGACTATGATGCAAAAAAGTTGAAGAATATGAAACTTAAAGATGATCTGATGGCTGCACAGGAAATGATTCAAGGACTTTAGGAGAATCTCACTATTGCTAAGAACAAAAGAAGAGAACTTCATGAGAAGATATAGAGTGATGATGATGAAAAAGAAACTTAATGATCTTGTAAGCAAGTTGAAGCAGGATAACATGGCCTTGAAGAATGAAATGCAAGATATGACTATGAGGTTTTGTAAAGACATTGAAGACTGAAAGAAGAATGAAGATGACTTGGCTAGGAGAATTAATGATGCTGGAAATGAAAATCTAAGACTCAGTCATGAAAATGATATGTTGAAGACATATATAATTCACTTGGAGCATGATAAAACTGAACTCATGAGACAGAAAAATTTCTTGGAAAATGAGTTGGCTACTATAAATGAACACAAGGAGAAATTCAAGAAAAGTTCAGAAGAACTTGATGACATGTTGAAAAATTAGAAACCTAATGGAGATACTAATGGCTTTGGATCTGTAGTTGGTGAAAGCTCTAGTACTGCAAACAATCATGATCACAGTAAACTGGTAAGACAACCTAATGCCTACAAATTCAATGGAAAATTCTTTAACTGTAACAAGTATGGTCATAGAGAAAATCAGTGTAGATCTAGAAACTATCAAAACTCCAATACACCCACCGGTCAATGTTCTAAATGCAACAAAGATGGTCACAACTCAGAAAATTGCAGAATGAATGTAAGATGTTATGTTTGTGGAAGATTTGGACACTTATCTAATCAATGCAGAACACATACTGGCATAGGATATGGAAAAGCTATTCAGAAAAATAATGTGACTTGTTATACTTGTAACAAGATTGGACATATTGCAAAAAAATTTAGAAGGCATCACCGACAAATAACAAAGGACCCAGTTTGAAGGGTAAAGAAAAGGTTGAAGAAGTAAAGCAAGAATTTTCTAAACAATGGATCAGAAAGTCAGATATGAATGTTAATGAAGCTATTCCTTCACCAATATAACAAAGTATCACTCCACGGAGAGGAGATTCTTCATCTAATTGAAAAGAAACCTTTTGGGGGTATGGAAACAAATTGAAAAACATTCTAATTTACCCTCGGTTGATGATGAAAAGTTGAAATACTTATTTACTGGCAGATGTGTTAAGTTTGACTTAACCAACAGGCGTTAAATGTGAGGAAATGACATTATAAAGAAAATGTTTTGGGTCTCTTTTCATTCACCAAGCATTCAAACTTCCTTAGAGCGCAAAAATCCCAAGCGAAGGCATCCACAGTGAGAAGTAAAGAAAATCATTCAAACACTCATACCTAAAGGCAGATTAAGGTATTTATAACAATGGCTTCCTCCTTTGCACCTGAATTCATTGCAAACCCTACTATAATTGAAGTTGTTAAGTGCCCTAGACCCATATTTAAGATTATTCTCAAAATTACGAAGAAAGATGATACCCTGGGAACTTTTTCAAAAATACCCAAAGGAGTTGCTTATGTTGAGGATCCTAGAATCTAAATACATTTTCATATAGAAGAACTAGGAGATGATGAAATTAAGAACATGTACAGGACTATTATATGTGATGTAAATGGAAATGTTAAACTAGAACATAAGATAGTTGAAACCCTAGGTTTTGTGGAAATTCTCAGTATTCCTGATTTTCCAAAGGATGTTATAAGGATTGTGTTAAGCAAAGTTCATGGAGAGTTCTTTTGGTTGGATTAAACTCACAAGATAACCAAAGAAGTAGTTAGGGAACTAACAGGCTTACCTTCCATTGGTAGTAGGCCTGACAAGACTAAAAAGGTTCCAAATGACACTATAATGACCCTAACCAGTGCAACCTTTGACAAGAGATACCTAAGAGTAAATGATGTAAAGGATACCAATGTAAGGTTCATTAGCATGATTCTTGGATACAAAGTTACACATGCCAGTAGATTATGTTGTTCTCAAATTCTGATTCCCTATTTATCCCCTATAAGAAATTAATAACTCTATCTGTGAACAAAGAGATCAAGGAAAAAGAACCTTAGAGCAACATATGACAAGGTTTTTTTACAAACCTTCTACACTTTGAACTTATCCAAAGTTCAGGTGGGTATACCTCTTGTGAATGAATTCACACTTTTAAAATAGATCCACAGTAAATCAGTCCAAAACCAATGAATCCTATCGCCTTAACACAAACTGAAATAATGAGGTAAAGTTTATGCTCATGTTCAGGATTGATCTACAAGAAATGTAGAAAGATAGCTACAACTGATACCAGTGCCTTGTCCAGGCCACAGAGTCATCTAAGTTAAATAAGGATTTCACAATTAAACATCTCCATACATCTAATCACCTCGAATTCTATCAAGCCCATACATGCCTGACATATATAAGAATTTTTCCTTATTGGACTAGACAATGTTCATCAAATTCAAAGCCTCCGACAAAGTAACTTACTGATAGAGGTATTTCTTGCATATTTAATTTCCCTCTTGAAGAGAAAAGCTAAGAAACACATCTATTAAAGACTGCATTACAATCCATGTTCAAATGAATAACCCTAGATTACCCAAGTTGAAACCAGTAAATTATTGAAAGAAAACTAGAAGACAACACAAATTCTAAGCTTGAAAGTTCATGGCCTGTATATTGATATTAAATTTTGAAAAGGATTACAAAACTCAGAATATTTTTTGTAAAACTAGAAAATCCTAGATATATTTCTGCAGAGTTTCTTTACAAATTCTTGCGATCCTCTTTTTACTAGTCCTTGTATCCATTTTTAATAGCATGGATACATACAAGCTTCAGACCTTTTCAAAAGGTTTGTTACAACAAACTTCTTGTTTGAAAAAGAAGTATAAAATATTTTCCACTTTCTAATGGCCCCTTTTCAGTGGTTGTCATTCTACGGCTTCTTCTTGAACCTCTGCATCTAGTATAGTATATTTTATCATCCACTCTTGGTACACTTCATCAGTAGGCCATGAGTGATTAAAAACTTTCCCTTTTGTCTTTGCTAATCTCTTCCAAGAGTGCCTCATTTTATTTACCTCTGTATTTAGGAAACCATAGTGTGACTTAATATTTTCTATCTCCTCAATTGTTCTGACAAATAGGGAGGTATCATCTGTGCTAATGATTCCTTTTATTCTTAATGATAGGATGGCTTCTAATTCATTAAGCCATATCTGTTTGTCCTTCAATTGAGTTGGACTGGCAAAACCCCCTAGAAATAATTCAAATACTTGCTCAGTGTACTCCTTTTTGTACAAGTTGATCTTCCTTTCTGCATTATCCACTCCTACTAACTTTCCCAGGTCCTTTGTCATGTCACAACTAGATTTGATAATGGGGTCAACCCCTGCCTCATAATCAGATACACAAATAAGTTCTAAGTCCTCCTCTCTAGGCTTCCACTTGTCCAAAATAGGCATTAGAATAGCCTTGTCTCCATTTAGCTCATTCCACATATCCAAAAATTTGCTCATATTGTTGTAAACTAGTGATGAACCTATAGTGTCAGCAAAATTCAAAATTGTGGCCCTCACTCTCTCTTCATATTTATTTGCAAACAGGGTTTGAGCCTGTTTTAGCTTCTCCAACTCATGAGGAGTGATCTCAACTGATTGGGAACTAGAAGGTGCAGGAGAAGGTGGAAATTCAATGATAGGGATAGTAGAGGGAGGATGTACAGGAGAAGAAGCAATCATCAATGTTGAGGACTCACCTCGATGGTATTGACTTGCCAATTGGCTTCTCAAATTAGCAATAATAGTGTCTTAGCTCATTACTTCTCCTTTGGCATCATTGTAGGCTTTCAGGATAGTCTCTAACTTAGTTTGGAGGACTACCTTTTCCATTTCTTCTTTCTCTGCCACTACAACACTGAACTATGTAGTCTCTAAGACTATGTTAGCAGCCTCCACCACTCCATTATTTTGCACTCTTTTCACTATCATACCTCCAAGGTAGCTAGACTCTAGGGCATCTTTTTTCCTTTTATTTTCATCTCTCTTCAGAGACCACATGACCAAGGAAGCATCATCTTTGCTAAAGGTTACACCTTCCATAGTCTTGGTTTCTTTCCTGACTGCCTCTAGAACCAAGACATCTACTATATCCCATTCAAGTAGGATGAGTACACCGGCCTTTGCTACCATTTCCCTTCCTTGCTCAGGAGTGATAGTCTTAAACTCAGTGACCATTTATTTCTTTATTTCCTCCTCCACCATAGATGCATCCTTGTGGGGCTGCTCACCCTTCCTCTTCTCACATCTGGCATTAAACTTATCAATATTCTACTTCCACACAAACTACATGAAAGCTCCTGAGGTGACAAATTTACTATCAGCTAAGAATTCCTCACTGGCCTATTTAATGGCAGGATCTAGTTCCTAGCCTTTGACCTCATTGGTGGTTATGTTCATCTTGGCATCTTCTAGCTCTTGAGGCATTCCATCCTCTATTTCATCAAAAGTATAAGCTATCTCTCCAAGACTCCCTCACCGTAATAATTGCTCAGCTATTGCTTGTTCATCTCCTATATGAATAGAGGATTGAGATGAGGAATACAATGGCTCATTAGATTGCACTTCCTTTCCCACCCTTTGCTTCTTTGGGGAATCCTGAATGTCAATGATATCTTGTATTTTTCTCTTTCCTATTGAAGTAGAAGGCTCCCTTGTTGTTAGCACTAGCATGCTGTACTTGGATTTCTTATGTAAAACATAATCAACCAGAGGGATTGCTTTAGCAGATGTAGACCTAGATAAAACTAGTCTTGCCTTCTTAGGGTTATTTTTAATCACTGCTTCCCTCTTCTCTTTCAATTTTTGCACTAAATCTTCAAAACAAAGAATTAAGAATTTTGTCTTTTCCTCAAAAGGGTGAAAACTAGTTAAAGGGTCATAACTGGTGTCAAATTGATGCACAAAGTCTAGAGCCTTCTTATAGGCTACCCATTTCTCTTTCCTCATCTCCTGCTCATCCAAATCAAACTCATTTCTGATGAGATCTTCAGGGAATTGGAATTGGTGAGGTCTGCCTTTGCATGCTGCCCTCTTCTCAAACATATTATTAAAGAATTCTTCAGGGCCCGAAAACCTTGACACTGCAGTGGACAAATGGTAGGGTTGAAAGAAATCCTCAAAGCACTTCCATCCTCCTTTGGTAATCACAAACTGGTGTGCTATTGTTACTATAGGGAAAATGGTCCTTTTCCTCTATTAGATAGCTCTGCCTCTTGCACACTCCAATCTACCTAAATATTTCTGCAATTCCTACTTTTAGTGGGACTTGATATCGCAACCAAAATGGAGTGCCTCTGAAACCATACAGTCTAAAAACTGTGGAAATAGGGAACAAGTACATGTTGTTATCACTGTTTTAAAAATGAATGTTCTCAGTCCATAATTGGCTAGGTTTTTGAAAATTTTGAGTCTGGTATGCCCTAGTTACTTCAAAATTGTTTTAAGTCCTAAGGAGTTCAAGGTTTTAGGTTTTAAGTCACTTCAATATTTGAGAAAAAGCCTTTGGTTTCTAATCCTGTGTTACTTTATTCACTTAAGTGATGGGTCCTTTTATCGTGCAAAGTGTTCCCCCCATTGCTATTTACCGAGGCGGTCCCTTTAAATGTTTTAAATTTTATTCGCCTTTAAATCTGCCTTTTCTAATGTTTGTCGGGCCTTGTAAAAGTCGATCAACTCATAGTCAATCGAACGGCCCACGTGGATTCGCGAACTCAACATGCTTGAAAGTTACCTATCACGAACTAGTGAAAAGGTTTGGTGGGACCTAGCAATGAGGACTTCTCCCTTGGCTAAAGGGTGATCAGTTTGCAAAGAGATCAATGACTTGCGTTGATTCACAGTTGGGAGGTGCCTGTAGTTTACAAGTTGCAAAATGGTGAAAAGATGGTGGGCCTGGGTGAAGTGGTTTGTAGAAAGAGTAACAATGGTGTTAGTCCCTAAGATCTAACGGCCCGCATTATTTCATGAGATAAAGATGGTCAAAGATTACCTATCATGAAGTAGCGAAAGGTTTTGGTGGGCCTGACATCCAAGCTTTGACTGAAGATTAAAGATTGATCATGTTCTATTTGATTGGATGGCCCTCGTTATTTTGTGAGATCAAAGTGCACATGTTTTAACTATTGTGAAATAGTGAAAAGTTGTGGTGAGTCCTAGAAGCTGACAAGTTTTCTAACGAGTAAAGAGTGAGCAGTTTTGAGAATAATCAATGGCCTGCATCGATTTGCAGCCCAAAGGTGCTCGAAAGTTAGCTTTTGCAAACTGGCAAAATGTCATGGCATTTCAATGAACAATCTAGGTGGTATGGATTGCAATTCAGAAAATTACACGTGGCTTCCAGATCACGTAAGTCAAAGAACAAACTCGGCGACAAGGTTGTGGGCATGACAAACAGAGTGATGTAAATTGAAGATAAAGAGGTGACCTGTGAGACACAAGTGGCAATGAAAGAAGTGGATCTTGCTAAAGTCTTTCAAGGAGTAAGAGGTTGACATGTCAGTCCAAAAGGGATCGAATGCCAAAGTGGAAAGTGTTGATTCAGAGGGCCCACATCTGCAGGTTCTAATAGTTTGATAAGGGATCAGCATCTCAAGAAAAATTTGACGGTGGGCATTACTTTACAACCCAAAGATGTGAGCTTGTTACCATTTGTGAAATGGAAAAAATGGTTAGCGGTAACCGATTTGAGCACGGTTAGTAATATAAACCACCAGGTTAAGACGGAGTAAAGACCAATCAAGTTTCAGTTGATCAAAAGGCTAGTGCAGTTTCGTGAGGACAAGATGCAAGATAGTTACCTAACGCGAAATAGCGAAAAAGGTTTTTTCAGTACATTGCCAAATGAGGAAAAGTCAAAAGCTAAAAGTTGATCAAGTTTCAGTTAATTGGACGGTCGGCATGATTTCATTAGATGAACTTGGAAGCGCTTTGCACTCTACAAAACAGCAAAAGAAGAAAAGGAAAAAATACCCAGTGCTGTTCTGAACCGTTGGAGCCAAATTTTTGAATTCTTGCATGAATTCAATTCTGAAGGGATGATCGAAACATGCAGTGTTAATGCTGCAGTTAAAGAGCCAAATTGTCGTATATGTTCCCGCATCAATTGAATGAGGGTTTCACAGAGCGCTAGTGCAGAGCAGAGTTGCTTCGAGCTAAAATCAGGTTCCCTTGTTCTTTGTTTACCCTTTTCTTAAAGATTGTTGAATTGTGGTCTTCTGCTATTAAAACATTGTTTTGATTGATAATTGGCTCAGTCACATACTTTTAAAATGGGACCTAGAACAGAATTAATAGGGAAGGTAAATTACTAGGAATAAAATATTTGTGATGATTTTCTTGAGCAGTTAACCATGTTGACCAATGTCAGCGCTAGAGCTAAAGAGTTAGTACCAAAGAACCCTCATCTGAAAATTGGGGATGGTTTATATGATAAAGGAAACTGGTTGAGGGACTCTGAAATAGGGATATCCAGTCTCAGTTTGTTTAAAGTGGGTTTTGAAAAGAGACATGCCTCTTCCCTTATGAATAGTATCTAGGATTTAGATGTGGGAAACCTTGTGGTCCTTGGTGTGTTCATGGACGTTGATTTGTTGACCTTAATCAGACAAAGTTATGACCCTGCTGCCAGATGCATCAAAAACATAAAGGGATCAACCCTTGCTAAAATCAAGGATGAAGAATTTAAAAATGTTTTCAAGCTTAGTGAAGCTTCGATCAATCTTGAGCCTATTGATTTTGAGGCATTAACCCAAGTTTACAATGCCCAAATAGATCATCTTAGGAGTGACCCATTGAGAGAATTCTTTGTCAAAATAGGGGGGTTAATAGATGTAGGCCCTAACACAATGGATCCATTTTCCTTGAATCTATTTACCTTGAGAGCTAAGGGTATGTACTGGACACTGTCAAATTTTTGGGGAAGATGATAAGAAAAACATGCCAGTCCAGTATATGTTAATGATTGCTCAAATTTTGAACCCTTCCCTGGCCATAACATTTGACTTTGCTCCTTTCCTCACTGATGCTATCCATGCAGGCCTAGTAGGAATTAAAAATGGTAAGGTAGACAAGCCATTTGGATGGTATTCCTTTTTGATGCATATATTTCTTTTCAAAGGGGCATATTATTTTGCAAAAGAGATGGACCTAGCTAAGGTCATGGATAAAGAGGAGATGCCAATGCAATTGTGGAGTATTGTTCTATCTTAGGATAGAGAGGATGCGAGTTATCTGAAGTTTGATAGATGCTTTGCATCTAAGATTAGAGTGTTGTTATGTGCAGAAAACCCTAGGATTCCCAAGGCTCTCTTGGAATTCCTTAGGCCCAGAGAGTTTGCAGAGGACATCAAGATTGTTTATAACTAGGGAGATATGTATTTGTATCCAGTCTCTATTATTCTCAGAGTATTTGGTTTCATAGGGACCCCTTATTTACTACCCTATCAAGTGCCATTAAAAATAGAAATTGCAAAAGTACTGAGGCAGATTAGTGGAGTGCAAGAAGCTGAGTTGACCAACATGCGTAAAGGGACAATTTTCCCAACTATCACAATGGCTCATCACTTTGTAATAACCAAAGGTGGATGGAATTTCTTTGAAGAATTCTTCAATCCATACATGTTATCAATTGCAGTATCCACGTCTGCAGACCATGAAGATTTTTTCAACGGCATGTTCAAGAAGAGGGCAGTTTGTAAGAATAGGCCTCACCAATTCCAATTCCCTGAAGATCTAATCAGGAATGAATTCAGTCTAGATGAGCAGGAGCTAAGGAAGGAGAAGTGGATTCTCTACAAGAGAGCCCGTGACTTCATCCACCAATTTGATTCTAGCTATGATCCTCTTTCCAGTTTTACCCCATTTGAGGAAAAGATTAAATTCTTAGATCTTAATTTTGAGGATTTAATGCAAACCCTGAAGGAGAAGAGAGAGGCCATAATGTAGAATGATCTTGATAGGGCTAAATTTGTCCTATCCAAGCTTGCCTTTGACAAGGCTATTCCACCAGGTAACTATATAATGCAGAAAAAATCTAAATAGATTGTGACGATGCCAGTGTCAGGTGAAACATCTACTTCCAAAGGGAAGAGGGCCATTGAAGATATTATAGAGATACAGGATTCACCAAAAAGGCAGAGCGTAGGAAAATAAATTGAAACCAATGACCCCTAGTACTCTCCCTCTCAGTCCCAAATTCATATAGGAGATGAGCAAGCTATGGTGGAGCAATTATTATAATTAAGGAGTCTAGGTGAAATTGCATACACCTACAATGAGACTCAAGAAGTAATGTCAGAGGAGTCACCCAATGCTGAAATGGACATAACTGATCATGAGCTACAAGAAAAAGAGTTGGACATCACTGTCAAGCAAGCTAGTGAAGAATTCCTAGCTGACAACAATTTTTTTGCATCAGGTGCTTTCATGTAGTTTCTATGGAAACATAATATTGATTAGTTCAAGAATAGATGTGCAAAAAGAATAAGTGAACAACCTCATAAAGATACAAACTCAATAGAAGAAGAGGTCAAACAAAAAATGATGACTGAATTTAAAGCCATCACTCCTAAGGCTAGAAGGAAAATGGTTTCAAAAGTCGGTGTGCTAATTCTCCCGTAATGGGATATAGCCGATGCATTGGTCCTAAAAGCGGTTAGAAAGGAAACCAAGCCAATGAAAGGAGTGGTATTTAGAAAAGATGATCCCTCTCTAGTAATGTGGTCCTTTAAAAGAAATGAGGGTAGAAGAAGGAAGGACACCTCAGAGTGTAGTCTCTTAGGAGGAATGATAGTCAGGAGATTCCAGGACACAGGGGTGGTGGAAGCAGCTAGTACTATTTTGGAGACTACTAAGTTCAATGTAGTAGTAGCAGAGAAGGAAGCAAAAGAAAGGGCTGATCTTCAAATCAAATTGGAGATAGTTCTAGAGGCTTATAATGAAGCCAAGAAAGAGGTAGCCAGTAGGGACAATACCATTGCCAAGCTTCAAAGTCAGCTGATGGGATGATACCAAGGAGGTGAGTCCTCTACCTTGGCAATCTCTTCATCTCCAGCAAGACCTCCTCCTACTAGTCCCATCATAGAATTCCCTCCTTCTCCTATGCTTTCTGGTTTTCAACCAGCTGAGACCTATCAACATGAATTGGAGAAGATGAAATAGGTTCAAGCCTTATTTGCAAACAAATATGAGGAGAAGATAAAGGCTACAATTTTGAGTTTTGCTGATAAAGTTGATGCTACCACAGTACACATAAATATGAAGAGGATCTTGGACACTCTTAGTGAGTTAAATGAGGATAAGGCTATTTTAGAGCAAATTCTAAATAAATGGTTGCCCAGAAAAGTGGACCTAGAACTGATGTGTGCATCATATGATGAAGCTGGGTCTAATGTTGTTATTAAGTCCACATGTGAGTTGACCAAGCATTTGACAAAGGTGGTAGAAAGAATAGCTAATGTGGAGAGGAAGGCCAGCTTGTATAGGAAAGAGTATACCGAGCATAAATTTGCATTGTTTCCTAGAGGTTTTATTAATCAAAATCAGTTGAAAGATAAACAAGTATGGTTGGATGAGTTAGGGGCTAATTTATCCTTAAGGGTAAATGAAATAATTAATAAAGATGACACCTCACTGTTTGTTAAAACAATTGAGGAAATAGAGAAGATCAAATCACATTATGGGTTTTTGGAGTCAGAGGTAAGGAAAGTGAGGAACGCTTGGAAAAAGTTATTAAAGTTGAATAAAAGGCTTATTGGTCACTCATGGCCTACTGGTGATCTTTTCCAAGAGTGGTCCAAAAAATATGGTGCAAGAAGAAGATGCTCTAGATCAGTTGGAAGATGTTCCAGGATAGTTAGAGAGTATTGCAGAAGAGTTACCAACTGAAAAGGCCGTTGAGTCAGAAAGAGACTTGTAACTATTTTTTGAACAAAGTATAGTTGTAACAAATTCTCTTAGGAAAGTCCAAAGCTTTGTATTCATCCATGTTATTATAAATGGATACGAGGACTGTAGAAAAAAAAAGATCACAAGAAATTGTAAGGAAATGCTACAGAAATTTATCTGAGCTTTTTCTAAGTCTTATGAAGAACATTCAAGTATTTTTGTAGTATTTTATGAATTAATATCAATACATAGACCATCAACTTTGAGCCTAGAATTTGTGTTGTCTTCAAGTGTGCTCGCAAATATTTACTGTTTTCAATTTGAGTAATCTAGGGTTATTCATTTGAGTATGGGTTTTTAAGGCAATCTTAAATAGATGTGTTTCTTAGATTTTCTCTTCAAGAGGGGAATTAATTATGCAGGAATCATTTCTATCAGTAAATTTCTTTTGGGAGACTTTGAATTTGATGAATGCTATCTAGTTTTGATGAGGGTAAATTCTTATGTATATCAGGCATATGTGGGGTTTATAAAAGTCGAGGTGGTGGGATGTATGGAGATGTTTAATTGTGAGATTATTGTTTAAACTTAGATGACTTTGTGGCCTGGATAAGGCACTGGTATCTATTGTGGTTATCTTTTACATATCTTGTAGGTCGATACTGAACATGAGCATAAACTTTCTTTCTTTCTTTCCATTAGTTTTGAGGTGATAAGATTCATTGGTTTTTAGACTGGTTTACCGTGGATCTGTTTTTAAAAAGTGTGAAGTCAATTCACATAAGGTATACCCGCTTGAACTTTGGATAAGTTCAAAGTGTACAAGGTTCATCAAACATTGTCATATGTTGCTCTGAAGTTTCCTTATCCTTGATTTCTCTTTTGCAAACAGAGTATTATTTTATTGTAAGGGATTTTAGGGGGAATCAGAATTTCGAAACAACAAAAGTGGCGACTCTGTTGGGGAGAGTCACTGTGTGAATCCAGATGCAGATTGGTGTTTAAATTAGTAGAGAATAATCATGGTGTTTCTATGGTATAGATTGGTGCTTCATTGAAATATCAGTGTTGTCTGGAAATCTCTATTTGGATTTCTTCTCTATTTTTGATATGTGATTTTGGTCTAATGGTTCACAATATTTTGTTGAAGCTTGTTTTCATATTTCCCATAGTTTTGTGGGTGGTGACTCTATTAGTCATAACTAGTCCTTGTGAAATAAATATGATTCTTAAAAGGAAACAAGCACAATGCAAGGAGGAAAAAACACCAGATCCTTCATGAAAAAGAATCCTTGTGAGACGTTGCAGGAGGGTTTACCTGAACAATCATGAAGAGGTCAGAAGAGATCAGTATTACATGAGCCATCAAATGCTACCTAGGTGCAGAAAAGTAACAATACTGGTAAGATATCTGATAGACCTATCTATACAAAATCAAATTCTTCTTCTAGAGAATCTGAACATGATGTATTAGGTTTCCATTCTAGATTATTTGGAAATATAGATGATTTTCATGCTTTAAATCAAGATATATCTCATGTTAGCTGATGAAGATAAAGTATCCCAAGAAATAGAGGACCTAAATAGGAAGGTTCATCACTTAATCTCCTTAAGAGCCCAAAAGGAAGCAAATAGGGGAAAAGAGGTCAAAGAAAAAATAATGGAAATAGATAGGCTTCTTAGATAGATTGTTGATCTTGAATTGTTTTGAGCCAAGACACCCTTGATCCCTTAAAAGGAAAAAATGTTCACAACATAGAGAACACTCCTCAGTGTATTGCTTGTGATGAGCCACATTCTCCTCATCAGTGTGCAGTTGTTTAGGCCCAAGAAGAGTCCATGAGACAAGAGGTCGAGCCTGATATTAATATGTTTGAAACCATTGTAGAAAGTGATGAGGAATCTGTACAAAGTGAATTTAGTGATGTGTTGGACACTAAAAGGTCTTTTCAAGGACAACTAACACTTTATTGGCATCCTACTCTGAATGTGGTAACCATTGAAGATGAAGAAGTTCATCTTAGAAGGCCTAGTGAGGAAGAAGTGAAAAATCTCACTAAGGCTGCTATAGCTAAGGCAAAGCACAATTATAACCTAAGGAGAACCAAAAAGGATAGGGATCAGGGTGAACCTAGTTCTATGTTTATAAAAGAGGTTTTTCAGAAAAGGGCAACAAGTAGTGCTACTACCCCTCAAATGGGTCAAGAAAAGAAAGATCAAATTAAAGATGTACCCAAGAGTACAGATGATAAAATTGCCAATGGTACACAAGGAGTTGCCACAACAAAGAAGGTGAGTCAGCCTAAGGCAGAAAGAGTTGAAGCTAATGTTGAGTTGAGTAGCAATTCCACATTTGACATGGATCAAGCTCTTACACAAATGAAAGTTACTATCCCATTAATAGAGTTACTAAAAATAAAAGAACATAGAGAAGTTGCCTTGTCTTTGTTTTCTAATATATCTGATAGTAACACGGTCCTACCCACTAGTTCAGTTAAAAATGGAAAGGATCGGGAGTTCCAAACCCCAGAGGTTTATGTTGGAACAACTATTACTCAAGAGCCTTCACAGGTAGGTCCTTTTTATGTCACTTTGTTAGTGAATAACCAGCTGATAAAAAATTGTATGATAGATTCAGGTGTAGCTGCTAATGTAATGCCTTATGGTGTTATGAAAGAATTAGGATTATAAGTGACTATAGTATATTAGAAATGCTATGCTATGGATAATAGAGAAGTGCTTGTGATAGGTACAATGAGAGATGTTGAAGTGAAGATAGCAACATTCCCTGAAGCGACCTATAAGATGGATGTTATTGTCACTAGCACTAAGCCTCATTATGACATGTTATTATCTAGGCAGTGGGTAGTAGCAGTAGTTGGAAATGTCCAATTGTATTTATCTTATGCTACCATCCCAATAAATGGGAATCAAGTCAAGTTATACAGAGAAACACATGCTCCTAGAGTAATTGAAAATGTGGATCCTAGCATGCTCAATTGTATGATTGATGTGGATCTTGACAACTTTAGAGTACAACCAATTTTACCTCAGTTAAAGAATACTAACTCCATTGTGATTGAATTAGAATCACAACAGCATGGTCTATGGAAAATGTATTTTGATGGAGCTTGCTCCAAAGAAGGGTCTGGAGCAGGAGTTCTTTTTGTATCTCCATCAGGTATAACTTTTAAATATTCTTTTTTATTAGCCTTTCAGTGCACAAACAACACTACAAAATATGAAGCTCTGTTATTGGGGCTTGAAGTTGCAAAGAGGCATGGGATACAACTGTTGAAAGTTTTAGGAGATTGAAAATTGGTTGTCTCTCAGGTAAGATCCAAATATGCATCAAAAAATGATAGATTGAAAAGATATAAGCATGCAGTTTGGGATGCCATTGAGCATTTTAGTGCTTTTTCTATTAATAGGATAGAGAGATCAAAGAATATCATGGTAGACTTTTTAGCCAATGTTGCATTGAAAAATGATGATGCAAAACTAACTGGCATATCCACTGTGGAAATAAAATCTAGGCCTGCCATCCCTGATAATGTGTATAATTGGCAAGTTTTTTCCGATGATGAAGATATTCTTAGGTTCATACAATGCATTGATGATTATGATGGAAAAAAAATTGACTGAAATGCATTAGTAGAGGTGACTGACAACAGAGAGACAATATTCGGCAATGACTTGGTTCAGTTGGAAACAAATGAGATACCAAAAGGGTTGGTAGAGCTTGAAGGCATGTTCAGCTATAATGATAGTCACCTCTACCAGCAATCTACTACCAAGTTAGAAGAATTAGAGGAAGTAAACTTGGGGACAAAATTATCCCCTAAGTTGGTATACATTGGAAAAAACTTGCCTCCTCATGTTAGAACTAATCTTGTTAATTTATTGAAAGGATATAAGCATGTGTTTGCTTGGTCTTATGAAGACCTAAAGGCATATAGACAAGACCTATTTCAGCATGAAGTTCCTTTACTTCCAGATGCTAAGCCTTTCAGACAAAAGCAAAGACCTATTAATCCCCTGCTAGAAACCAAGATGCAACAAGAATTAACTAAGCTAAGAGAAGGGGGGATTATTAAACCTATAAGACATTCTTCATGGGTCTCCAATTTGGTCCCAATTAGAAATAAAAATGGGGACATAAGATTGTGTGTTGATTTTAGAAATTTAAATGTTGCTTCCCTAAAGGATAATTATTCTTCTCCCAATATGGAAGCCATGCTATAGAGAGTAACTAGCTGTGATCTTTTGTCAATGATGGATGGTTTCTTAGGGTATAATCAGGTGCTAGTGAAGGAATCCGAGCAATTCAAAATTGCTTTCACCACCCCTTGGGGAACATATGTTTATGTAAGAATGCCATTTGGATTAAAAAATGTTGGAGCTACATTTCAGAGAGAAATGGATGTAGCCTTCAAAGAATTCATCAACATCATCATGGTTGTGTACCAAGATGATTTAACATGTTTCTCCAAAAGGGCTGATGACCATTGTGGACATTTGGAACAAGTGTTCAGTAAGGCTTTGGAATTTGGTGTGTCATTAAACCCCAAGAAGTGTCATTTTGTTGTTACTGAAGGGAAGTTGCTGGGGCATATTGTCTCCAAGGAAGGGATAAGGATAGACCCTGAAAGAATTGAAGCAATAAAGAATGTGCCTGAACCAAAGAGTGTTAAAGGTATTCAGTCTTTTTTAGGCAAAGTTAATTTTGTTAGAAGATTCATTGCAAACTTTGCAGAGGTGGTAAAGCCCATTGTTAGACTACTCAAGAAGGATACAAAATTTTGCTGGGATCAAGAAGCTTCAAAAGCTTTTGCTGAGATTAAAAGAGCCATTCAGGAAGCACCTATGTTGAAATACCCAAATTATAGTAAGCCCTTTTCTTTGTTCTCTTTTGCTTCATATCATATAGTAGTTGCAGTGTTGTTGCAAAAGGATAATGAGGGATTTGAACATCCCAAAGATTTCTATAGCAAGTCTTTACAAGCAGCAGAATTAAGGTATGAGACCATGGAAAAATAGGCATATGCTTTGGTTAAAGTTGTCAAGGCTTTTAGGCCATATCTTGTAAATGCACAAGTAGTTGCTTATGTTTCACATGCTGCAGTCAAGGACATTTTATCCCAATGAGGTCACAAGCAAAAGGTGTAGATGGATTAACAAAATCCAAGAATTTGATTTGGAAATAAAGATCACCAAATTGGTGAGAGGCTTAGGCCTGGCCAAGCTTATGGCTGAATCCAATCTTCTTGATGTTGAAATAAGCAATGTTGAAGTCAAAAACATTGTAGTCACCAGCATTGAAAAGCAACCCTGGTATTCAAAAGTAGTACATTTCATGAGAGATGCTACATTTTCAGAAGGGATGACCCAAAATCAGAAAAGGACACTAAAGCTTAAGTCTCAAAAATATGTTCTCATTCAGGGTGACCTTTTTTAGAGAAATAGAGATTGGGCATTACTAATGTGTTTGGATGAATTCCAAGCCAAGAAAGTACTGATTCAAATACATGATAGAGTATGCAGAGGTCATTACTCTACTAAGATAGCTACTCGAAAGATAGTCCGGGCTGGGTATTATTGGCCTACCTTATTTAAAGATGCTCATGAACATGTTAGCAAATGTGACCCATGCCAAAGGTTTTCATCCAAGCTAAAATATGAAGGAGCTTTACATTTAAATCCAGTCATAGTGGAAGCCTGTTTTGTCCAGTGGGGCATTGATTTTGTTGGAAAAATTGTTGAAAGATCAGGAAGAGGCCATAGGTGGATTATAGTAGCAACTGACTATTTTACTAAATGGATCGAAGCCATACCCACTAGGAGAGCTACAGGTAAAGTTGTCATTGATTTCCTAATAGATAATGTTATAACTAGATTTGGAGTCCCTACAAAATTAGTAATGGATAATGCTATGAGTTTTAGGTCTGAAGAGTTTGTTATATTTTGCACTAGTCATGGGATAATTATGTCCTACTCTTCACCCTATCATCCTCAAGGGAATGGACAAGCTGAATCTAGTAATAAAAGCCTCTTGAACATTATTAAGAAAATCTTAGAAGAGAACAAGAGGTCATGCGATCAAAAGTTGAAATTAGCTTTGTGGGCTTACAAAATTACTGTCAAGAAAGCCATTGGAATGTCACCTTTTGAATTGGTTTATGGTACACAAGCTAGAGTGCCAGTAAACAATCTTCTTCTAGTATATAAATTCCTCCTAGCTAAAGACATGGAGTTGTCTGAGCCTATGGAGGACCAAATGATTCAGATGGTGGAAGTGGAAGAAATCAAAACTTTAGCCCATAAGAGAAATTTGAAGATCCAATTGCAATCTAAGTATCTGTTTGACAAAAGGACATCATTGAGAAAGTTTCAAATCGGTGATGTTGTTCTTTAGTGGAATGCAAAAGGACAGGACAAGGGAAAGCATAAGAAGTTTGAGTCATTATGGATTGGCCCTTCTGTGGTTTGTGATGTGAATGGAAAAGACTCATACTTTCTAAAGAATATGAATGATGAAGTATAGGAATTTCTAGTGCATGGACAATTCTTGAGGCATTACTTTTCTTGATGTCCATGCACAATAGGTCCTTTGTTTGTATATATTTGGGTTTGCTTTGGTTGTTTTCTATTCGGCTTGTTTTTGGTTTGTTTCTCTAGAGTTTCTGAGTTTCTTGTGTTGATCTTGCAATCAACTATTCCCAGTCAGAGCCACCGTTATCACTATTTTAAAATGGATGTTCTCAGTCCATAATTAGCTAGGTTTTTGAAAATTTTGAGTCTGGAATGACCTAGTTGCTTCAAAATTGTTTTAATTCCTAAGGAGTTTAGGGTTTTAGGTTTTAAGTCGCTTCAATATTTGAGAAAAAACCTTTGGTTTCTAATCTTGCGTTATTTTATTCACTTAAGTGATGGGTCCTTTTGTCGTGCAAAGTGTTCCCCCCATTGCTATTTACCTAGGCGGTCCCTTTAAATGTTTTAAATTTTATTCGCCTTTAAATCTGCCTTTTCTAATGTTCGTCGGGCCTTGTAAAAGTTGATCAACTCTCAGTCAATCAGACGGCCCACATGGATTCACAAACTCAACATGCCCGAAAGTTACCTATCATGAAATAGCGAAAAGGTTTGGCAGGACCCAGCAATGA
This sequence comes from Cryptomeria japonica, assembly GCF_030272615.1. Taxonomy (NCBI): domain Eukaryota; kingdom Viridiplantae; phylum Streptophyta; class Pinopsida; order Cupressales; family Cupressaceae; genus Cryptomeria; species Cryptomeria japonica. The sequence continues at coordinate 446,652,037 of NC_081413.1, read as the reverse complement.
GGACTTCTCCCTTAGCTAAAGGGTGATCAGTTTGCAAAGATATCAACGACTTGTGTTGATTTGTAGCTGGGAGGTGCCCATGGTTTACAAGTTGCAAAATAGTGAAAAGATGGTGGGCCTAGGTGAAGTAGTTCATAGAAAGAGTAACATCAGTGTGAGTCCCTGAGATCTAACGGCTCGCGTTATTTTGTGAGATAAAGATGATCAAATATTACCTATCACGAAGTAGTAAAAGAATTTGGTGGGCCCAACATCCAAGCTTTGACTGAGGATTAAAGACCGATCATGTTCTATCTGATTAGATGGCCCTCATTGTTTCATGAGATCAAAGTGCACATGTTTTAACTATTGCGAAATAGCAAAAAGTTGTGGCGGGTCCCAGAAGCTGGCAAGTTTTATAATGAGTAAAGAGTGAGTTGTTCTCAGAATAATCAACGACCTGCATTGATTCATGGCCCAAAGGTGCTTGAAAGTTAGCTTTCACGAAATAGAAAAATGACATGGCATTCCAATGAATAGTACAGGTGGTATGGATTGCAAATCAGAAAGTTACATGTGGCTTCCAGATCACGTAAGTCAAAGAACAAACTTGGCGACAAGGTGGTGGTCCTGGCAAACAAAGTGATGTAAACTGAAGATAAAGAGGTGACCTGTCAGACACAAGTGGCAATGAAAGAAGTGGATCCCACTGAAGTCTTTCAGCGAGTAAAAGGTTGACATGTCAGTCCAAAAGGGATCGAATGCCAAATTGGAAAGTGTTGATTTAGAGGGCCCACGTTTATAGGTTCTAATAGTTTGATATGGGACGAGCATCTCAAGAAAGATCTGATGGTGGGCATTATTATGCAACCCAAAGATGTGAGCTTGTTACCATTTGTGAAATGGCGAAAATAGTGAGTGGTAAACAATTTGAGCATGGTTAGTAATATAAACCGCCAAGTTAAGACAGAGTAAAGACCGATCAAGTTTTAGTTGATTGGATGGCTAGCGTAGTTTTGTGATGATAAGATGCAAGATGGTTACATATCGTGAAATAGAGAAAAGGTTTTTTCAGTTCATTGCCAAATGAGGAAAAGTCAAAAGCTAAAAGTCAATCAAGTTTCAGTTGATCGAACAGTCGACGTGATTTCGTTAGATGAACCTGCAAGCACTTTACGCTATGCGAAACAATGAAAAAAGAAAAGGAAAAAATACTCAGAGCTGTTATGACCCGTTGGAGCCAAATTTTCAAATTCTTGCATGAATTCAATTCTAAAGGGACAGCCAAAGCATGCATTGTTAATGCTGTAGTTAAGGAGCCAAATTGCCGTATATGTTCCCACATCAATTGAATGAGGGTATCATTCCATGGAAGTAGTTGCAGAGAGTGCTGGTGCAGAGTAGAGTTGCTTCGAGCTAAAATCAGGTTCCCTTGTTCTTTGTTTACCCTTTGCTTAAAGATTGTTGAATTGTGGTCTTGTGCTGTTAGAACATTCTTTTGATTGATAATTGGCTCAGTTGCATACTTTTAAAATGGGATTGAGAAGAGAATTAATAGGGAAGGTAAATTACAAGGATCGAAATATTTGTGATGATTTTCTTGTGTAGTTAACCATGTCGACCAATATTGGGGTTGGAGATGAGGAGTTAGTACCAAAGAACCCCCTTCTAAAAATTGGGGATGGTTTATATGATAAAGGAAATTGGTTGAGGGACCCTGAAATAGGGATATCCAGTCTCAGTTTGTTTAAAGTGGGTTTTGGTCAGAGACATGCCTTTTCTCCTATGAATAGTATTTGGGTTTTAGATGTGGGAAAACTTGTGGTCCCTGGTGTGTTCATGGACATTGATTTGTTTACCTTAATCGCACAAAGTTATAACCCTGCTGCCAGATGCATCAGAAACATAAAGGGATTAGCCCTTGTTGAAATCAAGGATGAAGAATTTAGAAATGTTTTCAAGCTTAGTGAAGCTTTGATCAATCTTGAGACTATTGATTTTGAGGCATTAACCCAAGTTTACAATGCAAAAAGAGAATCATCTTAGGAGTGGCCGATTGAGAGAATTCTTTGTCAAAATAGGGGGGTTAATAGTTGTAGGCCCTAGCACAATGGAGCCATTTTCCTTAAATATGTTTACCTTGAGAGCTAAGGGTATGTACTGGACACTATGTCAAATTTTTGGGGAAGATGCCGAGAAAAACATGCCAGTCCTTTATATGTTAATGATTGCCCAAATGTTGAACCCTTCCCTAGCCATAACATTTGACTTTGCTCCTTTCCTCATTGATGCTATCCATGTAGGCCTAGTAGGAATTAAAAATGGTAAGGTAGATAAGCCATTTGGATGGTATTCCTTGTTGATGCATATGTTTCTTTTCAAAGGGGTAGATTATTTTACAAAAGAGATGGACCTAGTGTTGTTCACCAAAAGTGATAACCCAAGACACTTGTAAATCTATCTATGAGATAGCCAATCTCAATCAATGAAACACCTCAGGGCTTGGACAACATAACATAGGATCCTAATGATCCTCCTGCACTTCAGGTTCTGCTAGACCTAGGGAGGGACACCCTTTTGATGCATTGAATACAACAATCACAAACATAAGACTGCATCAACAATGAGCAGACAATCCATTCCACAAGCTCACCAAATTAGGTAACATGTACAGATGGGCTGGATCTCATACAAATAATAGGAGAAATAGAGCTTTGGAAGGATAGAACATTAACCACTAAACATAAAGGAAAATAGATTTATCTTTTAAATGCATATCTGAAACCATCCCCAAACCTGCAAGACCAGTGCCTTGTTCATTGGGCAACAGAGTCACAGACAGAACTACAAATATGAATCATAAATGCAAATTTGTTTTCCTTAAACAAGATATTCATGCACTAATATCTGATATTAATGCACTATTTGATTCATTCACAAATTTATCAGATCTGGAAATACATTTCATCATTTATGACTGACTATAGAATTTAAAACCTTCATTGAAGGATACCTACAAACAGTCACACAATTTCCTTAAAATTGACAAATCTTCATCCTCCTTGAGGATTCAATTTATGATAATGAAATGCATACCTAAAGACAATATTGTGAGGAATTTACTCATGCTTGACACAAGCAAGACCTGCAACTAAAATCATATTTACAATAATGCACTGAAATCTCTCTACCCTGAAACCAAACAGAAGCATTCACAAATCTGGGTTATGATATTCAGAAAGTGGAAGCCATCAAATCTAGAGCATTTTCCAAATTTTTGGAACCCTTAAAATTGAGAAGAATTGGGAATAAAAGGGAGAGGGAACCAAATCAAATCTGCAACTGAATTGCCAAGTGTCTCCTTTCTAACTGAATTTTGTTCCCATGGAAGCTACCTCCATAATATCCCACATTTGTCAAAATTAACCTAATACTCAAATTCCTCACTCCGAGAGCTTTCCGTCGATATATAATACTTTATATTTTGGCCAAAATTTAGACGTTGGGCGAATTAATTCCCATTTGTGCTCAGTCATTTAAATATTTCGAATTTTAATATAGTCAGAACTATATCATTTATTATTTTAATTTTGATTTTTTGCCTCCATTTGTGCTTTGACGCCTTGCCACGTGGCAGCCTTTGATTGGTTGATGGGGTTGACCGGATGCCACCTGGGATGACACCTCATCTTTTGCCACCTGTCGGCCACGTCACCACCACTAGGCTGCTTGCTTGTACGCCACTTCATCGCCACGTCATCGCCACTGGACTACCACCTATCACGACATGTGGACAGCTCTCGTTCACTTTCGCTATTTCGCAAGGTGTAACTCACGTGCATCTTCCCTTCGCGAAATAGCGCGCATCGTCAATCCATCTCGAACTTGCTCACTCGTTAACCCGACCTTTCTCTGCAAAATTTTGCCTGTCTAAATCAAGAAGCGTGCCTATGTGGGGTCCACCTGGTCATCGCCCAGTCACCTCCTCTATCACCTCGAGAAGCATGCTCATGCATGGGCCCACCTTGGGCACCCATAGGCACCATCCGTCAAAAGCCTTTATGGCTTAGACATATTACTATAGTAAGGATTTGCTTATAAACATTAAAATATCCCACTTCCCAGCTAATGTGGGATATATGCATCTTCCTGTAGCTGCATTTTTTGAGCTCTTTTCTTGAGTTTTAATGGTGATTTCCAGATTTGATTGAAAATGTTGGTCTTCAAACAACACGTGAGGGAGGGAAAATGCTGGCAAAGTCACGGACATTGGCTTTACACCTCCACATGCACTTGCTACATGTTAAAAAATGGCCTCCAAACAACCACATAGAGGGGTTTCTATTACAGTTTGCATTATTGGTTTTGATTGCTGCTATTGTCTCATGCCATTTGTATTTGTTTTAAAATTTAAATAGCTTCCTTTTAAAAAACCACCATGCAAAGGATGATTCACGTTTTTATTTGCCCTTGCTATTGGAGGTTTCATTATGCTCCCCAAAACCATGCAGAGGATGAGCTGCTAATGCACTTGGTTAATGCTTTATATTGTCTGCTGTTAATGTTATGTGAGAGGGGGGAGGACTTGCTGTTTTCATTGCCTTTCACAACACTACACTTCATCCTCAACGTAGCCCCAGAAAACATCATTTATTGGCTGCTAAGTTTGATTTAATGGTTGTCAATTGCATTGCTGAAAGTTCAATTACCTCCACACTCCACACATAGCAGGGAGGAGGCATAAGGCGTGGAGATGTTGCTGAAGGAGGGAAGCAGACCCTACCACCATTCCATGGAAAATGTAGGTTTATGGCTTTTAGCAGCCAATTGCATTTGCTTATGTTTTTTAATGTAGCTTCTAAACAGCCACGTGAGCATGCTTTAGCTGTCATTACACTTGCTGCAGTTAAAATTAATAACCATTGCCCATGTCTCTCCTACTACTGTCATTTGCCCAAACTTCAATGTCTTTGCTCAGCCATGGCCACGTGAAGGAGAATTGGCTGGGCATTTGGTTGGAAATTTCTGAGTTTTAAATTCAAAGAGGCTGCTGGTTAAACATCACGTGGAGTGAGGGGGAATTACACCAATTCCATTTGCTGTTTACATTTGCTTTGAATGTTAGAAAAAATTTATTCATTGCCAGACACTTGCCAATATGAATGTTATTGAAGTTTTTTTGAAAAAAAAACTTTACCATGCTCCACTCCACGGCTGCCAAGTGCATTTGCATCAAAACATGCCAGCTCTATTTAATTTAAAAACCTTTCAATTTTCCACATACCAATTTGCATTTAGTATTGGAGTTTCTCTTCTCTCTCACTATCTGACTGGTGAATTCAAATTGATCCAATATGGATACACATATATTGCCAAGAGAAAAGAACATTTCACCATTAAAATTAAAGCACAGGCATGAGCCAGGTCGGGCCCCAAAGTGGGTCCGACTAAAAAAAATTTTGTTTTCAAGCTACTGGCCTCTAGAATATCTTCACAGACCTCAAACATACCTCTGGTAACGATCGGCATCGTTTTCGGATCATTAATCCGCATTTTACAACCTTCAGGCAATTACCCCACAATTTTCGCATTAATCGTGAAGACATAATTTTCAAAGTGGTCAAAACATGTTTCTGGAGCTCGCCATCTGACAGGCGTGTACTCTGATATACAAGGATGACTTCTACCAAATGGTTTCTCAGGATGAGTCCCGAGCGAAGAGATATTAATTTCCGAAAATGCCCAACTGGCTTTGTCAACACTGCGGACCTGATGAAGTCAATGTCGAGGCAACACATGATGCCTTTCTCAAAAATATCAAACGACTTCCGTAGGTCCTCAAATTTGGAACATAGGTACCTTAAAGTACATATTAAATCTTTGAATTCTCAATTCGATCACCAGATTGATAGGATGCAAATGGCGCGCTCACCAAAACGGCTACATTAACTGATATAACACTGGAGTGTGGATAACTGAATTTGATGGCAAAATGAGCTCTTTTGAAAACCGGTCAAATAGATTGGTAGAGCCTTGAAATTTTAAATGTAGCTCACCATTTATACCAACATTAGCCCGGAACAAACGTTCCGACATGACGCTCACCAAGACATTTTTACACTTGTGCAAACATCACAAACTACAAACGGATTGAGCTTTGAAAACTGAGCAAACGAATTCATAAGGACTTGAAATTTTTCATGTTGACTCACATTTATGCATACAATTGAATCCATTTTTAATTTCTCCATGATGATCAACAGGGAAAAAGATGTAATCGCTCAAAGTAGGCTACTCCATAAAATCTGCATTTGTGCCTAAAATGAACTTCCAGCTCACCCCTCAAACTGGGTACCTCATAAACTTATCAAAAATGAATTCTGAAAGTTACACATCACTGAATAGGCCAAATGAAAGGTGTGGGACATGAATCCCGAGCCTTACCCTCTGAAAATCAACTGGTCCCATTTTACCCTCTCGCAAACTGGGCCCTTCAAATTTACTCGTTTAGGTATGCAGAGCAAATTTTTGGATTGGGCCCCTAAAATTGACTCAATTTTAATCAATCCCAATAGTGGCTCTGACTGGGGATGGTTGATTACAAGATCAACACAAGAATCCAGATATCTTTGGTTAAGCAGACCTCCCGAAAATGGATCATTCTTCTCTTCTCGTCTCATTTCAAAAACAAGGCTTCCTTATCCTACCCAAATAGCAGGGCACTTTATTAAAAACCACACAACTGAAGCAAAGCGACTATACAATAGATACAAACATGCTTAAAACTGAATACAAGTTGCTCAATCAATCTTAGCATTTACCTCTGTCAAAAATCTTATTTTCATCACTTGATACCATGATCCAAACAAAGGCACCTTCCAGTAACAACTGAGCATAGCTTTTAAAATCTGCCTCTTTTGTCTCATTACTGAAACAGCTAGTGTGCTTACCTCTTATCTGATTCTGAACTTTGTAATCACACATTACTTCAACACAAGTAAAACCATGAGACAAATCACCATAGAGGCATTCCCACAAGCTGACATACCTTTCACTGTCCCACTCAACTCTATCATTTGCAAGGACATCACCATGCTGAACTTGAAAAATAAAACACTCTTTTTCAACATTGCAGTTCCTATCAACACATGTCTTATTACCATTTAAATCAATAGAACAAGGGACACTACTAACCAGCTGATGCAAACAAGGAACATGAATATTACAATCCGGATGTGATACTTCACTATGCAGATCACACCTCATACTATCCTTGCTTATCAAACTGAAAACCTCTACATTCTCAACATCCCATTCATGGAAAAGAATGCATACCTCTGGCTGAAGCAAATCCTCAGCTGAATCTTTTTCATCCAAACTTATATCCACCTGAAACACTTTCATTTGTGGTTTTAAATGATCATCACATAATCCATGTCTCTTACTTTCATCATGAAATATTTTTTTACAACCCACACTATTGTTGTTCGGATTTCCATTAGTATTATGGACTGGTTCATCATTTACAACATCTAGCTAATCAATTAACTCTTCATACAAAGGGTTAGAAACAAAATGAAGAATCCCCTTATGAACATTATGACACTGAGGTGGCTGGTCCATATCTATATCAGCATTGAATAGAACATTAGCAAAATTGCTAAAGACACCATCCATTCGATCATCACAATCATCTTCATCAGACAAAGAAGAAATTGAAATGTGGCTGGAACAATCATCAATTTTCCATGTTTCACATCCATCAGATTTCATCCTATTACTATCATTATGAAAATCAAGATAGTCAAACTTATCTTGCCACAACTGATCTTCTTCACCAATTGAACACTCGTCATCAGCCAAAGAATGAAAATGAACATCACTGCAATTTACTTCATCTGATGAGTTTTCAGCATGTTCACTAAATCTTTCTATCATAAAACCATCTGTTAGATCAACATGTTCATCAAGTATACAAACATTCAATTCACAGTCCTTTTCTGAAGAATCCTCTTCACTATATTTCAGAAGGTCTTCATCAACAACTCGAAGGCTCTCCAATATTTGAACCTTCTTGTCCACAACTTCAAGAGCTTTCTTAAGTTCTACAATCTTCTGGATTTGCATTGCACTTTGCTGTTCCATTTGAGATTCCGTAAAATTTTCTCCATCCATGTGTGCTATATCTTCATTGCAATCATGCATACCATCACAATTTTCTGAATTTACTTTGTGCATAACTTTCAAAATAGAAAGATCATCATCATGATTACAAGAAGTGAAATTTGAAGTGAAATCTGAAAATAGATTTACTTCATCCTCAACACAATTAAGATTATCAATCTCTAAGTGAGGATCAACTATTGTTTGCACTAAGCAATTCTGATTTTCATCATATGACACATTTTTGCTTGCACAAACATCAACACTTAGTAATCCTTTTGTATTTGGAATTTCAACATCAAATACATTAGCAGGATGTAAAGATTGATGGTCATCACCATCATTATTTTCATTAATATTATCCTGGAGAGATGCATGATTCACTTGGTAATTGGCAGTCACATAATCAGCATAACCGGCATACAAATCAAATGGTACATATCCTTTGTATATATTTGTCTCTGTATCAACATTTTCACAATGCTTCCCATTAATCATTCCATCACTACTACAAGAGACAACTGACATTAATGGCAAAGGTTCTTGACTCTCATTTAACTCTGAAACACATGCATTGACAAAACCATTCGGAACTGCAGAGCTTGATGCACCTAGACACGGAATGATTTGTTGAGACTCACATGGTATTTTACCATTGAAGGTGCTTTGACAAGAAACAATAGGAGACATGAATCTCTTCGAGATTCCAAACTTCAAGTTATTTTCCATATCCCTAGTTGTGTTAAAGGCTTCATACAAGGTTTTGGGTTCTTTGTTTCTCAATAGGAAACCCATCTTCTCATCAAATGCACTCATGTAAACATCCAAACATACTTTATCATCAAGTTTATACTTTCTAGAAATTTTGGACAAAGCTTGTGAAAATCTGATGTTAAATGTGGGTACCAATTCATCTTCCCTGATTTGTATATAAGTGAACTCTTTCAGTAAGTCAGAATCACTCACCTTCTCATCGAATTGATCCATGAAATCTGAAATCAATTCTTCCCATGAGGTAATAGAATTCACTGGTAAAAAAGAGAACCAATCTCTTGCATCCTCTTTCAATGACTGAATAAACAATTTCATGCATACATCTTCTTGGCAAATTTCAAACTCTCCTATCAAATCTGAAAATCTTTTAACATGTTGACATGCTGATTCTAATTTCTTCCCACTGAAAATTGGAAAATACTTTCTAATTTCTGTGGGTATGGGATTTGGGTAACCTGGAATATCTCTAAAATTTAGAGAAGAATAATGGTTCATGATGAAACTTCTCCTATTATATGGTTGTTTTGGTTTACTAGGCATGGCTCTATGTGGAAATACACAAGACTGAAAAACTTCACTATTCATTTTTCTTACTTCCACAAATGATTATAAAATCTTGGATAGAAAACTTCAAGCAAGTATCCTTATACTGATCTATTCATAACACTACTTGACATAAAGTTCTTCCACATTTGCATACTACAGAGGATAACATACACTGAATATTTTAGTAGCATAGATATGCAAATCAATTTTGAGATCCTCTCTTTCCCTCTAAACTAGTGTTGTTCACTAAATGGGAAAATGACATTACACATTCAAACTTTCAGAAGAGATCTCTTGCATTTGAAACCTCTGAAAAATACCTGGAGATTTGCAGCTGTAAGACTTGTAGATCTGGGGATTTACTTCACACTTTAGCACTGTCTTTTATATCAGAATCGCCACCTCTTGCATAGAGGATATTTTGAACAGCAGAACGCCACTCAACGCTTATTCAATTCTCTGTTACTCCTTTGATCTCATTGCAATCAATACTCTTCCAGGATTCTTAATACTGGTATGAACCATAGAGTCACCACCCAATAAGAAATTGGGGAAAAATTTGCATACAGCTGAAAGAACTTCTTACAACTTTCAACCATGCATTCATTGTTACTCCTTCATAAAATATGATATGAAACACATATCATTCTGCAGATCCAGAACAAGGAACACTTTCTAACTCATAAATTCACTTTCACACTCTGTGCATACACAATGGACAAACTGGCTGGATATGAAATTGATAGAACAAAGGATACACACAACTTCTGACCTCATCAATCAAACATTCAGATCCATGAACTCCCCAGCAGAGTCGCCATTTTTGTTGTTCACCAAAAGTGATAACCCAAGACACTTGTAAATCTATCTATGAGATAGCCAATCTCAATCAATGAAACACCTCAGGGCTTGGACAACATAACATAGGATCCTAATGATCCTCCTGCACTTCAGGTTCTGCTAGACCTAGGGGGGGACACCCTTTTGATGCATTAAATACAACAATCACAAACATAAGACTGCATCAACAATGAGCAGACAATCCATTCCACAAGCTCACCAAATTAGGTAACATGTACAGATGGGTTGCATCTCATACAAATAATAGGTGAAATAGAGCTTTGGAAGGATAGAACATTAACCCCTAAACATAAAGGGAAATAGATTTATCTTTTAAATGCATAACTGAAACCATCCCCAAACCTGCAAGACCAGTGCCTTGTTCATTGGGCAATAGAGTCACAGACAGAACTACAAATATGAATCATAAATGCAATTTTTTTTCCTTAAACAAGATATTCATGCACCAATACTTGATATTAATGCACTATTTGCTTCATTCACAAATTTATCAGATCTGGAAATACATTTCATCATTTATGACTGACTATAGAATTTAAAATCTTCCTTGAAGGATACCTACAAACAGTCACACAATTTCCTTAAAATTGACAAATCTTCATCCTCCTTGAGGATTCAATTTATGATAATGAAATGCATACCTAAAGACAATATTGTGAGGAATTTACTCATGCTTGACACAAGCAAGACCTACAACTAAAATCATATCTACAATAATGCACTGCAATCTCTCTACCCTGAAACCAAATAGAAGCATTCACAAATCTAGGTTATGATATTCAGAAAGTGGAAGCCATCAAATCTAGAGCATTTTCCAAATTTCTGGAACCCTTACAACTGAGAAGATTTGGGAATAAAAGGGAGAGGGAACCAAATCAAATCTACAACTGAATTGCCAAGTGTCTCATTTCTAACTGAATTTTGTTCCTGTGGAAGCTACCTCCAAAATATCCCACATTTGTCAAAATTAACCTCATAATCAGATTCCTCACTCCGAGAGCTTTCCGGCGATATATAATACTTTATATTTTGGCCAAAATTTAGACCCTGGGCGAATTAATTCCCATTTGTGCTCAGTCATTTAAATATTTCGAATTTTAATATAGTCAGAACTATATCATTTATTAATTTTAATTTTGATTTTTTGCCTCCATTTGTGCTCTGATGCCTTGCCACGTGGTGGCCTCTGATTGGTCGATGGGGTTGACCGGATGCCACCTGGGATGACACCTCATCTTTTGCCACCTATCGGTCACATCACCGCCACTGGGCTGCTTGCTTGTATGCCACTTCATCACCACGTCATCGCCACTGGACTGCCACCTATCACAACACGTGGATAGCTCTCGTTCACTTTTGCTATTTCGCAGGGTGTAACTCACGTGCATCTTCCCTTCGCGAAATAGCATGCACCATCGATCCATCTTGAACTTGCTCACTCGTTAACCCGACCTTTCTCTGCAAAATTTTGCAAGTCTGCCTCGGGAAGCATGCCCATGTGGGGTCCACCTGGTTGTCACCCAGCCACCTCCTTTGTCACCTCGGGAAGCATGCTCGCGCATGGGCCCACCTTGGGCGCCCATAGGCACCATCCGTCAAAAGCCTTTATGGCTTAGACATATTACTACAGTAAGGATTTGCTTATAAACATTAAAATATCCCACTTCCCAGCCAATGTGGGATATATGCATCTTCCTGTAGCTGCATTTTTTGAGCTCTTTTCTTGAGTTTTAATAGCAATTTCCAGATTTGATCGAAAATGTTGGTCTTCAAACAACACGTGAGGGAGGGAAAATGCTGGCAAAGTTACGGACATTGGCTTTACACCTCCACATGCACGTGATACATGTTAAAAAATGGCCTCCAAACAACCACACAGAGGGGTTTCTATTACATTTTGCATTATTGGTTTTGATTGCTACTATTGTCTCATGCCATTTGTATTTGTTTTAAAATTTAAATGGCTTCCTTTTAAAAAACCACCACGCAGAGGATGATTCACGTTTTTATTTGCCCTTGCTGTTGGAGGTTTCATTATGCTCCCCAAAACCATGCAGAGGATGAGCTGCTAATGCACTTGGTTAATGCTTTATATTGTCTGCTGTTAATGTTATGTGAGAGGGGGGAGGACTTGCTGTTTTCATTGCCTTTCACAACACTACACTTCATCCTCAACGTAGCCCCAGAAAACATCAGTTATTGGCTGCTAAGTTTGATTTAATGGCTGTCAATTGCATTGCTGAAAGTTCAATTACGTCCACACTCCACACACAATAGGGAGGAGGCATAAGGCGTGGAGATGTTGTTGAAGGAGGGAAACAGACCCTACCACCATTCCATGCAAAATGGAGGTTTATGGCTTTTAGCAGCCAATTGCATTTGCTTATGTTTTTTAATGTAGCTTCTAAACAGCCATGTGAGCATGCTTTGGCTGTCATTACACTTGCTGCAGTTAAAATTAATAACCATTGTCCATGTCTCTCCTGCTACTGTCATTTGCCCAAACTTCAATGTCTTTGCTCAGCCACAGCCACGTGAAGGAGAATTGGCTGGGCATTTGGTTGGAAATTTCTGAGTTTTAAATTCAAAGAGGCTACTGGTTAAACATCATGTGGAGTGAGGGGGAATTACACCAATTCCATTTGCTATTTACATTTGCTTTGAATGTTAGAAAAAATTTATTCATTGCCAGACACTTGCCAATATGAATGTTATTGAAGTTTTTAAAAAAAACAAACTTTACCATGCTCCACTCCACGGCTGCCAAGTGCATTTGCATCAAAACATGCCAGCTCTATTTAATTTAAAAACCTTTCAATTTTCCACATACCAATTTGCATTTGGTATTGGAGTTTCTCTTCTCTCTCATTGTCTGACTGGCGAATTCAAATTGATCCAATATGGATACACATATATTGCCAGGAGAAAAGAACATTTCACCATTAAAATTAAAGCACAGGCATGAGCCAGGTCGGGCCCCAAAGTGGGTCCGACTAAAAAAAATTTTGGTTTCAATCTACTGGCTTCCAGAATATCTTCACAGACCTCAAACATACCTCTGGAAACGATCGGCATCATTTTCAGATCATTAATCCGCATTTTACAACCTTCAGGCAATTACGCCACAATTTTTGCATTTAATCGCGAAGACGTAATTTTCAAAGTGGTCAAAACACCGTTCTGGAGCTCGCCATCTAACAAGCGTGTACTCTGATATACAAGGATGACTTCTACCAAATGGTTTCTCAAGACGAGTCTCGAGCGAAGAGATATTAATTTCCGAAAATGTCCAACTGGCTTTGTCGACACTGCGGACCTGATGAAGTCAATGTCCAGGAAACACATGATGCCTTTCTCAAAAATATCAAATGACCTCCGTAGGTCCTCAAATTTGGAACATAGGTACCTTAAAGTACATATTAAATCTTTGAATTCTCAATTCGATCACCAGACTGACAGGATGCAAACAACGCGCTCACCAAAACGGCTACATTAACTGATATAACACTAGAGTGCGGATAACTGAATTTGATGGCAAAATGAGCTCTTTTGAAAACCGGTCAAACGGATTGGTAGAGCCTTGAAATTTGAAATGTAGCTCACCATTTATACCAACATTAGCCCGGAACAAACATTCTGACATGACGCTCACCAGGACATTTTTACACTTGTGCAAACATCACAATCTACAAATGGATTGAGCTTTGAAAACTGAGCAAACGGATTCATAAGGACTTGAAATTTTTCATGTTGACTCACATTTATGCATACAATTGAATCCATTTTTAATTTATCCATGATGATCAATAGGGAAAAATATGTAATCGCTCAAAGTAGGCTACTCCATAAAATCTGCATTTGTGCCTAAAATGCACTTCCAGCTCACCCCTCAAACTGGGTACCTCATAAACTTATCCAAAATGAATTCTGAAAGTTGCACATCACTGAATAGGCCAAATGAAAGGTGTGGGACATGAATCCCGAGCCTTACCCTCTGAAAATCAACTGGTTCCATTTTACCCTCTCGCAAATTAGGCCCTTCAAATTGACTCGTTTAGGTATGCAGAGCACATTTTTGGATTGGGCCTCTAAACTTGACTCAATTTTAATCAGTCCCAACACCTGGTTAAGGTCATGGATAAAGAGGAGATTCCATTGCAATTGTGGAGTATTGTTCTATCTTGGGATAGAGAGGATGCAAGTTATCTGAAGTTTGCTAGATGCTTTGAATCTAAGATTAGACTGATGTTATGTGCAAAAAACCCTAGGATTCCCAAGGCTCTCTTGGAATTCCTTAGGCCCAAAGAGTTTGTAGAGGACATCAAGATTGTTCATAACTAGGGAGATATGTATTTGTATCTAGTCTCTACTGTTCTCAGAGTATTTGGTTTCAGAGGGACCCCTTATTTACTGCCCTATCAAGTGCCACTAAAAATAGGAATTACAGAAGTACTAAGGCAGATTGGTGGAGTGCAGGAAGCCAAGTTGACCAACAGGGGTAAAGGGACAATTTTCCCAATCATCACAGTGGCTCATCACTTTGTAATAACCAAAGGTGGATGGAAGTGCTTTGAAGAATTGTTCAAGCCATACATGTTATCAACTGCAGTATCCAGGTGTGCAAACCCTGAAGATTTTTTCAATGGCATGTTCAGGAAGAGGGAAGTTTGTAAGATCAGGCCTCACCAATTCCAATTCCTCGAAGATCTAATCAAGAATGAATTCAGTCTAGATGAGTAGGAGCTAAGGAAGGAGAAGTGGATTGCATAAAAGAGAGTCCTTGATTTCATCCACCAATTTGATTCTAGTTATTATCCTCTTTCCAATTTTACCCCATTTGAGGAAAAGATTAAATTCTTGATTCTTTATTTTGAGGATTTAATGCAAACCCTAAAGGAGAAGAGAGAGACCATAATGCAGAATGATCCTGATAGGGCTAAATTGGTCCTATCCAAGCCTGCCTTTGCGAAGGCTATTCCACCAGGTAACTATATAATGCAGAAAAAATCTAAATACACTAGGATGATGCCAGTGTCAGGTGAACTTTCTACTTCCAAAGGGAAGAGGGCCATTGAAGATATTATAGAGATTGAGGATTCACCAAAAAGGCAAAGGGTAGGAAAATAAATTGAAACCGATGACCCTTAGTACTCTCCCTCTCAGTCTCCAATTCATATAGGAGATGAGCAAGCTGTGGTGGAGCAATTTTTACAATTAGGGAGTCTAGGTGAAATTGCATACACCTACAATGAGAATCAAGAAGGAATTCCAGAGGAGCCACCCATTGCTAAAATGGACACAATTGATGGTGAGCTACAAGGAAAAGAGTTGGACATCACTCTCAAGCAAGCAAGTGAAGAATTCCTAGCTGACAACAATTTTGTTGCATTAGGTGCTTTCATGCAATTTCTATGGAAATAGAATATTGATCAGTTCAAGATCAGATGTGCAAAAAAAATAAGTGAACAACCTCATAAAGATACAAACTCAATAGAAGAAGAGGTCAAACCAAAAATGATGGCTGAATTCAAAGCCATCACTCTTGTGGATGGAAGGGAAATGGTTTCAAAAGACGGTGTGCTAATTCTCCCGTAATGGGATATAGTGGATGCATTGGTCCTAGAAGCGGTTAGAAAGGAAACCAAGCCAATGAAAGGAGTGGTATTTAGAAAAGATGATGCCTCTCTAGTAATGTGGTCTCTTAAAAGAGATGAGGGTAGAAGAAGGAAGGACACCTTGGAGTCTAGTCTTTTAGGAGGAATGATAGCTAGGAGAGTCCAAGACACAGGGGTGGTGGAAGTAGCTAGTACTATTTTGGAGACTGCTAAGTTCAATGTAGTAGTAGTAGAGAAGGAAGAAAAAGAAAGGGTTGATCTTCAAATCAAATTGGAGATAGTTCTAAAGGCTTATAATGAAGCAAAGAAAGAGGTAGCCAACAGGGACAGTACCATTGCCAAGCTTCAAAGTCAGCTGATGGGACAATACCAAGGAGGTGAGTCCTCTACCTTGGCAATCTCTTCATCTCCAGCAAGACCTCCTCCTACTAGTCCCATCATAGAATTCCCTCCTTCTCCTATTCATTCTGGTTTTCAACTAGCTGAGACCTATCAACATGAATTGGAGAAGATGAAACAGGCTCAGGCCTTATTTGCAAACAAATATGAGGAGAAGATAAAGGCTACAATTATGAGTTTTGTTGATAAAGTTGATACTCCCATAATACACATAAATATGAAGAGGAACTTGGACACTCTTAGTGAGTTAAATGAGGACAAGGCTATTTTAGAGCCCATTCTGAATAAATGGTTGCCCAGAGAAGTGGACGTAGAAATTATGTGTGCATCATATGATGAAGCTGGGTTTGATGTTGTTATTAAGTCCACATGTGAGTTGACCAAGTGTTTGAAAAAGGTGGTAGAAGGAACAGCTAATGTGGAGAGGAAGGCCAACTTATATAGGAAAGAGTATACCGAGCATAAATTTGTATTGTTTCCTGGTGGTTTTATTAATCAAAATCAGTTGAAAGATAAACAAGTATGGCTAGATGAGTTAGGGGCTAATTTATCATTAAGGGTAAATGAAATAATTAATAAAGATGACACCTCACTATTTGTTAAAACAATTGAGGAAATAGAGAAGATCAAATAACATTATGGGTTTTTGGAGTCGGAGGTAAGGAAAGTGAGGAACACTTGGAAAAAGTTATTAAAGTTCAATAAAAGGCTTACTGGTCACTCATGGCCTACTGATGATCTTTTCCAAGAGTGGTCCAAGAAATATGCAGTGCAAGAAGAAGATACTCCAGATCAGTTGGAAGATGCTCCAAGACAGTTAGAGGGTATTGTAGAAGAGTTACCAACTGAAAATGCCACTGAGTCAGAAAAAGACTTGTAACTATTTTTTTAACAAAGTATAGTTGTAACAAATTCTCCTAGGAAAGTCTGAAGCTTTGTATGCATCCATGTTATTATAAATGGATATGAGGATTGTAGAAAAAAATATCACAAGAAAGTGCTTTTGTAATATTTTCTAAATTAATATCAATACACAAACCATCAAATTTGAGCCTAGAATCTGTGTTGTCTTCAAGTGTGCTCGCAAATATTTACTGTTTTCAATTTGAGTAATCTAGGGTTATTCATTTGAGTATGGGTTGTAAGGCAATCTTAAATAGATGTGTTTCTTGGCTTTTCTCTTCAGGAGGGGAATTAAATATGCAGGAATCATTTCTATCTATAAATTCCTTGTGGGAGACTTTGAATTTGATGAATGCTATCTAGTTTTGATGAGGGTAAATTCTTATGTATGTTAGGCATATGTGTTGTTTATAAAAGCCGAGGTGATGGGATGTATGGAGATGTTTAATTTTGTGATTATTGTTTAAACTTATATGACTCTGTGGCCTGGATAAGGCACTGGTATCTATTGTGGTTACCTTTTACATATCTTGTAGGTCGTTACTGAACATGAGCATAAGCTTTCTTTCTTTGTTTCAGTTAGTTTTGAGGCAATAAGATTCATTGGTTTTCAGACTAATTTACTGTGGATCTATTTTTAAAAAGTGTGAAGTCAATTCAAATAAGATATACCCGCCTAAACTTTGGATAAGTTTGAAGTGTAGAAGGTTCATCAAACCTTGTCATATGTTTCTCTAAAGTTTCCTTCTCCTTGATTTCTCTTTTGCAGACATAGTTTATTATTTTATTATAAGGGATTTTAGGGGGAATCAAAATTTGGGAACAACACATGTCACCCCAATTGTGAACAAATTTGATTCCTTCAGCAAACTCCTTTGGCCTAAGGAAATCCAGAAGAGCTTTGGGTACCCTTGGATTCTCTGAACATAAGAGAATTTTGATCGTGGATGCAAAGAACTTATCAAACTTCAAGTAGCTAGCATCTTTTCTATCCCATGACAACACTGTGCTCCATAGTTGAACTAGCATTTTCTCCCCATCCTTTTCTTTCACTAGGTCCATTCCATTGGTAAAGAAATCACCACCCTTGAATAGAAACAAATGCATAAGAAGGGAATACCATCCAAAAGGCCTATCCACCTTGTCATTTTTTATCCCTATCAAGCCTTCATGGATTGCATCAGTGATATAGGGGGCATAATCAAATGTAACAACCAGAGAAGGATTTAAAATTTGAGCAATCATTAACATGTAATGAGTTGGCATGTTTACTTCAGCATCCTCTCCAAAAATCTGGCAGAGTGACCAATATAATCCTTTTGCTCTAAAAGTAAACAAATTTAAAGAGAAAGGCTCCATGGTATTAGGTCCTACAATAGTCAACCCACCTATTTTAACAAAGAATTATTTAAGAGGCCCATTTCTAAGGTGATTTCTCTGTGCATTGTAAACCTGAGCAAATGATTTAAAATTAATGGGCTCCAAATAATTAGACACCTCACTGAGCCCAAATACATTTATGAACTCATCATCTTTTATTTCAATGAGGGTTTCTCCATTTATATCCCTAACACTTTTAGTAATAGGGTCATAGTTGTGTGCAATCTGAGTTAGGAGATCCACATCCATGAACACTCCAAGGACCACCAATTTACCTACATCTAACTCCCAAATACTATTCATGGGGGCTAGGGAGTGCCTCATACTAAATCCAACCTTGAACAATCCCAAACTAAACAAACCTATCTGTGCATCTCTTAGCCAATTACCTTTGTCATACAATCCTTCCCCTATTCTCAAGAGAGGAGCCTTGGGCACTAATTCCTTAACCTTAGCTACTACGTTTGTGGACATACACAATTGTTCCAGGAAATCATTACAGATTGCTCTTTCGTGGTAATTAAATTTCCCTGTGAAGTCTCTTCTAGGTGTCATCCCAATGATATGCAAGTAATTCAATTACTAATCACAACAATTCAAAACAAAACCACAATTTAAACAATATTTCAAGTAACTAGTAAACAAGATACAAAGAAACCTATTCTTGGCCTGAAGAACTCTGCTCTGCACTAGCTTTTTCACAATGACTCTTCGAAATGATGCCTACATTCAATTGATGTGAGCATATATATGGGAATCGGGCTCTTAACTACCATATTGATACTGCATGCTTCAGCCATCACCTCAGAATTGAATTCACAAATGAATTCAAAAATTTCGCTCCAACGGATCATAACATGTCTGTGTTTCCATCACTTTCTTGTTTCACCATTTCACGAAGCCTAAAATCCATGCTTATTCCTCAAGTGAAATTATGCCAGTTGTTAGATCCATTGAAACTTGCACAGCTTTTACTTTACTGACTATTCTTTGTTTGGCAACGGGCTTAGATCTCTTTTGTCATTTCACGAATGGTAAACATTGTACATTTTCTCCCATTGAAACCGTGTGGGCCGTCCGATCAAAAGGAACTTCATCAGTCTTTATTCTATCCTGTGACTGGCAGTTAGCCCCACTAGCTGCGCACCAAGCACTTAATGCTAGCGGTCTTCGTTGGTTTGCGATAGGTAATTACCTTGCATCTTCAGGCTATGAAACGACGCCCACCATAGGATCTTCCTTGAGATACCCGCCCTTTAACTAACTTAACCAGTATGATGTATGCCCTTTGACTCAGGACCATCCACCCTGGCAACTGGCTAGCAAAATAAACCAATGTGTCACTAGCTTACTCATCGAACACCTATTCTGCCATGACACCAACCAAGTGGCTGCCATGTCACTTCACCACTTCGTGGAGATTAAATCTTAGGCACCTTCAGGCTGCAAAATAGTACGGGCCATCCGATCAAAAGAAACTCGATCGGCCTTTAACTTTAGTCTTCGCTGCTTCGTGAACCCATTTTCCTTTTCGCCATTTCGCAGAGTGTAAAAACCATGCATTTGCGGCTTGTGAAATAGTGTGAGCCATCCAATCAAAAGGAACTTGATCTGTATTTATCGTAGTCTTTGCTGGAAGTTGGAGCCAATTTCCTTTTCACCATTTCGTGAAGGTTAAATCTTAGTCACTTTTGTCTTGTGAAACCGCGTGGGCCGTCCGATCAAATAGAACTTTATTAGCCTTTAACTTTAGTGAAAAATTTGTATGTCGGACCCACTTTGGCCTTTCGCCACTTTGCGAATAGTAACTCATGGGCATCTTAAGGTTGCTAAATAACGCATGCCTCTAGATCAAAAGGAACCTTCTCACTGGTTAGGAAAAGTGATTAAACATTAAAAACTTTAGGAAAACCTTAGGAAAATAATGCGCTGCTAGACCTACCTAGGAAGAAAAAAGAAGGGGGGGGACACTTCTCATGACAAATGGACCCTTCTCTTAAGTGAATAAAGTAATGCAAAATTAGAAATAAAGGGTTTTTTCTCGAACATTGAAGCGATTAAAACTTAAACCCTAAACCCTCTTTGGACCTAAAGCATCTAGAGTTAACAAGGCCATACCAGACTCAAAATTTTCATAGACTTAGCCAATTATGGGACAAGAATACCCATTTTTTAAACAGTGATAATAGATTAAACTCTGTTTCTAGCTTATGTATCAAAAGTTCTTATGACTTGGTAAACAAAAATGCAAAAATTGACGTATGCGAATGGTTCAAGGATGAACTCATAGACAACCTAAAGAAAATCAAAGGGGACAAGAAAGGGACTTTTAGAGTTGGCAACTTACTTGTATGTTTAATGCTATATATTACCAAGGAAGTACCCGATATTGGTAGAAAGGATTTTGGATTTGACATACCGGTAGGAAAACAACTACTGGACATTCGAAACAACATGGGAGATGACAAAGAAAAGAGCATAAATGAATATTTTCAAACACTAAAGGCTAGAATGAAAATTAGAGAAATGATATCTCAATCTATAGTAGATAAATATCAAAAGGAGATATGCTTTGTGATAAAGAAAGATGAAATCTAGATGGAGACAGTAGTCCCAATGACTATTTAGGCTACAAAAATGGGATGTGAGGCAGATGAGAACATAATTGAAACTTATGCAAAAGCACTTCTAAAAGCCCCTAAAGAACCAATTGAATAAATATTTGGTAGTGCTGAAACAATTGAAAGCAAAATTCAATCTCAAAAAAGAATAAAGAAAGCTAAATAGATAGTTAGAAAAGGAAAAGGACAAAGGTAAAGGTAAGGTAGGTGGACCTCCGAACATAAAGATAATAGACAACTTACCCCCACCTCCTTCTAATACTCCATTGGCAATAGAGAGTATGGAGACAACATATGAGGACACAAATCTTGATTTTGTGGTGTTGTACACAATGAATATCGACACACAGGAAGTCAACATTGTGGTTGATAAGGAATCAAGAGAGAAAGAGATGTGGCAATTGAGACACCAGTAGAAGACACAATAGTTGAGACAAATATTGAAGATACAGCTGGAGACATTGAGATTGGGACTGAACAACTAACTAAACAAACAACGGATACAGTAAAAGCAGATACCAATGGTGTACATACTGATGTATCTATTGAGAAACTAGCAACTGATAGCAATGAAAAATCTATTGAGATATTGGTTGTAGACATTTCAGAAGTAAACACAGAGAAACTGGTAGAAAACACAAAGTCACAAATAGAAAAACCGACAGTGGATACCATTGTAAAATCATTAGAGGCACCATCAGAGAAACCATCAGTAGAGAGCATAGAGAAACAGGTAGAGACACATACAGAGAAACAGGTATAGCAATAGGATCATTCATAGGTACATTCAGAGACAGTGCCACCGACATCAACTGAAAAACCTAAACCTTTGGTAGTTGAAATGTAGACACAAACTGACCCTCCAGAGAAAGATGAAAGCAAAGCTATTACTACCACCAACAGATAATAGATTGTGAAGGTAGTTGGATAGTCATACAGAACCTCCATGACTGAATTTAGACCAACTAATGTGATAGAGGTATTATTAGATTCAATCAAGAAAATAACAGATTGTAATGCACTAGCATATAAGGCTATTGATGACACCATACCAATTTTGAAGATGATTGCACCCAAGTGCAACATAGAGAATAAAGATTCTTTAGGCCAATTAGACACATTGTCTAAATACATAACTGGCAATCTTCTAACAATTGATCAAATCAATGAGGAGACTTTCAGAGAGAAAATGAATAAAGAGAAGGGAAAATTCTTTGAGGAGACAGTCAAGAAGAATAAAGAACATATGGATACATTATTACTGGTACTAGGCAAGACAATTTTGGACTTCAAGAAATTGTACAGAGATACATGCAAATTAAACATTTTGACAAAAGATATAGATAAAGAGATCATCAGAGCTCAAAAGGAAATTAGTGATATTGCTGACAATTTAATAGGTTCATCAGATTTAATATCAGTAGTAGAATAGGAAATTGCAAGCTTTGAAGAGAAAATAGAAAAACTTAAAAAAGATAAGGAAAGGTTAAAATTTAAGGTAAAGGAACTAAAGTGCAGACTAGGTGCTAAACTGGATATCCTCATCTCTTTGAGAAAAGAGATTTATGAGGCTCTTGTTCCAAGACTTAAGACACCATAAGAGAAAATGCACTTTCTCACCAGTATAATCTAGAGGAATGAAGTAGCACTAAAAGATAGTGAAATAATCTACAATAGTCTGAATGTTGCTTTAGTGGATTTATATCAGATTGTAACCAACTAGTTACAGGGATCAAGACAGGAACTACACTCAATTGACATTGAATGACAACCTTTGTCAATGATGCCAAAGGGGGAGTAGTAAAGGATGAGAAAAAGAAATAAGGATGAGAAAAATGTATGACAAAAGAGATCATCTGCTCAGGGGGAGCACTCAGTTTTAACAGTTTTGGTAAGACAGTTTTGGACAACATTTTTAGGATACAATTTTGGCTTTTTCTCATGAGTGTTGCCATCAATGCCAAAGGGGGAGATTGTTGGTGAATGCACACTCTAATGATAAATTGTAGGTGATTGAAGGTATTTTCATTGATGGCAACCTTACAATCCTATGGAACTGGCACCGGTAGACACTGACACAGGCACAAACACCAGCACCGACAATAGCAAAGATGTTTACCGGCACCCTGGCCAACAAGATTTTGTTTATTGTATTTTGTTTATAATTGTAAAATCTTTTTGTAAGTTTACAAGGCGAACTGTAAAAAGGCTCATATATAAGTATGAGATTTTGTAGAACATCTAAAATAGGAAATTTGCCAAGATAGAGATTATGTGTGAATATTAAGGTAGATTTTGGAATAAGGTTTATGATTATTGCAAGAACTTAAACCAGTATTGAACCTGGCATAGCAGATGCTGATTCTGATGAAAAATGATGAACAATTAGTACCAAACTAGTACTAAGAGGGGGGGTGAATCAGTATAGACAAAAAGACTTTCCCTCAACTAGTTTGACTGCAAAGATTGCACTTAACTAGTAAACAGTAACACCGGTCTAAATCAAGGCACTACTAGTAAAACATAGTGAGAATGTGAAAGACATAAATCAATAACGCTTAGATCTCCACACAATCTAATATCTCATTTCCACTTCACCCATATGCATAAACAAGTAATATATCATCAGAAATATAATGACTGCTAGTTCAACATGCTTTACCACTTGGTAGAAAATATTAAAGCATCACATGAAAAGCATCACACACGACACACTGATTTTTCAAGTGGAAACCCAGCTAGGAAAAACAACAGTGGGGTTGAATACCCACAAGCTACTCTTTGAACTCTTCTGAAGTCCACTCTGTTAGGAGCCTAGTCCGGTTAAAGACTTTTACAATAGGTTCTGCTAGGAACCTATCCTACTAGGGATCACCCTATTAAGGGATGGCTAAATACTTGGATAAAAGGTTAGAACCCTGGTAAAGGTTACCTCGCAAGATGATTTGAAGAACTCATTGAATTGAGTCACCCTGTTAAAGGATTTACACAAAATCTTGTTAAAGCTACCTGGTTAAGGGATTTTCCAACTGCTGAAATGGTTAGAAGTCAATAGGTAATACACTGATCGGATAACAGCACACAATGCCATGGCATATCCTCTTTAGCTCCTTTTCTTATGCAATCACACTCTACAGGTATCAACACACTTCTCCAGTCTAGCAAGAATCAAGTATCTCTTCACTTGGATACACACATAACATTTACCAACTTCAAAATGGAAAACATCATCGACCTTATAGGAAATAGATAGGTCAGTAGCATAAACCCTAAACCCTAAACATTTAGGTTTAACAATTCAATTAGTTCAATCCTGACCATTAATCACACTACATTGAATACAATAGTGTTGAATAGATCTCAAGACGTTCTCCAATGTTCATTCTTTGTTGCTTCAGGAAGTTGATAACCCATCACACGCTCTCCATCATTTACAGAGACTTCACACATTCCTGAGGTAGATAGGATCAAACTTCTTCATGCAAGATCCTCAAGGAAACCCTTCACATGCACAAGGATGATGTGGCAACACAATCTGATCTTCATTACAATGCTAACTCATCACAAGATGTCATCGGTTGAATCACATAGGCTTGGAATGCATCAACTGGAAACCCTGAAGCTGAGATGACCAACTATTAGTCGTGCCAAATGAAACCCTAATACAAAAATTCCCATATACAGGTTCTCATTCTAGCATACCGCTTCACTTTTTCACATATACCGGTTCACAATATCATACCGGTTCTCTTGCCAGTTTCCTTACTTCAATATACCAGTTCACACTTCATCATATTGACATCAATGACAACATACAATATCATCATGTCATCAAGCTCTGCACATATGCCAACAATCTCCCCCTTTGGTATGGATGGCAATATACAAAGATATCTCTTTGCTATACATCTTCTCCCCAATACTACAGATATCTTATCCGCTTCACATCTTCTCCCCCTTTGACAACAATGCAAAAGTGAAGGCACAAATAGCTATGTTCCACTATGTTGCTCCCCCTAAGGAGTAGCATCCTTCAACATACCAATCCTAAAAAATATTTATCAATGCAATACCTAACTGATGTGGAACACACACCTTTAGTTAACCTCTTGAAGGGGTGGCACCCCTAATTCTCCTCTTAAATAGGTAAATGTAGCCTTTGGTAGAGGCTTGGTGAATATGTCTGCTAACTGCTGCTTACTGGAAACATGTTCCAATACAACCTCTTTGTTCTGAACCTTCTCCCTTAAGAAATGATACTTGAGGTCAAAGTGCTTGGTTGTAGCATGCAAAACTAGATTCTTGGAAATATTAATTGTACTTGTGTTATCACAAAATATACTCATCGGTTCAAATACAGGGACTTTGAAACCACTTAATACACGCTTCATCCAAATTGTCTGAGTGCAATTCACAAATGTTGCAAGATATTTTGCTTCTATTGTAGACTAAGAGATACAACTCTGCTTCTTACTCATCCATGAGACTAGTCTACCACCAAGAAATAATGCACCACCGGTTGTGCTCTTTCGGTCATCCACATTACCAGCCCAATCAACATCTATAAAGACTTTAAGGTTGAAATCATTACTGTATGGATACCATAATCCATACTCAATAGTTCCCTTCAGATATCTAAGAATCTACTTGACTGCTACCAAGTGGGATTCTCTTGGATTTTTCTGGAACCATGTAGTAATGCCCACTACATGTGCAATATCTGGTCTACTATGTACTACATAGTGCAACTTACCAATCATTGATCAGTATTCCTTCTCATTCACCAATGTTATGTCATCCTCTTTTGATAATTTACAACTAGTCACCATCGATGTACCAACTGGTTTGTTGTCTTCCATGCCAAAGGTCTTCAACACCTCTTTGACATACTTGGATTGAGTGCTAAAGATATCATCTTCCATTTTTTGAATCTATAGTCCAATGAAGAACTTAATCTCCCCTATAAGTGACATCTCAAATTCCTTCTTCATCTCATCTGCAAAATCATGACTCATCTTGTCATCTCCACCAAAAATTATGTCATCAACAAATACTTCACAGATCAAAATCTAATCTCCTTCTGACTTCAAATAGATATTTCTATCTTCACTTGTTCTTTCAAATTCAATCTTCACAAGATGGGAGTGTAAGCATTCATACCATGCTCTAGGTGCCTGCTTCAATCCATACAAGGATTTATGTAGCCTACACCATCTCATTGTCTTTTGATAGGGAAAACCCATTTGGTTGCTCTATATACACCTCCTCTTCAAGTATTCCATTCAGGAATGCATATTTTACATCCATTTGATATACTTTGAATCCCTTGAAGGGTACATATGCAAGAAGCATACGAAATCCTTCCAATCTAGCTACTAGAGCAAAGGTTTCTCCATAGTCTTCTCCTTCTTCTTGAGCATATCCCTTACACACCAGTCTGGCTTTATTTCTTACCACTGTGCCATCTTCATTCAACTTATTTTTGAAAACCCATTTGGTGCCAATGACATTTTTATGCTCAAGTCTGGATACCAAATACCATGTACCATTATTTTCTATCTGGTCAAGTTCCTCTTCCATTTCCTTGATCCAATCTTCATCTTTATGTGCCTCTTTAAAAAATTTTGGCTTAAATTTAGAGATCATGCAAGAAGCTTTCTTTGACCTTTCTTCTTGTAAGAATTCCAGCATCATTGTCTCCTATGATCTGTATTGGATCATGATTCAACTTTACATACCTAGGAATGAAATTAATAGATCCCTCTTGCTTTTCTTCTTAATCCT
Organism: Cryptomeria japonica; assembly: GCF_030272615.1. NCBI lineage: Eukaryota > Viridiplantae > Streptophyta > Pinopsida > Cupressales > Cupressaceae > Cryptomeria > Cryptomeria japonica. The sequence goes on along the minus strand of NC_081413.1, from coordinate 446,625,012 downwards.
CATCTTCATCAGCATCAACATCTACCGGTGTAGAAGCACTGTTATTGGTACTAGGCTGTTTTGCAACCGGTTCCCAAAAGCTTACAACTAGTTCATCTACCACTCACTCATGGCTGGTTTCCTCAGGTTTCTCAGAGGTTTCATCAACTCTAACATTCATACTTTCAACAATTATCTGAGTCCTATTGTTGAAATATTTGAGAGCTTTTCTCTTAGTGGAATACCCTAGGAATATTCCCTTATCACATTTTGCATCAAACTTTCTCTGGTGTTCACTGCTCTTGATATAACAATTGCTACCAAACACTCTAAAGTAGCTTACTACAAGAGTCTTACCGGTCCAATACTCATAGTGTTTTATCCTTACCTTTCTTCATGAGTACCCAGTTCATTGTGTAGACTGCAGTATTCACCATTTCTCTCCAAAAAGTGTGAGCAATGTTTCCTTGAATTAGCATGGTTCTAGCTGCTTCAACTACTGTCTTATTGTTCCTTTCTTCTAGGCCATTCTGTTGTGGATTCTAGGGGGTAGATAGTTGCCTCTTGATGCCATTTTCTTCATAGTACTTGTTGAATTCACCAGAAGTGAATTCTCCTCCTTGATCAGTTCTTAGGCACGTAATCCTCTTACTGCTTTCCTTTTCGACTAGTGTTCTGAAAGCTTTGAACTTTCCAAAAGCTTCAAACTTATCTTTCAAGAATGTGACCCACATCATTCTTGAGTAGTCATTAGTGAGAATCATAAAGTACCTATCTCCCAGCACACTTTTAGTTTTCATAGGGCCACACAAATCAGTATGCACAAGATCAAGTAGATTGTCTGTAGTGAAAGATTTACCTTTGAAGGTTGAGGAAGACATTTTCCCCAATTGACACTCTCTGCACAAAGGATTCTCTAGTTTTCTCAGCATAGATAATCCTCTAACTGCCTTGATCTTAATGGCCTTCACAATATTATCAAAGTTTACATGCCAGAGTCTCCTATGCCATATCCAGCTATCACCAAACTTAGCCATTAGACATGTACTGATATTTGCATTCAGCTAAAATAAGTTACCTCTGGTTTGTATACCGGTGGCCATCAGTTCACCACTCTTTCCTTTTATTTTACACACTCCATTTTTCAATTCCAGAGTGAGTCCATTATCATTCAGCTAGGCAACACTCAAAAGGTTGTGCGTGAGACCTTCTACCCAATACACAGTATCAACACTTCTTTTTCCATTTAGAGAGATGGACCCTCTGCCTTTTACCATACATGGTACATCATTACCAAATCGGACCACACCACCATCATACTCTTCTAGAGTCAGAAACTTACTCCGGTCACCAGTCATGTGGTGAGAACAACCACTGTCAATAATCCACTCAATGGAATTATCAAAGTGAGAGACAAGAGCCTTCTTGTCTGACACATCTTCCTTAACTGCTACAAACACAATGTCTTCACTTTCATTATCTTCTGATTCCTCATCAGTGACACCTTCATCAACTGCTACAAAATAGTTTCTCTTGTTTCCTCCTTTGAACTTCTTGACCTTCTTTGGTTTGTCCTTATTTTCACCATTAGGATAGTTTACAACAATGTGTCCTATCCTATTGCAAGAAAAGCATTTCAAAGGGAGCTTACCTCTATATTTACCAGTTCCCTTAGGAAGTCTCTTGGCAAGAAGAGCTTCAAATTCCATCAGGATCTCCTCATCATCCATTTCTCTTCTTTGTCTTGGTTCACAACTAGTGCTAGCTTCTTTTCCCTTTCTAGATGGTGCAGCAGATGCTCTAAAGGCTGATTCAGTCTTCTAAATTCTACCATCATAATTATTTAGCTCATATGTGGTCAACTTAGCAATGATGGAGTCTAGGGATACCTTTGTCTTGTCTATAGACCTCAACTCCTGAATAGCAGCAATCCTTATTGCATAGACTAGTAACAAGGATCTCAAGAATTTGCTAACAACAGTGGAATCATCTATTTTACCTCCTGCACTCTTGATGTCTCCAACAACAGTTTTGATTCTTATTCCATATTATTGAATGGTCTCTCCTTCAATCATCTGCATATCTTCAAACTTTCCCTTAAGGCTCTCTTCCTTATCTTGTTTCACATGCTCATCACCACCATAGATATTCTCCAGAGCATCCCATACTTCTTTGGGATTGTCTTTATCCTGAACATCAATAAACTCAATGTCAGATAGACTACTGATTAGGGCTTCCATGACTTGCCCATTCTCCTGAATCTCTCTTCTTTGATCTTCGGTGAGAGTACCAGTAGGGATAACATAAGAATTCTCAACATAGCTCTAGTGTTGAGCACCCATGCTTCTAATTTAGATCTTCATTCTGTCCTTCCATATCTTAATGTTATCTCTGTTGAACTTTGGACCTTCCCTCTTCATCATTAGAGTACGATCTTTTCCTCAAGCAGTTAAGCTTACAACACAGAGGACCTGGAGGAAGCTCTGATATCAATTGATGAATAATGATGAATAGTTAGTACCAAACTAGCACTGAGAGTGGGGGGTGAATCACTACAGACATAAAGAATTTCCTTGAGCCAGTTTGACTACAAAGACTGCACTTAACTAGTAAATAGTAACACTGGTCTAAATCAGGGCACTACCAGTAAAACATAGTGAGAATGTTAAAGACATAAACCGGTAATGCTTAGATCTCCACACAATCTAATATCTCATTTCCACTTCACCCATATGCATAAACAAGTAATATATCATTAGAAATATAATGACTGCTGGTTCAATAGGCTTTACCACTTGGCAAAAAATATTAAAGCATCACACATGACACACTGATTTTTCATGTGGAAACCCAACTGGAAAAAACCACAGTGGGGATGAATACCCACAATAGGTTCTTCTAGGAACTGATCCTGCTAGGGATCACCTGGTTAAGGGATGGCTAAATACCTGGTTAAAGGTTAGAACTCTTTTAAAGGTTACCTCACAAGATGATTTGAAGAAATCATTGAATTGAGTCACCATGTTAAAGGATTTACACAAAATCCGATTAAAGCTACTCGGTTAGGGGATTTTCCAACTGCTGAAATGGTTAGAAGTCAACAGGTAATATACTAATCTGATAACAACACACAATGCCAAGGTACATCCTCTTTAGCTCCTTTGCTTCTCCAATCACACTCTACAAGTATCAACACACTTCTTGGTCTAGCAAGAATCAAGTATCTCTTCACTTAGATACATACATAATATTTTCCAACAACTTAAAAATGGAAAACATCATCGACCTTATAGGAAATAGATAGGTCGGTAGCATAAACCTTAAACCCTAATCATTTAGGTTTAACAATTCAGTCAGTTCAATCCTGACCGTTAATCACACTGCATTAAATACAACAATCTTGAACAGATCTCAAGATGTTCTCCAATGTCCATTCTTTGCCACTTCAGGAATTTGATAACCCATCATGTGCTCTCCACCATTTATAGAGACTTCACACATTCCTAAGGTAGATAGGATCAAATTTCTTCATGCAAGATCCTCAAGGAAACCCTTCACACACACAAGGCTAGCGTGGTAACACTATTTGATCTTCATTACAATGCTAACTCATCACAAGATGTCATTGGTTGAATCACATAGGCTTGGAATGCATCAACTGAAAACCCTGAAGCTAAGACTACCAACCGGTAGTCATGCCAAATGAACCCCCGATATAAAACTTCCCATATACCGATTCTCATTCCAACATACTGCTTCACTTTTTCACATATATTAGTTCACAATGTCATACCGGTTCTCTTGCCAGTTTGCTTACTTCAATATACGGGTTCACACTTCATCATATTGACATCAATGACAACATACAATATCATCATGTCATCAAGCTTTGCACATATGCCAATAGATTCGAAGCAGTACATGACATTGGATTTATATAAACCACTTTTTTAAGTTAGTGAGACTTCCCTTTTTGTATTTAAGCAGTGATCTTTAAGCAGTTGGTCTTCCTACATGTGCAGGCCCCTATTATATTAGTAATATTCACTTATTGGTGAGTGAGCAAATATTGTGGGTCACAAATCCCATGAAGTTTTTTCCCACACTGGGTTTCCTCGTTAAAAATATTGTGTTATGGTGTTCTTTCTATGTTGTGTTTACTGGTCTTATTTACTACATTAATTCTGGTTTAATGGTACACTGTTTTGGAATGCAATTCATTTAATAAGTTCAAAAAATCCATTAATCAATTAGATAGTGATTCACCCCCCCTATTAGTATCTTTGGGAATCCTAACACAGATAGGTTTTTCTTCGGCACCGACGGAAATAAATGGATTGTCAAACTAATGGAAATAACGGCTCCTGCTATTTCTTCCTCCTTCTCGTTGACTGCTACGTCATACATTATTTTCAACAAACAAATCAAGGCAAGATTTGTGAAGTACCACCATGAATGGTCATTAAGTAATCTAAATACGAAGAAAGGTGGCAGCATAAGTTACTTCATTTGATGTTGTCATTCTTGCAGAAAGCATTAAAGATAGTTTAAAGAGAAATTTTTTTTTTTTCATGTATTAGGATGGTCTTGCCTCATGACAATGAACTGCCATTTCATAACTCACATTTGAATTGGCCAGAGAAAGAGCAAGAGGATATAGTCTGACAGTTACAGTCTTTTGCATGGAAAGCACAAACTAATTTTAGTGAATATAGGAGGGCCACATCTATACTAGATAAGATTGTAGAACAAGTCTAAAATCATGAACAACACTTGTAGAATGAGCTAGTGGTGAGAAGAAATTTGAATAATTAACTTTGGTAAAATGGTACTCCTAGTTGGATGAGGTCTCGTATTGCAACCCGATGCCAACCCAGTGCAGTGGAAAATTCTTCTAAGCATGTCTAACTTTTTTTAAGCTATTGTGTTTGATTGGAAAGAATTTGAAGATATCTTTCTAAGGCTAGTCAAAGAAGAAGAGAAGGCAGATGAGATCGACAGATGGATTGTGGAGCTGAACACGGTACCAGACAATGGAGCCTGAAGGTCCTTGTAGCCTTACCTATTGTGAGGCAGTTTATATTTTGTGTTTCTCTTTAGGATTTTTGTTTTGAAATGGTCATGATCAAGACCATTAGCTTTAGTAACCATTTCTTGGAAACGGAAAAGATGGGAGGATTATAGCTATAAATAGGTAGATTAGTTAATTTGAAAGAATCTTTTGGGAAAACTTTGTTTTTCTCATTAGAACAAAACTTCTATGCATATGGTTATCTACTATTATAATATAAAGGAAATGCTACTGGTTTTCGTATATTCATAAGCTTTGAATTATGGCATGTGGATGTTTTTTGTTCTTTGAAATGGATGTCAGTTGGTGAATTTATGTTGAAATGGTGGATGCTTTAAATTTTCAGTTGTTATGGAATAATAGCTATGAATGGTATTTCATAGTTGCTTTATTTTAAAATCTGAAAATTCTAAAAATAGTAGTTAGTATTGTGAATACCTTTTACAAATATTTTTGGTTAAAAGCTCTTCCCTTATTTTCCTTCTGGTTAAAAGAAAATGAGTTGTTGGTCTATTCATTGAAAATCATTAAAAGGTAGCTGCCACCTTGTAAAATAAGCAGAGAATAATTTAGTTCATATTTGGTTAGATTGGTTCAATTGTGGTTACATTTGTCATCTCCATGGGTGTGAGAATATAGAGTTAGGTGACAAATCTATTAACCAATAGCTTTTTTGTTGACTCCCCTGGGGAAAGATTTTAGTGTGCCTTGGAAAATATTTTAAATGTCTTTCGATAAGAAGGCTAAATGTCTTTTGATAAGAAGGTTGGTTATCATAGTTTAACACATGGTCCATCTTTGAAAAGAGAGAAGAGTTTCCAAAAGGGTGATGCATGAAATTCTTGTGTTACGGAACCGACAAAGGTAACCTTAGAGAAATCTAGAGGAAAATATAAAGGCAATCCTAAGGAACTATTATCAGATTCTTTTGAAGAGGAAATGACATCAGAGGAATTTAAAACAACTCATGTTTCAAGTTGACTTTGTCGAGGTTTTGATAGTGACTTCTGATGTGGTGTAGCTGACGATAAAGTTCACATCACTGAGATCGAAGTCAAAAAGTTCATAAGCATTTTTGGTGGGATTGGAAAGAAGGAAAGATTGCATCAAGATAATTCCTAAGATGGGCTCTTGCATGCAAGAGAGGATGAAATCCTCCTGAAGTTTGACCCTATACTTTTGGAATATGATAATGGGATGTCGTCAAGTACTACTTGTGTGAGTCATGACCTTCATGTTGATCAGCTAGGAAAGGATCCTCTATCTAAAGGTTATTCTATCAACTTGGTCAACCCTATACAGAATGAAGCATTCAAAGAAGATTTATTTTCTCTTTCGACGGGGCAGTCCCTTACACAAGGGATGGAGATTAAATGGAACCCTTTGAATCTGCTGTATTATCTTGCAGAATGTTTTAACGATGCCTAGACAAGATATAATCCTCTTTTTGAAGTGATGAATTTTCAATTGAAAGTGTAGACATCTAAAAATGGTCAACGTTTGTGGAGTCATACATTAACATTTGCGCATTGCCTTATTTTAGGGTTCTTGCATCACATTAACATTTCTTCTATGTTGCACACTTGGTCTTTATCATTTGTGAGCATCGAGTCCTTCTTCTACATTCCTCATTTTTCTCACTTTCAAATTAGGTCTTGTCGATAGCAATTTTCAGTCATGATTTTGGTCGATCCTTGTCCTTGTCAATCTCATCATTTTACGATCAATTTGTCATTGATCCTTGTCCTTGTCAGCCTTGTCATTTTGCGATCGATTCATCATCGATCCTTTTCCTTGTCAATCTCATCATTTTGCAATCGATTCGTCTTCGATCCTTGTCCTTGTCAATCTTGTCATTTTGCGATCGATTCGTCATCGATCCTTATCAACTTGTCAATCTCGTCATTTTGCGATCGATTCATCATCGATCCTTGTCCTTGTCAATCTTGTCATTTTGTGATCGATTCGTCATCAATCCTTGTCCTTCTCAATCATGTCAATTTGGATCGATTAGTCATTGTTCCTCATCAATTGGCACCTATCAATTTGATCTCCTTGTTAATCTTGGTCAATTTGTCATTGATTTTTGTCAACCAATCTCAATCATTTATCAACATTGGTCCTTTGTCAATTAGAATCATGATCAAACCTACATTAATTTCTTGTTGTCTTGACCTAATTCCTTATCCTCTTATTTCTAGGGTTTTATGATTTGTTCATTTAATCCTTTTCTTCTTCTTTGCGGGTTAAATAAATCTATTTATTTAGTCCTAGGTCCCTTTCATGAATTAATTAATGGATGAAAACCTATTAATTAATTCACCTAATTTCTATTTCATCTTTTTCTTCAATTTTCTAATTTTCTAATTTCTCCTAATTTCTAATTTCTATTTCTATTTCAATCTTGTCATAATTTATCATGCATTTTGCATAGCAACTTGTCATAATTTGTCATAATTTGTCATACTCCTTGCATAGAAAATTGTCATTTGTCATAATGTTGCCATTCTTGATTTGAATTTCCTTTCAAATCTCTTCATGCTAATCTTTTCCTCTCTCCAATTTGTCTATAAATTGGTTGAGTTTCTTCAATGAATCAATCAATCAATCAATCACATTTTTGAGTAACCTTATGCTACGAATTTCATCTCTCAACAACTGGCTTTCCATGTGCATTTTGCACTTGTAGGTGAAATCCACATCAAATTTGAAGGTGAAAGAAGAACAATGGAGCCACATGAAGGAGATATCTATGTCGGTTTGCTTCAATTTCATTCAATTTGAATATCTTGTCTTTATGTCTTCATTGATTGGATTAGGATTGTTTTCATTGCAGTTTTAGATTTTGTGATTGTCCTAATTGCTATTTGTTTTGATGCTTCTCAATTTCCTAATCTACATTTTGGTGAACCCAACGTGAAGTAACCTCTTAACCATGTTTTGAGTGCTTTTGAGCTGTTTGCAGGTGAAAAACTCAAGAAACAGGGTGACTTGGAGCTTTCTGGGCACTTATGTGCCTGTGTTGAGGCATTTTGTGCCTGTGTTGATGGGTTTTGCACCTATGTAGATGGGTTATGCACCTATGTTGATGGGTTATGCGCTTGTGTTGATGGGTTATGCACCTGTGTTGAGTCATTTTGCACTTGTGTAAGGCCAGAAACAAAGGTAAAATCAATTGTTTTTTACTTGCAAGTTTGTTTATTTTCATTCTCTTTCTTGCATTCTGGTTTTTCTTCGGTACTAATTCTTTGTGTAGCATCTTGGCATTACATGTGACAAAGACTAAAAATACAACTACTAACGAATCTTATGATGGACGCAGTCAAAGACTCTCATTAAAACATCTTGCTTGCGATTTTTAAAGTAGTTGCACATTTCATCTCTTAAAGGTTAATAAACACCATGCATGCTTTGTCTATTTTTAATTTGATTGCATGTTTTAACCCTTAGAACTAGGCCTGCCTCCCAATTTTCCTGGCACTTCACATAGGCATTAGTGAGAGGAAACGACCCAAAGTGGTGATGGGCTAAAGCCAAGCTCTTCCGAACCACTCTAAATAACTATGGATGCAACAAAAGTTGTAGACAACGGGTGCTGGAATGGTATTGCGATGATTTATTCGCTGGATAAATACCCACCCGAATGGATGCCCTTCCTAGAATATCTTGTTTTTAGATGCCAAAATCCTTCTATCTATTGGCTCAGGCATTGTGATACGCGCATGCCGAAGACACCTCTCATGTACTCCTCAGTTAGAGATAGCAAGTTCTTGGGAAGTAATGCCCCTTGAACTCAAAGCTTGGTATGCCCGAGAAGTGAGTGCACTGTAAGGGGGAGCCAGTGCTACCAAGTGTCTAGCTATCCAGCTGAGTGTTGTATTTTATGGTTAGAGGATTCAACAGATATTGCCCTTGCCAACCATAGGATTTGTTGTGAATGTGCTTGATTGTCTTGAGTCAAAGTCAAACAAACATTTTGTCTTCTGTGATTGTCAAAGGTTAAATCAAAAACAAACTTTCAAAAGTGCTCATAATCAACTTGGGTTTTGAAAATCAACAACCTTCAATTCAAAACAAAATCCAAACAAAAGTCCAAATTTGTCCAAGTATTCATCCAACATTTGAACATGGCTTGTCAAAACATTGAATATCTTTGTTTCAAAATTCATGTCACTTTAGGCTAGGTTTTGCATAGTCCAACTTAGGTCCTAGGACATATTGTCATCTCCCTTCATTTTAGTCCTTGTCATTGCAAGTGTCCTCATTTTGCACTTAGGTTCAAAAATCATTTCCCTAGGTTTGCATTTCATTGCCATACCCAAGCTATATTTCCATTTTGTTTTGATAATCATTTCCTTCTTGCATTTAGTCTCAAAATTTGGTTTGTCAAACTTGAAAAATCAAAACTTTGGATGATACCCTAAGTTGTTGTTAGGGAGTCTTGACCTTGTCTAAAACTTGTCCTTTTATTAATATCATTTTTGTCAAACCTAGCTTAGTATCCAAGCATATAGGTGAGACATTGTCAATTTGTCCTATTGTCATTTGGTCCTTTGTCCTTTAAGGTCTTGGCTTGATTCCAACTTCCCAAGGTTGAGTCTTTAGGTTTTCGTTCCAAAAAGTTTGTCCAAATCTTGAAAAACAACAAAAACATAGGTTGCATTCTTGCCATAGATTACATTTTCATCTATTTAGGTTGCATTTAGTTGCATATCATACATCATCCTTTTAAAATCAAAAAAATCCCAAAGATATTGCATTTGCATAGTGACATGCCTGTTGAAACAAGGTCAAAATCTAAGAAGATGGGTGAACCAACATATCAACCCATTGACAATGTATCAAACTCACAGTTTCAACCTAGTCAAACATTACAAGTTGAAGGTTCGTCAAACACATCATTACCACAATATGGAATGGTTCCACTTGGACCACCTCCATTATATGAGCCAGTGTTTGTACCCATGAAACTGGGATATGGGAGAGTTCCACCAACACCAAGGGAAAATGCACCTTTTGACTGGAATCAACTGAACCTGCAACATGAAATTCAAACTCAAACATTACATGAGGAAAAAACTCTTTCACAAGGATTTGGTTCACATCAAGGCATTCAACAAGAAATAAATCCAAATGTTTTACCAAATTCTTCATCAGATTCCGATGCTTCCGATGATATTGATATGTTCCTTAAAGATCCGAAGTTGACAAAAAAGATGGATAAATTCTTGAACAAGGTCTTTAAGATGTTTCCACAAAAATATCTTGATATGATGAGTAATGTGACCTCCTCAAATGAGAAAATTAATGTGCAAAAACAACAAGGCGGTGAGCTATTAAGTTTCTCTCCACATCCAAATGAAGAAAATGTGCAACAAGAACCTCAACACACCTTGATGAGTAAGCGTGCTTCAAAAAATTTGACAGTGACTATTCCACAAAAGTCAACATTTGAAACAATAAACAATCCATTATTTAATACAACACCTTTAGCACAAGATTAAATGATGGCCACAAAAATGTTGACAAATGTCCCTCAACAAGAAATGATTCCTCGAATAATTACAAGTGGATCAAAATCTAAGATGCAAGAAAGCTTTATGACTTGAATGCCTGATCTTACGAATGTTCAAAACAATTCTACAATGCAACAAAGTTTCTATGTCCCATCAAGTTCAATATGTTTGGCAAATACTCAAGTACCTGTAATGCAAAATATTGTGATAGATCCTTCAATAGTGGCAACACAAAGAGCCACAAACAGTGGTGTGCACCAACAACAAGTGTTGCAACAATTAAGGAATACACAAAAGGCACAATCGAATGCGCAAACAAGCAATGCACAACAACAACAATATCGCATTCAACAACACATTGCAGTGTTTTCTGCACCATTACAAGTTAATTAAAACTTGCAACCACCACAATGGATTGGACAAACAACACAGCAAGTCAATGCAAGTGACATCCCCCATCTCAAGGAGAAAAAATAGAAACCTCCCAAACAAAGTTTTTTGCAAATGATGGGATTTACATCAGGACAACAATAGTTGGCACAAAGTCAGCAAATTCTGATTCGTCAGCATCAATAGCAACATGTGCCTCAATATGGCTAGGCAAAACAAGTTATCATACATCACAACCACAACTGATGTCCATGCAATATCAACAACACCCTCAACTGCAATATCAACCAAGGCTACAAATGATGATCCCACCACAAGAAGCATAACAAAAGGGTCAATGTCAAGGCATGGCACAACCATAGCAACAAGAGCTATATCAAGAACTTTATATGCTAGAGACACCAAAGACAACAATTTTAGAGCATCAACAACCAATGGAGAGCATGATGTATCAACAAAAAGTACACCCAAGAGTGAATGATGAACTTCCAAAATCTTCGCTATCTGACACAATTGCACAACAGCTTGAGAAGTTGCAATGACAAGTCGACGCATTGGAAACCAAAGGGACAAAGAAATTATACACAGATCAAGATTTATGTCCTAATCCATTTGACAAGAGCTTGTACATGCCTCCCTTTCCTAAGCATTTTGAGGCACCTAATTTTGAGAAATATAAAGGGAAAGGCAATCCAAAAGACCATATTTGAGCATTTTTCACAGCATGTACTGAAGTGAGCTATGAGGAAACATATTTGATGCACTTATTCGCATGAAGTCTCACAGGACAAGCCATGGATTGGTATTCACATTTGCCAGGGAACATAAAGACATGGTCGGAATTGGCTCAAAAGTTTATATCCCACTTCGCATTCAACATTGACAGTGAAGTGACCATGTTAGATTTATGCAACACCAAGCAAAAGCAAGGTGAACCATTAGTGACTTTCTTACAAAGATGGTGAAGCTTGTATAGTCATTCTTCCCTAGATATACCTGAAGAACAAGTGAACTTATTTATTCAAAATTTGGTCCTAGAAATGATGTATGAGCTCAAATTGAAAATTCCTAGTACCATTGAGAAGCTCATTAAGAAAGGGATGAACATTGAAATTACTCTTGTAGCTAAGGGACTCATTAAACTCAACAAAGATAGTGATAACACAAACAATTCAGGGGACAAAAATAGATTTTGGTACAAAAACAAGAATGTCACTAATGATGGAGTTGTCGACGCAAGAGAAGTGAATGCAAATCAACCCATGTTCACGATAAAGAAATTGAGTGCTCCTAATATGTCAGCTATGCAACAAAATCAAACACAAGCAAGCAATGTTACTCAATAGCCACAATACCAACAGTATAATCAACAACAAGGTCAGCAACAAAACCAGCAACGAAAACCTTTCAGATCAAGGGATGGGCCTCTTCGATAGTTTACGCCATTAGGAGAGCCTATTGAGTCAGTAATGAAACAATTAATACAAGCAAATTTTATCACATTACCAGATGTCAAGGAAGAACCATTGGTAAAGCTGCATTGGTGGAATGATAATGCATATTGTGAATACCATCGGTCAAAAGGACATAAAACCGCATCGTGTTTTCAATTGAAACATATGATTCAAGACTTGTTAGATCAAGGATTAATTGAGGTAGACCCAACCAATGCGATCTCTAACACTGATCATACAATTTTCAAAACTCCTTTGCTTGATCATGACAAGGGAAAAGCATCTTCTTCAAACTCTACCCAAACAATGAATCTTAATTATGCAAATACTGGTTATAACAATGTCATCAATTGTTTCTAAGCGTCCAATGAGTATGTTTCCACCATCAAAATAAAGGGATAAGGTCCTTCTTGCGCAGTCACCAATCGTCGATACAAAATAGTCCTGAAAGGAGCTCCTGCAGTTCCTCCCAAATCAACTCCTACGAGTCAGTATAATCTCCTAGATCATCTGGGGAAGACACCTACACAAATATCAATTCTTGAGTTGTTGAAAATGTCCCCTATGCATCGCGCAGTCCTAGATAAAGCTTTAACTGAGTCCACCATCCTGACAGACATTGATGTTGACCATTTTCAAGCCCAAATTGGACATCTAGTTGTTTCCCAACACGTTGCCTTTTTTGATAACGATATTTCCCCTGATAAGCTCCCTCATAATGATCCTTTACATCTTGAAGTCTTTGTCCATAATTGCAATATCTGACAAGTCTTGATAGATGGTGGAGAAGGTCTTAACATCTATACCTTGAGAGTAGTCATTGGTCTTGGTTATACAGAAAATGACATTGATTCTTCCAAAAGAATAACAATCGAAGCATATGATGATGTTGAGCACCCATCTAAAGGGGTAATTTCATTGCCTATCAGAGTCGGTCCAATGACAGAGAACACTTTCCTGCAGGTCCTAGGCCTTGATCTCCCTTACAATATGATTCTTGGCTACTTGTGGATCCACGCAATGAAAGCAGTTCCATCTACTTATCATCAGTGTTTTAAATATCCTTACAATGGGACTGAGATAACAATTCTAGAAGATCGTAATCCATTTCAATTTTGTGCTAATCTAAAGGATTCCCCATAGCAACAAGTCCCAGTCAATAGAGAGGCCCACTCACATAATTATGTGGATCCTAATGAGTTGTTAGATTCTATCAAAGGAAAATTGAAGATACAGGACCAAGGATGCGGAGAGTACTCAATAGCTCAAACATTCCTCATTGGGAATTTACCAATATCTCCAAAATCACATGGCTAACCACATTTGTTGCAAAAGGAACCTAAGACAGTCATTCAATATCAACCCCCCACTACATTTACAAAATGGGGTGAACTTAACAAGGAAACTTTTGATGATGATGTAATAGATTGGCTTTATAAGGATCAAATTGATACACCACCTGTCAAGTTGCCAGTGGAGCGGTATGGAAAAGGGTTTACTATACTAGAGAAAAAGGGATATGATGGCTGTAGTGGTTTGGGACCTGATAAGAAAGGAAGACTAGAACCTATTATACCTTAGATGTGACATCCAACTTTAGGGTTAGGTTTTGTACCATTGCGAATTGGACCCTCATCTACCAAACTGACCTCATGTGGAAAGGGGCATGACTCTCATGATGAAACAACACCTAAGGATACCCAACCTGAAATTGATTCCAATGAATGGGAATGGAGTTCCTTATCTTCTAGCTCCTATGCCCTTGAAAATGTTTTCCTTGACCCTGATGATTTGCCCATGGAAGACAAATATGAAATAACTCCCCCTCCCAAAATGTGTCCTAATGCTTGGATAGAGTCATTCTAGGACCCAAGCTCTGAATTAGATACAAGCAGTTCAGACAGTGATACCATGAACATTCTTATCCTTACCATCTTGGCCCTAACTCTCCTTGAAACCGATGATGACATGCCCCTCGTCTATCCACAACTTATCCAACATGACCAACAAGAACTACTTAAATTGGATTGTTTTCAAAATGACGAAGCCTTATAGAATTCCTTGGACTAGGGGAAGGCATACCATGAGGTGATCATAAGGCAGGGTTTGCTATTGATTTAGATTCCATAGCATATTTTGGGGAGTCAACTCCATCTTCTAGTCACAAAAATGAAAAAGAAAAAGAAAAAGTAAGAAATCAAAAGAATGGGTCTTTGAGTGAAAACCGTAAGGCACTCTCTAACCATAGAAAAGTAAAAATAAAAGACATACCTGTGGGTGAAAACCTCTCTGAGGCGTCCAAAGGTGGAAGATTGGACATACCCTCGTCAAGTCAGGATAAATCAACATTGCTTGTGGAAATGACTGAAGAGATAAATTTGAGTACACCTGACAACCCTAAGGTCATTCATTTTGCTGCTTCTCTATCAAAACAAGAAAAGATAGATTTTGTCAATTTCTTTCTCGAGAAGAAGATCAGTTTTGCATGGTCTTATGCAGATATGCCCGGCCTTGATCCAGAGTTAGTCCTTCATCACTTGCCATTAAAACTAGAAGCCAAGCCCGTCAAACAAAAACTCAGAAAGATGCATCCCCAGGTGGCTCTCTTAGTCAAAGTAGAACTCAAAAAATTATTAGATGTGGGCTTTATCAGACCAATTGATTATGTAGATTGGATTTCAAATTTGGTACTAGTTAGAAAAGTAACTGGGGGCATAAGAATTTGTATGGATTTTAGGGATCTCAATAAAGCATACCCTAAAGATGACTTTCCACTACTGAATATAGACATCATAGTTGACATGACTGCCAGATATGAGATGCTATCATTGATGGATGGCTTTTCCGGATATAATCAAATTCGCATTGCTCTTGAAGATCAACATAAGACTGCATTCACATGTGCTTGGGGTACCTACTACTAGAATGTGATGCCTTTTGGCCTTAAAAATGTTGGAGCAACATATCAAGGAGCTATGACAACAATTTTCCATGATTTTATGCATACTTTGATGGAAGACTATGTTGATGACCTATTATGCAAATCTGTCACAAGAGATAGTCATCTAGCCATCCTTGGCCCAATCTTTGATCGAATGGAAACCTACAAGCTCAGACTCAACCTAAAGAAATGTGTCTTTGGTGTCACAACTGACAAATTATTAGGGTACATTATTTCTCATAGAGGCATCAAAGTAGACCCCGAAAAAGTTAAAGAAATAATGGATATGCCTCCTCCTTCCAATCTTCATCAACTAAGAAGTCTGTAAGGGAAATTACAGTCAATCCATCAGTTTATAGCTCACTTGGCAGACAAATGTCATCCCTTTCAACATTTATTGCATAAAGGTGTCACTTTTAAATGGACTGAGCAATGTCAATCAGAATTTCAAACTCTCAAGGATTATCTAATGTCGCCACCTATTCTAATGCCTCCTATAGTAGGGAAGCCATTCATATTGTATATCTCTGCAACTGAAATGGCACTAGGAGTTCTCTTAGCCCAACAAGATGAGAAAGACAAAGAATGGGCTATTTATTATATTAGTCGGACACTAGTGGGCTATGAACTAAATTATTCAATTATTGAACAGGCATGTTTAGAAGTGGTATTTGCAACACAGAAGCTTCAACACTATATGTTAAATCAGCAAACATTGTTAGTTGCAAAAATTGATCCCTTGAAATACTTGCTTAGCAAGGCAGCTTTGACAGGTCACCTGGCAAAGTGGGTTATGATCCTAAGTGAGTTTGATATTGAGTACATTGAGAGAAAGGCAATAAAAGGACAAATCATAGCAGATCAACTTGCAAAGGCACCTATTCATGATGATCATCCAATGTTGACAGTTTTCCTTAATGAATTAGTATTTGCTCTTACTTCTTCTAAGGAATGGCAATTATACTTTGCTAGATCTCACACAAAGTATGGCTTAGGAGAAAGTATATTGTTAGTCACCCCTCAAGGAGATGCTATGCCAAAGTCATATAGGATCACTTTCCATTGCACCAATAATATTGCAGAATACAAAGCTTTGGTCATAGGACTCAGAATAGCAATCCAATGGAACATTAAACATCTGCAAGTCTATGGAGATTCCCAATTAGTCATCCATCAAGTGAATGATGACTATGAAACAAAGGATGAAAAGCTTCTTCCCTACAAGCATCTGGTGGATTTCTTCAAGACAAAATTTACTAATATCCATTTCAGTCAAGTTCCAATAATACAAAACAAGTCAGCAGATGCTATGGCAACTATTGTTTCCATGTTAAATATGCCCCACAATATGGACAGATGTGAATTTTTGGTCAAACAGTTGCTTGTCCCTTCTTTTGAAATTTTGACAGCAGATGTGATGTGTGTTCTTGTTGGTCCTAATTCCCCATGGTACAATGACATCTATCGGTATTTGAAATCCCACACCTTACCACCTAACCTTTCCTCTAACCAATGTCGAGCCTTCATACGCCAAACTACCAAATATGTCATAATCGCAGATACCCTTTACCATTGTTCCTTTGATCGCACCCTCCTCAGGTGTTTGGATTCTAATGAGGCACAAACGGCTTTATGCGAGGTTCATGATGGTATATGTGGGGGCCATTTCAATGGTCTGAGTCTCGCTAAAAAGTGGGTTCATGCTAGATATTATTGGCCCACCATGGAAAAGGATGCTCATGATTTTGTCAAGAAATGCTACAAATGTCAAATACATGGAAATTACATTCATGCGCTAGCCCAAGAACTTCACTCTGTCATATCTCTGTGGCCCCTTTCTCAATGGGGATTGGATCTTATTGGCAAGATTCACCCAACATCTGCCAACAGACACAAATTCATCATCACAACCACAGAATACTTTACCAAATGGATCGAGGCTATCCCTATGACCTATATCACTGGTGTTCAAATTTCAAAGTTTCTACTGAATTATATCATATGCAGATATGGGGTTCCCCTTGCAATAGTCATAGATAATGGTCGTCCATTCAAAAATAAAGATGTCAAGGAACTCTATGAAAAGTTTCACATCCAACACTGTTTCTCCAGTCCTTACTATCCACAAAGTAATGGTCAATTCGAAGCATCCAATAAAACCATCATTAAGTACCTGAAAAAGGTTGTCAATGACATTGGTCGAGATTGGCATGTACAGTTGAATCCAGCACACCTACTGGTGCAACACCTTATTCCTTGGTGTATGGTGCGGAAGCCATTTTACCCTTGGAAGTGGAAATTCCCTCTTTGTGTGTTTCCCTGCAACATTTGATTGATGATGAGATGCATAGAGTCTCTTAGTTGCATCAGCTTGAGATGTTAGATGAGAAACATCAGACAGCCCTGACACATTTGCAAGTATATCAAAATAGTCTCCGTCACTCTTATAATAAGAAGGTCAAAGGGAGACACTTTGAAGTGGGAGATTTGGTCCTAAAGGCGAACCCAAAGAATACACAATCTACTAATATCATCAAAGGAAAATTTGAGCCTAATTGGGTTGGACCTTTCATAGTTACTACGGCCTATGGCTCAGGGGCATATCAGCTTGCAACCCCAAACAGTGAACCTTTGTCCGATCCTGTAAATAGCATGCACCTTCAAAAGTACTGGGCATAGTTTTTCTATCAGCAGTTCTTCAAATATGATCCTAAAAAAAATACAAAAAAATCAAAAAGCTCAAAAAAAAAAAAAAAAGAAAGTGAAAAATTGAAAAGAACAAAAGTAAAGAAAAATAATTCGCCCTCTAGTGAAAACCTGGCAAACAGGCGCTTTGGGCAAGTACCATGGTGAAAACCTAGCAAACAGACACTATGTGTAAAAGACTATCGCTCTATTATCTATCATGACTCCTAGCTGTACTTTCCCTCCACAGGTTTATCATGATTATCCTTGACCCAATGTTCTATTCTAGGCTTGTGATTGGTCAACATCATTGTCTTGTATACTCAGGTTTCCAGTCCTTGTGCATATGTTTTGGTCCTAGTCGCTATATCTGTCTTTCAAATTTTCATTGGGTGTGTGCCCCTTGTCATGATCAATTACTGGAGTTATTGCTGCGTGTGGGCTGGAGCTTTCTTATCATATAATGTCCTGAAAAAATCTCTAAAAATCAAATAATGTCTTGAAAAAATCCCTAAAAATCAAATAATGTCCTGAAAAAATCCCTAAAAATCATATAATATCCTGAAAAAATCCCTAAAAATCATATAATGTCCTGAAAAAAAAAATCCCTAAAAAGTCAAATAAAGTCCTGAAAAATGAAAAAAAAAAATTGTAAAAAAACTCGAAATTCCTACAAAGTGAAAAACATCAAAATCCAAAAACAATTTCTTTGGCATTTTGCATTTTGTCAATAAATGGTCCCCTTTGTGCATAGATAGATCACTGAGCATGCATCCAATGACAATCAATCAAATATTGTGCTTTAATGAAATCACGCATTAACAGATGAACTGTTTGACCAAGCAAGCATTCAACCTGATCACAGTTGTCACATCAACATTTCGACCTTGTCAACATTATCATGGGTCTTATACAAGGTGTGGTATACTCAAAACTAGACTGTGTCCTGTCTTAGATGGGGTACCGCATTCCCTGAAACCAAACAGCATGATCATTCTTGTTTTCCACTTTTGACAATGACGATCAGCCTATTTGTTTGACTTGGTTGAATTTGTGCATCTTATCTTTTTACTAATTTATCTTTGGCTTTGATCATGTTCCTATGTTGCTCGATGATGTCACTGAGTGATTTAGAGTAACCGGGATGGTTCATGGTCCCTTTTGTTTTTTGTTGTGTTTTCTATTTGTGGAATGTTTGTCACAAACTGGGGCAACTATATCATTGGGTGTCTGTGATAAGTACGTTCACTTTGTGAACGCCGCACATACCACAACTCTTGATGTATGCACCCTAGGATGCTTCACTCATTCCTTGTGTGCGATGTGTCTATCTTTTGCAAAAGGGGTTGCATTCCAGCTCTGGCCTTCAATGCCATGATGCTCAGCATCTGCTTTGCTACATTAAATAAAGGTTCTCACCTACTTATGTGCATTTGTGAAAGCAAGTTTTCCTTCATCTCTAACTGTCCTCTATCTAATTTCTTCTTACTAACATTTCTTCCGTCAGTTTGGGCAGTCTGTTCGGTCTAGTTCTCTGATCTCCAAAAACATAAGTTGCATCCTACATTCATTGATTAGTACATTTGCATTATATCAAGTACATACAAAGCATTTTATCCATTTCATCTTATAAATGCATCAAAAACATAAACACCATTCATACATGTTCCAAAGATAGTATATAGATAGTGCATAAGACATCCATACATGGAAAGTAAACATAAGCCATAACACATTGCATCCCATCATATCGTTGTATATCATATATCAAAACAATATCGGAGTACAAAATTGGACTATCTATCCTACGTATGGCTCGCAGGCTAAGTACATAATGTCAAACTATATATGTCTCTGTCATACCGAGAATGTGCCTCTGTCACTGGGTTCTCCCTTTGTCCTCCTCATCCCTATTATGTCTCGAGGATGAAGCCCCTCCTATCCCTGGTCCTAGCTATGGTGGTCTCATAGGTCCACTCACCCCCATGCTCCTCACTAACCTTCGAGAACGTGGCATGCTCTCTATCCTCGATCATGACTAATATGACACTGCTCTCTACTCTGGTGGAACTGCACTCTCATACAGAGTCCTCAAATGGTGCATCTCATCTCCTGCCTCTAATAACATCTATGCCATCTCATGCATACTAGCATCCCTAATCAACCCAACATACTCGATCACTCTCTTCTCTGCTTGTTGTGCCTCGGCTATCATTGTATCTTGAGCCACAGTCAGTCTGGCTATCTCTGCTCTGAACCTATCCCTCTCAGTTGACCTCTAATCTTGCTCTACCCTCAAGATAGCATTTTGTCTTTCCAATGTAGCAATGTGATCATGCTAACTCGCTATGGCAGCCCTACATATATGCATCTCCTCTATGCTAGTTGTCTCCTGCCCTATGGGTATATCCTTTAATGACTCATGATCTGTTGGATCAGGCTCATCTCTTTGCATGCACCTAGGACTCTCCTCACCCCCCTTGTTCTCCTCCCCCTTGTCCTCATTTCCCTCATCCACATCTCCCTCCTCATCTCCCTCCTCATCATCTTCCTCCTCATCATCTCCCTCCTCCTCTCCCTCCTCATCATCTTCATCCTCATCATCTTCCTCCTCATCATCTCCCTCCTCCTCTCCCTCATCATCATCCTACTCCTCTCCAGCGAGTGGGAAGTCCTCCTGTCTCCTAGGTACCAGAATATCAGGATCCATCAATGGCACTGGTCATTGTCGTGCAAACCATCGCTCATACCTCATTGTCTTCCCAGCATCTACAACATCTGATCTCCAATCCCACTATCTCTATTGTAGCTATGTGAAGTTGGTATATGCTATGTGTAGCTAAATTATCCTCCCGCACTGACTCATCTCTCTGTGAGATCGGGCAAAGTGTGCAGTCCCTATCGGTACATCCTGCCTCTCTCCAAACTATCATCTGACTCTCTCTAGCAGATACATCTCAATCACTCTATGGCAATTCACTGGTCGCCCAATCAGGTATCTCTCCTATCTGCAATACAGTAGCTCATCACTATCATCTGACCATCCAGGGCAATCATGATATGGCCTCCATGTGAAATCTCTCAATCTATCTAGCTCATGTTGCCAATACATTATGTATCCAAATGGACCCTGTCTCAACACTCCCTCATAGCAGTATACATATGGTCGATGTGGTACTACCTATCTCTCTACAATCGGCCAACATATGGCTATGTGCTCAAATGCCCATACCTGTAAAAGTGTGACCCCACAACTCAAAGTCTGTACCCTCTGATATGCTATCTGATGCAACTAAAAATATAGCATGGCAAGCACACATGGTCCCCATGCGTATACAGTCCCCTCTATCGCCATCCGCTCTAGCACTCTTCCCCATCCAATTGGGAATCCATGTCCTCATCACCTGCTAATAAGCATGCCATAACCACTACTATCACCACATATCGCTGATCATACTCTTCTGCCATGGTCTCCCAGCAGATCTCCCTCTCTCTGATATCAAGGTCCTCCGCATCACACTCGAATAATCTGCACAAAGAGTCTCTCCCTATGACTAGGTCATACACCACCATCTCCCCATGAATTGGAATGCGGAGGATACACCACACGTCCTCTAGGGTCACAGTCACCTCTCTAGTTGAAAGATGGAAAGAGGAAGTCTCTGAATGCCATTGCTCGGCCAATGCAATGAGTAGTCCTGTGTTTGCCCTAATATTGGGCATGTATGTAATATAGTATAATCCAAGTCCTGCTAATGTGTCTTTGTCCATACTCCTGAGTCTGTGTCGCAACATGAAGCAGTTGAGTTTGTTCTCTCGCACGATCAATGGATATTGTCGACTCTGCATCACAATTGGGGCATAATTTGTCAATTTTTTTTTTCTCCTAAGGGCTGCATTTCCTTGTTTCATCCACCAATCAGGGTTTTTCTTATCTATTTTGACCTATCCTACCCTCATCCCTCTTTTCGGGATCATCCGCGTGCTGCTTTCGGTCAAATTAGTGTCCTAAGTGCACAATTGCACTTGTGTACCCTATCTTGAACCTGTGCAGCATCAAGTTGTGCCTGTGCACCTTACACAGGCGCAAAACCTATTTACACAGGCACAGAATGTGCCCACACAGGCGCAGGTCTATGTTTTTCCCTCCCTTGTGGGCCCCGCAATGTCCCACAATCAAGCAAAATGCATGAAATTGAACATATGGGTTTTTGAGCTACATACTGCTACTCTTGCATCGTTTGGTCATCTGTAGGTGCATACACATTCCCCAAGGTGATCTACCATTGGAATGTTCGCCATCTCTCTACAAGGGTCCTTTTTCTTGAGCAACAACTCCTCCACTTTGGCTAGTGAAAATGAACTCTTTTCCTTCTCCTTGTCTTTTATATAGATCTTTTTCAGTACCTAGATGGACATGCATGCTCTCCATCTTATGATGGTCGTGGTCTTTTGTGCCTTCCAATGCTTGTCCTTTGTGCATCTGACCTCTGATTTTTTATCCATTCAAACCTATCATCTTCTGTCATTCTTATCAATCACTTGGCCTCTTTTCTAGATTTTTCCGGTCAATTCCTCGAGGGGGCATGCATATGTCATTGTTATTGTCTGGGGAATTTTCATTATTGTTCTTTGAAACAACGCTTAAAATCACATTGTCTCAAAGAGGGGCAAAATGTAGACATCTAAAAATGGTCAACGCTTGCAGAGTCATACTTTAACATTTGTGCATTGCCTTATTTTAGGGTTCTTGCATTGCATTAACATTTATTTTATGTTGCACACTTGGTCTTTATCATTTGTGAGCATTGAGTCCTTCTTCTGCATTCCTCATTTTTTTCGCTTTTGAATTAGGTCTTGTCGGTAGCAATTTTCAGTCATGATTTTGGTCGATCCTTGTCCTTGTCAATCTCATCATTTTGCGATTGATTTGTCATTGATCCTTGTCCTTGTTAGCCTTGTCATTTTGTGATCGATTCGTCATCGATCCTTATCCTTGTCAATCTCTTCATTTTGTGATCGATTCGTCATCGATCCTTGTCCTTGTCAATCTTGTCATTTTGTGATCGATTTGTCATCGATCCTTGTCCTTTTCAATCATGTCAATTTGGATTGATTATTCATTGTTCCTCGTCAATTGGTGCCTATCAATTTGATCTCCTTGTTAATCTTGGTCAATTTGTCATTGATTTTTGTCAACCAATCTCAATCATTTATCAACATTGGTCTTTTGTCAATCAGAATCATGATCGAACCTACATTAATTTCTTGTTGTCTTGACCTAATTCCTTGTCCACTTATTTCTAGGCTTTTATGATTTGTTCATTTAATCCTTTTCTTCTTCTTTGTGGGTTAAATAAATCTATTTATTTAGTCCTAGGTCTCTTTCATTAATTAATTAATGGATGAAAACCTATTAATTAATTCACCTAATTTCTATTTCATCTTTTTCTTCAATTTTCTAATTTTCTAATTTCTCCTAATTTCTAATTTCTATTTCTATTTCCATCTTGTCATAATTTGTCATGCA
Organism: Cryptomeria japonica; assembly: GCF_030272615.1. Taxonomy (NCBI): domain Eukaryota; kingdom Viridiplantae; phylum Streptophyta; class Pinopsida; order Cupressales; family Cupressaceae; genus Cryptomeria; species Cryptomeria japonica. The sequence goes on along the minus strand of NC_081413.1, from coordinate 446,601,446 downwards.
TTTAGCATAGCAACTTGTCATAATTTGTCATAATTTGTCATACTCCTTGCATAGCAAATTGTCATTTGTCATAATGTTGCCATTCTTGATTTTAATTTCCTTTCAAATCTCTTCATGCCAATCTTGTCCTCTCTCCAATTTGTCTATAAATTGGATGAGTTTCTTCAATGAATCAATCAATCAATCAATCACATTTTCAAGTAACCTTATGCTACGAATTTCATCTCTCAACAAATTGCTTTCCACATGCAAATTGCACTTGTAAGTGAGATCCACATCAAATTTGAAGGTGAAAGAAGAACAATGGAGCCACATGAAGGAGATATCTACGTCAGTTTGCTTCAATTTCATTCAATTTGAATATCTTGTCTTTATGTCTTCATTGATTGGATTAGGATTGCTTTCATTGCAGTTTTAGGTTTTGTGATTGTCCTAATTGCTATTTGTTTTGATGCTTCTCAATTTCCTGATCTATAGAAAGAACAGTCACCTTTCCTCCATATTTCAAAAGAACCTAAAAAAATGTCCTTAAGGACAACATTGATGGTGATGACTTTATTTCCTTATGTTGTTGCATGGAAAAAGGGGGTATGAACGTTCAGTTCCCAGTTCCTAAAACTTGGACCCCTATTGATGATCATTGGTTTATTCATGAAGGAGAGGATAAATATTTGATTGTTGATGATTTTGAGTTGTCCTAATGTGAAGTCCAAATACAGAGTCATGATGGTTATGTTGTTTTATCGAGTTATAAAATGCATGATTAGGGATAGGATGCACCGGTTAGATCTTCTTAAGAGGATTATTGTCAGTTATCTCGAGCAAGTCATGAAGAAGTTAAAAGCCTATTTCCAATAGCCTATCATGAAAATTGGTTTTTTGGGCATGAATACATCCATCAACTTTTGTGTAGCCATAAGTGGGAACCTAGTCTGGTAATCTTACTCGATCGACTTCATCTCATATCATGTCATGCCTTCCAAATCCCGTTTTCCACACAGGTATATATTTTCCCAACCTGTAAATGGTTTTTCTTGAGCAATGTTTTCCTTCATCATAAGACCCTTATGGTTGTGTACATATCAAGGTCCTTTTTGGTTTGTTGTAGGCATAATTTATTTTTCTTTTGATTTTTGGCTTGATGCTCTTGCCTTGCATTTTGCCTAGTCACTCCTCCACCCTTCAATTAAGTAGTGGCCTTTCCTTTTGTTAGGTCTGACACTGTTGCCCATTTTACATGCATTGGTCCGATTTCTGAGGTTCTTTGTGTCCTCCTAGTCCTTTTCCCCATTCAGAACCCATATGTTACCTATAAAAATTTAAAACTTTGAAAATCTGCTCCCCTATGCTTTTCTCTTTAGCTCTTATCATAGTCTGTCCAAATTCCTTAACTTTTGTCGCAGTGTTCTTAGCTTTTAGAAGTGCTTGATTGTCTCACCAGGTTGGATAATCTTGCATAATGTTGGCACCTTTGGGAAGTCAGACTTGTTGTCACTTTTGAAAGGAGTTTGATGGTTGTGAAGTTGTATGACCTCCCGACTCTCTCATACCATGGGTGTTTATGACTAATGCCTAGCTCTCTCAAAAATTTAAAAGACACTATTGGTTCTAAGTAAGGACATTTAATGGAATAGTTTCAAATGGTTGTGGTACTTTGGGCTGGCAGCATGAGTGATTATAGAGATAGGTTTTGCTTGGGCACCGATGAAATTAAATGGACTGTTAGATTGATGTGGATAATGGCTCTTTTGTTTTTTCTTCCTCCTTCCCATTGATTTCCATGTCATGCAATATTTTCAGGGAACAAATCAAGGCAAGATTTATGAAGTACCATCATTAATGGTCATTAAGAAATCTGAATACAAAGAAAGGTGGCAGGATGTGTTACTTCATTCGATGTTATCATTCTTGAAGAAAGCATTAAAGATAGTTAAAAGAGAGAATTATTATTATTTTTGCATGTATCAGGATGGTCTTGCCTCATGACGATGAACTGCCATTTCATAACCCAGATTTGAATTGGCCAGATAAAGAGCAAGAGGATATAGTTCGACAGATATGGTCTTTTGCATAGAAAGCACAAAATAATTTTAGTGAATATAAGAGGGCCACCACTATACTAGATAAGATTGTAGAACAAGTCAAAAATCATGAACAACACTTGCAAAATGTGCTAGCGGTGGGAAGAAACTGGTATAATTAACTTTGGCAAAAGGGTACTCCCAGTCAGAAGAGGTCCCATATTATAGCCCGATGCAAGCAGTGGCACATTCTTTTGAGCATGTTTGACTTTTTATGAGCTACTATTTTTAATTAGGAAGAATTCAAAGATATATTGCTAACACTAATCGAAGAAGAAGAAAAGACAGATGAGATCAACAGATAGATTGTAGAGTTGAACCCAATACCAAACGATGGAGCCTGAAGGTCTTGTAACCTTACCTATTGTGAGGTGGTTTATATTTTGTGTTTCTCTTTAGGATTTTTGTTTTGAAACGGTCATGATCAAGACCTTTAGCTTTAGTAACCGTTTCTTGGAAATGGAAAAGACAGGAGGGTTATAGCTATTAATAGGTAGATTAGTTAATTTGAGAGCATCTTTTGGGAATTTTTTTTTTTTTCTCATTGGAACAAAACTTCTGTGCATATGGTTATTTTCTATTTTAATATAAAGGAACTATTGGTGGTTTCTGTATATTCATAAGATTTGAATTATGGTGTGTGGATGCTTTCCTATTCTTTGAAATGGGTGTTAGTTGGTGAATCTATGTTGAAATGGTGGATGATTTAAAGTTTTCAATTGTTGTGGAATATTAGCTATGAATGGTATTTCATAGTGGTTTTATTTTAAAATCTAATTTTTTAAAAAAATAGTAGTTAGTATTGTGAATAACTTTACAAAGCTTTATGATTAAAAGTTCTTCCCTTATATTCTTTCTGGTTAAAAGTATATGAGTTGTTGGTCTATTAATTGAAAATCATTAGAAGGTAGCTACCACCTTGTAAAATAAGAAGAGAATCAGTCAATTCATATTTGGTTAGACTAGTTCAACTATGGTTACATTTGTCATCTTTGTGGGCATGAGAATATAGAGTTAGGTGACAAATATGTTAACCAACACATTTGCATTCACTATCTCCACCTCTACCAGATCACTTTGCATCATACTAGGACCCTGCACTTACATTGAAATAATAGCTTGATCATCAAACTCATATCTTCATGCTTTTATTTTCTTTCCATGGTTCTCATCTACCATCACATTTGCACTTTCCACTATCATTTTAAGGTTTCTTGTTGTAGCACTAGCAAGCCTTGCTCTTAGTAGAATATCCCAAAAATATTCCTTCATCACATCTTGCATCAAATTTACCTATATCCTCATTTATTTTAATATAACATTTGCTTCCAAAGATTCTAAAATATCTAAGTATAGGAACATCACCAAACCATATCTCATAAGGGGTCCTATCAGAATCACCTTTTATATGAACCCAGTTGAATGTGTATATAGTAGTGCTAATAGATTCTCTCCAGTAGATATGAAAAACATTCTCTTCAATCATCATAGTTCTAGTAGCATCCAAAATAGTTTTGTTCTTCATTTCAACAACTCCATTCTATTGAGTTGTTCTCGGAGCAAATAACTGTCTCTGGATTCTATAGTCTTCACAAAAAGAATTAAACTCACTAGAAATGAATTCTCCTCCTCTGTCAGACCATTCAACTTCATTCCTATCTCTATCTCTACTTTATCTTTGAATAATTTGAACTTCTCTAGCACTTTAGATTTCTCCCTTAGAAAAGTGACCCACATCATCCTAGAATAGTTACCAATCAACAACATAAAATATCTCTCCCTAAAAGCTTCTCACTCTAGAAGGTCCACATAAATCAGTATGCACAATATCTAACAATCTATTAGATGTATATAGTGATGAATACTAAGAGGGGGGGGTGAATTAGTATGCCAAAAATTACTACACTAAAGCAATTACATAGTCTAAAGATAAACCGGTAAAGTAGTCTAACAGTCAAACCGGTTACCACACATGCAAACCAAAATGCGAATAAAGAATTCACCCACAAAAGCAATACAACCATAACTCAAGATATTTGACATGGAAACCCAACTGGGAAAAACCACGGTGAGATGTAACTCACAAGTCACTATCTACAGAATAGAAATCAAGCCGGTTAAGGTCTTACAATGTTCTTCACCAGAACAGATCCTGTTAGGAATCTCAATCTCTGTTAGGAGATAAGTCTGATTAAAGACTACCTTGTTAGAGGATTTTAGATTCACATGTGTGAACCACCTTGTTAGAGGATTTTACAAAGGCTTTGTGGCCTACCCGGTTAAGGGCTACAGACTTGTCAAAGATGTGAGTAATCAACAAGTGTTTGATCTATCTAATAGCACAAACTGCTTGGTTAGATCTAGTATTGCTCATAGCTAATGCATTCTAGCATTACTTCAGTCTTCTCTCTCTCTCTCATAGTTACAACTTGATCTTCTCAAATAAGATCATTCTCGACTTCCACCTTAAACCCTAGCTCGACATTAAACCTTTTTGCAACAACTTAAAACCCTAGACATGATTTCCTTTTAAAGGAATCTAATTTCATGTCGGTCCAATAGGATTACATTACAATTTCCTAGGTTCAATGAATCTAGACATACTCAGTAACATGACACAAAAATCACCGTCAATGTGTCAGCACCATCAAACAATCGGTGGACTGGTAACTCATCACAAAATGCTGGTTGGTAACTCATCATAGAGTATTACTGGTTCAAACAAAATACTGGTTGCCGGTTTGTCAAAAAAGAAGACTTGTAAGAATGTATTGTGCCGCTTTGCTCCCTTGTACCGCTTGTGATCTGCAAACCACTTGGGGTCGACATGTTGCTTCAGACTGGGAAAGACATTCTGCAAAATCACTAGTCTAGAGACTAGTATACAATATATCGGTTGGAACAAATACTGGTTGAGCATGAGCTCATACATATAAAGGGGATCTCAATACAAGTGTGTGTCCATCAATGACAATCACAACATAAGCAACAAAAATGCCAACATATAGTTTTCTCTTGAATTTAATTCTTGTTTGCTTTCCCAATTGACATTCTTTACATACCGAGTTAGTAGGCTTCACTATCTTAGGTAGATCTCTAACATCTTGATTAGAACTAATCTTAATCATCTAGTCAAAGTGAACATGGCACATTCTCCTATGCCACAAACAACTTTTCTCACCAACATTCAGATGAAAGATATTACCTTTAGTCATAATACCTGATGCAATCTCTATACCAGAGCTATTCAAGATCTTACATTTCCCATTCTTAAATTGCAAATCATATACCTTATCAACCATATCTCCAACACTCAAAAGATTATGCTTCAAACCATCAACATATAAAACATTAATAGTATTATTCTTACCATCAAGAGAAATAGAACCTCTACCATGGATTACACAAGCTTTATTGTCTCCAAATCTCACCAAACCACCATCATACTTCTCCATTTTCACAAATTTACCTTTATCTCCTATCATATGATGTGAACAACCATTTTAAATGATCCATTCATCTTTCTCATCAATCTTAGCCACCAAAGCTTTTTCTTCAATAGTACAACTTGTAGAATCAGCAGATATTGGATCATCTTCCTTGATAGAAATGAACACAAATTCATCTTCATAAGTCCATTTCTCATACTCCTCATCTATTAAAACTTCATCAGTAGCATAATAGAATTTCTTCTAATATCTATAATTTTGGTTAGGCTTGTAAGGCTTATCATATTTTGACACTTTTTCTATTCTTTCAGGACACCTAGAAGCAAACTGAACAATCTTATTGCAAGAAAAATATTTAAAAGGTAACTTCCCTTCATACTTACTGGCTCCCTTAGGAAATCTTCTAGTAATAAGTGCTTCAAGATCTTCTAGCTCTCTTTCTTGTTCTTCCATCTCTCTCATTTCTCTTTCATAGCTAGACACCCTAGTTGAACTTTCACCCAAAGCATACTTCTGCTTCCGGATCACATTAACTTTAAATGTTGTCTCAGTCGTACCATGCGATTCACCAAGTTTTCTCAATTAAAAAGCAACAAGCTTTCCAACCAACACATCCCTTGTCACAGTTGTCATAGTTTGGATCTCATCAATAGTAGCAACTTTTTGTTTATAAGTAGGAGGCAAAGATCTCAATACTTTTGCCACAATGTCATCTTCTTCAAGAAATCCACCGACACATTTGATGTTCATCACAAGATCATTCACTTTAGCCATAAAGGATGTAATGTTCTCATCTTCTCCCATTCTCAGTAGCTCATACTTTCCTTTAAATTTCTACAACTTGGCAACTTTCACATGTTTATCTCTTTCATACAAGGTTTCAAGCTTCACCCAAATATCATGTGCAGTCTACAATCCCATCTCATTAGTCATCTCTGCATCAGTCAGGGTACTCAACAATGCTTCTTTATCTCTAATATTACTTTTTTCATCCTTGATCTCAACTGTAGTAATAGGACCATTTAGAGGAACAATGTATGCATTCTTTGTGATCCTCCAATAATCTTCTCCAAGAAAACTCAAGTGAACTTTCATCTGGTGCTTCCATATAGAGTAATTACTTCCATCAAATCTCAGACTCTCCTTCTTGAAAATAATAGTTTCCATCTCTAATCTTATCAAGTGATCAAGCTCCTTCCAAAGGATCTAGCTATGAAACCAATTGTTGGCAGCAAAGCAATAGGAAAACTGAGAGTAGGGGGGTGAATCATTTTTCACCAAACTCAACCAAATTAAAGTTAGTTATAGATATGATCATGAACAACAATAACAAAAGTAATCACCACATTATAAACACACATAACATAGGATTTTGATGTGGAAAACCTCGTTAAGGGAAAAGCCATGGTTGGAACCTACCCACAATAAGATGATACTCTATAGTAGTATGTGAAAATATTACAATGGGGAATGCCCATGCATTCAAGAACACTTCCTATACCTCATTTCTAAAAATAAGAAAGGGCTACAACCATGGGAAGGCACACTGCCTTACAAAGATCAGACTACAATCTGGACTACATGAACTGAAAGAATAGCATCTCCAAATGCTTGATTATTCTTCCAGTTAAGCACACTGTCTGCACAACAACTCTACTCTTCTCTTCCACACTTCCGAATGATAGATTCACTTATTCTCACATACAATATACTCTCAGATCATAGACACAACCGTAGACACCCAACTTACATGACTACATCACCTATTTATACAATTCATCAACCTTACCCTTATCGTCGACTCAACACATAGAACCTAATTACAAAATTACATTACACGATACATAAATCCATAACCAAACCAATACAATATTTGCAAGGACATAGCATGGGCCCAAATCAAATCCTTGAACACTCAAAACCAACAAATAATTTGCCAAGATCATCCCCAACATGCTACACCACCAAATATTTCACAAAACATGAAGTATAACACCGAACCAATAAAATATTCATTAATGTGCACCACAATTAATGCAGACCACCAAAATGCATAGGACATGATTAGAAAATATCAACAAGAAATGTTAATTCCACCACAAACACTACAACAACTTAGATAATAAGAATCATCATTAACACCATCACTGAAGCTCAAGAACACCAATTGACAAGCTGAAAAATATGCTTGCAAAGTTTCAAATCATTAACCATCCAATCAAATGACACACATGAATGTCCTAAATACTCTCCAAATTTTTCAACTCAAGATATCATCATTTTGAAGCAATATGAATCAAATACCACAACTCTACAACACTGAACATTGAAAAACTAGTCACCATACCGAATCACATAACTCAACAAAATCTCCATATAGAATCAAGAAACTCATATTGAAACAAGTAAAGATAATCATCTCAAAACCTAATAAATCGCATCAACACATATGCAATAGATTATCCAAAACCAATTCTCTACAACACACCGATTCTCTAGAATGAAGGAATATGTTGACATCAATGAAAAAAACATATCCCAATAACTCTAATATTCAATAGTTACAACTTACTAAATTCCACTATCCTTAATGCTTTGATGCGTGTTCATAAACTATTCAAAAATCCCTCCTTGCATGGGCATGAAGGATGCTGATATAGGTTGTGAAACTTAGTTTTACACCTGCTAATTTCATTTGTTTGCATGTTTTTAAATCCCCATTCAACATAATTTATTGTATATGGATCTGTAAATAGTTAATGTGCTCTTATGTACACATTTCATATACATTGAGCATTCTATCAAATAGTTCATGTGTATTAGCTCTCCATCTTGGCTTCGCAACTTGTATACATATCCATCATAAATCAACATCTTCATAGGTTGTGTGAAAGTACAATATATAGTCTCATGTTCTATGTCAATTCAAGCTCCACTAGATTTTATTAAAACACTTTTATCATTCTACCTCTTTCCTAGAAAAGAAACTATTCTTTAAACCCTAAATGTTGTTAAAAAAGTATGAATTAAAGTTTAAACCCAATAGTTTTGTGTCCCCACACACTCGTGCCTCTTTATATACCAAAAACCTAAACTCTTGTAGGATGGCAGGGATGCCCATGCTCCCGTATTCCTATGTTGGTACTTTAGAATCCCTTAGCAAAGTCACAGTAAGCTTCACACACTCTCACACTCATTGATGTAGAAGTATGGTTCAAACAACTTGAAAATGCTCCAAGTTACTCACTTGCTCAACCAAGCAACAAACCCTCGTTTTAAGGATTAACTCCAACAAAGCTTCACACCTTTAAGAGTATCAATTAAACATTCCATCTCACCTATTCCCATCCCCATAACCCCACAATGGGACAATGTGCAAAGTTATTAATATTTGGTTTCAAACCCCACATGCAAAAATGCTCAAAATGACTCAAATTGTTCACAACCCCTCCAAATGGTTTTATAGGCATACAAAGGCTCAATATAGGTTCAATAGGTTCCCAAAAACTCAAATTATGCCAAAAAACCCTCTGATTTGGTTGTTCAAGTCCCAAAAGTCACAAAGTGCAATTTGGTTCTTTAGACCTATGAGCCCACAAAACTCACTTTTTTGGCTTCCCACCCAAAAAATTTAAAGGATAGGATAATATTGTTTGATTGTATTGAACACCAACCCAGGGCAGCACTTTCTACCAAAGGAAAAGTTCTAGAACCTCTTGCAAGTACCATTTCTATTAAACCCTCATCTAGGCTAATAAGGGCTAATTTAAGCACTTAACAAAGGAACTACCCTCCAAACCTACAATTTATCAATGGAAGCAATTGGAACACCTTTGAGTATCCAAAAAATCATCAAATACCAGGTTATAGTTCTGGTTTGCATTAAAACTAAAGTTATTGGGACTGTTCATGAATTTTATTCAATTCCCACAACTAGTCACATAGAGATGCCTGACCAAATTTTAACAAAATCTCATCCAGAATGAATCCTTTTGGTCTGAAACCTTTTGTATATTAAAAAAAACTCCCAAATTCTCCATTTCACCAAGTTTTAGAATTTTCCCATGGTGGATTTGGAAGAAATGGGAAATTGAAGTTGAAACCCTAGGAAAGGGCACTTTCATGAGCTGTTTGGATCTATTACAACTTTTCTCCCTCAATACTCCACCTACAGACCTCTGGTTGGATTAAAAAGAAAGATATTTCACCCCTCTAAGTACCCATAAAATAATTTTTCATTTTGGAGGGTGTGAAATTCCATACCAACCAAAAGAACAACAAATTTTTTGGAAAAATGCAGTTTTTTATTGATTTCAAATATCAAGTTTACAAATCTCACCCACAACAACCCCCACACGAGTTTGTTGAGTAATTTAATATTTTTAACAACATGTTAAAACTAATTTCAGATGGTTATTAACATTGGGAAACCAATTACAACAACCTTTTGGAAAGTTGCTTTACAAATTGACAACTTTGTCAATTTTAGACAATTTTCGCATTTTGCCATTCAAACTAATTTTATTATCAACCTAGGGACCTAAACACATTGAAATGGATCTAAATATACCAAAACAACCTTGACTCCTAACTCTACTCATCCTAAGTCCCTTTGACCATAGTTGACCATAGGTTTTATAATGCACCCTAGGCCACTAGGCCTTACAAAATGGACAATTAGGACCTTATTACAAAAAAAAACATAAAAAAAGGATTCTTTGATCCTTCCCAACACCTTTCTATCAAAACATGAAGTTTTCAATCAATAAATTATGAAATTGAGGCTTGTGCCCGTGCACCATACTCCCGAGGTGGTCTGATCTCATTTCCACATGAGATAAGTTGGTCCAATGAAGTGTCATGCTTTAGAATTTCTACCTCATCCATCCATACTGCCTCTTCAATAGGTTTTCCTACCCATTTCACAAGGTATTGTTTTTATTCTTTATTTCTAGTCTTCGTAATGACTGTATCATCAATGATCTTTTTAGGCTTCTTTTGTGCATGAGTAGGTATATCAGCAATGTCCTCTCGAAACTCCTCAACATGAAAGTTTGTACCTACAACAACATGCCCTTTATAGGGTGTTAGATCACATACATTAAAGATAGGAGAAATACCAAGGTTAGAGGGAAGAGATATCTCATAGGCATTCAACCCATGTTTCTTAAAAACGTTGCAAGGACCCACTTTCTTAATGAGTAACTTTGTATTCTTCCCCTTTGGTAATCTTTCTTTCCTTAGGTACACCCACATCATATCACCAATCTGAAATTTTACATCCCTCCTCTTCTTATCAACAAGTTCATTGTACTTCTGTGAACTCTTTTGGAGGGCTAGCCTTACTTGAGCATGCACTTCCTTCATGCTATCAACAAATTGTTCACCATGAGCACTTGTTTCCCCATCATGTGGAAGGTCTCTCAACTCCAAGATGCCTCTTAGATTCTACCCATACACAATCTGAAATGGACTCCTTCCTATACTCCTATTCACAGAATCATTGAATGCAAATTCAGCTTGTGGAAATACAACATCCCACTTCTCTCCATATTGCTTTGTCAAGCATCTCAATAGGTTTCCCAAGGACCTATTCACAACTTCAATTTGCCCATCTGTTTGTGGATGGTAGGATAAACTAAAGTTCAAGTTTGTTCCCAACCTCTTCCATAAGGTTCTCCAAAAATGGCCAATAAATTTCACATCCCTATCAGACACAATTGTTAGAGGAAGTCCATGTATCCTTACAATCTCTTTGAATTTTTTTTTTGCTACATAGGTTGCATCACTTGTACTCTTACATGGCAAGAAATGTGCCATCTTACTCAACCTATCTACAACAACAAAGATTCTATCAAAGCCTTTTTGAGTCCTAGGAAATCCCATTACAAAATCCATATTACAACTTTCCCAAGGCCTTGTAGGTATGGGTAATGGTTAATATAAACCTGCATTGGTGGAAGTACCTTTGACTTTCTGACAAATAGTGCATGTTTCAACAAATTTCCTCACATCACTTTGCATCTTGGGCTAAAAATAGTGTCTTCTTACCTACTCAAGGGTTTTATCCAACCCAAAATGTCCACTCATGCTTCCATAATGCTTTTCTTTCACAATATTCTCCATCATTGAACACCTAGGAATGCATAGTTGATGTACTTTGAACAATAAACCATCTTGAATCAAGTAATCAACATAATCAACATGGTAGAAAAAGCAAAACAAACTTTATAAATTTCATGAAATTATTCATCACCTTCATACATACCTTTCAAGGAGTCAATCCCCACACTTTGCAACTTCACCTCTTGCACTTTCAAGGATCTTCTACTCAAGGAATCTGCCACCTTGTTTGCAACTCCCTTTTTGTGTTTAATTATAAAGGTATATGCTTGGACAAATTCTACCCATTTCATATGCTTGTGACTCAACTTCTCCTTTCTATTCAAGAAGCTAAGTGCCTGATTGTCAGTAAAAACAACAAATTCTTTTGGAAGGAGATAATGCCTCCACTTTTTTGAGGCTTGAACTAAGGAATACATTTCCAAATCATATGAGGAATACTTCCTCTTTGCCTCATTGATTTTCTCACTAAAAAATGCAATGGGCCTATCCTCTTGGCTCAAAACATCCCCTATTGCAACATTAGATGCATCACACTCAATTGTAAAATCTTTTGGAAATCTGGAAAAGCAAGTACAAGTTGCTTTTCTACCTTTTGTTTGAGACTTTGAAAAGCCTCCTCAACCTCCTTGGTCCATACAAACTTGTACTTCTTCCCCCCTTTGATTGTTTCTAGGATAGGTGCACAAACTTGGCTAAAACCTCTTATAAACTTCCTGTAAAAGGAAAACAAGCCATGGAAGCTTCTAACTTCAGTCATTGACCTTGGAGAAGGCCAATTCAAGATTCTCTCCACCTTCTTAGGATCCATCTTGATGCTTCCACTTGAAACTACGAAACCAAGATACACCAATTCTTCCTGCATAAAAAGACACTTGTCCACATTGATTAGGAGCTTTTCTTCCTGCAAACTCCTAAGGACCAAATTCAAATGTTGCATATGTTCATCTTTATTCTTACTGAAAATAAGAATATCATCCAAGTAAATGATAACAAATTTACCAAGGAAAGGTTTTAGAACTTCATTCATGAGTCTCATGAATGTACTAGGTGCATTAGACAAGCCAAATGACATCACTCTCCACTCATAAAGGCCTTCATTAGTCTTAAAGGTTATCTTCCATTCATCTCCAACCCTTATTCTGATTTGATGGTACCCACTCTTCAAATCCACCTTTGAATACCACCTTGCACCCCCTAGATGATCCAGCAAGTCCTCAATCCTAGGCATAGGGAACCTATACCTGATAGTAATCCTATTGATAGCCCTTGAGTCTATACATAACCTTCATGTACCTTCTTTCTTAGGTGCTAGCATGACTAGAATAGCACATGGACTTAAACTTTTAGAAATCAAACCCTTATCTAAGAGTTCTTGGATTTGTCTTGCCATTTCCTCATTCTGTTGGGGTGTTAACTTATAGGCAGCCTTATTTGGGAGTGTAGCCCCTAGGATTAGATCAATATTATGGCTAATCTCTCTGATTGGAGGTAGGGTATCAGGAAACTCATTGGTTACAATGTCCTTATAGGTCTCAAGCAAATCTGCCACCTGTTTTGGTCCTATCCTCCTAGGTTCTTCCTTTTTCTTGTGCACCTTTCTTTCTTCCTGTTTTGGCAATACAACCAAAGCATAACGAGGAGTATCCTCTTCAAACATTCTAAAAAATCTTTCTCTCCTACAAACAAAAACTTAGAGTCTTTTTCTTCCTCACCATTATCAGGGAGGGGTAGTAATGTTACCTTCTCACCTTTGTACCAGATGTTGTATGTGTTCTTCTCACCATCATGTTTTGACTTCATGTCATATTGTCAGGGCCTTCCAAGTAGCAAACGACATGCATCCATGGGTACAATGTCACAAAGCACTATTGTGACGTTTTCACACATCGCCCCATTGCAAATCGGGACCCCCTACTTTTTAGGCCCTCCTGATATTTTGGCTTGCGTTTTTGGGGTCTTTTCGCAATAGTCTTGTCAGTCTCTCTACTTTGCAAGTGTTTGGGGGTCAAATTGATTAAATCTGCTTTTCGTTTGAGCGAGTTTGGTGAAATCTAGGGCCTGTTTTGTCTTTTTTGGCATTTATGCCTTTTGTCCTAGATTTTAGGGGTTTCTGTTAGGGTTTTGAAGAAACTGAACATACGACTGGAATTAGGACTCTTCAAGGAACCTCCCAGTAAAATTTGAGCCAAAACTAAGAAACTTTCTATTTTTAGAAAGTTCCTATTTTTTAGGGATTTTATTGAGTCCTGAATTGGTCTAATTTTGCCAAAAATCAAACTTACTATTTGTAGTATGTTCTATTTTTAGTAAGTTTCTATTTGTAGTAAGTTCTTTTTTGACCTATTTTTCCCAAACCTTGACATTTTGAAACACTTACTATTTGGGAAAATCTATTTTTGGTAGGATCTTCACAGGAAAACATTGAAAGTTGAATATCTTTGAAGATGTTGAAGACTGAACGTTCCTAAAGACCATTTCTAAATCCGGAAAAGTCAGAAGGCAGACAAGTTGGGTCAAAAATGGTTAAGTTTGGAACTCCTATTCTAGAAGAGGAAAGCATGCAAAATCATCCAAGTCGAGAAATTCAAATCAATCCACCAATGTCATCCTAATCCGAAAATGGCCTGAAATTTGAATAAGTCTAGAAATTTGGAAGATCTTCCAAAATCCAAAATTTACATTATGATTCCTATGGATATATATATGAAATATAACATTTAAGTATCTTATACTTAAATGTTATATTTCATAAATATATCCTAATGAAGAGCCTAGAACTTGTGAAAAGCCAAAATATGCCCAAGGCTGGGCTGGGGCACCAAAGCCAAGAAGGCATTCACAAGTGGGAAAATCCGCCAGTCCATGGACAGTGTGAAAATGCGCCCAAGACTGGACTGGGATGCCAAAGCCAAGAAGGCATTCACAGGTAAAAAAATCCGTCAATCCATGGACAAAGTGAAAATGTGCCCAAGGCTGGGTTGTGGTGCCAAAACCAAGATGTCATTCACAAGTGGGAAAATCCGCCAGTCCATAGACAGAGTGAAAATGCACCCAAGGCTAGACTGGGGCACCAAAACCAAGTAGGCATTCACAGGTGGAAAAATCCGTCAATCCATGGACAAAGTGAAAATGTGCCCAAGGCTAGACTGGGGTGCCAAAACCAAGATGCCATTCACAAGTGGATAAATCTATCAGTCCATGGACAAAGCCAAAATGCACCCAAGGCTGGGCTGGGGCACTGAATTCAAGAAGGCATTCACAAGTGGAAAATTTCATGAATCGATGGACATGATGAAAATTCTGCCCAAGCTAAAAAATTGAAATTTTGCCTAAGGCATGGAATCCAAGGAGTCAAGGAGGAATAAAAAAAGCAAAATTCCCCTCGGGCAAATCTTTGAATTTGCTATTTTTAGACACCGAATCTCGACAGAGTGTGGAAAATTTTATAGATTTGTAGTAATGGTAGAATTCTCCATCCAATGAACTGACTCCTAAATTTTAGGAGGATCCCTAAAAATAGGGATGTTGAAAAGGAGGCATGGACAATTCACAAAGTAATGGAAATTCTTTCCTTCAGGACATAATTCCAGGAAAGGTGAAAATTTGACTAAGTGTTGGAAATTCCTTCCTTCATGATAGAGTTCCTGAAAAAGGTGAAAATTTGGCTAAGTGTTGGAAATTCCTTCCTTCACGACAGAATTCTTGGAAATGTGAAAATTTGGCTAAGTGTTGGAAATTCCTTCCTTCGGGACAGAATTAATTGGGCGCTATTTTAGGCTCTTTAAATTAATTGTAAATGGGCATAATAGGTTATTAATTGTCAATTCCCACCTTATTGCATCTTGAGTGGAGAATCTTTTAGGGAAAACCCTAATTAGGGTTTGCAGGGCCCGAGGCCTATATAAAGGGGCGACCCCCTCATTTGTAAAGGAGGGAGCTTTGTCTGAAATTTTTGCGATAAGTTTGAGATAATAATAGTGAAACATTGTTCTCTGATGGTGTCCACTTAAATTATTGTTTCAAAGCTTGCATGGTTTCACCTTCCTCACTTAGAGTAGAAGTAGTATAGTGCTTTGATTTCAATGCAGAATGTAATGGTGTTTGATGAATTTCTTTGGTTCATACTTTTTGCATCTTGCTGATTGTAAGTTGCAGTGTAAAGTTAGCCTGAACCCCCTAAATTTGTGCTAAGTTCGATTGTGGATGGTCATTTGGATTGCACCATTTTTGGGTATTCAAATGTACTTTCTCAATTTTGAAAATCCTCTAGCATCCCTAGAAGATTGCACTGGTTCTTGCGGAGTTGTGGTTGATCTTGGTGAAGCGGAGCTTGGTTTATTTGAAATTTGTCCAAAAGAGCACTATTCATTGTTATCATTGCTCTTAGGAGTAGATTTAGATCTTTTTGATCCCTTTCCCTTTTACTTTCAGTTCATTTTAGTCTATTCGAAGCAACAGCATAACAAAATTGCTATATCTGATGGAGTTCCAACCACAACAAAGAAGTGAAAGAACGATGTAAACATAAGGCCCCTTAGATTACCAGCAATCACATCATCCAACTGAATCATGTCTATAGCATAAAGGAACCTTGGAGTCGATTGTTTGAACTTCTTGCAATCTTAGCATTCAATCATACTTTGATCAAGAGAGAGTGAAGTGACTATTAGGCAACTTTATTCTGTGTTCAACGCTGTCATCAAAAACACGTCAACAAGTACCTTATCCTTGTACTTGCCAATAGAAAACTCCACCCTTTCTTGTTCTTCAATGATGGTTTGATACCCCTTTGTGAGCCATTATACCTTGTAGGGTCTTGGATGTTTAATCCTCTTCAATTTCAGTTTCTCTACTGCCTCAATGGATAGAAAATTATTAGTAGAACCTAAATCAATTACCACACTACATACTTTGTCCCCACTTCTACAAGTAGTTCTGAAAATTGCCTTCCTTTGGGGTGGCTCTGGTGGACTAGGTGCTTTGATTAATGTCCTTCTCATCATCATGATCTCTCCTTGTTTAGGATGCACAAAGGATCCATGAGAGTGAACAATATGTGTGTCCTCATCTCTCACCAAATTTGCTCTCCTTTCACCTTGTTTGTTTTCCTTCTCTAGACATTTGGATGCAACATGCCCCATTTGATGACAACTATAGCATTTTATGCCTTCTAGGCCTCTTCCACCACCTCTTCCTCTAAATTTTCCTCTCTTTCCTCTAAAAGATTCTCTAGAACTGCCTTCCCCTTGTTCACTTCCTTGACTTGATTCACCAAGGCCTTTGGAACCTTGTCCTCTTCCTTGAGACATATTGCTGCCCCTATTTCCAAAGTATTTTCGCCCTCTCCCTCTTCCACCTTGATCACTCTTCCTCTTGAGTTTTTCTTCAACCTTCAAAGAAAGTTGAAAATATTTTTGGACTGTGGGAGGGCTACTTAGACTGAGTTCATCTTGAATGGTAACTCTCAACCCTTGCAAGTATCTTGCAAGCTTCACACATTCAAGCTCCACTACATTGGACTTCATCACCAATTTATAGAACTCTTGAGTATAATCTGAGACACTCATCTCCTTTTGTATTAAACTCATTCTCCTCTTATGAAGTTGGACTTCATAAACATTAGGAGCATATCATCTCTGATCAATGCAACCATGTTCTTCCAAGTGGTCACTGGATTCTTCTTCTCCTTCACCCTATCATCTTGAGTGAAATTCCACCATGTAAGGGCTGATCCCTTTAACTTGGACTTAGAAATATTAACTCTCTAACTTTTAGGTATGTCTTCACATTCAAAGAATCTTGTGAGGGCATCAATCCAATCCACAACAACATCTGGATTCAAGTTTCCACCATAGGAAGGTAGGTCTAGCCTAACATCCATGGTCCTTCTCTCCATGGCCTTTAGGGTCTTCACAAGTAGTCTTTGATTAGAAGGCACTTCTTCTTCATCACTCTACTGAAGGGTTTCCTCATCACTCCCCTCTTCAACAACATTATATGTTCCACCACTTTTCTTACGAAGTTCCCCATTAAGTCTATCAACCTCCTTCGATAAGGAATCAATCTTGTGAACCAAATTTTGATCCTTCAAAAACTTCACTATCTATGCATTAGTCATCCTTGAGGAAAAATCACCATCTTCTTCTTCCCCTAACATGGTTAAACTGAAACAATCCTTCTCCTAAGGATCACACTTGCTCTGATACTAACTAATGTAGAGGTATGGTTCAAACAACTTGAAAATGCTCCAGGTTACTCACTTGCTCAACCAAGCAACAAACACTCCTTTTAAGGATTAACTCCAGCCAAGCCTCACACATTTAAGAGAATAAATTCAACATCCCATCTCACCTATTTCCATCTCCATAACCCCACAATGGGATAGTGTGCAAAGTTATCAATATTTGGTTTCAAACCCCATAGGCAAAAATGCTCAAAATGGCTCAAAATTGCTCACAACCCCTCCAAATGGCTTTATAGGAATAAAAAGGCTCAATAGAGATTCAATAGGTTCCCAAAAACTCAAATTATGCCAAACAACCCTCTGATTTGGTTGTTCAAGTCCCAAAAGTCACAAAGTGCAATTTGGCTCTTTAGAACTATGAGCCCACAAAACTCACTTTTTGGCTTCGCACCCAAAAAATCCAAAGGATAGGCTAGTATTGTTTAATTTTATTTAACACCAACCTAGGGCAGCACTTTCTACCAAAGGAAAAGTTCTGAAACCTCTTGCAAGTACCATTTCTATTAAACCCTCATCTAGGCTAATAAGGGCTAATTTAAGCACTTAACAAAGGAACTACCCTCCAAACCTAAAATTCTCAAGGGAAGCAATTGTAACACCTTGGGGTACCCAAAAAATCACCAAATACCAAGTTATAGCTTCTAGTTTGCATTAAAACTAAAGTTATGGGGACTGTTCATGAATTTTATTCAATTCCCACAACCAGTCACATAGAGATGCCTGGCCAAATTTTAACAAAATCTCACCCAAATTGCATCCTTTCCATCTAAAACCTTTTGGATATTAAATTAAACTCGTAGATCCTCCATTTCACAAATTTTTAGAATTTTCCCATGGTGGATTTGGAAGAAATGGGAAATTGAAGTTGAAACCCTAGGAAAGGGCACTTTCACGGGCTGTTTGGATCTATTAAAACTTTTCTCTCTTATTACTCCACCTCTAGCCCTCTGGTTGGATTAAGCAGAAAGGTATTTCACCCCTCTAATCCCCATGAAATAATTTTTCAGTTTGGAGGTCATTAAATTCTGTACCAACCAAAAGAACAGCAAATTTTTTAGAAAAATGCAGTTTTTTATTGATTTCAAATATCAAGTTTACAAATTTCACCCACAACAACCCCCACACAAGTTTTTTGAGGAATTTTATAGTTTTCCTAACATTTTAAAACTTATTTTAGATGGTTATGAATATTGGGCAACCAATTACAACAATGTTTTGAAAAGTTGCTTTACAAATTGACAACTTTGTCAATTTTTGACAATTTTTGCATTTTGCCATTCAAACTAATTTTATTATCAACCTAGGGACCTAAACACATTTAAGTGGATCTAAATAGAAAAAAAAAACCTTGACTCCCTAATTCTACTCATCCTAATTCCCTTTGACCATAGTTGACCATAGGGTTTATAATGCACCCTAGGCCACTAGGCCTTACAAAATGGACAATTAGGACCTTATTTCATAACAAAACATAAACAAAGGATTCTTTGATCCTTCCCAACATATTTCTATCAAAACATGAAGTGTTCAATCAATAAATTATGAAATTGAGGCTTGTGCCCCTGCACCACTCACTCTTCCTCAAGCCTTAGTTTTCCATGTGGTAAAGTGAGGAATACAAGAATTAAAAAAAAAAAAAATTGTCTACCTTTGTTACCTGACATGGATGTAAGATAAAGGGCCCCACACCATTTTATTAATTGTCTTCCATATCATCCAAAGGTTATATTTTGACAATTAAGATTGATTTAGAATAATTATTTATTTTGTATTTGAATCATTTTAAATGATTTAAATAAGCTTTCACTTGTCTCGCTCTTATTCAACATTTTTAATTATAGAAGTGAAATAAATTTAAATCATTCCTCACTTGAAACTCATTTGAACACCACCATTATTGATCTAGGAAAACAAAGATAGAGTAAGAACATTATTATTTAAATCAAGGTGATTTAAATAACCAAACCTTAGTGTTGAAACTAAGATAGCCCTCAAACATCCTTATCCATGGTGGGTTCGCTTGTGGACCTGACTAAAAAAATCTTCTAAAACAACTGATCATGAAATCTCCTCAAATTGGTAATGATAATGACCTGAAGTGTACTCTAGATTTTAAAAAAAAAGTTTGACATCTTTAGATATTGTGCTTTTGAACTCTTTTACAAATGATAAAATATGGCTTGTTGTATTTGGAATGGGTTTGGAAAACTAATCAGATCTTGTCCGAAGAGCATGAAAACTAACATGCATGTAGACATTTGACTTGAACATTCATGACATCAAACAGTGCTGAAAGATTCATCCCAAGGTGTGAGATATAATCTATCAAAGTCGGTCATTGGAATTATGTTCAATGAACACTGTTTTACAAATAGTCCAAAACATGAGAAGTTTCAACCTTGAAAAAAATATCAAATGATATCCAATGTCCACGAAACTAGTGAGAATATACATTAAGGTAACATAAGCATGTTGCAAAGTGGTTTTTCATGATGATCAACGAGTGTTGAGAAATTAATACTCAAAGTTGTCATGCTGAAAATTAGTGTGTAGTGTAATGTGTAATTTATGTTGGGAAGAGACACTGCATTGATGTTTAGATGTTGGCATTGATGGCAACTAGAGTCAGATATCCAATCTGCAGTCCATGATTCATTCATATTGAAAGTTAGATTGAGATTCTGTGAGGTCCGGTGAGATAGAATAGGTCATCTGATAGAGTGTACAATATTTTGGTTGGTGATTCAATTGTATTGAGTATTTGGTGTTGTGGATCTCAGAGATGCATTTTGGATGTGTAAATTGCCTTATTCTTGGCTTGTGGCCTCTGGTGTTGAGTATTGAGTGAGTTGAAGGATTTGGTAGAAATGTTTATGGTTAGAACAATGCTTATCAATGGTATCGTGTGGAGATTCATTGTGCGGTTCACGTGGAGTAATTTTGGTGATTGTTTATGTGTTTGAGGATATTAAGACGACTTGTGGGAAGCATGTGGAGAAATTGTTTTGGTCTACATGATTGTTTTTGGATCAAATTGAGCTGACTTGGGTAACACATTTCATTTGTGTGTTATGCATTTTTGGGCCGACATGATGAAGACCTAAATTGTTGATGTAGATATATAAGACCAATTTACATGATCATTTTTTATATCGATGGTTATGTGTGATGTGTATGGGTGATTGTGCATAGTTTCACATGTGCAAGTGAAGGATTTGTGCTTCGAAATATAGTAGAATACCATAATAGAGCAATGTTGCAGAATAAAGTATTTTGTGCTTAACCAAAACTATTTTTGGAATTTGTAGATGTTGTTTATAAGTTTAGGCATTCTAATTATTATCTATAATCATTTGTAAGGTAGTGAGCCTTCTGAGGTTGTAGCCCTTATTATAGGCAGTGTGCTTAAATGCATGTGCATTCCCCTTATGTAATATTATTATACTTCTAAATAGGTATAATAATATTTTGGGTCTCATCCCCATCATGATTTTTCTCTTAATCGGGTTTCCACATAAAAATCCTGGTGTTATCGTGTTGTGGTTATTTGATTTGTGTTTTTGCACTTTACTTTTATTTAGTTTTGCTAAGTGGTTAAAGAATCAGATTAAGAATGTTAAAAATTACATAACACTGATTCACCCCCCTCTCAGTGTTCCTTGATTCCAATAATTTCTGAATAAATTATGTTTGGTTTTGATTTTGAAAATTATCAAATGGAATTCTAGAGATCTAAAAAACATGCACATGTGTTCGTTATAGTATAGAAAATTATAGGGACAAATTGTTTTAGTGTGGAATTCACTTGGATGTGATGTATCAACTTTCATAGAAGGCCAATTTGATAAACTTTGCAATGTCTAAACAACAAACTGAACAAATAACAAATAGATTAGGCTTGGGAAAAAAATTAAATGAGATCCTAGGATTCTAAAAATGAGCAAAGGGGTACAATAGCATAGGTAAAATTATGTAGAGCAATTGGTTTGGTGGTAAATCTACTAGGCACCGAGCTATTGACTTTGGAAAGTGGCTTACTTGAAATATTTTTAGAATATGCATTGCAAAACTGTTTCAAACCCCTAAAACTTGGTGCTTGAAAAAACCATTAAATCAGACCATGGGAGGTTGTAAATTCACATAGGAACTCACATATGATAGATGTACATTCTTAACAAGTAATTTTATATGTAAATGGACAAGCTTTGATTTATTATGTTTCAAAGTAGACTATTTGAACAAATTTTACAGTGGTTCCTCTTAATGTCACAACTTAATTTTTTCATAAGCACTTCAAAATTTTGTCAAAATTTTTGAAAGTTATAATAGGAATCTCCTCTGTTTTTTCTTCTATGTTACTAAGGATTGACATCTTCATCTATGCTTCATCATCTTCACCTTTGTTTCGATGTCTCCATCGGAACTAAATTTCCAGTCAATCCCCATCCATGCATCATAAGCCCAAGTCTCTCAAAAATCCTAAGAGGAAAAATTATCAAAAATTCAAGAAGAATAAGCCTAGTTATAAACAAATTCTCAAGCATCGAGCTTCTTTAATAAGAACTGAAAACTCTTGTTGAAAATTGTGTCTTTCTACATCATTTTCATGATTATCTACATGGTTATGGTAACAAGTTTGATGAAGAACCCTTGAGAACCCCCTATTTTAATTAAAGGTCGGCCTTGTTCCAATATTTCAATGAGAGAGGTCACATTCATTGTCCTACCTACCCACACCAGAGATCACTTATTGTCATTTTCCACCTAGGGTAACCTTCCCTCTTATTTTCTTCCCAACCCTCATCCATCCATCATTATTGTCATTTCACCCTTAAGAACTTAGCACATCAACCTAATCAAAAATTTTAATCCCAATCAATCAATCAATCAATCAGAAATCTCGCAATCTAAGGTCAACACTTTGCAAAGTTTGACTTAGTCCTTTTATCATTTGTTAATCCCCAATTAGCCTTGTGCTTGAGAAATAATCTATCTTAAGTACTTTTCTCAATTGGCCTTAATTATTTGGGTTGATCCAATCACCTAATTCATTTCCTAATTTGTCTTAGGAACTTATTATATTCTAGGTAGAAGAAGGCTTGATAAAATCCTAATCCTAAGGTCTAAGTTAGCCTAGCTTAGTTGTTACCTTGCTTTGTGGCCCATTTCATCAACCCCTACCTCATATATGTCCTAATCTAAGGACTAATGTAGTGCCCCTCCTTGACATACTTGTCTATCATGCATGGTTAAATTTTTATGGACTTGGCTAGATACATATATGGTACTATTGGTGGTTAATGAAATGGATGGGTATCTTTCTTTGAAACACGTGTGCATTTTGCATCATCGGGGACTGACCCTTAGGGGTTGCGACATATAGTAGGTAAGGGTCCAATGGGACTCAAATGTTGAGTCTTCAATGATATGGGAGGATATAGTGTGGATAAGAGTTCTCTTCTCTTATTTGTTCTCTGGCTTCTAGGAGTAATCCTAGACCTATGGGGGAGGATGTAGTGTCCCTCCTTGACATACTTTTCTTTCATGCATGGATGAACATTTATGGACTTGATTAGATAAATTTATGATACTCTTGGGAGATTGGTGCAGGGGACCCTCTTGGTTCTATTTTTTGTTTGAGTGCTAGATAGGTCTTAGATCCTAGGTTGGTGTCTTGGATCAGTTTGGATCCTCTTGATGTAATGAGGAACCCATTTGTAAAGCCAATTGGCTCTAAGGTCATTTATAAACCTAGATACCAAATTAGGTCATTGGGTTCTTGAAGTTTAGGAAGCATGTTGATAGGTTATTTGAGTAGTTTTAGGCCTAGAATAGGTCTATAAAGTCCATTGGGGACTTTGGCACATCAAAAGAGTCAAATATGCAAAGTTGTAAAAAGTTGCTAAGCAACATTTCCACCGGTTGTGGAAAAGAGGTTCCAATAGTCATAACCATTTGAAAACTATTGTAGCCATTGGGGGAAGGCCTATTTAGGCTTATGAGATCATCCATTTTGAGGTTGGATGATGTGTGTGAAGATTTGGTGGATTGAACAGTAATAAAAACTCGGATTTTACCCAATTCTCGTTGTTTTCCATATAGTATGGTCTGACAAAGGATTTGATTGAATGAAAATTTGAATTGGTTGTGTTATAGTATGAGTTGAGGTTCTAATGTAGGTGATCTGACTCCATTTGACATAGTTTGGAGTGAGTAGTGGCCCGTTTACTAAAAACTGTCATACAAACCCCGATTCATAGGGTTTCACTCAAGATGTGGCCCTAACTTGCAAATTCCATGGTGGAATTTTATAGCCTTTTGGAAAATACAAGTTAGGGGAATGTACATTTAGATTCCAAAAGGGTGGAATCATGGAGTGAGGGTTGGTATGGTTGCCACCAAGCCCTAGGATAAACAAGACAATGTGTTTAGTCTAGACTACAAGGAGGAAAGAGAAATTAGTCACCAAGGGAGTATATGGAGACCATTTTGATGGCTTATTTAGCCCATTAGAGGATAGGGGAACATGTCCAAGTGTTGAGTCTTTTTTTGTAAACCCATCCTCAAGTAGTTGCTTTGGAAACCAAGCCTAATTAGGCCTATTAGGTCTATGTTCATAGTAGGTGCTTAGGGGTGTTGGAGAAGAGTCAAACCTCAGTCTCTTGGGGTTGGGTGTAAGCCCAAAAAGGGTACTTAAATTTGCAAATTTTTGAAAGGGTGTTTTGGAAGAATTTTGAACCAAGTTAGAAATATCAATCTGGTAGGGCTACTAAAACTAGGCCTAAATAGAGGTTTCTTGACCCAGGTGCACAAAAGAGAGTTCCAAACTTGATTGGAAGGTTAGGGTGAGTTTTCATAGGTGTGAAACACTCCAAACCATTCCCAGGAGGTATAATTGGTGATTGGTTGTCATTAGTGTGTGTAGAACCCTAGTTGTGGGGTTGTGTTAGGCCTTGGATTAGGCATAAAGGGGTGATTTTGGATCTTCTAGCCTTCTAGTTGCCCACTCTACATTATGTTGTATTAGAGCCAATAAGGTTCTTGAGGGTGGAATAAGAAGGTTTACAGGATGTCAGATGGAGAAGACACCATTGATGGGAGAAGGATGACCAACATTGAATTGGCCAAGGTGGTAAGAGAGCAGGTAGAAGCAAACAAAGAGATGAGAAAAGAATTGGATACGTTCAAGGGTAAGATGGACAAGAAGGAAGGAGACTCTAATGAAGAAGAAGAAGGGAATGATGGAGATTCATTTTGCAGGCAAGAGAGAGGATACCTACAGATCAGAGAGGTTTCCTTGAGGCCCTTGAGAGAGTAGGTAGCAGAGACAACAAAGCAAGCCTACCAATGTTCACTGGGAAGATGAACCTAGAGGAATTAATGGATTGGTTAGAGGCCTTAGAGAAACACTTTGAGTGTGAAGATGTGCCTGAGAACCAGAAGATGAAGACTGCTAAGTCTAGGATGAAGGGATCTGCCCTTAGTTGGTGGAACTTCTTATAAAATGAGAGATTAGAAGAAGGGAAGAACCCCATCTAATCATGGAAGAGGATGGTTTCAGAGGTGAAAAATAAATCTTTACCTAAGGATTATGAAGTGACAATGAACAAGAAGTTGCACAACCTAAGACAAAGGTATTTGGATGTGAGTGGATACATAGAGTTATGGGATCCACCTAGTTTGCTCACACTCCACCTAGTTGGTGTTGCTCAATTCCACCAACTCTCTAGGTCTAACTATTATCTAAAACCTCCAAGTACTTCTCAATCTCTTCTAGGGCTTTCTTCTTGTCAATCTCAAGCTTTTTTCTTCAAGTATTTAACTAGGAACCCTACCAATTCACAATGTTTCCCATGTGCTCATTATGGCTATCTTGACTTCAACTTGTCAATTTGACCTCCTATTGTTGTGAGTTGATGCCAAGGTGTGGAGGTGGTTTCTCAGATTATTTGAATTACTTCTAGGTCCATTTGAGGTTTGCGTCCTTTAGCTTTCTTATCGATTACACTATTTTACCTAGAAAAGGGCTATAAGGAATGAGCCGCTATTAGGCCTCCAAAATCTGGTTTTCTAGGGCTTAGGGGAAAAACCTCCAAAAGATCCTACAACAAGATTATTTTTTCTTCAAAATCTCACCTAACCCCATGTGATTATGGTGGTTTTGGTTTCCCAAATCACCGTACAATGCCTTAACCCAAAAATGAGGATTTTGAAGGGTTTCTAGGCCTCCTAACCGGCAGTGACTGGTCAAGTTTGGAAAATGAGCGTAAAATGGTCTTTTCAAGGCTTCCCCTTGCATATGAAACTCTATATTAACTTCATTGACTCCTCCAAAAGTTTATATTGTGGTTTTGCATTCACCCTTGCACTTTACACACCAAATTCACCCTGTCTCCTCTAGCCGGGTTGCTCCTGGACTCACCTAGAACAAGGTGAAAGTCATGTCAATATTCATCTCTATAACTTTCCCCTACATATGTACACTTTACAAGTTGTTTCCTTCCATTTACCAATAGGTCTTGATGGTAGCATGGAGGGAATTTATGGGGCAACCATTTTACACAAAATTGCTATGTATAAGCCAAAACTGGCTATTCGAAAACTAAGCAACAAAAACACTAACACAACCTAACTAAAAATATTGAAATGAATTAAATGATACTAAAACACACCAAATAAACTTAATCCATTATTTTATCAATGGATTCAATCCATTTGTATTCACGATATGAGCAAAATAAGCCAAAATAGTGTCAAACAGTGCGAAAATGAGTAGTTTCAGATTGTTGATCTTACAAAAATAAAAATCCAACCTTGGTAACCATGAAAGAGAAGGTTTTTATAGTATTCCCCACATGTGGAGGCATTCTAGGGTGTTGGGCTATCCCTAACCCCATCGCTAAGCATTTTAGGACAAAAATTGTCATGACAACCTTCAAAACTTGTCATCACAACTTTTGCAACTTTGCACTTTTTGCACTTTTTGCTTTTCTAATCCATGAAACCTATTATAAGTCATTACTCATGACTTTTAAAGCATTCCTAAGACTATTTTAACCCTTCTTAATTCCTATACAAATTTTTTCCACTTTTGACCATCAAGAAGGTCAATTTCCTACTCAAACCACTACTTGTGCACAAAATGCAAACCTAAGAAGAACTAACTCAATCTAGGCCTACATTTTACACATAACACTCACTCTTGGACCCTCCTAGAGTCCTTATTAATTAACTAACTTGTCTAAGGTCAGTACGAGCCAAAATTGAGGAAAACCTATAAGCCTAAGTCCTAGGTGCTCCTGCACCATTCTCCCAAACAAAAGAAAACTAAGTGACGTCCTTGGGATTCAGATTCTAATTAATTCCTAGCTTCTTAAACTTTGTCTCAAGCACCCATGTAGATTCAGCATCATCCATACCCTGCCATTTGATTAGGTGCTCCCAATAGATTTGATGCCTTGTCTTCTTGGTGATCCTTGAACTCAACACCTTCTCAGCCTTTGGATTTGGTTTGGCTGGTAGTTGAAGGTTGTTCACATCATCTGATACCTCTGAGTGACTACAATTTGAACCTTGAATTGGTCCTTTGTAGGCAACTAAGTTTGCTATGTTGAAACTGGTGACAATCCTATGTCACTAAGTAGGTCCACCTTGTATGCATTTTCTCCATGCTTGGCTAGAATGGCACATGGACCCAATCTTCTCATTTGCAACTTTTTAGGAACTCCTTGTTGTAGCCTTTCTTTGTTTAGGTGCACCATGACAAGATCTCCTACTTGGAATTGTAGGTTCTTCCTTCTCTCATCAACTTTTTTCTTGGTTTTTCTTGTGTTCTCCATCAATGCTTGCTTGACTGCTTCATGTACTTCCTTCATTGACTGAGAAAAGTATTTTGCATATCCACTTCTTGTTGCTGCACTACCTAAGTCCCTCAACTCCAAAATACCCCTTGGGTGAACACCATAGACCACTTCAAAAGGGCTCTTTCCACTGGTCCTATTCATTGTGTCATTGTAAGCATATTCAGCTTGTGAAAGCACTTGATCCCATGTCTGACCATACTCTTAGGTAAGGAACCTCAATAAGTTCCCCAAGCTCCTATTTACCACTTCAGTCTACCCATATGATTGAGGATGGTAGGTTGATCCAAAAGATAGGTTGGTGCCAAGCTTTTGCCAAAGTGTCTTCTAAAAATGACTCATGAACTTTGACTCCCTATCTAAAACAATGCTCATGGGTAAACTATGTATCCTTATCACTACTTTGAAGAACAAATGAGCTATTTGGCATGCATCATGAGTAGTCTTGCAAGGTACAAAGTGGGACATCTTACTAAATCTATCCAAAATGACATAAATGTTGTCAAATCCCTACTTTTTCCTTGGTAAACCTATTATAAAGTCCATACTAATGCACTCCCAAGGTCTATTTGGTATGGGAAAGGTTGGTATAAACCGACATTTGAAGAAGTACCCTTGGCCTTCTAGCAAACTATATAAGTCTCCACATACTTTTTCACATCTTGATTTATCCTAGGCCAATAGTAGTACCTCTAAACCAACTATTGAGTCTTATTGACTCCAAAATGACTACTAAGGCTGCCATTATGCTTTTCTTGTATGAGATTTTCTCTCATTGAGCCTCTAGCCACACAAAGCTGCCCACCTCTAAACAATAGTCCACCTTGCAAAGTAAATTCAGAATACTCACTATGGAAGTGATTTTGATACTCCTTACACACCTTGTAGGCATTTGAGAAATCTTCATCCTCCAAGTATAGGTCTCTAAAACTATCAACTCCTATGCTCCTCAATTGGATTTCTTGGACTGTCAAAAGTCTCCTACTTAATGCACCATCAACCTAGTTTAACTGTCCTTTCTTGTGCTTGATTGTGAATGTGTAGGCTTGCATATACTCCACCCATTTCATGTTTTTATGACTGAGTTTGTCTTGTGAGTTTAGAAAGCTCAATGCTTGGTTGTCCGTATAGACTACAAATTCCTTAGGAAGGAGATAGTGTCTCCACTTCCTCAAAGCCTGCACTAAAGAATATAATTCCAAGTCATAAGAGGAGTACTTCTTCTTTGCATCACTTATCTTCTCACTATGGAAAGTGTTATAATATTTAATCTTTACTTGGCTTAGGTTTATTTGTATTTAGTTTAGGATATTCCTTTGGAATTCCTACATGTAATTTGTCCTCTAGTACATGTATGAGGACAAGTCATTTCTTTTATTTTCCTTTATTAAGGAATATTAGATTTCCTCCATAAGAGGATGTGGACACATGACACACACATTTTATGAATGGTGGCATTCATAGATTTGGGAGTTACTTTGTAACTCCTCTCCTCATCTCTATTTAAGAGATGTCTCCTCTCTCATTTCTTCTTAATGACAATATTGTAAAAAGCTTCTCTCTCTCTCTCTCTCTCTCTCTCTCTCTCTCTCTCTCTCTCTCTCTCTCTCTCTCTCTCTCTCTCTCTCTCATTTTAGGCATTGCCTCATTCATAATATCACAAGGGGTTTTTCTTTGCTTTTCCCCTTTCAAAAGTTCTTGTGCCTCCTTCACATTTGGGTGATTGCTCCAAGGTTTTTGCATTTCTCTTGGTAACATTTACTTCATCAATAAACTTTCTTGGATTTTATTTTTCTTTCCTTGCTCTTGTATTTCCTTTCATGGTATCAGAGTAGGTTTCTAATCCTTGTTTTAAGTTGACATTGATGAAGGTTACCATTCTATGGAGTTCACCTTCTTGGAGGCATTCTTGAGAGGAGAAGAAGTTCTTTTTCTAATATTTTCTATTGTGCAGGTTTTTATTTCAGATTTTAAATTTTTTTTTCAAACTTGTTAACAAGTTTGCCTGCAGATTTAATCTTCTATTCTAGTTTTTTTTATACTTTGGAAGGCTTGTTGCCAAAGTTTCTTTTTTTTTTTTTTTTTTTACTGTCTAGTTTGGAAGGTTTACCACCAAACTCAGCCTCCTTAATCTATTTGGTTGGCTTGCCGCCAAACCCATATTATCTAACTTGTTTCATATTGTTAATAATCTCTGGTTCATATATGTTATTTCAATTATTTCAATCCACTAAAGTCTGTATGCATAAAAATATATACCTCCATTCTCAATAGTTGCATGCACAATATATAAAAAAGGTTCATATAGATCTCTAGTTTCACATTCTCTCTTTCTTTGCAGGTTCTAAAATTGCATTTCACTTAGATTATTTTTTATTTATATATTTTCTAACTATTTTTGTTTGCAGATTCAAAGAACTAATATACAGTGGTTCTTTGTCTTGTTGAGAAATCATATATTTAATATTGTAGATAAGGCTTTTATTGTTTCTTGCAGCTCGTTTCTCAGTTCGCGGCTAATCGTTTGTTCTTCCTGCACTTGAAACCTGTGTAACTCTTTCTTCTTTGAAAATTTTAGATAGCTTAAATCTATTGTAACGTCTTTACAACTGCACATCATTTATTCCTTTTTCCCTGATGCACTCTTCTTTAAAAAAAAATAATGCCTCTACGATCTCTATGGATTCTTTGCAACATAACGTCCCTTGTATACCTACGTTTTCTATAGGTGAGGATAGCTATGTTGTATCTTATTTTGCCTCTTATGTTTTGTTTTTGAATTTTCTATGTTTGACAGGTAGCGTTTTTTTAAAACTATTAATTCGTTTTAAAAGAGACATAACGTCTCTATCCTTGGTAGAGCTTGTTTGTCTTTCATGAAAGTTTAAATCATTAAAAATGTTTAAGCCTTTTTTGGACATATAAAGTCCTCTTCACTTTATTCAATATAAAAGCTTAGTTTTTTTTGAATAAAGTAAAAGTTAAAGTTAGTTTACTTTATTTTAAATTAAAGCTTAGTTCTTTGAAATAAATTAAAGTTTATCTTATCATAAAGTAAAGTTTAGTTTAGTTTAATAATTTAAAAAAAAAAAATTAATAAATTTTATTAAATTCTTTAATAAAGTTTTTTATTAAAATAATTTTATTGTGTTATTATTATGATTTAATAGTTTTTTTTAATACTACGTTTGTTTAAATAAAATTAAAGTTTTTTTAAAAATTTAAATTTGTTATTTTAAATAATATTTTTTTATAAATATTTTTGTAAAAAAATTGTTATTTTTTATATAGAGTTATTATTTTTGGTTTAATTTTAATTAAGGAGTTTTTTTTTTTTTCATCTTTTAATCAAAGGGGGTAATATTTTTTAACTAACTATTATTTTGCTATCATGTCTACTTTAATTCCTAAAATTAAGTTAAATAGTAGTAATTATCATTCATGGAAAACACATATTTCTTTCATTTTACGTTTCAAGCACCTTTTGGATGTTGCTACTAATAAAACCTCTGAGCCTACTTCAACAGCTCCTCAAGCCGACCAAGATAGATGGAAGGCTCAAAATGAGGAAGCACTTGGTTTAATTAGTATTTCAATGGTTCTTGATTTGTATGTTTTAATTGGAAATTGTACAAAAGCATATGAAGCTTGGGAAATTTTAAAAACAACTTATGATAGCTCAAATGAATTCCGAAAAATTCAGCTTCAAGATCAACTTGAAGATCTCAGGTATACAAATTTTAAAACCATGGATGAATTCTTATTAAAATTTGATTCAATTAATAGTCAATTAACTGGTTTAGGAGTTACTCTAGCTGATTTACGTTTAATTCATCTTATTCTTAAAAAATGTCTTCCTCATCAATTTCAGCAATTTATTACGAATTTTCATGCTCAACTTGCTATTCCTAGCTTAGCTACTCAATTAAAACTATGATATTTTTTGTAATTTATTACATCAAGAGGAAGCTAAATTAATTCAATTTGGTACTCTTAAAAGTAGTGAACATGCTTTTATGTCTAAAAACCAAAATTATAATAATAATTTTAGATCCAATAATAATAATCATAATCATAATAATAATCACAAAACTTCTAATTATCAATCTCATTCTAAATCCTATCATAACAATTCTCATAATAATAATCATAATAATACATACAATAATCAAAGGAATAATTCTCAAACAAGACCCCATTGCACATATTGTGGGAAAGATGGACATATTACTAATAATTGTTTTAAGAAGCAAAATGGTAAAAAGCCCATGAACCAAAATAATCAAAATAATCAACAACATAAACCTCATTATAAGAAAGGTAATAATAATAGTAATTCATCTCATCATGCATTTACATGTACTTATAATGTTTCTCAACCACTTGAGTGGATTATTGATTTTGGTGCATCTCAGCATGTTACTTCTCATAAAGAATGTTTTGAATCTTTGCATCCTAATACTTCTAATATTCCTATTCAATTAGTTAATAATCATAGTTACAAAGTTGAAGCTATTGGTGAATTGAATGTTCCTAATGGGAAATTACATGATGTTCTTTATGTTCCTGAATTAAAATCAAATTTGATTTCAGTTCCTAAACTTTGTCAAGATTATAAGATTAACTTTTATAGGGGCATATGTTATATCATTGATCCAAAAACTAATCATGTTATTGCTACTGCTAAAATGGATAGTGATAACTTATTCAGGTTCTATGAATTTGCTCCTCCAAAGTATTCTTTGCTTACTACTGTTGATTTTACTATATGGAATGAAAGACTTGGCCATCTCAATTTTGATTATATTTCATTGATGCAAAAAACAAATATGGTTGATGGATTGCCTACTATTGTTCCTTCTCAAATTATTTGCAATGGTTGCATGAGTGGTAAGATGCACATGGAACCCTTTCCTCATGGTCGATCTTGGAGGGCATATACTAAATTGCATTTAGTTCAAAGTGACCTCTTGGGTCCCATGGAGAATCCCTCCATCCAAGGTTCAAGGTATGCACTTACCTTTGTTGATTATTTTTCAAGGAGAACATGGATATATTTCCTTCATAGTAAGGATCAAGTGCTTGATGTGTTTACTGAATTTCATATGTTTGTAGAAAGGCAATCTGGTTCTAAAATTAAGATTCTTCATACTGACAATGGAAGAAAATATGTCAATAATGCATTTAATTCTTATTTGAAATCTTTTGGAATTAAACATGAGCTTACCATTCCTTATACACCACAACAAAATGGTGTGGCGGAACGGAAGCATAGGACAATTGTTGAAATGGCTAGATGTTTATTGCATGCAAAAAATATGGATTACAAGTTTTGGGCTGAAGCTATGGCTTGTGCAACTTATTTAATTAATAGAACACCTACCAAAGCCTTAAAGGATAAAACTCTTGAAGAAGCTTGGTCTAGTAGAAAGCCTAATTTGCAGAATTTAAGAATTTTTGGTTCCATAGCTTATGTTCACAAACCTAAGGAGAAAAGAAAAAAATTAGATGCTAAATCTTCTCCTTTTATTTTTGTTGGTTATGATGAAAATACTAAAGGTTATAGAGTTTACAATCCTATTACTAACAAGGTAAAAGTTGCAAGAGATGTTTGCATTGCAGAAAAAGGCACTCATGATTGTTCTAAAGTGGAGGATGATGAACTTGCTCAAAGCAAATTTGTGCTTGTGGAGGACCAACCTCCTTCTCTAAACCCTACTCCTAATGCATCTCTTTCTATTCCTTCTAGTGATAGTGATGATGATAATAATAACTCTACTCCTCATGAATCTTCTTCTAGTGATGAATCCATTACTTCTAAGAGAAGACCTAAATGGTTTAAATCTTTAATTCAAGATAGTGATGAATACTTAGCTAGAATGGATAGACTTCAAACTAGAAGAATTAATTATTGTAATTATGCTTTAATGACCACTATTATGAATTCTAATGATCCTAAACATTTGATCAAGGTAAAAATCAACCACATTGGCAAAAAGCAATGAAGGAAGAATATGATACTTTAATTTCTAACCAAACTTGGGATTTAGTTCCCTTGCCTCATGGTAAAAATCTTGTTTCTTGCAAGTGGATTTATAAAACTAAATTGAATGCTAATAATCAAGTTAGTAAATTTAAAGCTAGATTAGTTGCTAGATGTTTTTCTCAAATTGAAGGCTTAGATTATACTGAAACTTTTGCTCCTATTGCTAAAATGCCTACAATTAAACTTGTGCTTGCTTTAGCTTCTAGAATGAATTGGCCTATTCACCAAATGGATGTTAAAAGTGCTTTTCTTAATGGTGATTTACATGAGGAAATTTATATGTCTCAACCTCTTGGTTTTATTAAAGAAGGTAATGCACACTTAGTTTGTAAATTAAAGAAATCAATTTATGGATTAAAGCAATCTCCTAGGGAGTGGTATTCAAAGATTAATGCATTCTTTCTTTCTCAAGGCTTTATTAGAAGTAAAAATGATCCTAACTTGTATATTAAATATAGTGAAGATGATATTATCATTATTATCTTGTATGTAGATGATTTGATTCTTACTTCAAGTTCCAATACTTTGATTTCTGATATTAAGTTTCAACTTAATCAAAAATTTCAAATGACTGATTTAGGTCTTTTACATTATTTCTTAGGAATGCAAATTTGGCAAACCTCTGAAGGAATTTTCTTATCTCAAAGTAAATATGCTCAAGATCTCATAGATAAGTTTAACATGAATGATGCTCACCATGTTTCAATTCCTATTGAATTAGGCACTAAGTTAATGCTTGATATGCAAACTCCTCTTGTTGATCCTACTTTGTATAGACAATTAGTTGGAAGTTTGAATTATTTAACTCTTACTAGGCCAGATATTGCTTATAGTGTTGGTTTGGTTTCAAGATTCATGTCTAAACCTCAACAAACACACTTTAAAGTTGCTAAGAGAATTTTAAGATATATTAAAGGAACTATTAATGTAGGTTTGTTTTATGATGCAAATTCTGATTTTACTTTAAAAGGTTTTACTGATTCTGATCTAGGTGGAGATCCCAATGATGGGAAATCTACTTGTGGTTATTGTTTTTTTGTTGGTTCAGGAGCAATTTCTTGGAATAGTAAAAAGCAACAATCTACCTCTCTTGGATCGACTGAAGCTGAGTTCAAAGGATGCACTAATGCTTCCAAAGAAGTCTTGTGGCTTAGAAGACTACTTGAAGATTTGGGTCTACCTCAACATGAACCAACTCCATTGTATTGTGACAACTAAAGTGCCATTGCCTTGGCTAAAAATCCAGTTTTCCATGCAAGGACAAAACACATTTCTCTCCAACACCACTTTATTAGAGAATGAATTGAAGACAAGCAAGTTTCACTTCTCTATTGCAAGGGGGAAGACAAAGTTGCAGATATTTTGACCAAGCCACTTTGTAAAGAAAAGTTCCAATTTCATTGTAAAAATCTTGGCTTGCAACTCATTGAAGGGTTTGATGTAAACTCCCCAAGTAAAGATTAAGGGGGGGTGTTAGAATATTTAATCTTTACTTGGCTTAGGTTTATTTGTATTTAGTTTAGGACATTCCTTTGGAATTCCTACATGTGATTTTTCCTCTAGTACATGTGTGAGGACAAGTCATTTCTTTTATTTTCCTTTATTAAGGAATATTAGATTTCCTCCATAAGAGGATGTGGACACATGGCACACACATTTTATGAATGGTGGCATTCATAGATTTGGGAGTTACTTTGTAACTCCTCTCCTCATCTCTATTTAAGAGATGTCTCCTCTCTCATTTCTTCTTAATGACAATATTGTAAAGAGCTTCTTGCTCTCTCTCTCTCTCTCTCTCTCTCTCTCTCTCTCATTTTAGGCATTGCCTCATTCATAATATCACAAGGGGTTTTTCTTTTCTTTTCCCCTTTCAAAAGTTCTTGTGCCTCCTTCTTCACATTTGGGTGATTGCTCCAAGGTTTTTGCATTTCTCTTGGTAACATTTAATTCATCAATAAACTTTCTTGGATTTTATTTTTCTTTCCTTTCTCTTGTATGTCCTTTTAGAAAGTTATTGGTCTTTCTTCTTAGCTTAGGACAACACCTACTACAATATTGCTTGCATCACATTCCACTATGAAACGTTTCTCAAAACTAGGCAATACCAACATTGGTTGATTAGCTATCTTCTCCTTCAAGGTTTGAAAACCTCTATTTGCTTGTTCACTCCATTGAAACTTTGCCTTCATTCCACCTCTAATGGTGTCTAACATTGGTGCACATATAGCACTGAATTGCCTAATGAACTTCCTGTAGTACTGAGCTAGTCCATGGAAGCTTCTCACCACTGTTGATGACTTAGGAGTAGGCCAATTTACTATGGCTTCAACCTTGCTAGGATCCATATTGAGGTTTCCTTGAGACAACACAAACCCAAGGTAAACCAACTCTTGCTTAACAAATTGACACTTATCCAAATTCATGGTCATATTTTCACCATACAATCTTTGTAGTACATCTTGCAAATGATTAATATGATCTGCCCTATTCTTACTAAAAATGAGAATATCATCTAGATATACCACCACAAATTTACCTATGAAGTCCTTCATCACCTCATTCATGAGTCTCATGAAGGTGCTTGGAGAATTGGATAAGCCAAATGGCATTACAAGCCATTCATAAAGACCCTCTATTGTCTTGATTGCAGTTTTCCATTCATCACCCTCCTTAATCCTAATTTGGTGGTATCCACTTTTAAGGTTAATCTTGGTAAAGTACTTGGCTTCCCCTAAACAATCCATTAGGTATTCTATTTTAGGAATTGGAAACCTATATCTAATGGTGATCCTATTAATAGCTCTAGAATCGGTACACAATCTCCAAGTACCACCTTTCTTTGGGGCTAACATGGTAGGGACAATACAAGGGCTAATGCTTTTCCTCATTAGGCCTTGCTCTAAAAGATCTTGGATTTGCTTGGCAATCTCAACATTTTGTTGGGGAGTCATTTTATAAGTTGAATCGTTAGGTAAGGATTCTCTAGGAATGAAGTCTATTTGATGGCTTATGGTTCTTTTAGGAGGTAAGGTGGTAGGTTTTCCATCACTCACTATGCCTTTGAACTTCTTCAATAGGTATTGAACCTCTATTGGCAAATCTGGCTGCTCTTTCTTGTCTTCCTCTTTAGGCTTCATTACTAATGCAAACCCTATACCTTCACCTTCCTCTAGTGTCTTCAAGAATTTTTTTTCACTCAACAAAAGAACATTAGGACCTACTACCCTCTTTTCACTTTCCTCAAGGATAGACTGAATCTTGAATGTGAATCCATCTTTCTTGAATGAGTATGCATTCTTGGCTCCATCATAAATAGCTTGTCTATCAAATTGCCATGGTCTTCCCAATAGAAGATGGCATGCATCCATGGGTAGGACATCACATAACACCTTGTCCTTATACCTCCCAATGGTAAAATCCACCCATGCTTGCTCATTGACTAGGACATGTTGGCCTTTGTTCAACCAAGTGACTCTATATGGGTTGTTGTGAGGTATCCTTTGCAATTTGAGCTTACTCATTGCCTCTTCTAACGCAATGTTGTCTGTTGACCATGAATCAATGAGCACTTTGCAAACCTTGTCCATAATCTTGCATTTGATCCTAAATAAGGACCTTCTTTAGCTTGGCTCTTCTCTGACCAGTTCTTTGATCAAAATTATCCTTATCCTGAAGTTTTTACCTACCTCTTATTCTAAGGCAACCTCTGAAGTCTTGTTGCTTGAAGACTCTTCTTGAAGATAGTTCACTCTTCTTTCACCACCTTGTGATGATGACCCCTTCTCTAGACACCTATATGCTGGATGACCAAGTTGGCTACAATGGTAACACTTCATTGTTGCAAAATATGAGGAACCTCTACCTTGTCCATTAGATCTTCCTCTAAAACCATTATTTGATCCCCTTCCTCTATTGAATCCTCCTTTACTAGTGCCACTCTCTTGCTTCTCAGTGAGTTTAGACTCTTCTTGTGTTCTTTGTTCAGAACTTCTTCCTCCAAAGCCTCCCCTATGGCCTCTATTGTATTTTCCTCTACCCCTGCCCCTATTGCTACTTGATTCATGTCTTCTTGTTTTAGTTTTTCTTCCACTTTAAGGGCAACTTGATAGGTTTGATGAAATGTCTTTGGACTCATTAAACTGATTTCTTCTTGGATGTTCCACCATAGGCCATTTAGGTACCTAGAAACTCTAAGACTCTCTTCTTCCACTGCATGAGATCTAAGGCTAAGTTTATGGAACTCCTCTGTATAACTACTGACATCAAGGTCTTTTTGTCTTAAGTTTTATCTCTTCCTATGAATTTGCACTTCATAGTCATCAGGGAGATAGACTTCTTTTATTTTGACTAACATCCCCTTCCAAGAAGAGATGGGTGCTTTGCCCATTTTTTTCTCTCATCTTGCACAAATTTCCACCATGTGAGAGTAGCTCCTCTCATCCTTGACTTGGCTACTTTGAGTCTTTGGGCTTCAATTATGAGTTCTAATTCAAAATGGTTCTCCATGCCTTCTATCCATTCTAAGACCACTTATGCTTCCATCTTGCTACTGAACAATGGTAATCCTTCTAGTGATTTACCACTTAAGGCCTTCAATGCCTTTAGGAAAGGTTCTTATTCTCAGACAAGATTAGGTTTAGGTACTTTGTCTATCTCTAACACTTCCTTACCCTTCCCTTCTTCTCCTTCAACCTTTACCAACACTTCATCTGCCTTGGTTTCAATCTCACCAAGCTTACTTTCCAATTAAAGCAACTTCTCCTTCAGGAGTATATTCTCTTCCTCTTGATCATCCACTTGCTTTTCCAAATCTACATTGGTCACCATGTTATTGTCTCCTACAAATTCCACTTAGGATATCTAATCACCTAGCCCAAATCTTATAGGCTCTAATACCAATTTGATGGAATCCACCTAGTTTGCTCGCACTTCACCTAGTTGGTGTTGCTCAATTCCACCAACTCTCCAGGTCTAACTATGTGATAAGACCTCCAATTTATTCTCAATCTCTTCTAGGGCTTGCTTCTTGTCAATCTCAAGGTGTATGCTTCAAGTATTTAACTAGGAACCCTACCAATTCATAATGTTTCCCATGTGCTCATTATGGTTGTCTTGACTTCAACTTGTATATTTGACCTCCAACTATTGTGAGTTGATGCAGAGGTGTGGAGATGGTTTCTAACATGATTTGAATACCTTTTGGGTCCATTTGAGGTTTTCATCCTTTAGCTTTCTTATCGGTTTCACTATTTTGCCTAGAAAAGGGCTATAAGTAATGAGCCCCTATTAGGCCTCCAAAATCCGGATTTCTAGGGCTTAGAGGAAAATGGTCCAAAAGACCTTGCAAAAAGATTGGGTTTTCTTCAAACTCTCACCTAACCCCAAGGTATTATGGTGTTTTTCATTTTCCAACTCACCGTATAATGCCCTAACCCAAAAATGAGGGTTTTGAAGCGTTTCTAGGCCTCCTAATTCGCAGTGACTGGTCAAGTTTGGAAAATGAGCATAAAATGGTCTTTTAAAGGCTTCCCCTAGCATATGAAACTCTGTATGAACTTCATGGACCCCTCCAAAAGGTTATATTTTAGTTTTTCATTCACCCCTGCACTTTACACACCAAATTCACCCTGTCTCCTCTATCCGGGTTGCTCCTAGACTCGCCTAGAACAAGGTGACAGTCATGTTAATCTTCATCTCTAGAATTTTCCCCTACATATGTAAACTATACAAGTGGTTTCCTTCCATGTCCCAATAGGCCATGTTGGTAGCACGGATGGAATTCATGGGGCAACCATTTTACACAAAATTGCTATGTACAAGCCAAAACTAGTTGTTTGCAAACTAATCAATGAAAACACTAACACAACCTAACTAAAAAGCTTGAAATGAATTAAATGACACTGAAACACACCAAAGAAACTCAATCCATTACTAGATCAATGGATTCAATCCATTTGTATTCATAATATGAGAAAATAAGCCAAAATAGTGTCAAATAGTCCGAAAATGAGTAGTTTCAGATTGTTGATCTTACAAAAACAAAACTCCAACCTTGCTAACCATGAAAGAGAAGTTTTTTATAGTCTCCCCATTTTTTGGAGTCACTCTAGGCCATTGGGATATCCCTAACCACATTGCTAAGCATTTTAGGACAAAAATTGTCATGACAACTTTCAAAAGTTGTCATGACAACTTTTGCAACTTTGCACTTTTTGCACTTTTTGCTTTTCAAATCCATGAAACCTATTCTAAGTCATTATTCATTACTTTTAAATAATTCCTAATACTATTTTAACCCTCCCTAATTCCTATACCATGTTTTTCCACTTTTGACCACCAAGAAGGTCAATTTCCTACTCAAACCACTACTTATGCACAAAATGCAAACCTAAGAAGAACTAACTCAATCTAGCCCTACATTTTACTCATCAAAATTACTCTTGGAACCTCATGGAGTCCTTATTATGTACCTAACTTGGCTATGGTCAGTATAAGCCAAAATTGGGAAAAACCTATAAGACCAAGTCCTAAGTGCTCCTGCACCACATAGGTGTTTCACAAAATGTCCCTACGAGCAAGGGTGTTAGAGAGTGAGAAGCAAAAGATGGCAAGATACATGAATGGCCTCAAGTATGCCATTCAAGATGAACTAAGTGTCTTCAATCCTGAGACAATTCATAAATGTTATCAAATGGCATTAAGAAGTGAAGAAAACTTCAGAAGAAAGGGAGACCAACAAGGTCGAGGAAGAGGAGGAAACTTCAGAGGAAGGGTTAGATTTGGTGGAAGAGGAACATCTCCTAGACCACAAGGAGACTCAAGTAACCGGGAACTAGAAGGAGATACAAGCCACAGAGGTAGTTTCAAAGGAATAAGACCAAATAGATGAGGTAGATTTTGAGGTAGAGGAACCATTATTTTCACTGGAAGATGTTTCACATGTAATCAAGTTGGCCACCAATCATTCAAATGTCCAGAAAAGAAAGGTTCTATCAGTCAAGGTCGAGAAAGAAGAGTTCATTTGGCATAAGAGGATGACACACAAAGTGTGAACTCACCTTCAAGGCATGAAGATCTAGACCAAGAGGAGTGTCTAATGTTCAAAACGACCCTCTTGAAGGTATCAACCACCAAGGAGCCACCATAAAGGAATGCAGTGTTTAGAACTACTTGCAAGGTAAGTGGACAAGTATGTTGAGTCATTGTGGACTCAAGGTCAACTGGTAATCTTGCTTCAACATAGATGGTCAAGAAACTTGGATTGAAGAAACTCCCTCACCCTTACCCCTACAAGGTCTTCTGATTGAGCAAAGAGCAGCAAGCCTTGGTAAGTGAACAAGTTTGGGTGGATTTTCATATAGGTGAATATAGAGACAAGATTTTGTGTGATGTTATAGAGATGGATGCTTGCCATTTCCTCCTAGGAAGTCCATGTCAATATGATGTAGACTCAAAGCATGATGGGAAGAAAAATGTCTACAAGTTGACCAAAGATGGTGTGCAATACACTATGACCCCACTACCAGATGATGGTAAAGACAATCATGATGTGACTAGTGTCATGTTAGTAGGTAAGGAGTTTATGCAGACAATCAAAGAGAAGGATACCCCATGCTTTACCATAGTGGTGAAGCCAAGAGAAGAAGTGAGGAAGAAAGAAGAAGACAAGGTGCAAGAGAGGACTACAGGTCCAAGAGAGGTGAAAGAGTTGTTGGAAAGATACAAGGGTGTAGTTGCAGGAAGCAAGCCAGAGACCCTACCACCTTTCAGATATGTAATTCACTGCATTGACCTCATACCAAGATCTACATTTCCCAACAAAGCAGCATACAAGTTGACCCCTGATCAGAATGAAGAACTTGCAAGGCACATACATGAGTTGCTAGAGAAGGTTAATAAGGAAGAGCATTAGCCCGTATGTTGTCCCTGTGGTATTGGCCCCAAAGAAAGAAGGTACATGGATATTATGTATGGATTCAAGAGCCATAAACAAGATCACAATCAAGTATAGGTTGTCTATGCCTTGGATAGAAGACTTGATGGACTATCTAGTAGGAGCCAAGCACTATTCCAAGGTGGATTTGAAGAGCAACAACCATCAAATCAAGATAAGAGAGGGATATGAGTGGAAGACAACACTTAAAACAAATGAAGGACTTTATGAGTGGATGGATATGCCATTTGGCCTCTCAAATGCTCCTATTACATTCATGAGACTCAAGAATGAAGTCATCAAACCCTTTATCAATTATTTTGTTGTTGTATACTTAGATTATATCTTGATTTTTAGGAAGAATAAAGATGAACATCTAATACATTTGGGTTTGGTGTTGAAAAGGTTGAATGAAGAGCAGTTGAAGATCAATTTGGAAAAATGTGTCTTCTTGTAGGAGGTGTTAGTGTTTCTTGGTTTTTTATCACCAAGAGCAACCTCAAGATGGATCCATCCAAGGTGGAAGAAATCCTCAATTGGCCTACACCTAGAAATGCAAGTGAGGTAAAGAGTTTTCATGGTCTTGCAAGCTTCTATAGGAAGTTTATTAAGAATTTTAGTGGTGTATGTGCACCTTTGATTGACACTATAAAGGGGGGTAGAAAATGTCAGTTTGTATGGACTAGTGAAGCAGATAAGTCTGTCATATGTAAAATTCATCTATCAAATCAATTAGAAATAAAAGGAAATCATGAATCCCTATCTAATTAAATAATTCTAAATAAACCAATGAAATAATGTAAACAATCAATACGAATGTAAAATAAATCAATTAAAACTCCCTATTTCATGATCGCATATGGCTTCCATTGTTCTTCTCTTCTTTGTGGTATGATGGCTCTCAGATATTGCATTGGCAACCTGCAGATGATGCAAAGATTTGAAGTTCGTGATTTAGAGTAATTGTCCAGGACTGAGGAGGATTGAAAATGGAGATTGAATGCTCAATTTATAGATTATTGGAGAGAATTGAATGAAACGTGGAACACATTGATGAAGAGGTGGAACTTTGGTGAGCTCACATGCTGATTGATAGTTGAACTATTGATTTGGAGATGGAACTGAATAGATTGAATAGATTAAATGAGTTAACTGATTGAGAAAAAGCTGATTGAGGAATGAAAAAGGGTGATTGGAGGAAATAAAGAGGATGACAAAGAAATCTTTATCTAGAAAAAGCTAACTAGAAGATAGAAATAGGAATTGGAAAGATAATTGAATTAATTAATTAATTGATTGAATTAATTAATTTAGCATGTTCTTTAACTTTGACTTTGATGTTCACTTTAATCTTTGCATGAGAATTAATTCAAATATTGAATTTATTTTAAATTCAATTTAGTATTTGAATATATTTAGAACTTGACTTTGATTTTCAATTTGATTTTTGAAATCATACACATGTATTTGAAATTAGAAGAAATAAAAGAAATAGAATTTGAATTTGGAATTAAATGAAATTAGAAGAATAAATTAGTTAATTAAATAATTTAAAGAAAATATTTAATTATTTAGAAATGGACTTTAATTAAATAATAAGGATTATTTAAATAAAAGATTAAAAACCACAATTAATTAAATAATAAATATTTAATTAATATTTAGAAAAAGGGTTAATGATAATTGATTAACTGAATAGAGATAGAAATTGAAAATGGAATTTATTTAAATAATAAAGATTATTTAAATTGGGGGATTAATCAGAATTAATTAAATAATAAATATTTAATTAACATTCGAAAATGGTTAAAATGGTTAAATGATGATAGAATTAAAATTAGAATAATTAGTAAGATGACGAGGAAATATGAATTGGAAGAATAAGATTAATTAACTTAATTAAATAATTAAAGAATTGTTTAATCAATTAGATGAATAATTAGTACATAATCAATGAGACATTTTTAGGTGTCT
Organism: Cryptomeria japonica; assembly: GCF_030272615.1. NCBI lineage: Eukaryota > Viridiplantae > Streptophyta > Pinopsida > Cupressales > Cupressaceae > Cryptomeria > Cryptomeria japonica. Next base: position 446,557,733 of record NC_081413.1, on the reverse strand, counting down.
ACAAAATCTTTTGAGTATTTGAAAAGAAGGGTATCAAAGAAACCTATATTGGTTCTACCTTATTTTCATAAGGTCTTTACCATAGAATGTGTTGCAAGTAACAAGGCAATAGGAGGAATCTTGAGTCAAGAAGGTAGACCAATAGCCTTCTTTAGTGAAAAATTAAATAAAGCCAAACAAAAGTAAACCTATTACTTGGAGATGTATGCAATGGTCCAATCTTTGAGGAAATGGAGGCATTATTTGTTGCCAAAGGAGTTTATAGTCTATAATGATAACCATGCTTTGAGCTTCTTGAATAGACAAGACAAGTTGAACCATCGACATATGAAGTGGATGGAATACCTTCAAGCATTCACTTTCATCATCAAGCACAAGAAAGGAGTGGAAAATAAGGTGGTTGATGCCCTTAGCAGAAGGAAATTGATAGTGAAGGAGGTTTAGTTGGAGAGAATAGGAATCAGTTCCATGAAGGATATGTACAAAGGAGATGAGGAATTCAAAGAAGCATACCAAGTGTGCAAGGAAATGGGTGATAAGTACCACAAGGAGTTATTAGATTTCATTTTCCAAGAAGGTCTACTTTTCAAAGGAAGCCAACTTTTCATCCCTAAAGGCTCCATGAGAGAAAATATTATGAAAGAGAAACATTATAGGGGATTGGCAGGTCATTTTGGGATTGATAAGACCCTTGAATTGGTTAGAAGATTCTATTTCTGGCCTAGGATGCAGACTAAGATCAAAAAGTATGTGGAAGGTTCTATGTTTTGTCAAACGACCAAGGGTAGCAGTTCAAATGCAGGTTTGTATACCCCTTTTCCCATACCAAACAAGCCATGGGATTCCATTAGTATGGAATTTGTATTAAGATTCCCAAAGACCAAATAGGGTTATGACCAAATCTATGTAGTTTTTGACATGTTTTCAAAAATGGCTCACTTCCTACCTTGTTAAACCACACATGATGCATCTCACATAGCAGGTATATTCTTGAAAGAGGTTGTAAGGTTACATGGTTTACCACTATCAATCATCTTAAACAGAGAATCTAAGTTTATGCATGTTCGGTGATATATGCTTACTTATGATGTTATCATGTTGTGTGCTAAATTTACTTCAAGATTATATTGGATATGATGATGTTATTGATGATTTATTTTTAATTATGATGTTTTTTTATTGTGTATGTGGAAGGGACGATGTCATACCACTTATTTTGAGAAGGGTGTGATGTTGTGATTATCTTTCCACCCATGTTTTTACTTCATGATTATATGTGTGTGTGTGTGTGTGTGTGTGTGTGTGTGTGTGTGTGTGTGTGTGTGTGTGTGTGTGTGTTGTGCACAGACGTTTGGTGTTATGCAAGATGCAGGTACTAGACATTGACTCAACCTGATTTCATAGGTCTGAGCCTGTCTCTAATCCCATGAAAACTTGATTGAAGAATGATATAATTTCTTATTATATTCAAGGCCTAGCTGATACCTTACCAATTCTAGTATTTCAGTTATGTGGTATTTTATTTAATTATTATGTTGGGTTGATTTTGTTAAGTTATGGTTGTTAATTAATTATTAATGTGTAAATAAATAATATTAGTAACTAGTTAATAATATTTATTGTGAGTTTAATATTATTAATTGATTATTTTATTAGGAGCTTTTATATTTAATTGGGAATTTAATCATTAATTATTCTTTTCTTTTATTTGCTTTAATGGCTAATTGGGAGTTTAATAAATATTAATTATTAATTTTAATTATTTTCTCCTTGTTTTCGAAGGAGGATGTGGAGTGAGCTTTATGCTTTGCATTGAAGTTGCTAATTGACCTTTTGTGTTTGAAGAAAGATTATATTAGGATTTTTGCATATGTTTTTGATTAAGTAAAAACAGGTTTTAGGGAATCTAAAACCCTTTTACAATTCGAAAGATAAGCATTAAAGAGACTAAACAAAACAGCTGCGAAACACCAGCACAAAAACCAATAGCTAAGAAAAAGACAGCAAGAAGCCAACAAGAAGTTGGCTCCAAACCCAACATTACAAATTAATTGAAAAATTTAATAGATTCCTTGGCATTTTGAACCAAGAGCATCATCACCTTGGCCACTTCCCTTAGGTTGTTGTTTTCCTCTCTCAGCTGGCTATCTTTCGTATTGATCTCCATCCCAGTAGTGTTCTGCCTTGTTCTGCGCTTGGGAGTCTGGTGGGTGGTGCTGGAAGTTGGAATATCATCAACGACAACTAGATTCTTTTCCTGATTTTTCCTTTCCAGATGGTCCACCAAAGCATTCATGTTCTGTGATGAGACTTTCAGGACCTAGAGGCTATGGTTCATGAAGTTTTTAAGGGCCTTCTTGGTACGGGCGACCCGGGAGTTGATGTTGTCGTTATCCTCTTCAGTCTATTCTTTCAAGGTTCTTATAACATCCTCCTAGTGTTTCAAATCCCCTTTGATCAAATCTTTTTCCAGCCAACCCTCCATCTCGATTTCCTCATCAGCTTCACTAGTTTCTGTCTCATCCTTCATTTTCATAGAGTCCTTAATCAACTTATTAATCTTGTTTTCCAACTCCCTTTGTTTACTTTGCATGCTAGTAATGTTGCTGACAACCCATTTCTAGAAGTTGAAGGACTCCAGAGTATAGTTATTGGCGGTATTCAAGATGGTGGTCGTAGGATCCCTACACTGTTTAGTGCCCACAAAGTTGGGATTGTCATCCTCCTTAGCATTCCAAGCAACATTCCTACTCTTTGAGCCCATAGGGTTAGAGTGATGGTTTTCAGAGTTACCCCCTTCATCCTCTTCACCAATGTTCTCATCCTTTTCATACTCCATATCTATTTCAAAATCCTTACCCTTTTCCTCCTCCACATCACCGTGCACCTCCGTATCCACATTATCTATGTCAACTCTTCTTTTTTTGTGGGTAGAAGCATTAGGTTGTTCCTCATCTGAATCTGAATCTTTGCCACTCTCAGAGGTATGTGCATTCGTGATCAGAGGGTCATCTTTGTTCTCCCTAGCCTTGTCCTTCAAATGTTCATAAATGAGCAATATAAGCCCCTAATGGGCTATAGGGTAGGAGTTAGGCTTTTTAGCATGGTCAGCAAGACTCTAATTCAGAGAGGATGCTAAATAAAAAGGCAGGGATATTTTGGCCCCATGACGGAAGTGATTCAAAATAGCAAAGTGATAGTTATAGATTTTTGTAAATCTACCATCAACAGTTAAATACTTCATTAAAACCCTTAAAACTATTTGCCAAAAGGGCTTTACCTACTGGGGAATGTAATAGGAAATGTTGTCTTTCTTCACAAGCTTGCCCTTCTCATCCTTCGATTTCAGGAAGATTTTGAACGCCTCAACTGCATACTTCCGATCTCTATAAAATTTGGTGCCCTCCGTCTGTAGACCCGTGACCTCGACGACCAGGTTCTCATCAATTTTCCATATCTCCCCGAATAGGGTAACTCTATTGTTACTTCAGCCTTTGGCAAAATCATGAGAAATAGAATTTCTGCTTCCATGAAGTTTTTCCATATAGTTAGTAAAGCCATATCTATGAAGTCTTCTCTAGACTTTTTGTTCACCCTTCCAATTTTCACATCCTGGGGGCTCATTCCTGTTTAAATTACCACCCATTTTGAGCTCCAGGTAGAAGTACTAGCAACTATAATTCATAGTCTGTAGCTGAAACCCCAAATGCTTGTAAATTTTGGAGTTACTGAACAAAGACTCTTTGGTTGTTTTGAAACTTATGTTTATGGCTGCACAAACCCTGCAATTATGATTATAATCTTCCTCACACATATGATCATGGAAATGATGCCAAAAAGCACTCATTAACTGGCAGTTAATCCAGCCCCAAAATCTATCTTTGGAAATCATTCCCCCAAATATAATCATGATATTAACTTGACCCATTAATACGATCAAAATATAATTTCTCTTTAACCTCCCTTTTACAATGAGTTTCTCCAATGTATTTAACATCATTCTCTAAATTGACCCCTTCATTAGGTAAGAGATCCGCTACCTTATTACCTTCTCTTAGAGTATTAGTTATGCTAACACTAACATAGTTATTTAACAAATATTTAGCACTTTTAACTAAGTTAGTAATATTCCAAGAAATAGAGCTTGTACCTTTGAGGGCTTGGATGATGTTTAAGGAGTCCCCTTCAAGCCATATTTTTTTGAATTTGAATCCCTAAGCAAGCTGGAGGCTTTTTAGCATGGCCAGAGCTTCAGCCACATGATTATTTTGGACCCCAAAAGGAGAGGCAAAAGCTGCAATGTAGAATTCTTGAGCATTTTTTATAACTCCTCCACCACTAGACTTCCCAAGGTTTCCCTTAGCCGCCCCATCAAAATTCACCTTTATCCAATCATGATCAGGAAAGTGCCAAACAATATTATCTCTCCTATTCTTATTGTCACATCTATAGACTTTATGTATTAGGTTCCATTTAGTGAGGATGTCTTTTTCCATATCTTTCATATCAGTAACAAACCATTTCTTATTTTTTTTGTGAGGAATATTGATGTTCTCTTTTATGGCCCTGCAGATTTTTTCTTAAACCACCTGAGAGTTACACTTAGCTTCCCTAAATATTCTGTTATTTCTTTCTTTCCAAATGCTCCAGCAAATCATGGGGAGGGTCAAGGACCGAAGGTTCTTGATAAGCTAGCATTTAGTGGGGAAATTCCATTGCCAGATAATATCCTTGATACTCTTGTTCATAACCCAACTAACTTTCCATTTCTCCCACATTTTACTCCAAATTTCCTAGGTAAAGGAGAAGTGAAAAAAGAGATGATTGACTGATTCTTCCTCTTTCTAGTATAGCTTGCATCTATTAGGGAGTTTGAAACCTCTTATGACCAAATTGTCAAGAGTAAGGATACTATTGTGAGAAGCAATCCAAAATAAAATATTGACTTTAGGGATCATAATGTTGTTCCAAACTTTACTCCAAATGGGATTACTGGTCTAAGAAAAAGTGTTTTTTAGGCTGAAGCAACCATAAATTCACCTCTAGGATTACTTTTCCAGAGAAAAACATCATCATAGTCTTTGTTAAGGGAAAAGGACAGCAGCTCCTTTCGGAGTAAGGAAAATTTAGAATGAATAACATTAAGCCTCACTGATTTGTCCTCTTTCCACTAGTCACACACCATTAGCCCAAACCTCCTTTTACATTCCTCAATAACTTGACTATTGTCTTGATCATAAAGAGCTTCATTCTTCATCCAAGGGTCCTCCCAAAACCTTATTTTGTCACCTTTTCCAAGGACCCATCTAGCTCTAGCTTTGGCCACTTTTATGGATTTGGTAATACTATTCCAAATGAAGGATCCAACATGAATGTCTTTAGAGTCAAGGACCCCTTGGATAGGCTGATTCTAAATATATTTATCAAACCATATTTGATTCGAATCTTTCTTGGTATCATAGGCTCTCCATAATTGTTTTGCTAGAAGAGCTTTGTTAAAGGTTTTTAGAGCTTTAATCCCCAACCCTCCTTTGTACTTAGGTCTACAAACTTTGTCCCAAGCAACCAAGGATATCCTATTTTTTTCTTCAACTCCTAACCATAAAAATCTCTTCTGGATTCTTTCCAATACTTCAGCAAATTTAGTTGGGATACCAAATAAACTAAGGGCATAAACAGAGAGGTTCTGGAGAGTAGCTTGAAGAAGCTATAATTTCCTAGCCTAAGATAACATAGAACCTTTCCACCCAGCAAGTTTTTTGTTGAATTTATCAATAATCATATTCCAAAAGGAGTTTGGGGGAGTTAAACCTAAGGGAAGACCCAGATAGGTGGAAGGGAGCATGTCCACCTTGCAACCAATAATTTTAGCAATTTTCTATTGTCTTATGACTAGAGTTCATGAAATATATAGCCGATTTGTCCCAATTGACTTGTTGACCAGTAGCCAAAGCATAGGAATTAAGAGCAGTTTTGAAGGCCTCAGCCTCCCTAATAGAATAATATCCCATTAGGATAGTATCATCAACAAACTATTGATGAGAGAAAAAAACATTAGTAGAGGAAGGTTGAAGACCTTTGATGGTTTTACTCAATTTTAGATTGTGAATCAATCGGCTCATGCTCTCAGCCAAAATGGTGAAGAGAAGAGGAGATATGGGATCTCTTTATCTGAGGCCCCTTGACATTTTAAAGAATTTTGTAGGAGATCCATTAATCAGAATAGAGAATATAGGAGTGGTGATCAGCTCTCTGATAATTTTGGTTATCTTTTCATCAAATGCAAAAGCCTCCATGATTCTGAAAATAACTTGCTACTCCAGTCTATCATAAGCCTTTGCCAGATCCAACTTTACCAAGAAGCCTTCTTTTTTAGAAGAATTGAGGGAATGAATGTTCTCATGCACAAGAATGATAGAGTCCAAAATCTGCCTGCCAGGATCAAAACCTTTCTCCTCCTCAGAGATGATGAAGGGTAGAACAACCAAAATTCTAGTGGTCAAAACTTTGGATATGATCTTATAGAAAGAGTTACATAGACTTATTGGCCTAAATTTTCCCATAGAATCCGCCCTAGAAACTTTAGGGATTAGGGCAATAAATGTGGAGTTGAGTTCCTTAAGGATTCTTCTAGCTCCAAAAAATTCTTTGACCACATTAACCATGTCTTCTCCCATAATATGCCAGAATTCCTGGAAGAAAAACATAGGGAAACCATCAAGACCTGGAGCTTTGTCCCCTTGAAATGAAAAGACAACTTTTTTAATTTCTCCAACAGATGAGATAGCAGATAGGGCCTTATTCTAAATAGGATTAATGATCTTAGGAATGATATTAACCAAGTTGTATTGGTGGGTATGATCAATGTCCTTGTTACTAGTGAGGAGCTAATTGAAGAACCTGACAACTTCATCCCTGATTTCCTCCTTATTAAGAAGAGTTTTGTCCTCTATAATAAGTCTTGAAATTCTAGTTGTTGCTTTATGTTTTAAAGATGTCATGTGGAAAAATTTAGTGTTTCTGTCCCCAGCCTCTAGCCAGATCACCCTAGATCTTTGCCTCGAATAGATTTCTTCCCTAGAAATAATGTTGTGGAGTTTGACAAGAACATCATCTTCCATGGCTTTGGAATACTTTTTATAGCCATCTTTCTATATTGGATTTTGGATCTAATCCAGCTCCTCCTTTAGTTTTTTCTTTGAATCAAAAATATCACCAAAGACCTTCTTGTTCCATATCTTAATGTTGACTTTGATATTTTTAAGTTTTTTGGCAACTTTATACATGGCAGTTCCATTTACATCAATATTCCACTAGTTAGCAATAGTTTTTTCAAGATTAGGGTGGGAAATCCACATCTTTTCGAACCAAAAAGGGAAGCTCTAATTATTCTTAAAATTCTTAGCAACAAAAGAGATGGGATAATGGTCTAAACCAATTCTATTAATAACAAAAAGGGAGAATCGATGGGAAATAATCCAATCATTAGTGACAAGGGATCTATCAAGTCTTACCTGAATGAGATCTTCACCATCCCTTCAGTTTGACCATGTGTAGGAAGCCCCATTGAGATCCATATCAATGAGAGCATTGATATTAATAAAGTTCATCAAGTCAGATCTGATGTCTGGTTGAGCATGAATACCCCCATTTTTATCAATGTCTTGCAGAGGAGTATTGAAATCTCCCATCACAACCCAGCTATTCAAAGGGAAAGATTTTCTTTTTTGTTGAATTTTGTCCCAGAATTTGCTTCTAGCAGATTTGGAGTTAGGGGTATAGATATTAGTAATAACACATTCCTTTCTATCAAAGATGCTTTTAGCTTTCAAGGATAAAATATTGCCATCTACATCAATCATTTCTCTAGAGATGGTTTTCTTGTTCCGGAAAATTGCTACCCCTCCAGATGCTCCATTCGAGCTACTGCCACAAACTCTTCCAAATTTAAAGAAGTTTAATTTCTCCACTTTCTCTTTACTCATTTTGGTTTCCTGTACTAGGATAATATCTGTATTTTGATCTTGAATGAGGTTCCATAATATATCCTATTTGTTGAGACCATTTAGGCCTCTAATGTTCCAAGACATTACCTTCATTTGGAAGCCTGAGGGCAGGATTCCTTTATAGTTCACTGCCTTCCATCAGCTATGTTTTTCTTTCTCTCCTAGTCCCTATGCCATTTCATAGTTTTACATCCCGATGGGGATCTTAAAGCACCAAAGTCAGCCTTGGACCTGGTTCTGGTTTTCACCCCATTAAGGCCTCCTACCTTCTTAGTTTTTATTTTCTTTCCATTTCTTTTTATGTTTTCTTCTTGTTCTGCTTCAGGCTCATTTTGCATATTACTCCATAGTTCTCCTCTTTTCTGGGATGATATAGGTGTATCAATTCCAATATTCTAGAATGCATTTAAATTTACCTGAGGCGATCCAAACTTGTTGCTCCTTCCAAGTTTAATTTCAAGTTCTTCAAATTCATCTAGGCACTGTTCATCTTTTTTTGATATAGAATCTTGAAAGACCTCATGATGAGAGTCAGTGATATTCTCAATCTCACCATCTTCAAGTATCTCTTCATTGATTTCATTCTCCTTCTCCTATGTCTGTAGATCCTCAAAGGTATTGACTATTTTGATCTCAAACTCCCTGATTTCATTCTTTTATTCTCCTTCATAGGGGGATTCTTAGGAAGGTCAATTCTATCTCCTTCTGATGGTTGTAATATATTGATAGAGCTTCCACTTTTTCCTTCTAACTTGTTTCCTTCTTTTTTATTATTCTTTTCTTTCCAGACCTATTTGTGGATATTTGTAATCACAAGTTTTTTAAGGGTTGCTAGGAGAAGCCTTAGCCCAGTGACCTGCTTTTTTGTAAGAAAAACACACAAAGGGGAGTGATTCGAACTCTATTGACTGTTTCCCATAATCCAAGTTTGGAGCTTATATCAATGGTGCTAGGAAGGTCCATATTCTGTGAAATGTTGACACAGATATGCACATAAACCAATCTCTTGCGAGCTACTATTATTGGATCTATCGCAACAAGCTCCCCAAAGGAGTTCGCGATTCCTAAGAAAACATCCTCCACCCAATATTCCAATAGCAACCCTGGCAGCCTTACCCAAACTAGAACAGTTGCAAAGAAAGATTCATTGAGTTCCATGTTAGGAGACCATTTTCTCACAGATAAAGAAGATTTACCAAACATCTAGGGGCCACCACTTAAAGCAGCTTCCATATCTTCCACACAAGGGAATGAAAATACAAAAAAGCCTCTAGGCAGGGAAGAGACATCAACCTGACCTTTCATTCTCCATTTTCTCTTAATAAAAGACCTAACATCCTCAATATTAGGTCGAGGTCCAACAAACTTCCCCACCAAAGAAAAAGCCATTAAAGAGATGCTATGATCGATAACTAAATCAGGAATCTCAATAGCAAGTTTACCCGTTTTATTATCTGATATATATTTCACAAAGGGGAAGGACAATTTACCAGTCGGTTTTCCATATGCTTTCCTTAAAAAAAGACTACTCCAAGGTTTGGAAGCTTGCCCCTCCTTGATATTTTCTAAGTCAACTTTCACTGCCTCGGGGCTCGATTCTTGGGAATCTTTCAACTGTTTGTGGTCAAGAGGAGGGTCTCGTAGCCGTGGGTCCCCATCTTGTCTCATATCCTCATCATCCATTGCTTGTCCTTGAGCTATAGTGGAGTCAGAACTAGAGGATCCAGCCTCGTTGTTCCCTCCATTTCATGATTTCAAAATTCCACAAGAAAACGTTGTTCCCTCCATTGGTATGATTTTTGCATATGTTTTAATTAGGGCTTTCTGGAGAATTTTTAGATGAGTTTTGCATTATTATTGTTTGGGACAAAAATTTTAAGAAGGTTGTGATATTATTTTCTGGAGAAATATTTTGGATTTTGGGGTTATTCGGGACAAGATTTCCTTTTGAGTTTTCGAAGAATCTTTTTGTGGGATTGTTTGTTTGTGGAATTGTGTTTGTAAATTTTCATTGTTGCTATAAATTGCATTGGCATTTTTTGGATTGTGGTTGTGCTTCGGCTTTCTTCAAAATTTGTCCTTTCTTCTTATTCTAGGTTGGATATTTTCTTATCTTTGTATCTAATTTTATAAGTTTGATTTTCGAGAAGGAAAGATTGTTTGCTCTGTGTCTTTTGGAATTATTGGGAAGAATTTTTTTTAGTTATTGTTGTTAATATTATTGAAATTAGAATTCTAATTACTATATATATATGGGTGTTTTGGGTTCTTGTTGTATTTAATTTGTTGGTGTAAAACTCCCATGCTTGTGTAAGGAATTGTGTATTATGTTTCCATTGTTTGCATTCTATATGTGAGAATTTTGGTTCTAAGTCTTGGTGTGAAAATTTTGTTGGTAGAAATATTTCCTATCTTTACGTCTTTTATTCTTGATTCTGAGTTAAGAATGTTTCTTTCTAGGTCGATTTGGTTTCACCAAGATTTGTTTGAATTTTGTAGATTTGTTATAAACTTAATTTCTTATTTTTTGTGTCATATTTTGCTTATATGTCATATGCGCTAAACCAAAAGGCAAACGAGCTACTCAATTTGACATATGTGCTACTCTATGTGTCAAATACACTATAGCATATCACATATGTGCCATTCTAGGCTTTATATGAGCTATTATGAGTTACAAATGCACTGGAAGGGTTTGTAAATGTGCTACAAAAGCTACTATATGCACTAAAATAGTTTGTGAAATCACTAAAATAGAGTTTGAATGTACTAAACTAGTCTTTTTTGCATTTTTTAATTATTTTTTAGGATTTGTGCTAGTTTGAGTCAGATCCAAGACTTATTAGTGAATTTGTGTTTCTCTATGATGGACTTCTAGAAATGTTTAATTGGTTTCAGAGGATTTATTTGGTATTCTTAATATATCTTATTGGAATATTATGTTTGGAGAAACAACTTACTGTATTGGTTGAAATAATTGTATGTGAACCAGTTAGATTATGCATTATTGGATGATTTATGGTGATTAGTGGATTGTATTTATCCCTAGAGATAGGATTGTGTTAGGGGGAGTGGCTTCCAAGTGAGTGTCGATGCTTATAAGTGGATACCAGGAGATCAAATTGGCAATTAGTGGTTAAATAAGATAACATTAATGAATTTTATTTAGGGGTTGGGTAGATTTCACATTAACAAGACAATTATTGTGCCCCACTCATGCCCTAGAGTGCTAGTTCAGACTTGGGATGAGATTGGGAATGCCTTCTTGGTGTGATTGTACTCCCTTATCTTCATAGGAGGTTGAGTCAGTTCCGCATGGGTGTCACTTGATGTTGGGGTCTAGATAGAGACTACCATGATAACCTTAATGACATGATGCAACACTTTCCCCTACTTGTTTCCTTGGTTTTAGCCTTTGTTTTATGGAAGTCTCTGGAAACTCTTACTTTGTGTTTAAGCATGTGTCTTGTATTGATAATCTTTGTTTATGTTGTCTTGATGTGTTTCTTTGGGAGATAGGTATCAATCTAAGCTTAGTGTATGTGGGGACTTGTATCATTTTTTGGAGCATGGGGGGTGGTTTCTATTGGTTTCACATGATTGTGTGGTTGATGTGTTCTTTCATTGGGATATTTTCTCTTGATTGGATGTTCGTGAGAAAGATGGATACTTCTACTTTTCTTCATCTATTGAGCTATGGATTCTTGGAGCAGTTGTATATCATGATTTCCTATATGTAATAACTATCGTGTATTTGCAATAATCATTTGTAGACGTTGTAAAGTATTGTAATAAGGAATCATGTAGTGATGGATGTAAGAGTTAGAGACATTATTGATATTGAAAGATATTTAATGGATTTTATATGTTTACTTTCCATGATATATGCAATGTATAGAATGTTAGAACAAGTAGAAGGAATTAATATGAATGATTACTAGTTGTATAATGTTATTGATGTTCTGGTTGAGTAATGACATTATGATACCCTAGGGAAGGTTGTATTATATGTTTTTGTTTTATTTCACTTGTGCACTTAGTTTAATGTGATCATGTATAATCTATATACATACTTCCATAACAAATAATGTATTAATGTAGTTGGCATGTTATTTACATTAAAATAATATCCCTATTTTCTAGATTATCTGTTTAGTTCTCTAGGGTTTTTGTGGCGAGAATTATGTCTAGTATTAGAGCCCATTTTCATACACTGGGTACATAAGTCTCACTTAAGGCCATTGTGATTAATAGTAGAGTAACTTGAGTTAAAACCTTGTAGTTATCTTACAACAATTATCCCTAGTAGCGGCAAGCCCTAGACTTTATCTTATAATTGCTTTGTGCCTTCTATAGATAAGATGCATACTAGAGGTAGATGTCATGGGTGAGGTAATTATATGGGAACTTGACATAATTCTCATCCTAAGGTTTCTAAACAGGTGCATCAGGAGGATCAACAAGATGACCAGCAACTTGATCATCAAGAGGATGAAATTTAGGGTGAGAACTAGTAGGTCAATGATGGAATCCCTCAGTTGGTTAATATTATGCATGAGATTGTTGCATAGTTAGAATAAATGAAGGAAGACAATAAGAGAGAAAAATCCCACCATTGATATTTTTAGGAGAGAGTTGAGCATTAGGACAAGGAGAGAGATAGATCACCTCTGAGGAGAGAAATAACTATTCCAGATCAAGATGTTGTTCTAGTAGAGTATATGAGGTATCTTCTTAGGTCCAAATCCCCTACATTTGATGGGTTTGGTAGTGGGATAGAGGTAGAGAAATGGTTGTTGGACCTGGGAAGGTGTTTTGCTATGCACACACATAGTATTAATACTAAGTCTAGGTGCACCATCATGCATCTACATGGGTTTGCTTCCACTTGGTGGCACTTAGAGGATAAAAAGCTTCATTTAGATATTGCCTTATTATCATGGGAGACTTTTTTGGAGAGGTTTTGTGCTTGATTTTTGTTGGATCATTGGAGATAGAGGAAGGCAGATGAGTTCCATAGCCTATGATAGATGGTTATATTAGTAGAGTAGTATGAGCATACGTACTTTGAACCTAGGAAGTATGCTGAGATAGCAGATGATGAGTCCATGCTTGTGCAACACTTAATTAGGGGCCTTAATTCTTGAATTAGTGGAGGAGTGCAAGTTTTCAAACCCAAGACCATGGAGGTAGCAGTGGAGAAAGCCTAGATAGTTGAGGAGAATTTGTCTATGGCTCTAGGTGGATAGACAAGAGTGAAGATTTGTACTACTTTAGATTCAAGTTCTAGTGCAAGAGGTACTCAGTCATAGGTAGTAGTTTCTATTAGGATTCACCCTCCTTAGTTCAAGGGGGGAAAGAGTCAACAGAAGAAGAACTTTTAGGTTTAGAATTTTCCTCGTAGTGGTGGTACTCAAGAAGAAAAGGACCACAACCGAAAAAACATTAGGAAATTTCATAATACTCATCCAACATAGAGTATCCAGTAGAGTAATAGCCAAGGTAGTTTCTAGCATCTAGTGCACAATCCACAAGTAGAGTTATTAGCAGAGGTGGTTGTTTCAAATGTTGTCAGTAGGGTCACAATTTTATACACTATCGTCAGAGGTCAGCATAAATGTTTGGTCAAAGGCCAAAAACTTCAGAGCCTACTATGGGAGATGTAGGGAGATCACACTGAGTCTTCATAGCAGTTGATAATTGTAAGGTTGAGCACCAGGGTACCATTTAGGAGACTTCAGGTGAGATAGGAGGGGTTTCATTTTTTGCATTATTTGATTCAAGATCTTCAAATTCCTTTATTTTCCCCTCTTTAGTGGAGTTATGTGGGCTCATAGTGGGAAAGAAAGATGATAGATGGTAGGTTGAGTTAACTCTTGGTTCTAAGGTAGCAATAAATTCTCTTGTTCATGCCAATGAGTTGGATTTAGGGGTCCTCACCACCATAGTTGATCTTCATGTTCTTTCATTAGGATCTTATGGTGTTGTCTTGGGTATTGAATAGCTTGAGGCACATCAGGCTAGTATACATTGCCTGACAGAAGATAGTGTAGTGTGTTGGTGACCATGGAGAGAGTGCGGATATTGTGGGTGTTTAGCAACCCATTTCTCTTTGCATAATCTTCATAATGAAATTCAAGTGGTATTTTTAACGAGGGTGTCATCTATTTGTAGTTATAGTGAGTGACTTGATCAGGGAGAGAAACAAGAAGACCCTCTTCTTAAACACCCTATTGTTTAGGAGTTTTTTTATGTCCTTCCCATTGAGATTCCAAGTTCACCACCTAAGCATGACATTGATTTTTGGATTGAATTAGTTCTCAAATAAAATTCAATTTCTAAGGCACCTTATCAAATGACTACTCAAGAGGAGTGAGTTACAGTTGTAGTTAAAAGACATGTTAGCTAAGGGTTTCATTCATTCTAGTGTTTCTCCATAGGGAGCACCGGTTTTATTTGGGAAGAAAAAGGATGGATCCCTTCACTTATGTATAGACTACTAGTAGCTAAATAAGGTGACAGTGAAAATCTTGTATCCTTTACTAGGTATTTATGATCTTTTTTATCAAGTCAAGGATACTAAAGTCTTCTCCAAGATAGATCTTAAGTCAAGGTACCATCCACTTCGGATCCATGAAGTAGACATTCATTGGAAAAAATTTCATACTCGTTATGGGCACTATGAGTTTACGGTGGTTCCATTTGGACTTACTAATGAACACTTCGTTTTGATGAGTCTGATAAATGGGATATTCAGGAACTACCTAGATAGATTTATCCTTGTGTTCTTGGATGATATATTGATTTATTCAAGGACTATGGAGGAGCATGAGGAGCACTTGAGACAAGTTTTGTAGTGTCTTTGAGATAATCAGTTGTATGCTAATCTGGCTAACTATAATTATAGATGGAAGTGAAGTATCTGGGTCATGTTATTTTTTGAGAGGGTATCATTGTGGATGTTAGGATAACCGGTGAACAAATAAGAGCGGGGGGTGGGGGGTGAATTATTTGTTAACATATTATATCAACCAAACTACTTAATAACCTTTAACTGGATCACATAAACATTAAGTACCGAAATAGTAGAAACAAATACCGATAAGCAGTAAAACTTAAGAATCAAACAAAGAATTAACACAATGCAACCATACCACATAACACCATGATTTGTATATGGAAAACATGGAAATGGAAAAACCATGGTGGGAAGCCTACCCACAGTCAGATGATACATCTATAGAAAGTATGTGATACAATGAGGGGTCTGCACATGCAGGAAGGCAAATGACCTAGAGCGTACTGCTCATTACAAAAGAATCTCAATAACTATAGAAAGGTTATAACCACCTCTAGATAAATGGACAACAATCCATAATAATGAACTACCAGACATAGCATCTACCATGCCTAATTATAGTCCTAGTTAAGTTAAATACTGGAGGCCTTTGACCTCTTCCTTAATCCCAATTCAATCACCTATGATCGACCAAATCTCCTTTGCATATGATATTTCATTCCACGACCATGAATATGATCTACAATGAGATCTTACATCAATTTATACCAACCCTAAGGCCTAAACCAATTAGGTCATCCACCTAAAAGATATTACAATAAGATCATTAAATACATCAATATTACAATAATATGCCATGTTGGCTTGAGACAAAAATAATAATAACCAATCCATAAATCATCCCGGTAATGTGTAGAGAACATGTTAACATGATATTGGTCCATAACCTAGATAGAAACTAGACCTAATCTGGGTCCACAACACTAAAGAAATGTTTTCAAATAGTTGAGGCACAAATCAAAGAACATCTCCAACATCTTGGAATCCATCTAGAAGCTGCACCAACACCACTTATGCATCCTGTCAATATTTCTCAGTGAAAGCTCTACCAGTTAAACCTTAAACCCATGCCAGTAAGGGTTTACAAGAGTGTATGATAGCATCGATTACCAAGTCAATACCAACTAACCAAAACATGCTCCAAAATCATGTAACACATAAAAACAAACATACTCCATTGATGCAAACATGCTGAAAGTGTCCAACAGATAGTTCTTTCTGCCAGTAACACTAGATCTTTTGTCGATAACCAAAACCTGTTTGCTGGTAACCAACCATAACAGCTAGTGTTGACATCAATGACAAAAAGTCAATGCAACACATAATCAATTCATCCATTTTGCCAACAATCTCCCCCTTTGGCATTGATGGCAACACTAGATGTGAAAAACATCTAAGTACCAAAAAATACCAAACAAGTCTCCCCCTATGGAAGACAACTAACAATCTCCTGAATATCAATAACTCGTCCCCTGTGAATAATATCTCTATAAAGTTCTGAATTTGTTTTTCACATTATTATCTCTCCCCCTTTGACATCAATTCTAGAAATCTGACAAAAATATCAAAGCAAGAATGTAAACCTCTGGATCTCAAAGCTAACTACTCCCCCTGAGTAGTAGGACCACTCAGCAGTACCAGAATGAATAATATCCCTGATAATGCATGCTAGACTGATGACATACTACATCAATCAAGTCTCTACCGGAGGGGCAGAAACCCCTAGCCTATCTCTCAAATACTCAAATGATTCCTTAGACAATAGTTTAGTGAATATATCTGTAATCTGCTCTTTAGTGTTCACATAAACCAGTTTGACTTCCTTTCCTTCTACCTTGTCCTTCAAAAAGTTATACTTTATTGATATATGCTTAGTTTTAGAGTGAAATACCAGATTCTTAGACATGTTGATAGCTGCAGAGTTATCACAGTAGATAACTACTGGTTCACTACAATTTACCTTGATATCCTTCAACATTTTCTTCATCGATAAGACTTGAGTGCAATTAGTTGCTACTACAACATACTCAGCTTCTACATTAGATAAAAAAATGCATGACTAGATTTTGCTGATCCATGAAGCCAGTTTCTTTCCAAGAAAGAAAGCTCCACCAGAAGTTCTCTTCTTGTCATCAGTATCTCCTACCCAATCTAAATCAGTATATGCACATAAAGTAAAATCATCATCTCTAGAATACCATAATCCATATTTTGTTATTGCTTTCAAATACTAGAATATCCTCTTTATTCCACATTCGTGATTTTCTTTAGGATTGTTGGTATTATGGATGACTTTGTCATGTGTTGTATTGGCATTTTCATTGATGTCAACACTTTTCTTCTTGGAGGTCTACATTATGTTCACCAGTATGGTTAGTGGCTTATGTACATTCATCGGTATATGTTCACCAGCAGGTTATATTGTTCACCGGAAGTGATGATGACTTGTTATCATCTAGAGATCATTTGGTTATGTCGAAGACATGGATTGGAAGTTTGGATTTGGTTTTTTTCTTATTGGTCTAATCAGGTTGATAGATTTGCCTTTATCGACAGAGAGGTCTAGGTTATGGACCGGTACTCCATATCATCACAACACGTTATGGAGATTGTTTATTGATTAGATATTGTGGTAAATGTATTAAGCCAACATGTTGTATCACATCAACACTTATTGATTTAATTATAATATCTTTAGTGATCTGACCTATACATTTGGTCTTAGGTTTTGTATAAATGATTGTAAGATCTTATTGAAGATCGGGATATGGTTATGGTATGAGTGTATTCAAATATTGAAGAGCAAAAATAAGCAGATCCTTGTGCAAATCATGCATACATTATTTTAAGGTTAAAGGAAGGGTATGAAGTTGTTTTGACACATGTTTAGAGCTTAACTAGTACTAAATCCAGCAATGGAGATGCTATTTTGAGAAGTACATTATCATTGGATTTAACCATTCAATTGTGTAGTCAATGTGACTCCTAATTTGTGATTGAGTAGTGAGCTCTAGGCAGTTGACCTTTCTGCATGTGCAGACCCCATTTGTATACACATACTATCTACAGTAGTATCATCTGATTGTGGGTAAGGTTTCCCACCATGGTTTTTCCCTTACCGGGTTTCCACACCAAAATATTTGTGTTATGTGTTATGGATGTTGTTTCTCTTTATGTTTCATGCATTAAGATATACTAGTATTGCTATAACTATTAATCTATTTTACCGACACTTAAGTTTGGTTTACCAGCATTAAGTTTAAATTGGAATAACTTTCATTTGGATTACAATTTGTTGATAATCGATTGACAATTGATTCACCCCCCCTTTCAGTTGTCCTTCTCGAGAACTAACAAGGATTACTTTGATATCTTGAAACAATACCTACTGCATTCATATTATTCAGTCTAGTCAGAGTTAGATATAACAAGCCACCAATCATAGACTTATACCTTATCAGATTTACTAGTATATATGTATCCTTGATAAACAATTTCTCACTTGTGACCATATGAGTACTTACTGGTTTGGAATTATCTATACCAAACTTCTTAAATAATAACCTCGGATACTTAGTTTGATAGATAAAAATGCCTTTGTCAATTTGAGTAATCTACAAACCTAAGAAAAATCTCATCTCACCAATCATGGACATTTCAAATTCATTCTTCATATTATTAGAAAATTCCATGCACAATTTATCTTCTCCTCAAAAAATGATATCATCAACAAATACTTCAATAATCAGAATATCACCATCAGTGATCTTATAATACAAATTACTATTAGTACTGCCTTTATTAAAACCAAGCTTCAAAAGATATTTATCCAACATTTCATACCAAGCTCTAGGAGCTTGTTTCAATCCATATAAATATTTCCTCAATTTGAAAACCATATGTTAGGTCCTAGAGACAACTGAGAGGGGGGGGGTGAATCGATTGTCCAATAAATTCAACCAAAATTAACTTAACCAAAACTTAATGCTTAATGCCAGTAAACCAAACTTTATGTTGGTAGACAGTTTATCAGTTAACTATAGTACCAGTAAAGATTAATGCATGAAACAGAAAGACATTAACATCCACAACACATAACACAAATATTTGTACATGGAAACCTTGTAAGGGGAAAAACCACAGTGGGAAGCCTTATGCACAATCAAATGATACTACTACAGATAGTATCTATGTACAATATGGATTCTGCACATGTAGAAAGGCCAACTGCCTAGAGCTCACTGCTCAATCACAAAATAAGTCACACTGACTACAATTGGATGGTTAGATCCAATGATATTGTACTTCTTGAAATAGCATCTTCATAAGATGGATTCAGTACTAGTTTAGTTTTGATTTCCTTCAAAAAACCTTCCTTCAACCTTCAAATAATGTCTGTGTGTATAGCTCTGCTTATTTTTGCATATACCCTATTACAATTCTTTTCCTAATTGCATATCAATCTCACAAATGAGATTTTACATTTATACCATAACCTAAGACAAATTGAATAGCTTGACTCACTAAAAGATATTACAATAAATCAATTACAAATAAATTGATATCTGATGCATGATGTCAGCTTAATGCATTTACAATAATAATAAATCATCTCCATAACGTGATGTGCTGATCTGAAATAGATATGATTGTGGGTGTATATCCTGGACCTATTTGTCGGTAACAACAAATATGCAAACCCGAATAAAAAAATAACAAAATCACCAAAACCAAGTGATCAAATAATGTATTCAACATAATCAAGTAGTCTCCAAGTCATTCCAAGTGTCGATGAACAATACAATATGCCGATGAACCAAATACCAGTGACTGTGCATAAGTCTATGACTTGCTGGTGAGTAAAATAAAGATCTCCAAGTGCTGATAAGTGTTGACAAGTGATGACAAGTGTTGACATCAATGATAAAACCATATCAACATATCCAAAATACCAACAATCTCACCCTTTGGCATTGATGGCAACACAAGATGGAAAAACCATCAAAGTGTCAAAACATAAATGCTAAAAACCAAAAAACCAACAATCTCCCAAAGAGATCATTAACCAAAAACCAAAATACATAATGTCTCTCCCCCAAGAATAATCTCTCCCTGAAGATATCTCTCCCCAAATTTTTTTTCCATAATATCTCTCCCCCTTTGACATCAAATGCCAAAGCAATACAAAAACTAGATTCAAATACAAAATACCAGCTTATTATACCAACTACTCCCCCTGAGAAGTAGCTCTCCTCATCAGAGCCAGAATAAAAGATTTCTCTTTTAGTTCCACCGGTTGATGACAAACATCAACTATCTAAGTCTCTACTGGTGGGGGTAGGACTCCAAGTTTCTCTTTGAGATATTCAAAAGTCTCCTTAGGCAAAGGCTTAGTAAAAATATCTACAATCTGCTCTTTAGTATTCACATAAACCAATTTCACTTCTTTTTCTTCAACATTCTCTTTTAGAAAATTGAATTTGATAGAAACATGTTTAGTCTTAGAGTGAAATACCGGGTTCTTTGATATATCAATTGTTGGCATATTATCATAGTAAATAGTTATAGGTTCCTTGCATTTTACCTTTATGTCCTTCAACATTTGTTTGATTCATAATACCTATGTACAATTAGTTGTTGCTGCAACATATTCTGATTCTACTGTTGATAGACTTGTACAACTCTGTTTCTTGCTCAACCATGAAATTAGTCTACTACCAGGAAAGAATTCTCTGTCAGTGGTACTTTTTATGTCATCTACATCTCCTGCCCAATTAGCATCTATGTATGCACATAAATAAAAAATTTCATCTTTAGGATACCATAAACCAAGATTTGTAGTACCTTGTAGGTATTGGCAAATCCTTTTCACTGTTGATTCATGATTTTCTTTAGGATTACTCTGAAATCTTGAAATAATACATACTACATTCATAATATCAGGTCTTATTTGTGTCAAATACAGTAAACCTCCTATCATAGACTTGTATCTTGTCGAATTAACAGGTGTTGATTCATCCTTCAAAGATAATTTATCAGTTGTAGTCATAGGTGTGCTTACCGGTTTACAGTTTTCCATGCCAAATTTCTTTAGTAATTCCTTCAAGTACTTAGATTGACATAGGAATATACCTTTATCAGTTTGTGAAATCTGCAATCCTAAAAATAATTTTATCTCTCCAATCATAGACATTTCAAATTCTTGTTGCATTTTATTAGAAACATCTTTACACAATCCATCTTCTCCTCCAAAGATTATATCACCAACAAAAACATCAATAACCAAGATGTCATCATTAGTCACTTTGTAGTATAGATTGTTGTCAAGATTACCTTTAGTGTATCCAAGCTTCAAAAGATATTTGTCCAATCTAGCATACCAAGCTCTAGGAGCTTGTTTTAGTCCATATAAAGCTTTCCTTAACCTGCAAACCATGTCTTTGTTATCTATCAAAGAAAATCCATCAGGTTGTTCAATATAAACTTCTTCTTCAAGATCTCCATTCAGAAATGCACATTTAACATCTATTTGATATACTTTATAGTTCTTGTGTGCTGCAAAAGCCAATAAAAGTCTGAATGCCTCAATTCTAGCTATCGGTGCAAAGGTTTCATTGTAATCAATTACTTCTTTCTTTGAATATCCCTTACACACTAATCTTGCTTTGTTTCTAATTACCTTACCATTCATTAAGTTTATTTCTAAAAACCCATTTAGTTCCAATTACATTTTGGTCTTTAGGCCGAGGAACTAATGACCAAGTGTTATTCCTTTCAATTTGTTTCAATTCATCTTCCATAACTTTAATCCAATATTTATTTTCACATGCCTCATTAATTGATGTAGGTTCAATTTGAGAAATAAGACTCATTTTCCAATCTTTCTCTAGTCATAACTCGAAATTTGTTTCCAATTATTTGACCTTCAGAATGATTCAATCTTACATACCGGTGTGTTTTTACTTGTTGTTATTCTTCAATGATTGTTGAGTCCTCAAATGATGTCGGTGTAACTAGATCACCATTCTGTATTGGTGTATTCACAGTAGGTTCATTTTTTATTATCTCTATTGCCGGTTCAGAGTCTGTGTACCTTGAATTTCCTCTAAACTATTCATCAATCTTCACATTTTCACTCTCAACAATTTTCTGTAATCTCTTGTTAAAACATCTATATGCCTTGCTCTTAGATGAATAACCAAGAAATATTCCTTCATCACTTCTAGGATCAAATTTTTCAATATACTCATCTCTTCTAATATAGCATTTACTTCCAAATATTCTAAAATATTTAAGAGTAGGAGTATTACCAAACCATAGTTCATGAGGGGTCTTACTGGTTTCACCTCTGATGTGAACTCTGTTGAATGTATAAACTATTGTATTGACCACTTCTCTCCAGTATATATGAGGTAGATTTTCTACTGATATCATACTTTTGGTTGCATCCAAGATAGTTATGTTTTTCCTTTCAACAACTCAATTCTACTGGGGTGTCTGGGGTGTCTGGGGTGCTGATAACTGTCTTCTGATCCCATTCACTTCACAAAATGTATTAAATTCCTTAGATGTGAATTCACCTCCTTGATCTGATCTCAAACATTTGATTTTCTTGCCAGTTTCATTCTCTACCATCACCTTGAATAGTTTGAATTTCCCAAATGCTTCAAAATTTTCCTTGAGAAAAGTAACCCAACACATTCTAGAATAGTCATTAATGATTAGCATAAAATACCCATCTCCTTGTATACTTCTAGTTCTTCTTGGACCACATAAATCAATATGAATTAAATCAAGAACATTGTTAGACTTCTCTGGAATACTCTTGAAAATTGCTCTAACTTGCTTTCCAAATTGACATTCCTTACATACTGGATTGTGAGGTTTAACAATCTTAGGTGAATCTCTCACTGCCTTAGTTGTACTGATTTTCACAATGCAATCAAAATCTACATGACAAAGTCTCTTATGCCATAACCAACTTTCATCAATATGTGCAATTAAATATGCTTTCTCATTCTTGTTCAAATGAAAGATATTACCTCTACTCTAATTACTAGTTGCAATTTCCAAACCAGTTCTATTTAAGATCTTGCATTTACCATTCTTGAATTGTAACTGAAATCCTTTCTCAACTAATTGACCAACACTCAAAAGATTATGCTTCAAAACTTCAATTTAGTAAACATTATCAGTATTGTTCTTACCATCAAAAGATATAGTGCCTTTTCCTTTGATCATACAAACTTTATCATCTCCAAATCTCACTAGACCTCCATTGTAATCCTAAAAGGTTAAGAATTTACTCTTATCACTAGTCATGTGATGTGAACAACCTAAATCAATAATCCATTCATCCTTATCTTCAACTTTAGCTGCCAGGGCCTGATCTGCCGCTTGAACAGTAGGTGCAAGTTGATCTTCTGTTATAGCAACAAAAGCCCATCCATTGTCTTTCGGATCCTCATCAGAATCATCAATAACTCCTTCATTAGCATAATAACAAGATTTGTCTCTATTCTTCTAAAACTTGTATTTATGATAATCAGAGTTAGGCTTATATGTTCTTTTAGCTTCTTCTCTTAATCTTGCATGTCTTTCAGGACATCTAGAAGCCATATGAACAATCTTATTACAGTTAAAATATTTAAAGGGTGCTTTACCTACATACTTACTTCCAACTAGACCTGTAGGCATGTTGTCCTCAAAATTTGATTCCCTTCAATGTCCTTAGGATAATATGGTCTAAACTGGGTGCAGAGAAAACATCAGAGATAAGGAAATTCTAGAGACAACATATGACAAGGTTTGATTAGACCTTCTACACTTCGGGCTTCCTTAGAGCCCAGGTGGGTATACCTTTGTGAATTAATTTCACACTTTTAAACAATAAACCCACAACAAACCAGTCCAGAAAACTAGTGGATTTATTCACCTTGAAATCAACTGAAGACAAAGAATAGAAACTGTACTTAACTTCAGCATTTTTGATCAACAAAGTATGCATTAAACAACCTCGATTAATACCAGTGCCTTATCCAAAGTTACAGAGTCACCTAAAATCAAATAAAACTCCTGAAACAATATATCTTTATGCTTCCCGTCGGCTTGGTTTCCACTAATCCTGATATATGCCTGACACATACAAGAATTCAATCATTCTAGACTAAGCTATGGTCCTCAAAATTCAAAGTTCCTTCCAAAGAATTTACTGGTATGAGTGATCCCACGTATTTAATTTCCCTCCTAAAGAGAAAAGCTAACAAACACTTATACTGAGATTGCTTTGCAATTCCATTCAAACTAAACAACCTTGGATTATTCAGAATAAAGACAGTAAATAAATTTGTGAACAAACTTGAAGACAACACATAGCTTTACTCAAAACCGATGGCCTGTATATTGATATTCATTTCAAGAAATATTACAAGAAATTCTGATTCTCCATTAAACTTTGAAAAAACTCAGATAAATTTCTGCAGCGTTTTCTTACAAAAAACTTGTGATCATCTTTTCCTCTAGTCCTGGTATCCATTTATAACAACATGGATGCACAAAGCTTCGGACTTCTCAAGGAGAGTTTGTTACAATTATTTCAAAAATTGAAAAGATTACAATTTTTGTGTAAAAGCAATTATGCGCTCTTTTCAGCCTCTGCAGTTTGTTCAACGGGTTGTTCGGTTGCAACCTCTTCTATCTTTTCAGGAGCCCTCTCCAACTGCTCCGGATCATGGGTGGAATATTTAACTTCCCACTCATTATATGTCTCTTCTGTCGGCCATGAAAAATTAATCACATCATCTTTATTTTTAGTCAACCTTTTCCAAGAATTCCTCAGTTTGTTGACTTCTGAATTAAGAAAACCATAATGTGACTTAATTTTTTCTATCTCTTGTATTGTCACGACAAAGAAAGAAGTATCATCAAGATCAATGATTCCTTTGACTCTTGTTGACAATTTGGCTTCTATTTCCTTAAGCTATATCTGCTTGTCTTTTAACTGATCCAGATTATCAAAAAATCCCTGGGAGCAACTCACAAACTTGATCAGTGTATTCCTTCTTAAGCAATTTAACCCTTCTATCCACATTATCCACCTCTGTTGCCAATTGCATTAAGACCTTAGCGACATTAGAAGTGGATTTGATAATGGGATTAGCTCTTGCTTCATCAAAGGATACACACATGAACTCTAGATCTTGCTCCATAGGTCTCCATTTGTCAAAAATGGGTGTCAAAATTGCCTTATCTCTTCTCAGCTCATTCCATATCTCCATAATCTTTCCCACATTGTTGTAGAGCAATGAGGCATTTATTGTCTCTGCAAAACTGGAGATTGTGGCCCTTACTTTCTCCTCATATTTCCCTGCATACAAGGCCTGAGCTTGTTTTAGGTTTTCTAGTTCTTGAGGAGTAATCTCAATCATTTGGGAGCTAGAAGGTGCTGGGGATAGTGGAAATTCGATGATAGGGCTTGTAGGTGGAGGTCTTGCAGGAGAGGAGGAAATCAACAATGTTGAAGGCTCACCTTGTTGGTGTTGTCCCATCAACTGGCTTTGTAATCTATCAATGATGCTATCTTTACCTCTCACCTCCTCCTTGGCATTATTGTAGGCCTTCAAAACTATTTCCCACTTAATTTGCAGGGCCTCCTTTTCTTTGGCTTCCTTTTCATCCACTGCAACACTGAATTTTGCAGTTTCTAGCACAGTGCTAGCAGCCTCTACTACCCCTGTACTCTGCACTCTTTTTAGCATCAATCCACCAAGGTGACTTGACCCTGGGGTGTCTTTACTTTTCTTGCCCTCATTTCTCTTGAGGGACCACATAACTAGTGCAGCATTATCCTTACTGAATGTAACCCCTTCCATGGGTTTAGTTTCTTTTCTTACTGCATCTAGCACCAGAGCATCAGCAATATCCCACTCTGGTAAGATGAGCACTCCAGCTTGTGCTACTAGATCTCTTCCCTGTTCAGGAGTGATGGTTTTGAATTCTTCTATCATCTCCTATTTTATTTCTTCCTCCACTGAGGCTGGGTCTTTATCAGGATGCTCAGCCTTCCTTGTCTCACATCTAGCATTATATCTATTTATATGTTGTTTCCAAATGAACTGCATGAATGCTTATGATGTAACAAAGTTGTCATCAGCTAAAAAGGCATTACTTGCCTTTTTTATCTCAAGATCCCACTCCTGGCCTTTAATTTCAATAGAGGTGATGTCCATTTCAGCATCAATGGGCTCTTCTGGCATTCCCTCCTCCACTTCATCATATGTGTATGCGATTTCACCCAAGCTACCCAACTGCAAGAGGTATTCGGCTACTTCTTGTTCATCTCCTATATGGATAGGGGATTGGGATGGGGAATACAAAGGTGTATCTGATTGCACTTCCTTCCCCACCCTTTGCTTCTTTGGGCTATCCTGGATGTGAATGACATCTTGTACCTTCCTCTTTCCTTTGGATGTGGAGGGCTCCCTTGTTGTAGGCACTAGCATACTGTAACCCGATTTCTTGTGCAATGTGTAATCACCGGGAGGAATTGCTTTGGTGGAAGCTGATTTGCTTTGGATCATTCTAGCCTTTTCAGGGTTACTCTTAATCATAGCTTCCCTCTTCTCCTTCAGTGTTTGCATCATATCTTCAAAACGAACAATCAAAAATTTTATTTTTTCTTCCAACGGGAAGAAGCTAGACAATGGGTCATAGCTAGCATCAAATTGATGCACAAAATCCAAGGCTTTCTTGTAAGCCACCCACTTTTATTTCCTTAATTCCTGCTCATCTAAATCAAATTCATTTCTGATGAGGTCTTCAGGAATTTGGAATTGATGAGGCCTACCTCTGCATGCTACCTTCTTCCTGAACACACCATTGAAGAAGTCCTCTGGATCAGCACACCTAGACACTGCAGTGGATAAATGGTAAGGTTTGAGGAAATCCTCAAAGCAATTCTAGCCTCCCTTTGTAATTACGAATTGGTGGGCTATGGTAGCTGAACGGAAAATAGTCCCTTTGCCTCTGCCTATTAACTCTGCTTCTTGTAGGCCACCAATTTGCCTAAGGATCTCCGCTATTCCCACTTTGAGAGGGACCTGGTAACGTAACAAAAATGGAGTACCCCTGAAACCAAAAACTCTGAAAACTGTGGAGACTGGATATAAATACATGTGGCCCCAGTTATGAACAATTTTGATGTTCTCTGCGAATTCTTTTGGCCTTATGAATTCCAAAAGAACTTTGGGGACTCTTGAGTTATCAGAGCAAAGGAGAGTCCTTATTTTAGATGCAAAATATTTATCAAACTTTAGGAAACTAGCATCGTCTCTGTCCCATGACAACACAGTACTCCATAATTGTACTGGCATTTTCTCTCCTTCCTTCTCTTTAACTAGGTCTAGTCCACTAGCAAAATAATCACCACCTTTGAAGAGAAAAAGGTGCATTAAGAGCGAATACCATCCAAAAGGTCTATCCACCTTTCCATTCTTTATTCCTATCAACCCTCCATGGATAGCATCGGCAATAAAAGAAGCATAATCAAATGTGATAGCAAGAGAAGGATTCAAAATCTGAACAATCATTAGCAAGTAGTGATTTGGCATATTTGCTTCAGCATCCTCTCCTAGAACTTGGCAAAGTGCCCAATACATTCCTTTAGCCCTCAAGGTAAACATACTCAATGAGAAAGGCTCTTGCGTATTGGGTCCTACAACTGCTAACCCTCCTATTTTCAGAAAAAGTTCTTTAACAGGCCCATTCCTGAGATGACTCCTCTGTGCACTGTACACTTGGGCTAATGATGTGAAATTTATGGGTTCCAGGAAGTTTGCTAACTCATTGAGTCTGAATGCTGTCCTAAATTCATCAGCATTAATTTCCACAAGGGTTTTTCCATTTATATCCCGGATGCATCTTGTTACTGGATCATAATTTATTGCCATTTGGGTTAACAAGTCTGTATCCATGAATACCCCTAGGACTACTAACTTCCCAACATCTAGCTCCCAAATATTGTTTTGAGGGGCAGGAGAATTTCTCATTCCAAATCCGACTTTAAATAACCCCAACCCAGACAGTCCCACCTGTGGGTCTCTCAGCCAGTTACCCTTGTCATACAATCCTTCTCCTATCTTCAAACGGGGAGCCCTGGGCACTAACTCTTTGCCCTTTGATGCCTGGTTAGTTGACAATGTCAACTGTTCTAAAAAATCATCACATACACTTCTTTCTAAATAATTAACCTTGCTGGAAAATTCCCTTTTAGGAGCCATTTGCAAACGCAAGAAAATGAATATCACTCTTAAACAATCCTGCAACACGAGAATGATTTTACTTAAAACACCACACAAGAATTGCTACAAAATATGAGAGAACCTGATGCTTTCTTGAAGGAATTTGCTCTGCAACTGAACCGCCTGCTCTGTATCTGAAAAAGATAACTCTGCGTCTGCTCTTCTGCAAAATCTTTTGAAAGATATCTGCACTTGGTTGTTAGGAAATCAAATACTTGTACTTAGGGCCTTAACTATGACACTAATTCCGCATGCTTCGGCCGTCCCTTCAAAATTGAATTCATACGAGAATTTGTATTTTTCGCTCCAACGGGTCATAACATTCCTACAAGTGTTTCACTGTTACCTTTTCGTTACTGATGGCTTTGTCTTTAATCTGGGTCCCGCTTTTCTATTGGCTACATAATACCATGTGGCATCAAATCATTGGCCTGAAAATTCCCTTCGCATTCTATTTGATACTGGCCGCGTGTCTTTTTTTACAACGACGTTTCCACCTTGGCGGGCCCACACTTTCTTCTTTGACCACGTGTCGTCATGACACGTGGACGGTTCTTGTTCATTCTCGCTATTTCGCGGGCTTAAAGGGTGAGCATTTTACCCTTGTGAAATAGCGCGAGCTGTTGGATCATCCCTCAAGTTGATCACTAATTAATCTTTTGAAAAGGTTCTTAGGAATGGTGGGCCCGCGGACTCGTCACTAACACCTGGCATCCAGTCACCTGTGACGCTGATTTGTAGCTCTATCCTTCGCCAAAATTAAACTACGAGGGGACCCACTTTCATCTCAACAGGTCTATCTCTCACGTCATCGTGATGACACGTGGACGGTTCTTGTTCATTCTCGCTATTTCACGGGGATAAGGAGTGAGCACTTAACCCTTGCGAAATAGCGCCGACCATTGGATCATCCCTGCAGTTGATCAGCATTTAATCCTTTGAAAAGGCTTTCAGGAATGGTGGGCCCGCTGACTCGTGATGGACACTTGGCACCTTATCACTTTCGGAGCTGACTTGTCATTTTCTCATTTGCCAGAAGGGAACCATAGGGACCCACATTTTTGTCTCAACAGGTCTATCTCTCACATCATCATCATGACACGTGGACGGTTCTTGTTCATTCTCACTATTTCGCGGGCTTAAAGGGTGAGCATTTTACCCTTGCGAAATAGCGCGGGCCGTTGGATCAACTCTCAAATTAATCAACATTTAATCCTTTGAGAAGGCTTTCAGGAGAGGTGGGCCCGCGGACTCATCATGGACACTTGGTGCCTTGTCACTTTTGGAGCTGACTTGTCACTCTATCATTTGCCAGAAGGAAGCCACAGGGTCTCAATAGATTGTTAACAGCTGTACCTGCCAGGTCATTTCTGGGGCGCACTTCGAACCTTTAATCCTAACCCGCCGACTGTAGTGACTTGTGCCACGTGCTACCTTTTAATATGCCAGAAGAAAGCCACGGGGCTCCAACCACCTTTGACAGCTACACCCTTTACTTCCTCCGTCATAACACATGGACAACCCTCGTTAATTCTCGCTATTTCGCGGGCTTAAAGGGTGAGCATTTTACCCTTGCGAAATAGCACAGGCTGTTGGATGATCTCTCAAATTAATCACTAATTACTGGGCCCGACAACTTTAGAAGAAAAGCATACAAGGCATAAAATTTTCAAATAATCAACGTAACCGCCTAGGCAAATAATAAGGGGGGACACTTCCCACGACCCCACGACCCATATCTTAAGTGAATAAAGTAACAAAAGATTAGAAACCAGAGGGTTTAACACAAAAGGATAAAAAATCAAAAACCCTTAAACCCCTAAGGTTTAGAACAAAGCTGAAGCACTTGGGATTACACCCTATTCGAAATTTTTTTTAATGAACCATAGGCAATTATGGGAAAAGAAGAACCCAATTTTAAACAGTGATAACAATGGCTCTGACTGGGGATGGTTGATTGCAAGATCAACACAAGTAAACTCAGAAACTCTGGAGAAATAGACCAAAACACAGACCAAAACCAAAAAAATAGGAAAGAAAACAAAATATATACAAACAAAGGACCTACCGTGCATGGACATTAAGAGAAATAATGCTTCTGGAATTGTCCATGCACTAGAAATTCCTGCATTTCATCATTCATATTCTTCAAAAAATATGAATCCTTACCATTTAGGTCACACACCACAAAAGGGCCAATCCATAGTGATTCAAATTTTTTATGCTTTCCTTTATCTTGTCCTTTTGCATTCCACTGAAGAACCATGTCATCAATTTGAAACTTCCTTAATGATGTCCTTTTATCAAAAAGATACTTTGACTGCAACTAGATCTTCTGATTTTTCTTATGGGCAGAACTCCTAAGCTCCTCCATTTCTACAATTTGGATCATTCTGTTTTCCATCGGTTCAGATATCTCCATGTCCTCATCCTGCAAAAACTTATACACTGGAAGAAGGTTATTTACCGGTAATCTGGCTTGGGTACCATAAACCAACTCAAAAGGTGACATTCCAATGGATTTTTTAACTGTGATTCTATCTGCCCACAGAGCTAACTTCAACTTTTGATCCCAAGATCTTTTATTTTCTTCTAAAATTTTCTTGATGATATTCAACAGGTTTTTATTGCTAGATTCTACCTGTCCATTCCCCTAAGGGTGATAAGGTGATGAGTATGACATGAGTATACCATGAATATTGCAAAAACCTACAAATTCTTCTGATCTGAAACACATAGCATTATCCATTACCAATTTCCCAGGTGTTCCAAATCTAGTCACAATACTATCCATCAGGAAATCAATGACAATTTTACTAGTAGCTCTTTTTGTAGGGATGGCTTCTATCCATTTGGTAAAATAATCAGTGGCCACTATAATCCATCCATGACCTCTTCCTGACTTCTCAACAATTTCTCCAATAAAATCAATGCCCCATTGGACAAAAGGAGCTTCTACAAAGACTGGATTTAGGGGTAAGGCTCCTTCATACTTGAGCTTAGAAGAAAATCTTTGACATGGATCACATCTTCGAACATATGCATGGGTATCTTTAAATAAGGTAGGCCAATAATACCCAGCCCGTATTATCTTACCAGCAGTAGTCTTAGCAGAATAGTGACCTCCACATACTCCATCATGCATTTCAATTAACACCTGTTTGGCTTGAAATTCATCCAAACACATTAGTAACTCTCCATCTCTTTTTCCTCAGAAAAGATCACCCTGAATGAGCACATACTTTTGGGACTTAAGCTTCAAAGTTCTCTTCTGATTCTGTGTCATTTCTTCTGGGAGTATGTTACCTTTCAATACTTGGATTATCTCTGTGTACCAAGGTTGTCTCTCAATACTAGTAACCAAAACATCTTTAACCTCAACATTGTGTATTTCTACATTCATGAGATTTGACTCAGTCATGAGCTTAGCCAAACCTAACCCTCTCACTAATTTAGTGATCTTTATCTCCAAATTGAACTCCTGAATTCTATTGATCCATCTACACCTCTTCCCAGTAACTTCAGACTGAGACAAAATATCTTTAACTGCAGCATGTGGAACATAAGCAATGATGTTTGCATTCACCAGATATGGCCTAAAAGCTTTAACAGCTTTAACTAAGGCATAAGCTTGTTTCTCCATGGTTTCATATTTTAGTTCTACCGGCTGCAAAGATTTACTATAGAAGGCTATGGGATGTTCATATCCTTCATTGTCTTTTTGTAATAATACTGCAGCCACCGTGTGATATGAAGCAAAAGAAAACAGAGAAAAAGGCTTACCATAATCTGGAGATTTCAACACTGGTGCCTCTTGGATTGCCTTCTTAATCTCATCAAAAGCTTTTGAAGCTTCTTGATCCCAATGAAACTTTGTGTCCTTCTTGAGCAACTTGACAATAGGCTTCACTATCTCGGCAAAGTTTGCAATGAATCTCCTTACAAAATTCACTTTGCCTAAAAAGGATTGGATACCTTTCACATTTTTAGGTTCAGACACTCTGTTAATTGCTTCAATTCTTTCAGGGTCTATTCTTACCCCTTCCTTGGAAACTATGTGTCCCAATAACTTTCCTTCAGTGACCCCAAAATGACATTTCTTGGGATTCAGTGATACACCAAATTCCAAGGCTTTATCGAACACCTTCTCTAGATGTCCACAATGATCATCAGCTCTCTTTGAGAAATAGGTTAAATCATCTTGGTAAACCACCATAATGATATTTATGAATTCCTTAAAAGCCACATCCATAGCTCTCTGAAATGTAGCTCCTGCATTTTTTAATCCAAATGGCATTCTCACATATACATAGGCTCCCCATGGAGTAGTGAAAGCTGTTTTAAACTGTTCAGACTCCTTTACAAGCACTTTATTGTATCCCGAGAAACCATCCATCATGGATAAAAGATCACATCTTGTCACTCTTTGTAGCATTGCTTCCATATTTGGGGATGAGTAATTATCTTTTAAGGAAGCAACATTAAGATTCCTAAAATCAACACACAATCTGATGTCTCCATTCTTCTTTCTTACTGGGACCAGATTAGAGACCCATGAAGAATGTCTTATTGGTTTGATAATCCCCCCTTCTCTCAATTTAGTCAACTCTTGTTGCATTTTAGTTTCTAATAAGGGGTTGATAGGTCTCTGTTTCTGTCTGAAAGGCTTAGCATCTGGAAGTAAGGGAACTTCATGCTGAAAAAGATCTTGTCTATACGCCTTTAGGTCTTCATAAGACCAAGCAAAGACACGCTTATACCTTTTCAATAAATTGATAAGGTTAATCCTAACATGAGGGGGTAATTTCTTTCCAATATATACCAACTTGGGGAATGATTCTGTCCCCAGGTTTACCTCCTCCAATTCTTCTAACTTGGTGGTAGATTGCTGGTGTAAATGACTATCATTATAACTAAACATACTCTCTAGCTCCACCAACCCTTTAGGTATCTCATTGGTTTCCAACTGGACAATATCATTTCCAAACACTGTCTCTCTATTATCCACCACTTCCACCAATGCATTACAATCAATCTTTTGTCCATCATAATCATCAACACATTGGATGAACCTAAGAATATCATCATCATAAGCAAAAACTTCCCAATTATACACATTATCAGGGATAGCCGGCCTAGATTTTATTTCCACTATGGAAGTACCGATTGGCGTTGCATCATCATTTTTCAAAGCAACATTAGCTAAGAAATCTGCCATAATATTTTTTGTTCGCTTTATCCAATTGATACAAAATGCATCAAAATGCTCAATAACATCCCAAATAGCATGCTTATATTGCTTCAATCTATCATTCTTGGATGTATATCTAGATCTCACCTGAGAGACAACCAATTCTGAATCCCCCATTACTTTCAATAGTTGGATTCCATGCCTTTTTGCAACCTCAAGTCCTAATAATAGGGCTTCATACTCTGCAGTATTATTTGTGCACTGGAATGCCAATAAGAATGAGTATTTGAAAGTTATACGTGAAGGGGACACAAAAAGAACCCCTGCGCCAGATCCTTCTTTGGAGCAAGCTCCATCGAAATACATTTGCCACAACCCATACTGTTGTGCTTGTAGCTCAACTACAATTGGGTCAGTATTCTTCAATTGAGGTGATATTGGTTGAAGTCTGAAATTGTCTAAATCTACATCAATCATATAATTAAGCATACTAGGGTCCACATTCTCAATTACCTTAGGAGCCCGTGGCTCCTTGTATAGTTTGACCTGATTGCCACCAATAGGAATAGTAGCATAAGACAAGTCCAGTTGAACATTTCCCCCTACTGCTGCTACCCACTGCCTAGAAAGTAACATACCATAGTGGGGTTTAGTATCAGTAACAATAACATCCATTTTATAAGTGGCTTTAGGAAATGTAGCTATTTTTACTTCTACATCTTTCATTGTACCTATCACAGGCACTTCTCTGTTATCCATGGCATAACACTTCCCATACACAGTGGTTACTGATAACCCTAATTCTTTCATAATACCATAGGGCATTACATTAGCAGCTGCTCCTGAATCTATCATGTAGTTTTTAATCAACCAGTTATTTACTAGCAAAGTAACATAGAAGGGATCTACCTGAGAAGGCTCCTAAGTGATAGTGGTTCCAACATATACCTCTGGGGTTTGGAACTCTTGATCCTTTCCATCTTTATCCGAACCAGTGGGTAATACTAGGTCACTATCAGATATACTAGAGAATAAAGACAAAGCTGAATCCTTATGTTCTTTAATCTTTAGCAATTCTATTAATGGAACAGTGACTTTCATTTGAGTTAAAGCTTGGGCCATATCGAATGCAGAATTATTACATTTTTCAGTATTAACCTTAACCTTTTCTGTTTTGAATTGACTGGCCTTCTTCACCATCTCTGCCTTTTGTACATCACTAGCATTTTTGTCATCTATGCCTTTAGGTAAGTCTTTAACTTGTTCCTCTTGACTGGCTTTAAGAATAGCAGTAACACTGCTTGATGCCCCTTTTTTTGTGACTTCTTTTACAAACATAGAACCCGACTCACCTTGATCAGTGTTTGTCTTGGTGTTTCTCAGATTGTAATTATGTTTTGCTTTGGCGATTACAGCCTTAGTGAGATTTTTAACTTCTTCCTCACTAGGCCTTCTAAGATGAACTTCTTCATCTTCAATTGTTACCACATTCAAGGTAGGATGCCAACTTAAGGCTAACTGTCCTTGCACTAACCTTTCATTATCCAGCACATCACTGTATTCACTTTGCATAGATTCCTCATCACTTTCTATGATGGTTTCAAACATATTAATGTCAGGCTCTGCTTCTGGCCTCATAGATTCTTCCAGAGCTTGAGCCACTGCACACTGATGAGGAGAATGTGGTCCATCACAAGCAATACACCAAGGAGTATTTTCTATATTATTAACAGTTTTCCCTTTCAAAGGATCTGGTGTGTCTTGGCTTTGGGCAATTTTAGGCTTCTCAATTTGGGGTTTACCATCCTTCCAATTTGTATTGTATGGCATATCATGTAATCTAGGAGGTCTATCTTGCCAGTTATAATGGGGCTTATCATTTTTGTTGACTTTAGCAGTCAAATCTTTCATAGCAGTAACCAGTTTTTCTATTTTATCATCCTCTTTGGCAACTTTGTTAGGTTGTTGTTTGGTTTCATGCCACAGTCTACCATCTGTCCTTCTTCCTAATTTTCCATACGCTTTTCTATTACTTTCTACATTTATGGAAATTCTAAAAGCATCCCTCAGGTTATGAGGATTTTTATGTCTCAAGATATAGGCCATTTTGAAATCAAATGCATTATAATATGTATTAAGACACATATTATCATCTAGCCTCATTACCTGAAACAATCTGTGCATAGCTTTCTGGAATCTAGCATTGAAATCAGTGACTATTTCATTTTCAGATTTTCTAATGTTATTGAACTCATTCAGCATGAAACTCACATTAGTCTTATCACCATACTGTTCTTGAAAGCAATTTTTAAAATCTTCCCATGAACCTATGCCAGCTACTGGAAGACCTCTGTACCAATCTCTTGCATCATCCACCAGGGATTGAAAAAATAGTTTCATAATAACATCTTCATCTGCTATCTCATAAGCATTTATCAAATGCCCAAAAGATTTTAGATGTTCCTCAGCACTGACTGCATTATTCCCAGCAAACTTATGGAGTCTGTCTCTTAGCTCAGTAGGAACATGATTTGGATATCCTGGGATCCCATCAAAAAACAATTGCCTATATTGTTCTAGATTGATTGGCCTTCTTTGAAAAGGGGAAATAGCACTATTATTTCCCATAATCATTTTAGCTTTTGGGATTGGAGATTGAGATGTTTGGGTGTACTGTTTATTTGAGGGTATTTGGCTTACTGAGGCAATATTAGCATGTACTGCAGGTTGAGTATTGATCTGAGGAAAAGAGATGTGTTGGGGATTAGGCTTGCTAAGGTCTTCCGATGGGAATGTAATATGGGGAGCTTTTAAGTAGTTAATCTTTCTTTTAACTTCTTGATTCACTGCTTCTAACTCAGCCTTTTCCAATTCCATTTGGAGGTCTTCCTTTTCCTTCCTCATCCTTTCCATCTCTCTCTCATGTGCTAGGATCCTATGAGAAATCCCTTCTGCAGTTTTAGATTCTACTTCATCATCTACTCATATATGTTTTCCTTTGTCTAAATTGACTCTAGGAAGCTGGGAGTCATTAGATACTTCCTTAATTGGCTGGGCTACGGACTTAGAAGCTGGTCTAATCTTAGGAATTAGGATCTCCCTAATCACTGGGCCTTCCTCATCACTTTTTTCTTTTTCCTTAGCAAGCACTTCAAGATCAGCTATCTATCTAAGGAGCCTATCCCTCTCCATCAATTTGGCTTTAACTTACTTTTCCTTGTTTGCCTCCTTTTGAGCTCTTAGGGAGATTAAATGATGGACTCTTTTGTTTAAATCTTCAATCTCCTGAGACATCTTATCCTCATCAGGGTAGTTTTCTTCAGAGTCTGATGCATTAACTTGATCTATGTCAATTAGGCTAATGTTCCCATCTATTGTCCTAGGAACAGAGTGCCTAATTGCAGTTGAACTAGTTCTATCTTTTGCAGAAACACTAACATGAGATAGATCTCGATTTAAAATAGGGGCATCATCAATACTTCCAAACAATCCTGAATGGAAACCTAAAATATCATGCTCTGAATCTCTAGAAGATGAATTTGACTTTGCATAAACATTTCGATCAAGCACCTTACCAGTATTATTGTTTTTCTGCACCCACACAGCATTTGATGGCTCATGCATCACAGATCTCTTCTAGCCTCTTCGTGACTATTCTGGCAGACCTTCTTGCAAGATTTCATGAGGATGTTTCTTCATGAATGATCTCATGTTCTTGTTTCCTTGCATCTCGCTTGTCTTTCTTTTAGAAAATTCGTATCTCACAAGGACTGGTTCAATAGTAACAGAGTCACCACCCACAAAACTATGGGAAAAATGAAAACAAGCAGTCTTACCCACAAACACACAACAATATTCTCCACAAGTCTCAGCACAGATCTGTGTTTATATCTTTGTTATAACTCTCCCCAGCAGAATCGCCACTTTTGTTGTCCTCAAAATTTGATTCCCTTCAATGTCCTTAGGATAATATGGTCTAAACTAGGTGCAGAGAAAACATCAGAGATAAGGAAATTCTAGAGACAACATATGACAAGGTTTGATTAGACCTTCTATACTTCGAGCTTCCTTAGAGCCCAGGTGGGTATACCTTTGTGAATTAATTTCACACTTTTAAACAATAAACCCACAACAAACCAGTCCAGAAAACTAGTGGATTTATTCACCTTGAAATCAACTGAAGACAAAGAATAGAAACTGTACTTAACTTCAGCATTTTTGATCAACAAAGTATGCAATAAACAACCTTGATTAATACCAGTGCCTTATCCAAAGTTACAGAGTCACCTAAACTCAAATAAAACTCCTGAAACAATATATCTTTATGTTTCCCGTCGGCTTGGTTTCCACTAATCCTGATATATGCCTGACACATACAAGAATTCAATCATTCTAGACTAAGCTATGGTCCTCAAAATTCAAAGTTCCTTCCAAAGAATTTACTAGTATGAGTGATCCCACGTATTTAATTTCCCTCCTAAAGAGAAAAGCTAACAAACACTTATACTGAGATTGCTTTGCAATTCCATTCAAACTAAACAACCCTGGATTATTCAGAATAAAGACAGTAAATAAATTTGTGAACAAACTTGAAGACAACACAGCTTTACTCAAAACTGATGGCCTGTATATTGATATTCATTTCAAGAAATATTACAAGAAATTCTGATTCTCCATTAAACTTTGAAAAAACTCAGATAAATTTCTGCAGCGTTTTCTTACAAGAAACTTGTGATCATCTTTTCCTCTAGTCCTGGTATCCATTTATAACAACATGGATGCACAAAGCTTCGGACTTCTCGAGGAGATTTTGTTACAATTATTTCAAAAATTGAAAAGATTACAATTTTTGCGTAAAAGTAGTTATGCGCTCTTTTCAGCCTCTGTAGTTTGTTCAACGGGCTGTTCGGTTGCAACCTCTTCTATCTTTTCAGGGGCACTCTCCAAATGCTCCGGATCATGGGTGGAATATTCAACTTCCCACTCATTATATGTCTCTTCTGTCGGCCATGAAAAATTAATCACATCATCTTTATTTTTAGTCAACCTTTTCCAAGAATTCCTCAGTTTGTTGACTTCTGAATTAAGAAAACCATAATGTGACTTAATTTTTTCTATCTCTTGTATTGTCATGACAAATAAAGAAGTATCATCAAGATCAATGATTCCTTTGACTCTTGCTGACAATTTGGCTTCTATTTCCTTAAGCCATATCTGCTTGTCTTTTAACTGATCCGGATTATCAAAAATCCCTGGGAGCAACTCACAAACTTGATCAGTGTATTCCTTCTTAAGCAATTTAACCCTTCTATCCACATTATCCACCTCTGTTGCCAATTGCATTAAGACCTTAGCGACATCAGAAGTGGATTTGATAATGGGATTAGCTCTTGCTTCATCACAGGATACACACATGAACTCTAGATCTTGCTCCCTAGGTCTCCATTTGACAAAAATGGGTGTCAAAATTGCCTTATCTCTTCTCAGCTCATTCCATATCTCCATAATCTTTCCCACATTGTTGTAGAGCAATGAGGCATTTATTGTCTCTACAAAACTGGAGATTGTGGCCCTTACTTTCTCCTCATATTTCCCTGCATACAAGGCCTGAGCTTGTTTCAGGTTTTCTAGTTCTTGAGGAGTAATCTCAATCATTTGGGAGCTGGAAGGTGCTGGGGATAGTGGAAATTTGATGATAGGGCTTGTAGGTGGAGGTCTTGTAGGAGAGGAGGAAATCATCAATGTTGAAGCCTCACCTTGTTGGTGCTGTCCCATCAACTAGCTTTGTAATCTAGCAATGATGCTATCTTTACCTCTCACCTCCTCCTTGGCATTATTGTAGGCCTTCAAAACTATTTCCAACTTAATTTGGAGGGCCTGCTTTTCTTTGGCTTCCTTTTCAGCCACTGCAACACTGAATTTTGTAGTTTCTAGCATAGTGCTAGCAGCCTCTACTACCCCTGTACTCTGCACTCTTTTTACTATCAATCCACCAAGGTGACTTGACCCTGGGGTGTCTTTACTTTTCTTGCCCTCATTTCTCCTGAGGGACCACATAACTAGTGCAGCATTATCCTTACTGAATGTAACCCCTTCCATGGGTTTAGTTTCTTTTCTTACTGCATCTAGCACCAGAGCATCAGCAATATCCCACTCTGGTAAGATGAGCACTCCAGCTTGTGCTACTAGATCTCTTCCCTGTTCAGGAGTGATGGTTTTGAATTCTTCCATCATCTCCTGTTTCATTTCTTCCTCCACTGAGGCTGGGTCTTTATCAGGCTGCTCAACCTTCCCTGTCTCACATCTAGCATTATATCTATTTATATGTTGTTTCCAAATGAACTGCATGAATGCTTCTGATATAACAAAGTTGTCATCAGCTAAAAAGGCATTACTTGCCTTTTTTATCTCAGGATCCCACTCCTAGCCTTTAAGTTCAGTAGAGGTGATTTTCATTTCAGCATCAATGGGCTCTTCTGGCATTCCCTCCTCCACTTCATCATAGGTGTATGCGATTTCACCGAAGCTACCCAAGAGCAAGAGGTATTCAGCTGCTGCTTGTTCATCTCCTGTATGGATAGGGGATTGGGATGGGGAATACAAAGGTGTATCTAATTGCACTTCCTTCCCCACCCTTTTCTTCTTTGGGCTATCCTGGATGTGAATGACATCTTGTACCTTCCTCTTTCCTTTGGATGTGGAGGGCTCCCTTGTTGTAGGCACTAGCATACTGTAACCTGTTTTCTTGTGCAATGTGTAATCACCAGGAGGAATTGCTTTGATGGAAGCTGATTTGCTCAGGATCATTCTAGCCTTTTCAGGGTTACTCTTAATCACAGCTTCCCTCTTCTCCTTCAGTGTTTGCATCACATCTTCAAAACAAAAAATCAAAATTTTTATTTTTTCTTACAATGGGAAGAAGCTAGACAATGGGTCATAGCTAGCATCAAATTGATGCACAAAATCCAAGGCTTTCTTTTAAGCCACCCACTTTTCTTTCCTTAATTCCTGCTCATCTAAATCAAATTCATTTCTAATGAGGTCTTCAGGAAATTGGAATTGATGAGGCCTACCTCTGCATGCTACCTTCTTCCTGAACACACCATTGAAGAAGTCCTCTGGATCAGCACACCTGGACACTGCAGTGGATAAATGGTAAGGTTTGAGGAAATCCTCAAAGCAATTCTAGCCTCCCTTTGTAATTACAAATTGGTGGGCTATGGTAGCTGAAGGGAAAATAGTCCCTTTGCCTCTGCTTGTTAACTCTGCTTCTTGTAGGCCACCAATTTGCCTAAGGATCTCCGCTATTCCCACTTTGAGAGGGACCTGGTAAGGTAACAAAAATGGAGTACCCTTGAAACCAAAAACTCTGAAAACTGTGGAGACTGGATATAAATACATGTGGCCCCAGTTATGAACAATTTTGATGTTCTCTGTGAATTCTTTTGGCCTTATGAATTCCAAAAGAACTTTGGGGACTCTTGAGTTATCAGAGCAAAGGAGAGTCCTTATTTTAGATGCAAAATATTTATCAAACTTTAGGAAACTAGAATCCTCTCTATCCCATGACAACACAGTACTCCATAATTGTACTGGCATTTTCTCTCCTTCCTTCTCTTTAACTAGGTCCAGTCCACTAGCAAAATAATCACCACCTTTGAAGAGAAAAAGGTGCATTAAGAGCGACTACCATCCAAAAGGTCTATCCACCTTTCCATTCTTTATTCCTATCAACCCTCCATGGATAGCATCGGCAATAAAAGAAGCATAATCAAATGTGATAGCAAGAGAAGGATTCAAAATCTGAACAATCATTAGCAAGTAGTGATTTGGCATATTTGCTTCAGCATCCTCTCCTAGAACTTGGCAAAGTGCCCAATACATTCCTTTAGCCCTCAAGTTAAACATACTCAATGAGAAAGGCTCTTGCGTATTGGGTCCTACAACTGCTAACCCTCCTATTTTCAGAAAAAGTTCTTTAAGAGGCCCATTCCTGAGATGACTCCTCTGTGCACTGTACACTTGGGCTAGTGATGTGAAATTTATGGGTTCCAAGAAGTTTGTGAACTCATTGAGTCTGAATGCTGTCCTAAATTCATCAGCATTAATTTCCACAAGGGTTTTTCCATTTATATCCCGGATGCATCTTGTTACTGGATCATAATTTAATGCCATTTGGGTTAACAAGTCTGTATCCATGAATACCCCTGGGACTACTAACTTCCCAACATCTAGCTCCCAAATACTATTTTGAGGGGCAGGAGAATTTCTCATTCCAAATCCGACTTTAAATAACCCCAACCCGGACAATCCCACCTGTGGGTCTCTCAGCCAGTTACCCTTGTCATACAATCCTTCTCCTATCTTCAAACGAGGAGCCCTGGGCACTAACTCTTTGCCCTTTGATGCCTGGTTAGTTGACAATGTCAACTATTCTAAAAAATCATCACATACACTTATTTATAAATAATTAACCTTGCTGGAAAATTCCCTTTTAGGAGCCATTAGAAAACGCAAGAAAATGAATATCACTCTTAAACAATCCTGCAACACGAGAATGATTTTACTTAAAA
Source organism: Cryptomeria japonica (assembly GCF_030272615.1). Classification (NCBI taxonomy): domain Eukaryota; kingdom Viridiplantae; phylum Streptophyta; class Pinopsida; order Cupressales; family Cupressaceae; genus Cryptomeria; species Cryptomeria japonica. The sequence continues at coordinate 446,515,806 of NC_081413.1, read as the reverse complement.
CACCACACAAGAATTGCTACAAAATATGAGAGAACCTGATGCTTGCTTGAAGGAATTTGCTCTGCAACTGAACCGCTTGCTCTGTATCTGAAAAAGTTAACTCTGCGTCTGCTCTTCTGCAAAATCTTTTGAAAGATATCTTCACTTGGTTGTTAGGAAATCAAACACTTGTACTCAGGGCCTTAACTATGACACTAATTCCGCATGCTTCAGCTGTCCCTTCAAAATCGAATTCATACGAGAATTCGTATTTTTCGCTCCAATGGGTCATAACATTCCTGCAAGTGTTTCACTGTTACCTTTTCGTTACTGACAGCTTTGTCTTTAATCTGGGTCCCGCTTTTCTATTGGCTACATAAAACCACGTGGCATCAAATCATTGGCCTTAAAATTCCCTTCGCATTCTATTTGATACTGGCCGTGTGTCTTTTTTTACAACAACGTTTCCACCTTGGCAGGCCCACACTTTCTTCTTTTGACCACATGTCATCATGACACGTGGATGGTTCTTGTTCATTCTCGCTATTTCACGGGCTTAAAGGGTGAGCATTTTACCCTTGTGAAATAGCGCGAGCCGTTGGATCATCCCTCAAGTTGATCACTAATTAATCTTTTGAAAAGGTTCTCAGGAATGGTGGGCCCGCGGACTCGTCACTAACACCTGGCATCCAGTCACCTGCGGTGCTGATTTGTCACTCTGTCATTTGCCAAAAGGAAACTACGAGGGGCCCCACTTTCATCTCAACAGGTCTATCTCTCACGTCATCGTCATGACACGTGGACGGTTCTTATTCATTCTCGCTATTTCCCAGGCATAAGGAGTGAGCACTTAACCCTTGCAAAATAGCACTGACCGTCGGATCATCCCTGCAGTTGATCAGCATTTAATCCTTTGAAAAGGCTTTCAGGAATGGTGGGCCCGGTGACTTGTCATGGACACTTGGTGCCTTGTCACTTTCGGAGCTGACTTGTCATTTTCTCATTTGCTAGAAGGGAACCATAGGGACCCACATTTTCGTCTCAACAGGTCTATCTCTCACATCATCATCATGACACGTGGACGGTTCTTGTTCATTCTCTCTATTTCGCGGGATTAAAGGGTGAGCATTTTACCCTTGCGAAATAGCGCGGGCCGTTGGATCAACTCTCAAATTAATCAGCATTTAATCCTTTGAGAAGGCTTTCAGGAGAGGTGGGCCCGCGGACTCGTCATGGACACTTGGCGCCTTGTCACTTTTGGAGCTGACTTGTCACTCTGTCATTTGCCAGAAGGAAGCCATAGGGTCTCAATAGATTGTTAACAGCTGTACCTGCCAGGTCATTTTTGGGGCCCACTTCGAACCTTTAATCCTAACCCTCTGACTATAGTGACTTGTACCACGTGCTACCTTTTAATACGCCAGAAGAAAGCCACGGGGCTCCAACCACCTTTGATAGCTACACCCTTTACTTCCTCCGTCATGACACATGGACGGCCCTCGTTAATTCTCGCTATTTCGCGGGCTTAAAGGGTGAGCATTTTACCCTTGCGAAATAGCGCAGGCCGTTGGATCATCTCTCAAATTAATCACTAATTACTGGGCCCGACAGGCATAAAATTTTTAAATAATCAACGTAACCGCCTAGGCAAATAATAAGGGGGGACACTTCCCATGACCCCACGACCCATATCTTGAGTGAATAAAGTAACAGAAGATTAGAAACTAGAGGATTTGACACAAAAGGATAAAAAATCAAAAACCCTTAAACCCCTAAGGTTTAGAACAAAGCTAAAGCACTTGGGATTACACTCTATTCGAAATTTTTTTTAATGAACCATAGCCAATTATGGGAAAAGAAGAACCCAATTTTACACCGTGATAACAAAGCATTTCCTTGCAAATAGTGCTTCAAGTTCTTCAAGTTCTTCATTTTCTCTCTTGCTTTCTTCAAGTTCTCTTTCATAGAAGGCTTTTCAATCAGATTTCTCAGATGATGATGATGCTGCAGATGATGATGATGATGCCTTGAAAGCTAGATCTATCTTAATAGTAGCAACAAGACCAAATTCCTCAAGTTTAAAAGCTGAAAGTTTTCCAACCAAGGTGTCTCTAGATACTTATGCATTAAGCATTGTTCTGAATTCATTTATACCAGTAACTTTCATTTTATATGCCAATGGCAAAGCTCTTAAAACTTTAGAAAGAATCTCATATTCACTTAAGGTTCCTCCACAATATTGTATACCCAAAATAATTACATTTACTCTTTCCATAAAAGCGGAAATTCTTTCATCTTCTTCCATTTTTAGATTTTCATACCTAACCCGGAAGCATTCAAGTTTTGCAATTTTGACTATGGAATCTCCTTCATTCAATGTTTCTAGTTTGTCCCAAATATCTTTAGCAGTAGATCTGGTAATACGCTCTAAAGTGTTTCTCTTGCTTTGCAATCATTTTCCTCATCTTTAGCCAAGTTTTGTGGATTAGGTTGACCTTGAGTAGGAGAAGTATAGCCATTATTTATAACATCCCATATATCCTTTCCAATGCAATTCAAATGTGTCTCTATCCTGATCTTCCATATCCCATAGTTAGTTCCATCAAGTTTTGGACTGTCCTTCCTGAAATAGTTAGAAGACATTGGATCTCCTCAAGCTATTAAACTTCTGCAAAAAAGAAGACTAGGCTCTGATACCAATTGTTAGGTCCCAGAGACAACTGAGAGTGGGGGGGGGTGGTGAATCAATTGTCTAATAAATTCAACCAAAATTAACTTAACCAAAACTAAATGCTTAATGCCAGTAAACCAAACTTTATGTCGGTAGACAGTTTATTAGTTAATTGCAATACCGATAAAGATTAATGCATGAAAGAGAAAGACATTAACATCCACAACACATAACACAAATATTTGTACGTGGAAACCCTGTAAGGAAAAAAACCATGGTGGGAAGCCTTACCCATAATCAGATGATACTACTACAAATAGTATGTGTGTACAATGTGGATTCTGCACATGCAAAAAGGCCAACTACCTAGAGCTCACTGCTCAATCACAAAATGAGAGTCACACTGACTACAATTGGATGGTTAGATCCAATGATAATGTATTGCTTGAAATAGCATCTTCATATGCTAGATTCAGTACCGGTTTAGTTCTAATTGCCTTCACAAGAACCTTCCTTCAACCTTCAAATGATGTCTGCGTGTATAGCTCTGCTTATTTTTGCATATACCCTATTACAATTCTTTTCCCAATCACATATCAATCTCACAAATGAGATTTTACATTTATACCATAACCTAAGACCAATTGAATAGGTCAACTCACTAAAAGATATTACAATTATATCAATTACAAATAGATCGATATCTAATGCATGATGTTGGCTCAATGCATTTACAATAATAATAAATCATCTCCATAACGTGTCATGCTGATCTGGAATAGATATGCCTGCCGATGTATATCCTAGACCTATTTGCCAGTAACAACAAATATGCAAACCCAAATAAACAAATAACCAAATCACCAAAACCAAGTAATCAAATAATGTCTTCAACATAATAAAGTAGTCTCCAAGTCATTCCAAGTGTCGGTGAATAATATAATATATTGGTGAATCAAATAGCGGTGACTGTGCATAAGTCTCTGACTTGCCGGTGAATAAAACAAAGATCTCCAAGTGTTGACATCAATGACAAAACCATATCAACATATCCAAAATACCAACACCTTATCTTTATCATCTATCAGTGAAAATCCATCAGGTTATTCAATTTATACTTCTTCCTCAAGTTGAGCATTGAAAAATGCACATTTAACATCCATTTGATAGACCTTATAGTTCTTATAAGCTGCATAGGCAATAAATAGTCTAATAGCTTCAATTCTAGCTACAGGTGTAAATATCTCACCATAATCAATTCCTAACATTTGAGAATATCCTTTACAAACCAATCTGGCCTTGTTTCTTACAACTTGACCATCCCCATTCAATTTATTCCCCAAAACCCATTTAGTTTCAATAACATTTTTTTTTTTAGGTCGGGGAACTAAAGTCCAAGTCTCACTCTTCTCTATCTAGTCTAATTCATCTTCCATAGCCTTTGACCAATGTTTATCTTTAGAAGCTTCAATAAAAGATGCTAGTTCAATTTGAGAAATAAGACATACTGCTACATTATCTAGTCTTCTTCTTTCCATAACTCCCTTGATCCTATCTCCAATGATTTGATCTTCAAAATGATTTAATCTTACATACCTTGGTGTCTTCTGAACTTAGGTTCACTGCTATGATCATCAGTCACTATTGAATTTTCTGATTGTGCTGGTGTAACTATCTCAGTTTCCTATACCAATTGAGGCATTGTCAGTTCAGTTATGATCATTTCCACTGCCGGTTCCCTGTCATATGATATAGATTGATTTATGTATTTTTCATCCACTTTCACATTAGCGCTCTCCACAATTTTCTGCAATCTTTTGTTATAACATCTATATGCTTTTCTTTGAATTGAATAACCTAGAAATATCCCTTCATCACATCCAGGATAAAACTTACAAATTGAATCATCCCTCTTGATATAAAATTTACTTCCAAAAACTCTAAAATATTTAATAGTAGGTGTATCTCCAAACCATAATTCATAAGGGGTCTTACCAGTTTCACCTTTGATGTAAACTTTGTTGAAAATATAGAAAGTTGTACTCACTGCTTCTCTAGAGTATATGTAAGGCCATTTGGATTCCATAATCATAGATCTTGTTGCATCCAAAATGGTTTTGTTCTTCCTTTCCACTACTCCATTCTGCCAAGGAGTTGGAGTTGCAGATAACTTTCTCCTAATTCCATTTGTCTCACAAAAACAATTAATTTCATGAGAAGTGAACTCATCACCTTGATCTAATCTTAGACATTTTATTTTCAATCCAATTTCTATTTCAACCTTTTCTTTAAAGATCTTGAATTTCTCAAAGGCTTCAGACCTCTCCCTAAGAAAAGTCACCCACATCATTCTAGAATAGTCATCAATAATCAACATGAAATACCTATCACCTTGAAAGCTTCTAGTCCTTGCTGGACCACATAAGTCAATGAATCAAATCAAGTACACCTTTAGATATATCATGTATTCTCTTAAAAGAAGTTCTAACTTGCTTTCCCAATTAACATTCCTTACATACCAGATTATGAGGCTTCATAATCTTAGGTATATCTCTAGCTTCCTTAGTTGAACTGATCTTAACAATACAATCAAAATTAGCATGACACAACCTCTTATGCCATAACCAACTCTCATCAATATGAGAAATCAAACATGTCTTATTACTAGTATTCAAGTGAGAGATATTGCCTCCATTCTGAGTACCGGTTGCAATCTCCAAACCACTTTTGTTAATGATTTTGCATTTTCTATTTTTAAACTGAAGTTGGAAACCCTTGTCCACCAATTGACCAACACTCAAAATATTATGATTTAAACCTTCTACATATTAGACATTATCAGTATTATGCTTTCCATCTAGATAAATAATACCTCTACCTTTGATCATACATGCTTTGTTATCTCCAAATCTGACTTGACCGCCATTGTATTCTTCCAAGGATAGAAATTTCCTTTTATCTCTAGTCATATAATGCGAGCATCCACTATCAATTACCCATTCATCCTTATCTTCAAAATATTCTGCCAAGGCCTTTTCTTCATTCGTGATAGACGGTTCTAGTTAATCTTCCTCTAAAGCATAAAACACCCATTCCTTTCCATTGTCGGATCCACTAGCAGAGTCTATTGTTCATTCATCCTCAGAGTCATCACTTACTCCTTCCTCATCCACTATGTAGCATTGTTTACTTTTCTTGAATCTATATCTATTCTAGTTAGGCTTAAATGATTTCTTAACTTTCTGTTCAAATCTTGCATTCCTTTCAGGACATCTAGATGCAAAATGACCAATCTTATTACATGCAAAACATTTAAAAGGTGTTTTTCCTTCATACTCACTTCCTGCCAGTCCTTTAGGTACTCTTCTAGCAACTAAGGCTTCAAGTTGCTCAAATTGTTTATCCTCTTTCCTCATATATTCCAATTCTTTTGCATATAAGGCTTTCCAATCACTTTTGCTAGTAGATGATGATGATGCATGAAAAGCAAATTCAGACTTTGCAGCTCCACAAGATCCAAATTCTTCAAGCTCAAAAGAAGATAATTTCCCAATCAGAATGTCTCTGTTAACTAAGGTGTTTGCCATTGTTATTATCTTATTAATTGCAGTTGCCTTCATCTTCTAAGCTAGTGGAAGGGCTCTCAAGACTTTGGAAACTATTTCATCTTCACTCAGAGATCCTCCACAACATTGAATTCTCATAACAATCTCATTTTGGTGTAGAGCCCTACCCACAGACCTAAGGACAAGCCCAAAAAAGGTTAGACTTATGATCCCTCCAATGATCACAAGGGTCCTACAAGGGAGGACTCCACACCTTAAATGAAACTACACACAAGTCCACTAGGCTTGGGCCTACTCAGGATGAGTAAATGCCTCAATCCCTACCCTACACCATCCTATTGCACCCTTCTCCTAAGGGGTTAGGATTTGGTTCATTTATGGCCATTAGAAACTAGTCCAAGCATTGGTTTTGGGATTAGACCCCAATTCCTTATACCTCCTTTAGAAACCTACCTTCTAGGCTTGTAACCCTATTTGGCGATAAATTGGATCTTAACTCCAAAATGTTCCACACACCCATATAAAAAATTACCATTTCAAATACCCATTTGAAAATTGTACTGATCCCCAAAATGGTTTGACCAGGTTTGCAATTGCGAGGTCTGGTCCCTTTAGAGGCCAAGAGACCTAATAGGGCAAATTAGGCCTATTTTCTAAAGAAACTACAAATCAATGAATCCAAACTAGAAAAAAAACTCTATGGGCATGTGGGGGATGGTGAGTTACCTTTAATTATAGGGTTGCACACCTAGAATCCACCGCTATGACATTTAATGATGATTGTCCTAAATCTTGTCCTAGGTAGTCACATAGAGATGCCTACCTAATTTTGCTCCTTTCTCCACACAAAAAACTTTCCCCTACAACAAATCATGAAAAATATAAAGTACAAAGGCTTATCTTTCATCCCTCCAATGGAATAGTCTTCTAATGTACTAGAATGCAAGATAAGGCCATTTTCATCCAGAACCCTCTCCAAACCCTCAATTTCTTGGTTGTAGTTAGTAGAATGAAGGGTTCTCTCTACTCTGGAATAATTAGGACCTCAGACCACCACCAAAAAAAATCTATTTCATCCCTCTATCTACTCCATGGATGGTGTGATTCAAATCAATCTGTACAGGCACGTGTAACTCCAACAAACTCAGAACTTCTCAAAAAATTATAGTATTTTAATATTTTATTACTTCACAAACTCCAATCACAATAGTAACAACCTTGGGAATCATGTCCAGAAGGCTTATACAAATCTCCAATGTTTTCCCACCTAATTTGGAGTAGGTTGGAGCCATTGAAAGGATTTCCCCAACTATATTTCAAAAAGTTGCACTTTTGCATTCAAAAGTTGCATTTTACAAAAGTTACAATTTTGCAATTTTGCACAAAATGTTGTCATACTTGCAAAGTTGGAATCTACACACATGGATCAACCAAAAACTCCTAAAACATGTCTAAAAATCTATCAAACACAAAAATAAACCATCTACTACCCCTATTGACCACATTGTCCCAATTGGCTTATCAAATTGCCTAATTGGTGACATGGGCTTACATGGTGGGGTTTATTGCATACATGAAACACAAGACATAGTGAGACACTCTAATGATCCTACTCTTTATCCTTAGGGTCATTATTGTTGGAAATATTGATGGAGTAACTGAGAGGGGAGGGGTGAATCAGTTACCACAAAAATAAATCCACAAGTCCCTTAGATGTCTTAAATATAAACTACTGAAACTCGGTAAATTAACTTATCATTGTTCATTAAACATTAACATGCATAAAACAAATAACATGAACACAAGTAACACCAGATATAACGTGGAAACCCAATTTTGGGAAAACCACCAATGTAACTAGGTACTGATTTTCACTCTTCTGAAGTGAGCCCTGTTAGGAGCCAACCCTATTAAAGGTTACAAAACACACTGTTAGGTGTGACCCTGTTAGAGGATTTAATCACCCTGCTAGGAGTGGCCTTGTGAAAGGTCTTAAGAACAATTCAACCGAATTGTCACCTTGTCAGAGGATTTACAAAAATGGTTGTTAGACCAACTCTGTTAAGAGATTTCGGTATCACTGCTACAATGGTTAGAAAGCAACAATGAAGTGATCTGAATTAAATACAACTTATCTTGCTGATACAGATCTCTGTTCTGCGCCAATAGATCCTTACTGATCACATATATCTTTTCTGCACCTCAAGGATATCACTGATCCTTCATCAGAATTCGCACATTTCTGCTCCTTCACATTTCCATACTTCTCACACTTCCTCACACTTCGAAATCACAACTTGATCTCTCATATATACCATTCAAGTTACCAAGTCGGCCCAATTACAAGTTACAATAAATATTACATAGGTTGGCTACATATACAAGTTTCAATAAATATTGCTTCGGTCGGCTGCATAAACATTTCACTGATGCTCGGTGAACACTGTTGATTCTTCGGTAACCGACTAAACTCGGTAAGTACTGCGAACTCGGTAAAGACTGACTTTCCTTCACATATTCTTCGAAGACCGACTGAACTCGGTAAAGACTGCGAACTCGGTATAGCATTCTGGAGTGCTAGGTAGACTTTGTAACTTGCTTCTCTTACCGTCTGAACTCGGTAGACTCTGTCTAACTGCCTTGCCGAACATTCTGAGCTCGGTAGACTGATATGACATTTGTGTAACATCAAAGACAATACACAATTAAACAATTGTATCCAACAATTATTTGAGTGTAGATGAGTTTCTCCTACACCATACTCCCCGGGAGAAGAGATCTCAAGCCCACTTGAGATCAAAGTTTGTAAATCTGTACCATGGTTGGAAATTTGTTCATCTGTTATCCAAACTTCCTTAGAGTTTGGTTTTTCCTGCCAGTCCACCAAGTACTCAATTTAGTCCTTGTTCCTTGTCTTCTTTGTGACTCTGGTGTCTAACACTTTTCTCAACTCAGGTGATTAATGCCTTGGAATGTCATTGTCTGCTGCAACCTACATTGGTTCCTCCCCTTCACTATCACTACCTTTGAAAAGTGTAAGATCACACACATTAAAAATGGGTGATAATCCAAGATTAGGAGAAAGTTGGATTTCATAGGCATTTTGTCAACATTTCTTCAATATTTGACATGGTCTAGTCTTCCTCTAAATGAGCTTGGTATATTTTCCTTTTGGGAGTCTCTCCTTCTTCAAATGTACCCATACCAAATCCCCAAAACTAAACTATACATCTCTCTTTTTTTTATCAGCATAAGCCTTATACTCCATTGCAAACTATTGGAGATGAGACTTGACTTGGTTATGCACCTCTTTGATGGCTGATGAAAAATGTTCACCATTTGCACTAATGGGATCTTCCTTGGGTAAATCCTTTAACTCCAATACTCCCCTTGGGTGGATGCCATATACAATCTGGAAAGGAGACTTCCCTCTACTCGTATTGATAGTATCAATGTAAGAGAACTCTTCCTGTGATAGTATACTATCTCATTTTTCTCCATGTTGCCTTGTCAAACACCTTAATAGGTTTCCCAATGACCTATTGACAACTTCAGTTTTCCCACATGTTTGAGGATGGTAGGCTGATGAGAAAGCTAGCTTAGTTCCCAACTTCTTCCAAAGGGTCCTCCAAAAGTGACCTATGAACTTCACATCTCTGTCTGACATAATGTTTAGGGGCAATCCATGTTTTCGGACTATCTCTTTGAAGAATAGGTCTCCAACATATGATGCATCACAAGAAGTCTTACATGGCAAGAAATGATCCATTTTACTAAACCTGTCCACCACTACAAAGATACTATCAAATCCCCTCCTTGTCCTAGGAAGACCCAACACAAAGTCCATACTTATGCTCTCCCATGGCCTAGAAGGAATGGGTAAAGGTTGATACAAAATTGCATTTGTGGACTTCCCCTTAGCTTTCTAACATATTACACATGTCTCCACAAACTTTCTTACATCTACCTACAATTTAGGCTAGTAATAGTGTCTCTTCATAAGGTTTAGGGTCTTGTCAAGGCCAAAATGACCTGCCATAGCTCCATAATGTTTCTCCCTAATGATATTCAACCTCATGGAACACTTAGGAATACACAACTACACTCCATTAAAAAACAATCCATCTTGTATCAAAAATTCAGAAAACTCAATATGATACCTCTCACTAAAGGTTTCACATACCTTGTATATTTCTCCAAAGTCTTCATCAACATCATACATACTCTTCAAGGAATCAATACCAACACTCTCCATCTTTATTTGGTTGACAGTTAAGACCCTCCTACTCAAAGCATCTATAACTTTGTTCTTGACTCCCTTCTTGTGTTTGAGGGTGAAGGTGAAGGCTTGTAGGGTCTCTACCCACTTCATGCGTCAGTGGTTTAGCTTCTCTTGGATATTTATGAAACTGAGTGCCTGATTATCAGTAGAAACTATGAACTCCTTAGGCAATAAATAGTGCCTCCACTTCTTCAAATATTGAACTAGAGCATACATCTCTAAGTCATAGGATGAGTATCTTTTCTTGGCATCATTTATCTTTTCACTAAAAAAAGAAATAGGTCTTCCTTCCTCACTGAGTACTTCCCTAATAGCCATGTGTCTTGCATCACATTCCACCTAAAATATCTTTTTGAACTTTGGTAAGGCAAGGACTAGCTGTTCTATAGCCACCTTCTTCAATGTTTTAAATGAATCATCTGCCTCTTTGGTCCAACTGAACCTGCACTTTTGTCCTCCCTTTATGGTGTCAAACATGGGTGCACAAACATGATGAAATCCTCTTATGAAATTCCTATAAAAAGTTGCTAAACCATGGAAGCTTCAGACATCATCCATAGTCTTAGGTGTTGGCCAAGATAGTATAGCACTTACCTTCTCTTGGTCCATTTTCAACTCACCTTGTGAGATTACAAAACCCAAGTAGATGATCTCCTTCTGCATGAACAAACACGTATCCAAATTGATCATTATTTTCTCTTCATGTAACCTCTTGAGAACCATATCTATGTATTTGAGGTGTTCTTCCCTTGTGTGACTGAAGATCAAGAGATGATCTAGGTATATTATGACAAATTTTTCTATGAATTCCACCAAGACTTCATTCATCAACGTCATAAAGGTACTAGAGGCATTGGACAACCCAAATGGCATAACTTTCCACTCATACAACCCCTCATTGGTTTTAAAAGTTGTTTTCCATTCATCCCCTGGCCTTATTCTAATCTGATGGTATCCACTTTTTAGATCCATTTTGGTGAAATACTTAGCACTCCCCAAGCAATCAAGAAAATCCTCTATCCTAGGGATTGGGAACCTATACCTTATAGTTATCTTGTTGATGGCCCTTGAGTCTGTACAAAGCCTCCAAGTTCTTTCTTTCTTTTGTGCAAGGATAGAAGGTACTACACATGGGCTTAAGCTCTTTCCAATCAGTCCTGATTCTAGTAACTCTTCAATCTACCTTGCCATTTCTACATTCTATTTTGGAGTGAGCATGTAGGATGCTTTTTTTGGGAGAATAGATCCAGAGATTAGATCTATGCAATAACTGATGTCTCTCACCGATGGTGGGGATCTTGGCATTTTATCTAAGATGATGCCTTGATGCTTATCAAGAAACTGTCTAACTAGATGGTACATGTGCTTCTCTCCTCCTTCTTTCTCTTCTACATACTGGTCTTTCCTTGTCACCTTGGGGCTAGGCATGAGGGCATAGAAAACTGCACCTTTCTCTACAATCTCCTTCATGAACTATTTACCTTCTACCATAAGTACCTTTGCATCCTTCCCTTTTGATTCCATCTCTTCCTTTATCAGAGGTAGGATTTCTATCACCTTCCCATCCTTGGTGATTGAATGTGTTTCTCAACCCATCATGATGAGCTTTCAAGTCATACTGCCATGGTCTCCCAAACAAGTGATGCCATCCATCCATTTTGGCTATGTCAAATAGCAATCTATCCTTGTATGATCCAATATGAAAATCCGCCCAAGCCTTCTCTTCTACCACTACTTGCTGGCCTTGGGTGATCCATGAGACCTTGTAGGCATAAGGATGAGGTAGCTTTCTAAGTTTAAGCTTTTCTACCATTTCAAGTGATACAAAATTTTTGTGGATCCAAAGTTTATCAAGACCTTGCATACCTTTCCTCCTGCCTCGCAAGTGGTTTTGAAAAGAGACTTTCTTTGTCCACTCTCCTTGTCAGGTACCTTCATGTTGGTTACTACTCTCCTCATCATTATATCCTCTCCTCTTTTAGGATAGGCATAGCTATCAGGAGCATTAACACTATGATAAGTGTTTGCACTTGCGACACTTTGATAATCAGATTCCTACAACAAATTGCTTCTCCTTTCTCCCATGGAGCTAGAAGCCTTATCTAGAAACCTATTGGCCATATGCCCTTCTTGGTTGTAGTTATAGCATCTAGGAGGTACTTTTCCTTTGGATCTTCCTCTAGAGGGTGGTCTCCTACCCCTAAAGTTCCCTCTTGGATTGTAGCCCCCTCCTTGGTTGTAATTGCTCTCTCCTCTATTTCCTTGTTGGTTAGAGTCTCCCTGGTATCCAAAACCATTTCCTCTACCTCTGAAAGGGCCTCTTCCCCCTCTTTTCTATCTCCCTTTACCTCTACCCTTTTTTTCCTTCCTCCTCTTCAACTTCTCTTCCACCTTGAGTGCCAATTGAAAGAACTTTTGGACTGTCTCCAGGGTGTGGAGGTTCAAATCTTCTTGGATGGCAAAACTCAACCCATTGAGATATCTTGCCACCTTCTCATCTTCACTCTCTTTCACCTTGGTCCTCACACACAAATTCATGAACTCCTCTGTATAGGAACTCACATCCATCTCCTTTTGTTTCAAGTTTTGTCTCCTACTATGCAATTGGATATTGTAGTCCATTGGGACATGGGCCTCTTTAACCAAGGCCATCAATTTCTTCCATGTAGCCACTCTTCTCTTTCCCTCTTTCACCCTCTCATCTTGGATGAAAGTCCACCAAGTTAGCACAACCCCTTTCATTTTGGATTGGGCTATCTTCACCCTCTGGTGCTCTGGTATGTCTTCACTTTCAAAAAAATTGTCCAAGGAGTCTATCCACTCCATCACTGTATCAAGCTCCATCTTTCCTACAAATACTAGTAGATCCATCTTCACATTCATTGTTCTTCTTTCAATGGACTTGAGGACACTCATCATGGGTCACTGGTCTGCAAGAACCTCTAGTTCTTCTTGCCTAGGGATCTCCTCTTCATCCCCTTCTTCTCCAGTGTCTCTCTCTCCCCTCTCCACTCTGTCCTTCAACTAGTCCATCTCATTTCTCAAGGCCTAATTCTCAACCCTAACTGCTCTTCTCTCTGCCATCTTCTTTTTCACTGGGACATTCAACTCAGCATTGGTAATTCTTGAAGGTACATCTCGAGATCCCTCTTCTTTTGACATCTTGTCTTCTCCTTCTATCCAAAGAACACTCATATGCTCTAATACCACTTGATGTAGATCCCTACCCACACACCTAAGGACAAGCCCAAAAAAGGTTAGACTTCTAACCCCTCAAATGATCACAGGGGTCTTGCAAGGAAGGACTCCACACCTTGGATGAGTCTACTCACAAATTCATTAGGCTTGGGCCTACTCAAGATGAGTAAATGCCTCAATACCTACCATAAACCTCCCCATGACATCCTTCTCCTAACTTCTTTGGAATTGGTTCACTTATGGCCACTAGATATTGGTCCAATCATTGGTTTTAGGTTTAGACTCCAAATCCTTATACCTCCTTTAGAAACCTACCCCTAGTCATCTAGCCCTATTTGGTGATATATTGGAACTTAACTCCAAAATGTTCCACACACCCATACAAAAAAATTACCATTTCCAACACCCTTTTTTAAGTTGTATTGATCCCCAAAATGGTTTGACCAGGTTTACAATTTCAATGTCTGATCCCTTTAGAGGCCAAGATACCTAATAGGGACAATTAGGCCTATTTTCCAAAGAAACTACAAATCAATGAATCCAAACTGGAAAACCAACTCTATGGGAATGTGGGGGATGGTTAGTAACCTTTAATTCTAGGGTTGCACGCTTGGAATCCACGGCTATGACATTTAATGATGACTGTCCTAAATCTTGTCCTAGGTAGTCACATTGAGATGCCTACCTAATTTTGCTCCTTTCTCCACACAACCAAGTTTACCCTACAACAAACCATGAAAAATCTAAATTAAATAGTCTTATCCTACATCCCTCCAAAGGAAGAGTCTTCTAATGGACTAGAATGCAAGATAAGGCCATTTTCATCCAAAATCCTCTCCAAATCCTTAATTTTTGGGTTGCAGTCAGAAGAATGGAGGCTTATCTCTACTATAGAACAATTAGGACCTCATACCACCACCAAAAAATATATATTTCATCCCTCTATCTACTCCATGGATTTCATGATTCAAATCAATCTATACAGGCACATGCAACTCCTGCAAACTTAGAACTTCTGGGAAACCTGTAGTATTTTATTACTTCACAAACTACAATCACAGTAGCAAAAACCTTGGGAATAGTGTCCAAAAGGATTATACAAATATCCAATGGCTTCCCACCAAATTTGGAGTAGGTTGGAGCCATTTAAAGGCTTCCCCCAGCTGTATTTCAAAAAGTTGCACTATTGTACTCAAAAGTTGCATTTTACAAAAGTTGCAATTTTGCACAAAATATTGTCATACTTGCTAAGGTTAAAATCCACACACATGGATCAACCAAACACTCCTAAAACATGTCTAAAAACTTATCAAACACAAAAATAAACCATCTACTACCCCTATTGACCACATTGTCCCAATTGGCTTATCAAATTGCCTAATTGGTCACATTTTTACATGGTGGGGTTTATTACATACATGAAACACAAGACACACTAAGACACTCTAATGATCCTAATATTAATCCTTAGGGTCATTATTTGAGTGTAGATGAGGTGCCCCTACACCACATTTACTCTTTCCATAAATACAACAATTCTTTCATTATCTTCCATCTTCAAGTTTTCATACGTTACCAAGTAACCATCAAATTTAGAAATTTTGATAGTAGGATCACCTTCATTCAGAGTTTTCAATTTATCCCACATAAGATTTATCAACCAATCTCATAATTTTCTGATCAATAAGTGCACACAGGAGGGCTTCTCTAGCTCTGCAATCATTTTCAGTATTCTTGTCTAGGTCTGCAGGAGTAGGATTGTTAGATGCCATATCATAAGGTGTATATCCTTTCTCAGTGATCTCAATATCCTTAACAAGACATCTAGGATGAGTCTCCATTCAGATTTTCCATATTCCATAATTTTTTCCATCAAGCTTAGGGATTTCTCTTGTAAAAATAGTTGGCAGTGGATTTGAAGTGTTAGTTGCCATAGGATCCACTTCAAGTGGTTAAGCTTTTGCAAAAGAGGACCAAAGCTTTGATACCAATTATTAGGATAATCGATGAACAACTTAGAGGGGGGGTGAATCATTTGTCAACATATTATATTAACCAAACCACTTAATAACCTTTAACTAGATCACATAAACATTAAGTACTGAGATAGTAGAAATAGATACCGGTAAGCAATAAAACTTAAGAATAAAATAGAAAATTAACACAATGAAACCATACCACATAACACCATGATTTGTACATGGAAAACCTAGAAAGGGAAAAACCACGGTGGGAAGCCTACTCAATACTTCTACACAAAGTATGTGATACAATGAGGGGTCTGCACATGCAGGAAGGTACATGGCCTAGAACGTACTACTCATTACAAAAGAGTCTCACTGACTACAGAGTGGTTATAACCACCTCAAGATAAAGGACAACAATCCAAAATAATGAGATACTAGAGATAGAATCTACCATGCCTGATTACATTCCTGGTTAAGCTCAATACAGGAGGCCTTTGACCTCTTCCTTAATCCCAATTTGATCACCTATAATCGACTAAATCTCCTTCGCATATGATATTACATTCCACGACCATGAATATGATCTACAATAAGATCTTACATCAATTTATACCAACCCTAAGGCCTAAACCAATTAGGTCGGCCACCTAAAAGATATTATAATAAGATCATCACATACATCCATATTACAATGATATGCCATGTTGGCTTGAGACCAAAACAATAATAACCAATCCATAAATCATCCTTGTAACATGTAGAGGACACGTTAACATGATACCGATCTATAACCTAAATAGGCACCAGACCTAATCTGGGTCCACCATGCTAAAGAATTATCTTCAAACAGTTGAGGCATGATCAAAGAACATCTTCAACATCTTGAAATCCATCTAGAAGCCACACCAACACCACTTATGCATCCTTGTCAAGATTTCTCAATGAAAGCTCTATTGGTAAGGGTTTACAAGAGTGTATGATAGAATCAATTACCAAGTCAATAAAAACTAACCAAAACATGCTCCAAAAGCATGTAACACATAAAACCAAACATACTCCATTGATCCAAACATGCCAGAAGTGTCCAACAGATAGTTCTTTTTGCTAATAACACTAGATCTTTTATCGGTAACCAAAACCAATCTGTCAGTAACCAACCATAACAGCTAGTGTTGACATCAATGACAAAACATCAATGCAACACATAATCAATTCATCCATATTACCAACAGTTGATCCCTATAATACTTGGGTGATTGTCGATTGGCGAGTGGTTGCTAATGTGGTTGAGGTTCACAATTTTATGGGCCCTGTAGGATAGTATTGATGGTTTATTTGGGGATTTTTGAGGATAGACCATCCCATCACTTCTCTTTAGAGGAAAGGGAATAATTTTGTTTGGACAGAGTAGTGTGAGGTAGATTTTCAGATTGAAGGAGAAATCGACTATTGAACCTATTTTGGTTGTGCCTAATCCAATGGATGATTTTTTTTTGTGCGTTGATGCTTCTTTAAAGTGTTTGGGAGATGCAACAATGATAAGAGACCTCTTCCCTTATTTTTTCTCAAGCTTCCAAGAGTAAGTCTATAACTTGGGGGGAGGATGTAGTGTCCCTTGACATACTTTTCTTTCATGCATGGACAAACATTTATGGACTTGGCTAGATACATTTTTTATACTCTTGGTATATGCTTATTATTTTGTTTATAGTTTTGTGATATTATTGGATGGTAATTATTCCATGTTGATAGATGATACACTATGTTCAATGTGGATGATGATATGTCTAGGACTATGTTGGGATTTATGTTTGGTTATTTATACATATTAAGTGGTTTATGCTTACTTATGATGTTATCATGTTATGTGCTAACTTTACTTCATGATTATATTGGATATGATGATGATATTGATGATGTTGTGTCTTCATTATGATGTATTAATGTGTACAAGTAAGTGACAATGTCATACCGTTCATTATGAGTAGGGTGTGACGTTGTGATAATGTGACCACCTACATGTTTACTTTGTGATTGTATATATGTTGTGCATAGATGTTTGGTGTTATGCAGGATGCAGGTACTAGACATTGACTCTAACTAGATTCACAGTTCTAAGCGTTTTGATTCCCAAATCAATAGATTCCATGTCCTATAGGAATAGCCACTAACTCATCAATAGACTCAGAATAGGATTTGGCCAATGAGTGAGATTTAGTTGCTAGACTAAAATCTCCTACATTTTTTGCTTGCCAAGACTAAGGCAAGTAAACCTTAACAATACCTTAATATACTAAATATACACACTGGTTGACATTGTTATATTAAGCAGATGTCTTAATGAAAATATACCAAGGAAAGAATTAACACATTGCAGTAATCCTGAATAGATTTCAACTCTTTAACTAGAAGAGAACCACTCACAAAGATTACACATTCGTACTTAAAGAATACAAATTTAAATTCCATTAGCACAACAACTCATACAAAATATATGTAGAGAAATGACTAAGTGTCCAAATGATCTTCTTTTATTGATTTTCAAAATAGTTCTTACATCATAGTAGAGAACATCCATAGAAAGGAAATGTTCTAGCTTTTCATTCAAAATTTGGTCATATTACATTAAACTTCTCAAAATGTTTGAATCCCTTCTTATTGGCCTGAATTTCCCTTTTATAACCACAAGGGAGAAAAACAAGCTTCAAGCCAAGTAAGACGCTTGTCAAAAATAATTGCTTCATATGATGGAATATGCCAAAAGGCATCTTCTGTAAGTACATTCAAAAATCACCTTGGGAAAACAGGCTAGGAGCAGCTGCCATAACTAACTTCTTGAAACTTGAGCAGAAGGCCTAAAGGAATGCAGTTGGGACACCTTTTGGAAATATCACCTATCATTGTCAAACTCTAACACTGGGAACTATACTTATTTGGACCACGTTCATGGTTGTAGTGTGATAATAGCTCCTTCCAAAAATGAAACCTATCAAAAAAGAATGAGAGGAGACATAAAAAAAGGCATAGCATTTAATCCTCTTCTTCCTCTGGCTGCTCTTCCTTCAATGAGCAATATTTTTTGTGCCACCCATACACTTCATCTGTCAGCCAAGAAAAAGATTTTAAACTTTGCAACTTGTTCATGGCCTCTTTGGTTTTGGGGGTAAGTAAAATCATAGCTTGTATAATAAATTTATGATACAATGAATCTACATCAAAAATCTTGTAAATAATTAAATGATATGGATCTTGCTTATTGGAGTCTCCAACAAGCAATTTCAAAACTGCATCCATTCACTCTTGGAAGTCCATCGGCCACTTGTCAAGCTCTTTCATTTTTCCCTCACCTATCAAAATTGAAGGAATGTCATCCTTTTTGTAGACCCTTGAAGGATTCCATTAATTTCTCCTGTAGTTTTTTTATTTTCCTCTTCAATGTGAGGTAACTCCTTGATCAATAAATTATAATTCTTCCATGTGATGATGATAGCTAGAGGAGCATTTGGCATGTAATTTACTGCCAAAATAATTTCCTTAATAATTGGGCCTTTAGGGAACCATGTGACCCTCAAAGGGAAAAAGAATGAAATAATATCATCCAAATGGGACTTGAATTTAATTACAAAAGACCATGAAGAAAACACCTCATCCAATTTGGAGATAACTTTATTTGATATCTGCAAGATTGTTGCTTTCTTTATCTCTAGATATCTATTTGTTGACTTGTCCTTAAGCCTTTGCAACTCATCTTCCATTCTCTGTATTTCTTCCAATTGTTTCTTTGTTAATGTAGTTTCTTCTCCTATAGCTACTTCCTTTTTAAGTCTAACATTCACAATGTATATTTTGTCTTGATCTGCTTGCAAATCTACATGCACTCCTTAAACCTTTCATGCTTCTTTTCCAAATCTTATGTTGCTTCTCTTGAAAAATGTGCAACATGCATAGTTATGGTGGAAGATTCTAATACTATTGTATCTTCTAGTGATCTAACAATGGAATCGCCAACCTTTTTATCTACTTCATACAAAACATTAGGCTTATAAATATTTGGGGCCTTCATCCATAATGCAAATGCCTTCACATTGAGGCTAAATCCAAACCCATGCTCCCCAAATTATTGAGCATAAATAGGCTCTTTTTGCCTCATCACCTGATCTAATACATAAATATTCTTCAATTCCCACCTAAAGATGAGCATCATATCACTTTTCTTCACCAACTCCCTGGATTCTTATGGGGTGCATTGGATGCTACTCCTATCAAAATTATGAATCTCCTCTTCTATAAAATATTTTAACTTTTCTCTCATCCAAAAAGATTAATACTCCAGAGTATTTACAAAATTATCATCTGCCATGAATTAAATTGATGCAATTATTCTCTCATCATTGGCATCTTCCTCCAGGAGAACATCAGGAAGGGTGGTACAATCTAAATCCATAAGTACTTCAGTAGCTTCATCATCTTTAAATGTCTCTCTAGGAGGAGAAGGGGGTTTCACACTTGTATCAATCTCAGTTCCAATTACATTTGCAAAATTTGAGATTTTAGCCTTGCCCTTTTTAATTATCCTTGTCAAAACTACGAAGGATGCTCCTCTTGAGTAGGATGCTATGAAGGGATGTCCTGAGAAGATTCTGTCATGCCCAAAATTTAGGGCAAAAACGGAATGATTTTTTTAAAAAAAAAATACTAATTAATTAACAAGTTCGCTCATACAACATGTGTTATCGAAATTTCCATAATTATATTCGAGCTAATTCTGAAACGAACCAAGCATCGATAATTTGTTTAATTCTAAATTGTGGAAAAACTAACTGGTTTAATTTTATCTCCACGAGATACCTAGTCATTAAGTTTATTAAATCAATCATGCTAAAGGAATAGGAGAGGAAAATTAATTCAATCTCCAAAATGACTATATAGTCTAAAACAACCATATTTAAATTTCTATTAATTACTTACTCCAAATTATAACTAGAATTATATATATATATATATATATATATATATATATATATTTATAATTAAATACTTACTCCCAAATATACCAGAGTTATATATATATTTACATATATTTATATATTTTAATTCTTTATAAAAAAAAAACAATAACTTTCCAAAATAATAATCAGTATTTTTCCAACCCTATTTAGGGTTCTATTTTTTTTTATATATATTAACAACTCTAAATTATCATAATATTTTTATTTCATCTGCCCTAGCCCTACCCGAGCTAGGGTTTTATCCTCTTTATTTTTTATTAACACTAAAATCTTTCCACAGGGCCGAACAACGGCGGCCATTTTTTTTATGCAGGGTGGAAGATGGCGAAAGGGAAGGGCCACGGGCGCCACTGTGTGAACGCATAGTGGCGACGCGACACCACTGTGTGTCCACACAATGGGCGCCGCTTGCGGCTCGCACCACTATGTGTCCACACAGTGGGGAGCCGAGCGGCTCTCACTGTGTGTTCACACAGTGGGTGCCGCGCGGCCCACACTGTGTGTACACACAGTGGGGTCCACGTGGAACCCAAAAATTCCCTTTTTTTTATTTAGTTTTTTTTTTTTTTTTATATATTATATATAAATATATATATATATATTTATATATATATATATATTTATATATATATATATATATATATATTTATATTTATATAAATTTATATATATAAAAGTTTTAAGGGTGAATATATATATTTTTTTAATAAGATTTACATACAAAATTTTAAACAAAATAACAATGGGAGACACATTATGTAAATCCAAAATTTCATGTGCACAAATAAATGTATATGCATATATATATATATATATAATTAATTGGTATATAAACTTAGGCTCTTTTATTTATTTATTTTAATTGCTGATAAAAGAAATTGAAGTAGATCTTTTGCTAACTTTTATTCTCACCCCTTTTTTTTTTCCTAAAAAAAAATCATACTATTCTGAATAAAACACATTCATTGATTTTTCCACAAATAAAACAATTACTTAAAATACCCTTATTCTTTTAAAATACTTAGGATCTTTCAGCCAAAAAAACTCACACTTTTCAACAAGAAGAATATAGATAAAATTTATTTGAAAACTAATTTTTTTCATAACACAAAAGAAGCTTTTGCATGCAACTCAAGGAGGCTTTTCTTTTTCTGAAACAAAAATAGAAGTAGAAATAAAACAAGCTTTTTTTTACAATTCCAAGATATTCTGCAAATTTTACAGGATGTTTCTTTGTTTAGCTACAACAATAAACCTCAAGTCTATTTTCAAGAATTACAACTTGCCTCTCATTTCTAAGAATGAGGGCATACTTCTGAATCAAATTAAAACAAATATATTGCAAATGGATTTAAGTATCTTCAACAATAATCTTCTGTATCTTTTCATGGTTCCTATTCACTTCTTCTGACTATCCTGCATAATAGAAAACACAAATATGACCACGGAGTGCTCACCTCCCAACCTAGGCTAACTGGTAGCCACCCCCGAGCTCGGAGAACCAATTCCTAGACGGGTAACATACAGGCAAACACATAGAAGGCAAATGCATATAGATTTTCAGACACACTCCCAACTTGGCTTCACAGCACCACACTTTAGTGATGATCTTTTCAAAGGGTGGTAGTGGACCAATACCCTGAGGAGAACTGCAAGTATGAAATAAACAAGAAGCCACCTCATGGCACAATAAATATATCAAGAATCTCAACCCCTTATTCCTTATGCCCCCCAAAGGCATTCTAGCCTTATTTCCCTCCTTATGACCCCCATTGCACAAACAGGCCATGCAGCAAGGGTCACACAAAGATCCCTTGTGATCACTCTCAAAATAGAGTCTCTCACTCGAGGGTTGTCACTGCTACCACCCACAAGATCCTCTTCTCTCCCAAGAGTAAGAGGTCTTGAGAAAACTCCCAAAACACAAACAATTCATAATGCAAAAATACTAAATGAATTTCAAAAGAAACATTCAAGAACACAGATTTCTTACACCAACATACTTCCAGACATAAGCAAGAAGAAGACATTATAATGAATAATTGAAACCAACCTTAAAATGACCCAAAGGTTTTATGATATTTGAGGAAGAGCTGCCCAATCCACGAATCTTTTTCCTTCTACCCTTAGTCAATTTTTCTATTCCATCCTATTATTTTCTTTTCAAAATTTCTCTTGTCTCCAAAAATGGAGAGTGGGTGATTACCCTTCAATTCTCAAAAATCTTGCTTAAGAAGCTCATTCTCTGAGTTCTCACAAGTTTCCAAAAACCAAAAAGGAAAGAAAAGCAGAATGCAAAAAGACTCTCATCCCAAAAGGAAAAATCTTAATTAGATTTAAACTTCTAATCTTCAATTTTCGCACAACTCAAAAAAGCCAATTTTTAAAGCGTTAAAAAGATCATTAAAAAGTAGAAACTTTCCTAAAAATACCCCTAACCCCTAGGTATACCTTATGGGCTTTAGGAAACCCTATTAAACTACCCCTAGGTGTTCATTTAACCCATTTTAAACCCCTCTGAAGTTTATTTTCGGGTCAAACATATGTTGACCACCCCAAATATTATATTCCCAAAGTATTTATGACAACACATTATTTTATTTAAGAAGAACTATAATTAAACACTTTCCCACCAAGAGACCTATTAAAACATTTAAATTTAAATCCACACATGTGTCAAGTGACACAAATAAAACACTTTTACAAAATAAAACATGAAATTGTCTCTTGTGGTTTTACACATTAAATTTAAATAACACTTAACACTCATGCAGCATATACTGTTACGAATAAAATACAACACAAACGGGGTGTTGTCTCTCCAAATAGACAACCCCTGGCTTACGAACATACATAAGTCTAGGTTTGGTTCTCCATAATTTCCATGGTCACATGGTAAATTTCCTGCACATCTCATTTAACACATTAGTACTTCCAAATATCCACATAAAATATAATTCAAAGGAATAACAATACACATCATCACTTGCATACAATTTTCATCAGCACAGATTAAATACATCTTTTATCAAGCAAAGTTCTCATAAACAATTTCATCCCAATTCACATAAACTTAGCCATACATCATAGTTCTATTATCATAGAAAAGTCCTGCAATTTAAATAATGACATCTATCATTGCAATATCATCTTGTCTAACAATCATGTAGTGTTCTATCACAAAAGCATATAAGTAAAATCATCAAATCATAGCAATGTTATCCAAATCCTGAAATCATGTAAGTTCTAAGTCTCAAAATGCATCAAAATAAAGTATCCATAATAGTCTAAATATAAAATCCACTGAATGTCAGACTGAGTCGAGGTGAGGCCTCACAGATTCCCCAGTCAAAATTGCCTTTCCCTTTGATCTTGAAGAGGTAGGAGGCTCATAAGTAGGCCTTTCCTCAAGGATCTCTCTGGGACACCCTATTTCCTTTCTTTTCCACTTTGAGGTAATTATTTTATCAAAAGACCTCATCTTGCATAGCATCCTATCAAAATAATTTTGTATATTACAACAGAATCCTTGGAAATTGGGGTCTTCTAATTTTCTCTACCTTTCAATCTTTTGGAGGTACTACCACTTCATTCTCTTCTACACTTCCTCTGATGGATTTGTGGGAATAGCCTCATACTTTGAGATTTTGAGTTCTCAATTCATTTATGTAGCCCTCTGGGTCAAATTTTCTTGCTTGGCTCACTATTAACCAGTTATTATTTACCAAAAAATGTTGCACCTTCTCAAGAGAATCACTTTCCACATGGAATTCTTCAAAAGTAATCATCCTTGGGAGATTTCCTTTTTTCTCTATTCTAACTATCCCCTTCTCCATCCACGTTATCTGCCACATAAATTCTATAAAGGTGAGTGTTGGGGAGACTCTGATGGGCAATATATAAGGGGGCTATGGGCACCCAAAAATTCTAATTAGTGTATAATTTTAATAGAAAAAGAAGTCCCCAAAATTGTGGGAGAATGCTCCCTCCAGATATTCTACATTTTCTACCTTGGCACTCCTTATTCTCATGACTTTTATGATATGCATTGACATCCCAAGAACTTTTAATACAAAATTATCAAAGAATTTTGTATAATCAAAATATTTGGATCCTTTATCTGCATTTGTGTCTACTTTTGGACCGCCCACTTCTACCTTATTCTTGGATCACATTCCTTTATTTGCAATACCTCATACCACACTTTCCTATTTTGAAAAAGAATCAAATGAAAAATCAAAGAATAATGTCCGAATTTCAGGTTTTCTTTTTCATTTTTAGCCTCAACAAGGCTCTGATGCAACTTTTCTTGAAGAAATGTGGCAAAATCATATAACTCATTAGTCTCCAAATGTTGAATTTTACTTTCCATCACTATATACTCAATGGGAATTTGAGTTAATTAGTAGTCTTCCCCCAAAAATTGGCATAAAAAATAATTGGTCTTACAAAATAGTCTTCAAAGAGGGCCATGCCAAAATATTTAGCATACATTAGATAGCTCTTCCTCCCCTTACATCTTCTCTTCAAAGAATGTGGTAGTATATGCTCTCTTATAATCTTCTTCTTGGAAGCATACTCTACCAATAGTCTTCGTTTGTCAATGCTCTTAAGAGAAATCTTATCTAATTCAAAACATTGAATTATTGATTCGTTTGTCACATATAGGAGATAGTAGCCACTGGCCATCTTAACTATCATGCTCAAGGGGTGTTAATTCTTTGCCAGCTCCCTAATCAGTATAGGTTCCACAAAAACATTTAGGACAACTAGCTAGAATAGCCTTATCTCTATTCCCATAAAAGTAGAAAAATATATCCCAACCTATGTCAGTGGTGTGGGCATCCCTATAGTTGGAATTGTAGTGTGCAAAGACTGTTTTGCATGACTTGTCCATATTTGATCCAGGGAATAGTTCTAGCAGATCTCAACTCAGACTTTTGGTTTCCCCCTTCTTCCTTTTCTCTATTTCTTCTAGCTTCTCCCCCACTTATTTATCAATCTCCTTTGCACTCTTGGCTAAAATTTAAGTAGATGGAGCCTCTGCAGGATTTTCTTGTTGGATAGGGGAGGATCCTTTCATAGCAGGGGCTTATTCTGATGGTGTAGTGGTTGTAGATATGGTCTTTTTGGTTGGAGCCCTTTTTCTTTTGGGCTTGGGAGTTTCCTCCTATGGATTGGATGCCTCACTTTGAGTATTTTTAGTAGAAGGAGGGTTTGGTGTAGATGGCTCTGCAGATGTTTTTATTGGGGCAAGCTTTCTCCTTTTGGTTGTAGGATTTCTAGCTATAGGAGGAGGGTTTGGCTCATAAGATTTTTTACTATCCAAGGAGACTATATCAATTTTTTTGGGCACCCTCTTTCATTTTGGTTTTATAGGTTCTTTTGGACGAGGAGGGACATTTGTTTTAGTAGGAGCGGATGGGCTTGGTTTGGT
Organism: Cryptomeria japonica; assembly: GCF_030272615.1. NCBI lineage: Eukaryota > Viridiplantae > Streptophyta > Pinopsida > Cupressales > Cupressaceae > Cryptomeria > Cryptomeria japonica. The sequence continues at coordinate 446,489,697 of NC_081413.1, read as the reverse complement.
CACAGGTTTGACCATAATTGCTCAGACAGGTGGGACAATAGTAAACGAGACTGCATGGGTAATTTTTCGCTGAGCAAAGCTTCGTCCCAATTCAGAAGTCATTTCAGTAGTTGGGGTAGTAGAATCCTTGATGGGGGTGACCATTTTTCTCTCAAATTAACATGAGCTACACAATTCAGAAAGAAAATAACCCTTCCCTTACTCCTAGGGAGAAACTATGCAAATTCCTAACTAAAAATCCCCACAACACTTTCAATTTTACTAGTAGAACACACACTAATATTGGACTTAACTTACTAGTTTTTTCACTATTGATTACAATTCTGGCTCAAAGCTTCTTTTAGTCACATTTGGATGCTTGGAATTTTCTTTAGGATCACTTTGAAATCACAAGGTGAATAATGACACTTCAAATTTTTCTTTTATTGCTCATAGAAGGACCACCATTACTCCATATGTGCATGCCTAGGTAGGTTGGTGGCTAAAGATTCACACTCCATCATTGATTTTGAAATGGATGGTTGAGATTGTGATTTGACTTCTTTGACTACTAACATGGAAACCTTCAATTTACTCCTTGCCACATTTGATATTTGTCTGATTTCATAAAGTTTCAATTTTAATTAAACCATGTTGTCTTCCCTTTCAATCATCCCCTTGTAGGATAATAAGGTTTTGAAGCAGTCACAAGTTAGGAGGGACCTCAAAGAGATCAATTTGGACCAGTCAATAAGAGTAACATAATGGAAACACTAAGATATGATGGAGGAAATGCAAAACAAATTGTATTATAACATGAAAATTGATTACAACCAACCGATAACAAATGGGTTACAACATAACCAACTCAAAGGCCCGCTAAAACATACTCAAAGCACATAATAGGTCACTGTTGGAAAATGCACACTCTAATGAGAAATTGTAGGTGATTGAAGGTTTTGTCATTGATGGAAACCTTGCAATCATATGATACTGGCAAGACAGGATACTAGCATCGGCAATGACAAACTCTACACTAACACATAGAACACCTGTAATGAAAGGAAGGATACCAGCACCCTGGCCGACAAGAATTTTGTTTATAATGTATTTTTTAATTAATTGTAAAATCATTGTAAGATGACATGGCAAGTTGTAATATGAATCATATATGTATGAGATCATTTTCTAATAGGAAATATGTGTGATAGGATGCGAGATAAGAAGACCTAATATGTGAATTATAGGTTAAGGGTTTATGTATGTAGCAGAGCTTAAACTGGTACTGGATCTGGCATAGTAGATGCTAATTTGAAGCAGTACAAGACATTGGATTAATATAATCCATTTTTGTAAGTTAGTGTGACTTCTTTTGTAATTGAGCAGTGAGCTCTAGGCACTTGGCCTTCCTGCATGTGCAGGCCCCTATTGTAAGAGTAATATTCCCTTATTGGCCAGTAAGTGGATATTGTGGGTCACAAATCCCACCGAGGTTTTTCCCACACCAGGATTCCTCGTTAAAATAGTATGTTATGATGTGATTCTCGCATGGTTGTAGTTATTCTTGTTTACTGCATTATTTCTCATTTACCGGTACACAGTTTTAATTTGATTTTCATGTTTTAAGTCAAGTAAATTTATTAAACGGTCAGATACTGATTCACCCCCCCCTCTCAGTATCTTTGGGAACCTAATCCTAACAATTAGTATCAGAGCCTGGTCCTCTATTTTCAGAAGCCTAACAGCTTGAGCAAGATCTTTTCATCGGTAGAGATGGAAAACTTGAGAGAACAATTGAAAACAACTCTTTCAGACTATGATGTAGAAAAGGTGAAGAATATCAAACTTAAAGATGATCTAAAGGCTGCTCAGGATATCATTCAAGCACTTCAAGAAAATCTTACCATTGCAAGAAATAAGAGAAGAGAACTTTGTGATAAGATGCAGAATGAGAATGATGAAAAGGAAACTCTTAATGATCTAGTAAACAAGCTAAGACAAGAGATCAGTACAACATAGAATGAGATGCTGGATATGACTATGAGATTTTGTAAAGAAATTGAAGATAGAAAGAATAATGAAGAAGACTTGGTTAGAAGACTAAATGATACTAGAAATGAAAACACAAGACTCAGTCATGAAAATGATATGTTGAAGGTAGATCTAATGCACACACAAAATGACAGAACTGAACTCATAAGACATAAAGGAATCTTGGAAAGTGAACTAACTACTGCAAATCATCACAAAGAAAAATTCAAGAAAAGTTTAGAAGAACTTGGTGACATGCTGAAGAATCAAAAACCTAATGGTGATACAAATGGCCCTGGCTTTGAAGTTGGTGAAAGCTCTGGTACTGCAAACAATCATGATCATAGAAAACCGGTAAGACAACCTACTTCTTACAAGTTTAATGGCAAATACTTTAACTATAATAAGTATGGTCATAGAGAAAATCAGTGGAGATCTAGAAATTATTAGAACACTAATACACCCACCGGTCAATGTTCTAAATGCAACAAAGGTGGTCATAATTCAAAAAATTGCAGAATGAATGTGATATGTTATGTTTGTGGAAGATTTGGGCACTTATCTAATCAATGTAGAACACATACCGACATAAGATATGAGAAAGCTATTCAGAAGAACAATGTGACTTGTTATGTCTATAACAAGATTGGACATATTGCTAAATTTTGCAGAAGTAAGGCATCACCGACAAATAACAAAGGTCCTAGTTTGAAAGGTAAAGAAAAATTTGAAGAGGTAAAGCAAGAATTCTCAAAACAATGGATCAAAAAGTTAGATCAAAATGTTGATGTGATTACTCCTCCACCGGCAGGACAGTGTAACACTCCACCGGCAGAAGACTCTTCATCTAACTGAAAAAAATTCTTTTGGGGGTTTAGCAACAAAATGAAAAACATGCTATTATTCCCTCGATTGATGGTGAGAAGTTGAAATTACTTCTATACCGGCAGATGACTTAAGTTGTGATTTAACCGACGAGCATTAAATGTGGTAGTTGGCAAAAATAGCATTATAGAGAAAGTGTTTTAGCTCTTTTTCATTCACTGAGCATTCAAATCTTCGAGAGTGTGAAAATTCCCAAGTGAAGGTACTCCAAGAAAAGAAGTGAAGCAATCCATCAAAGCATTCATCCTTAAGGCAGATTGAGGTATTTATAGCTATGACATCGTCATCCACTCCTGAATTTATCTTAAATCCTATTGTTGTTGAAGTTGTTAAGCAACCTAGACCCATTTTTCAGCTAGTTCCCAAAATTGCTAAGAAAGATGATAGCATAGGTGCATTCTCTCAAATCCCTAAAGGAGTAGTATATGTTGACGACCCTAGAATATATATACATTGTCATATTGATGAACTAGGTGATGATGAAATTAAGAATATGTATGAGATTGTAATTTGTGATGAATTCAAAAATGTCAAACCTAAACATAAGATAGTAGAAACCCTAGGTTTCACTGAAATACTTAGTATCATGGATTTCCCCAAGGATATCATAAGGATTGTGTTAAGCAGAGTACATGGTGAATTCTTCTAGTAAGACTCTATTTGTAAAATCACAAAAGAAGTAGTAAAAGCTATAATAGGGTTACCCTCCACCGGCAACAGACTTGACAAAACTAAGAAGGTCTCAAATGACTTAGTGACAAACCTAACTGGTGCAACATTTGATAAGAAATCTCTAAGGGTAAATGATGTGAAGGATACAAATATCAATTTATTAGTATGATCTTAGGTTATAAGGCTACACATGCAAATAGGTTAAACTCAGTTTCTAGCCTATGTATTAAGAGTGCCTATGATATGGTAAATGATAATGCAAGAATAGACATATGTGAATGGCTCAAAGATGAGTTGATAGACAATTTGGGTAAGATCAAAAGAGACAAAAAGGGGACATTCAGATTTGGAAACTTACTTGTTTGTCTGATGTTGTACATAACCAAACAAGTACCCGATATTGGTGCTAGAGATTTTGGTTTTGATATACTGGTAGGAAAACAACTATCAGAACTATTAAACAATATGGGAGAGAACAGGGAGAAAAACATAAATGAGCATTTTCAAGAATTTAAGGATCGAATGAAGAATAGAGTAAGACTATCACAAGCTATTGTGGTTAAGTATCAAAAGGAAATCTGTTTTGTGATCAAGAAAGATGAAATTTGGATGGAGGCACTTATCCCTAGAACCATCTGGGTAACTAAAATGGGCTATGAGATAGATGATAACATCATAGAAACTTATGCAAAAGCCCTCCTTGAAGCTCCTAATGAACCAGAAGAGAAAGAATTTGGTAGTGCAGAAACAATTGAGAGCACTATATAATCAAGGAAAATAGTTAAGAAGGTAGAAGCAACCATTAGAAAAGGAACTCGACAGGCAAAGGAAATGAAGGAAGATGTGCTAAAACACACTGGTATAACTGAAAGTAAGCTAGAAGCACTTTAATCGGAAACTCACCTTTCACCGATTGGATCTTCTTCAGAAAGTGACATACTTGTTGTATTCAAGAGAGCTGAGAGGAAAAGAAAACCTTCACTGGCACCTTCTCCTACACCAAAAATGACAAGACAGAAGCAATAGGTAGTAAGGCCTCTAGCAAAGAAGATGACTCCTAAGAAGAAGGTGAAACAAACTATTGCCCCAATTGAAAAACTTCTTAGTGAAATTACAGAGGATTGTAAGCTGAAGAATATCAATAAAATGTACAATACACTATCAGCTGATGATAAGGAAAGTATAGAGAACAATGTAATTCTACACATAGATATATACAAGAAATTTTTGATGCAAATTGTTGATGAAATTCCAAATGACTTGTATGGGAGATTAGAAGCTAGAAGATTATCTATTGTTGAACTAGATAAAAATATTAAAATTGAAAAATTACTGGCAGTGCATCCAGTTAACTCACCTAATGAAATGGATAAATTAATTAGTGAGGCTAATCGGACAGTATTCTCTACTGCTCACCAACATGTAGCATTAATGGTTGGTAGAGTAACTGAAGTATATGAGGAAACAACTGATGGATGAGATATTTTCTTTGTGGAGAAAGAAAAAGAGGAAGAATTACTCTGACCTAAAACTATCAGAGTATATCAAAAGGACAGAGACAAGGGTAAAGGCAAGGAAGGTGGACCACCATGTTTAAAAATAACTAACAATATGCCCCCACCTCCTTCAGATACTCCACCGGTAGACACTACTACAAATTAACTGGCTACTGAGAGTATGGAGACTCTGGTAGAAGATACAAACCCTAAATCAGAAATTTTGTATACTGTAAATGTAGATACTCAGGAAGTTAATGTCATGATTGATAGAGAGACCACTGAGGATAAGGAGAAAGATGTGACCACTAAGTCACTGACTGCAGAGGTTGAGTTAAACACAGAAAAACTTAGACAGATAGAGCAATTGGTAGAGGATACCACTAAGAAACTGGTAGATATAATAGACAAACCATCTAAAGAACCGGCTAAGCAAAGTTCAGAAGCACAAACTGAGGAATCGACAACTAAAAGCTCAGAGAAACTGTTTGAGACACATTTGGAGAAACCCAAACTAGTACAAGTTGAAGCATAGGTACAGATAGAGACAGTGCCACCTAGCCAAAATGAAAAGCCTAAAACTTTGTTTATGGAAATGCAAACTCAGATAGGCCTACCAGAGGTCGAATCAACCAAGGAAATAACTACAACCAGTAGCATGGCTATTCTAAAAACTTTTGGACAAACATCTAGTACAACTATGATAGAATTCAGACCTACTAATATAATAAAAGTCTTATTAGATTCAATAAAGAAGATCACAGAATGCAATGCACAAGCCTATAAGGATATTGATGATACTATACCAATTCTTAAATTGATAGCACCAAAGTGCAGTGTTGAGAATAAAGATTCTTTAGGTCAACTAGACACATTGTCTAATTTTATCACCGACAACCTAATAACTGTTGATCAAATAAATGAGGATACATTTAAGGAGAGGATGATAAAATAAAAAGAGAAATTCTTTGAGGATATTGTAAATAAGAACAAGGAGAAAATGGATACTCTATTACTGGAACTTGGAGAAATAATTCTTGACTTCAAGAAACTGTACAGGGATACTTGCAAAACAAATGTCTTAATAGAGGATCTTGACAAGGAGATCAACAAAGCTCAAGAGAAGTTAAATAATATTGTTGACAGTTTGATTGGAACGTCAGATTCATTTTTGGAATTAGAAAAGAAAATCAAGAAATTGGAGAAAGACAAATAGGGAATACAAGATAAGGCAAAGGACTTAAAATGCACACTTAGTCCAAGAATAGATTATGTTATTTCTTTGAGAAAAGAAATATCTGAGGCTCTAGTTTCCAAACTAAAGAGACTGGAAGAGAAAATGCACATACTCACCGGTACAGTGTAGAGAACACAAGAGGCAATAAAACACTGCAAAACATTCAGCAATGGCATAAATTTAGTTTTGATAGATATCTTTCAAATTGTAACCCATCGGTTACAAGAATCCAGATAGGACTCCACTAACAGTGAATGACAACCTTTTTCATTGATGTCAAAGGGGGAGTAGTGGGATGAGAAAAATGGTCAGAAGGAAGGGACTTCATTTGCTCAGGGGGAGCATACAGTTTTGGCAAGACAATTTTGGTAGACTATTTTTGGATATCATTTTGGACACTTTTTCCTCATGAGTGTTGCCATCAATGCCAAAGGGGGAGATTGTTGGAAAATGCACACTCTAATGAGAAATTGTAAGTGATTGAAGGTTTTTTCATTGATGGCAACCTTGCAATCATATGATACTAGCAAGATAGGATACTGGCACTGGCAACGACAAACTCTACATCGGCACACAGAAAACCGGCAGTGAAAGGAAGGATACCGACACCCTGGCCGACAGGAACTTTGTTTATAATGTATTTTGTAATTAATTGTAAAATCATTGTAAGCTGACACGGTGAGTTGCAATATGACTCATATATGTATATGATCATTTTGTAATAGGAAATATCTATGATAGGATGTGAGATAAGCAAACCTAATATGCGAATTATAGATTAAGGGTTTATGTATGTAGCAAAGCTTAAAGCGGTACTAGATCTTGATAACTTAAAGATGAACGAATAGTACCAAACTGGTACTAAGAGGGGGGGTAAATTAGTACAGGCAAAAACTCAACCTTAAACTGGTTTGTCAACTAACACTTATTTACTAACAGACAAACAACAACACCAGTCCTTCAATAGAGTTCAACCGACAAAACCCAGTGTAACTAAGATGAGCAAAGACTGGTTGACACTTATCTTCTCATATAATCTAACTGATCATTCCCATTTCACTCTAATGCATGAACATGAAATCTACCATCAGAGATGTACATATTATAGCAAGATCAACATGCATCACCACTTAATCAGAAAACAATCATAATATCACACATGACACACATATTTTTCATGTGGAAACCCAACTGGGAAAAACCACAGTGGGGATGAATACCCACAAGCTTTTTTTTTGAACTCTTTGGAAGTCCACTATGTTAGGAGCCTTGTCCAGTTAAAGATAGATACAATAGGTTCTGTTAGGAACAGATCTTGTTAGGGATCACTCGATTAAGGGATGGCTACAATACTCAGTTAAGGGTTAAACCTTGTTAAGGGTACCTTGTTAGAGGATTTCAAGAACTCAATAGCTAAAGGATATCAATGACTCAGTAGCTTCAAGTTACCCTATTAGAGGATTTTCAATAAGCCAGTTAAGGCTACCCTATTAGGGGATTTCACAGCTATTGAAGTAGTCAAAGATCAACACGTATATCAATGACCTAATAATAGCGCTCAATGCCAATGCAGATCCGCTTAAGCTCCTCTTCACCTTCTGCACTTATAGTCTACAGATATGACTTCTCTCCTTTGGTCTGACAAGAATCGCGTATCTCTTTTCTTAGATACACACACACAACTTTTGCCAATAAAAATTGAAAGAATCACAACATCGACCTTATAGGACAACAAACAAGTCGGTAGCGTAAACCCTAAACCCTAGACCTGTTAGGTTAAGGAATTCAAATGGTTCAATCTTGATCGTTGATCATACTTTATTGAACGCAACAATCTTGATCCAATCTCAAGACATTCTCCATCATTTGTTTTCTACCGATTGCATGGTGGCTGATAACCCATCACACGTTATCACCATTTACAGACTTCACACATTCCTGAGGTAGATAGGAACACTCTTCTTTATGCAAGATCCTTCACGCGCACAAGGCTTATGTGGTAACACTATCTGTTCTTCATTATCACGCTAACTTCATGACATAAAGATCACCGATTGAGTCACACAGGCTTAAGATACTCCAATCGGAAATCCTGAAGTGGAATCTACCTACCAACCGATAGTCATACAATGTTTCCATGTGTCGGTTCTCATGACTACATGCTGGTTCACCTTGACATGTCAGTTCACCTTGAACAAATATATCACTTTACTTTGGCATATATACTGGTTCTCACATATGTCGGTTCTCTCTTCATATCACATATTGACATCAATGACAACATACAATATCATTATGTCCTCATACTAGTTCACATAATGCCAACAGATCTGGCATAACAGATGCTAATCTGAAGCAGTACAAGACATTCAATTAATATAATCCACCTTTGTAATTCAATGTGACTTCTTTTGTAATTGATCAGTGAGCTCTAGGCACTTGGCATTCTTGCATGTGTAGGCCCCTATTGTAAGAGTAATATTCCCTTATTGGCCAGTAAGTGAATATTGTGGGTCACAAATCCCACTGAGATTTTTCCCACACCAAGTTTCCTCGTTAAAATACTATGTTATGGTGTGCTTCTCATGTGGTTGTTGTTATTCTTGTTTACTGCATTATTTCTGGTTTACCAGCACACAATTTTAATATGCTTTTCATGTTTTAAGTCAAGTAAATTTATTAATCGGTAAGATATTGAATCACCCCCCCCTCTCAGTATCTTTGGGAATCCTAGTCCTAACAGTCACAACTAGGACCTTCAATCTTAAGATCTATCTTCTATGCTCAGTGCAACTACCTCCTTCTTTGATTCATACATTCTAATGCACAATTACAATTATATATACGATCCAAGGGGATCTGGTCGGCCCAATAAGGGGTCAAATCCTGAAGAACAAGACCTAACATGTTAAACCAACACGATCAGCCTCCGCCAATAGATTCCTCTAGAAAATACATAGGATGAAGTGTATAACATGAGAAAAGGTCAGCCACATGCCAAGGAACATCAAAATCAATGCCCAAGGCTCCACAAGCTTCGGAAGGGGTTCCGATAGATCACCAAAATAGGTCCAAGCAATCGGTAACAAGAAACTATCAAGGAAATCGATAGTGATAACTTGCCAAAAATTCATCCAAATGTGATACCATCTAGAAATTAGAAAGATGATCAAGTCTTCAATTAGAATCCAACTCCATAGGATTCGGTGAGCCAAAACCGAGACACACAAAAAGAAAAGTTGAAACTGCAAACAGAAAGAAAAATAGAAAGGAAATTGTTAATGGTTGATACAAGATTTTTTATGAACTGGGGATGCTCCTGCATCAATTTTTATCATCTCTTTGTTAATATTCATCCTATAAGGTCTTTATCCTACTGTTCTATAGCATGCAGGATAGAGGGATCCATTTATCCCTTCTTTTTTTGCCACTCTTCAATGTCTTTGTCCTATTGCTCTTTGAGATGTGTGATAACAGAGCTCTATTGCTTTCATTTCCTCATTACCCCACATAGTGGTTTTTTCTTTGCATTTTTCTTATAGAATAGTAGGAAGGCATTGCATACTAGTCCCGCTAACTCATTGTAGCATCGTAAATTGTACACCCTTACTAGGGTGGTACAATTATATGATTAGTTTAGCACCCGCCTTAGTGTGTTTGCATCTTGCATTGTAATTTCCCTTTAATAATTTAATTAATTAGTTTAATTAAATCTAAAGTCATATTTCATCACTCCCCACATCATAAAATTGGGGCCTTTACCCTAAGTGTACCCCTTTTTATTTTATTCCTCCAATGAATCATTAAATCATAAACCCTAATTATGTCTTATTTTGACCTTTAAGGCCTGATTTTGCATATCAAAACATCTCAAAATCAACTGTAACTTTGGTATTTTCTCTAGTATCATCATATCTAATTACCCTAAAAAATTTGGTGAAAAGTTGGTTGGACTAGGTGCAAAGTGCACCCAGTCCCTGACATTTTTCCCAAAATTTTGGGAGCATAGTTATATGATATTATAATGCTTAACCCCAAGAAATTGGCAATAAATTCAAATCCTACGTCAGCCTAAAGATGAAATTAAGATCTAGGTTTTGATGTATAAGAGGTCTCTTTCTCCATTTGAATAATGAAGATCTCCAAAAAAGGAGCCTTCTATGTAGTGAAAGAGAAACCTATGTGGAGTCTTCAACAACATTCATCAAGTATTCATCAATTAATTTTCAAGCATTCATCATCAATTAGGAGCCTTGAAGATATTGAAGAATAATAGGAGATGACCAACTGGCAATTGGTTTGTACCCCTCCCTTAGGGACTGGGTATGATTTCACTTTGTTTCATGTCTTTGCATGAGTTACATTACATCAATTTGCATCATTTATTTAGGGCATTTACTTTGTCAATTACAAGCATTTAGGGTTTACTCTTTAGGGTTGCTCTAGATTGTTTGCATTCATCTTAGGGTCTTGCACAAACACAAGATTCTTGCACACACTATTTTACTATAAAAATCGGCTATTTGTTGAGGTGGAAATCATTGAAATAGGGTTTTGACCAAGGAAAAACCCTACATAGCCACCCAAACCCTCTCTTTTTCAGTTTCAGGTGCAATCATAGGTACCCGAAAGGCTTCCCGGATCAACAAAAGACACAAGGACAGTTCTAAAGCCTTAGACTACCACAAATCCATTAGGGACAAGGATATGGCACCCTGTTCCTACCCAAGATAGGGGCATCGCACCTTGGTCTCCCTAAATTTTAGTTATTTTTAATAGGGTGAAAGCTCAGGATCTCAGGTTTGCAACCTTTCAGTTGCAGCTCTCTATCAAATCATTAGGGACATGGGCATTGTGCCCTGGTCCTAGTTAGTTTGGCTCAGTTTTTAACAATAGGTACTCATCTAGATTCCTCCTCCTTATCTTATTTCAATATCTCATTTTCATATTTGTAAGTTTCTACAATTTTAGTTTTGATATGCTTCATTGTTCCTCTCCTAGTCTAGTTGATCAATCTTTTCACATTTTATTTTCATATACAACAAGAGGAATATAAACCCCAAGAGATAATCATTGGCTATGTCTTTATCACAAGAAGTAGCCAAAATGAGCTAGCTCGCTAGGCTCTTTCATATTCCAAATGTGTTGGCTAAGGTGGGATTAGGTCCTAGTCACCCGATCTCACGTTTTTGCCTCCACATTTTGGTGAACCTGACGTGAAACCAATATTCTTTAATTTTGATTTATGTTCTCATATCTAAGTGTTTTTTCTATTTCAAATTCAAATTTACATTTACAAGTTTCAATTCCTTACAATTTAAAAAAATTTAGAGGTCAATTATTTAAAACCCTAAGTTTTCAATTCAAAATTGAACTTGTGGATAGCTTAATTCAAATGATTAATTTTAGATCTGATTTAGGATCACACTTCACTCATAAATTTCATTTTCTAAATCAACATTTAGATTTCTTTCATTGGTTAAAATTGAACATTTCTTTCTATTTTGCATATGTTATCATTTGAAAGAGGAAAATTGTCATGATGTATTCATTTCATAAATGTGATAATGGGTTAGCTTCCCTTGCCTCAATTTTCTCTCTCTTAAATAACCTCCTTCTATCTATGACAACATTATAGTTCCTAAGAGATTTGTTACGAACCCCTTAAAAACTCTCCCATTCTCTAAGGATGAAGATTTGAAGAGTGATCTTGACAATTCTCCTAAAATGTTACTTAGTGTTACTTTACCATATTTACATGATGCCTCTCTAATTGAAAAGGTATTTATGGACATTGATTTATCTTCTCCTAAATTTGGTCTTACCAATGGGGGCATTAGTGCAATAAGAGGTTATGAGAAGTCCTTTCAAAGATCTCATTCTTAAGCATGAATCTTTGGAGAAAGATGTTCATCTCCCTCCTAAATAATACTCCCCTCATGAGGATAATTTTGTGCAATAATATGGCATTGTCCATACTTTTCCTAGTGATGACATTTTCTCTTTTTACTTCAACAAAATTCCCACTAGAGATGATGTATTAATGAGAAATGCTTCTCCTTGCCCCAAAGCTTTTCCTACTCGTAAAGATTCCTTAGAAAAATAAGATGAAATCATAATCAATTCCCTTAATTATCTCTCCCCTAAAAATCCTATTGAACACATTTTGAGGAAAGACGATTATTTAAACACATGTAGTTATGCTCTCCCTCCTAAGGATGAAGAATTAATGAACAATGTTATCCCTTCTCCCAAAATTGGCAAATAACAATAAGGACATATTTGTGCAAGATATTTCTAATACATTTTATGATATAATCTCACCTTCCATGAATCTCAATCATTTTTCCTCTTAAGGTAAGGCATCGCCTTCTCACCAACTAGATTCTACTCATAAGGATACCTTAGTTCAAGAAGAGATTGTTAACATCACTTTCAAAGGTCTCCCTCTCAAAGGTGAAACTTTAGAGAGTAATGTTGATCCTTCTCCTAGAGATTCAATTCCCCATGTATATCCGTTAGTGATAAAGGATGATATGACCTTTCCTACTAATACTCTTCCTTCTAAAACATCAATGCCTACTCCTAGTCTACCTCCTAAAATTGATTCTTTCAACAATATTGTCCATTCTTCTTCAAAAATTCATAAGGACACCTTTGATATTCCTAAAACATCTTCAATCAATTTGATACATGTTAATGAAACACCTAATAAAACCCTCTTCATAGTTCAAGGTGCTTGTCCTTCTCAAAGTTTTCAACATAAGCCTATCTTAGTGGTTCAAGGTGGTTATGCTAATAATTCTTTTTGCACTCCTAAGAAACCTATTATTACTATGCAAGGAGGTTATCCTACTAAGAGCCCTTATGAGTATGCTAAGTATATCCCCAAAGAGAGTTATCATACCGTTACTCATACCTACAACACAAGAAACAATAGGCAACCTAATCCTCTTATAGTTATCCCAAATTCACTCCCTCCCTCTCAGCCTACTCTTCCACAAGTACCTCACATATCATAGAATCTTAGTAAGGAGTATGATCTCATTGAACAACTTATAGCTACTCATGCCAACATTTCTATTTGGTATTTGGTTCAAAATTCACCTCCTTATCATGGGATGTTACAAGATGCTTTGAAAAACTTAGATGTCCCACCTGCAGTGACACCTAATAACATGTCTTCTTTGATTGATCCTACAAACAAACACAAATCTCAAATTGTATTCATGCAAGACGAGTTACCTTCTCATGAAATCCAACATCAATATGATCCTCTTATAATTGTGGTTATTATCAATGGTATTGCTATAAGACAAACCCTTGTGGACAATGGATCTGGCCTTAATGTTTGCAGTGTGGACTTATTGGATAAGATTAATGTAGATCATCCTCTCATCGAACCTTCTTCTATTTATATTCAAGGCTTTGATAATGTTGGTAAACAATCTTTAGGTATCATAACCTTTCATGTTAACACATGTCCTATTACTTTACCTACACCTTTCCATGTCATGGCTAGTAAATTGACATATAACCTTCTATTAGGGAGACCTAGGATTCATATAATGCAAGTTGTCCCCTCAACTTTGCATAGGAAAGTCTAGTTTATTTATGACAATAAGACATACACCTTGTTAGATGATACCAATCTTCAAGGTCCCTTAAAATTTGGATCTTCTTGTTCAACTACTTCTCATTCTTCTCTCAATCTTCCTACTTATTCAAATACATCTATTTCCTTTAATGATCTTGTTCCTTCTAGTACCCTTGATTCTTCTACTCAATCAAAATCTCCTCCCAAAGATATCTTTTCTCCTAAAGGAGTGCTCTCAAATGATGATTGGGGATCTCTAGACTTTAACCCTGCTTTTATAGGAGAGTATAGAGTATCTTGGAAAGAATCTAAGACTAAGAAGGTAAATCTAAGGAGGAACCTAAAGAGAAACCCACTTTGTCTGAACAACTAAGTAACCACTTTGTGGCTACTTATAATTCAAATAATTATTCAAATCCTTCCTCTAATTCATATAGCACTGAGACCTATCAGGCACAACCATCTCTTTCTGATTTGGCATCTTTATGGTCTTGGTTTTCACATTTTAGCTAAGAGTGGCTATGATGGCAAAGGTTGTGGAGCAAATGAATATGGAATTAAAGTTCCTTTAGAACATAACACACATGAAGCTTCATTTGGACTTGGATATAATCCTTCTAAGCTCTCCAAATCATCTAAAATACCATCTCAATGTGAATGCCATATTTAGTAGTGATGATGACCTCACCTCAATTAAATCATCTTCTACTTCTTTCAACACTTATCCCCCTCATAAGGAAATCTTGGTGATGAAAAAATCTCTTTATGAATCTTCTCAAGAGATTTCTAATCCCACTTATGAGACTTTATCTTCTACTCACTCTAAAATCCCTTCTTCTAGGAATAAGGCTCTAATGAATTACACTTATCCCTCCTAAGATTTCTTGTGTGCAAGAAAAGTTTGATTTAGTGGCCTATTCTTCTTCTATAAACTTATCTCTCTATAAATACTTTTTAACATTTATCATCTTATATATGTTTTTAATCTCAGTTATGGTAGAGAATTTAACATGTCATATTCAAATACCTCATTCAATCTATCATGTCTTTAAATAACATTAATGACTATTATGTTGCTCATCATTATGTGACATTGGTAGCTCACCCACTGGGGGCTCATTGTCATTCATGATGGTACAATTTCACATGCAATTATACTTTTGGAGGCAACATAATATCCTATTTATATCTCATCTCTTCTCCCTATATATGGGGGAAAAGAGTGATTTCAAACATCTCTCCTTATTAAAATTAAAATTTCCCCTTTGTGAAGTAGTGTCTTCTATAAGGATTTATTATTGATTTTAGAGGTGTATTCATATTTTAATTCCTTCTCTCATATTGGAACAAGCATCCCTAATGGGGATCTTAAGTACATATCCTTAAAAGGGACCTCCTCCTTGTGTTGAAAGTCTTTGATCATTCATCAATTTCTTTTCTTCATTAAGTAGTATCTTTTATAATAAACCCTTCTATTCCATGAACGTGCATGTCCCTGATGAGAATCTCTTGCCTTATTTTAGAAGAGTGTTGCTATAAATAATCTCTCTTTGATGTCATTTCAATCATCCATTATTTTTAAATTTCCTTTATGGAGTTGCATTTTTGGATTATATCTCTTGCATTTGTTTCCATTTATAACTTTTATCTTGTGTTAGAGAGCTCTCAAATCCTCATACTCTTTGTTGTGTTGGAATTTAGATTTAGTCCTCTTTCTTACCAAATGGTTCTTTATTAGTTTTTGATCTTCTATCAAATATTCTTGTGAGCATTTTTCATCAATCTTGATTTAATAAATATGATACCCTATTTCAACTCACCAAATTAGCAAGCCAAAATAGAGGGGGGCATATAGCTACCCTCTAATTTTCATCACCTTCCTTAGTAAGCATTTAGGTGATTTTGTGATTTTATCTAACATGTGGTTTTGTAGGCTGTGGTTCCTAACTATGTACTGCAGATACCACTGGGGGCTTTGTCTGACAACTTTTGGATATATCATTTTTCATGAATGTTTAATTTTCTTTACTTTATCTTGCATATTCATGTAGTGTCATAGGACCGCTAAAGTGGGGGCTAAAATGTAGCGTCATAAATTGTAAACCCTTGCTAGGGTGGTACAATTCTACGCTTAGTTTAGTACCTGCCTTAGTGTGTTTGCATCTTGCACTGTAATTTCCCTTTAAGCATTTAATTAATTAATTTAATTTAATTTAAAGTCATAATTCATCACTCCCCACATCATAAAATTGGGCCCTTTACCTTAACTGTGCCCCTTTTATTTTATTCCTTCAATGAATCATTTAAATCATAAACCCTAATTATGTCTTATTTCAACCTTTAAGGTCTGATTTTGCATATCAAAACATCTCAAAATCAGCTGCAACTTTGGGATTCATTCTAATATCATCATATCTAACAGCCTTGAAAATTTGGTGAAAAGTTGATTCAACTAGGTGCAAAGTGCACCCGGTCCTCGACATTTTTTTTGAAATTTCAGGAGCATAATTCTATGATATTATAATACTTAACCCCAATAAATTGGCAAGAAAATTAAATCCTAGGTTGGCCTAAAGATGAAATTAAGATCTAGGGTTTCATACATAAGAGCTCTCTTTCTTCATTTGAAGGTAACTAAGATCTATGAAAAATGAGTTTTTGGTGAAAAGAGCTAGCGAGCATAAGGAGCCTTCTATGTAGTGAAAGAGAAAACTATTTGGAGTCTTGAACAAAATTAATCAACCATTCATGATCAATTAGGAGCCTTGAAGACATTGAAGAATAATAGGAGATCACTAAATGATGATTGGTTTGTACCCTTCCCTTAGGGGTTGGGTATGATTTCATGTTGTTTTCATGTCTTTGCATGAGCTTCATTACATCAATTTGCATATTTACATTCATGCCTTAGATACATTTGCATCATTGATTTAGGGCATTTACTTTGTCAATTACAAGCATTTAGGTTTTACTCTTTAGGGTTGCTCTAGATTGTTTGCATTCATCTTAAGGTATTGCACACACCCAAGATTCTTGCACACACTATTTTACTATACAAATTGACTATTTGTTGAGGTGTAAATCACTAAAACAAGGTTTTGATAGAGGTAAAACCCTACATAGCCACCAAACCCCTCTCTTTTCAGTTTGAGGTACAACTACATGTACCCGGAAGGCTTCCCAAATCAGCAAAAGACACAAGGACAGTCCTAAACCCTCAGAATGCCCCAAATCCATCAGGGATAGGGGCATGGCTCCCTGGTCCTGCCCAAGATAGAGGCCTGGCACCCTGGTCCCCCTCAATTTCTGTGATTTTTAATAGGGTGAAATCTCAAGATCTCAGGTTTGCAGCTTTTCAGTTGCAGCTCTCTATAAAATCATTAGCAATAGGGGCGTGGCACCCTGGTCCTAGTCAGTTTGACTCCATTTTTAACACTAGGTACACATCCAAATTCCTCCCCCTTCTCTATTTTCAATATCTCAGTTTCAGATTTGTAATTATCTACAATTTCAGTTCTTATATGCTTCATTGCTCATCTCCTAGTCTAGTTGATCAATCTTTTCACATTTTATTTTCCTATATAACAAGATGAATAGAAACCCTAAGAGATAATCCTTGGCTCTCTCTTTCTCACAAGAAGCAGCCAAAGTGAGCTATCTCCCTAGACTCTTTCATATTCCCAATGTGTTGGCTAAGGTGGGATTAGGTCCTAGTCACCCGGTCTTGATCTTTCCCCTCCACACCTGCATCTATCTCCACTAGTTGTTCTTAACCTTGTGGAGTAGCCTTACCATTATGTTATAACTATCTCCCACATTTGCACAACATTCACCTTTTACTTATCGCATTCCTATGTTAAATATTTTCTTTTCTCTTACTCTTCTTCATGTGGGATGGAGGGGGTCTACTCTCTCCTTTGTTCGCACCAGTGCACATGCAAAATTTCCTGCTGGTATTATCTCATGGGGTAGCAAGGTATTTACTTTGCACCTATCGCACATCCCTCAATGCACCTTGCATGGCCCTTTTGTCATGCAGGGTAAACTTTCTTCATCTCCTAAACTCCATTTGCTATCTTGCAGGGTTGTCTTCTTTAGCTAGTTTTCATGCTTTACAACCATAACATTCTTCCTAAGTTACACCGAATAGCAGGGGAATTTGTTTCCTTCATACTTGCTAGCCCGCAATATTCTATGCTCCCAACTTTTTACGTGTGGGATGGAGGGATAAAGGACTATATTCATCTCTCACTAACCAACAACATTTTTTATTTCTTTTCAAACCCATGCGGGATGGGAATTCCTTCTTTAAATTATTCACCATGTTGCCCTATTGTTCCTCCTCTTGTGCCTTCTAGTTGTCGAGTATCTTACTTTATTGATTTCTACTGCATTGTGTGGGGTAGTGGGATCAATAGACACCCTAATCCTACCAGCCCACAAGGCAAATGTTTACTTGATTTGCTATGGTAAGGTGAGATCTTCTTTAGCTTTGTGAACCTCATACTATCCCACAAGCTTTCAACATGTGAAATGGAGCATCTTGGGTAGGAATTTTCCACTCCAAACTATGACCCTATCATTCCACGGTCCTTGATTACATACAAGCAACACTTGAGAAATTTATAAAATCACATACTCACTATTGAAGGATGAGGGGAGAGTGACTCCTAGGGATACTATGGGCTTAAACATAAGACTTAAAATTGTGATAGGGGACTTATGGAAATTTTTTTGAAACACCTAACATAGAAATCTGCTAAATACCATAGGTTAGAACACAGGGCTAATAATTCTATGATGCAGAATGCTTCATAAAATAACTTTAAGGGTTGTGACCTATTGTTGCCAATCAACAAGAAAACATAACAAGGCAAAAAAAAAATATTTAAAGGAAAATCCTAAAGCCTCCCACCATGGCTGCTAAACCCTAAACCCAAGACCTCTGAGCACAGAAAAGGACACAAAACACAGTGAATTTTTGCACTCCCAACAATGGATCTAGTTGGGGATGTTTGATTCACAAGATCAAAGTGAGGGTCCAAATCTATAGGGGAGCAGACTAATTCAAAAAATACACAATTATATACATATGTAAAAACCCTAATCTACTATGCATGGAGAATGTTTTTAAGAAAATAAATGCTTAAGGAATAATCCATGCATTGGCAATTTCTACATTTTGCCACCCACATCTTTGAGAAAATATGAATCCTCACCATTCTTCTCTACAACCACATATGATCCCAATGATAAAGCTTCAAATTTACCATGCTTCCCTTTCTCTTGAGCTCTGGAATTCCATAACAGCACTAAGTCATCCATGTTGAATTTCTCGTCATATGCCTTGTCAAGAAGATACTTGTTTTTCTATTGCAGTTTCAGATTCTTCCTATGAGCCTCACTTCTGATTTCATCAATTTCTATGAGCTGATCCATTCTTTCCTTTATTGGATCAAGCATTCCATATCATTTTCATTAATTAATTTTTACACTGGAAGGAGGTCATTTATTGGTAACATCACTTGTTTTCCATACACAAATTCAAAAGGAGACTTATCTGTGGCCCTTTTGACTATGATATGATCTGCCCATACTACTATCTTCAACTTAGAGCCCCATGCTTTCTTGTTCTTCTCCAGTGTCCTCTTTATAATATTCATAGGACTCTTGTTATTGGTGTTGGTATTTTGGTACAGTTTTGTCATTGATGTCAACACCTACTAAAACACTAGCACTCTAGAGATCCAACAACATTCACCAGGCAAGCAAGTAACTATTGCACAGTTATTGGTATATAGTTCACCGATAGGATATAATGATCATCGACACTTGGAATTATGTGGAAGATACCTGGTAATGTCGAAGACATCATGTGGACACTTTGTTTTGAATAATTAATCATTGGTATATTCATATTTGCATATTTACTTTTACTAGCAAATAGGTCTAGGGTTACACCAGTAGGTTTATCTTTTCCAGATCAGCATGGCATGCTATGAAGATGATTTATTATTGTTCTAAATGTATTAAGTTGACATGTTTAATTGGTTATTGCACTGGATATTATATTGATTATAAAATGATTTTATTGTAATATCTTGTAGAGCCGACCTACTAAAATTGGTCTTAGGTTATGGTATAAATGTAAGATCTTATTTGTAAGATCAAATGTGGAATGCGGAAAAGAATTGTGTGAAGGTATATGTGAGATTAAGTAGAGCTATACATGAAGACATCATTTGAAGGTGAAGCTAGGTTTTTGTGAAAGCATATCAGCATTACACTGGTACTGAATCCAGCATATGAAGATGCTATTTTGTGCAGTACATTCTTATTGGATTTAACCATCCAACTGTAGTCAGTGTGACTCCCATTTTGTGATTGAGCAATGAGCTCTAGGCTATTGGCCTTTCTGCATGTGCAAACCCCATTTATGTACACTTACTATTTGTAGTAGTATCATCTGATTGTGGGTAAGGTTTCCCACCATGGTTTTTCCCCTTACAGGGTTTCCACGTACAAATATTGGTGTTATGTGTTGTGGATGACTTTGTATTTATGTTTCATGCATTAATCTTTACCGGTATAGCAATTTACTGTTAACACTATCTACCAGCATACTTAATTGCTTTATCGATATTAAGCATTAAGTTGGTTAAGTGGTTTTTGGTTTGAATTTATTAGACAACTGATTCACCTCCCCCCCTCTCAGTTGTCTCTGGGACCTAACAATTGGATTATGCTTGTCCATTCTCCCGAGGATGATATGGTGATGAATATGATATGAAGATTCCATACGACACAAAAAATTGTGAACTCCTTAGACCTAAAACACTTTGCATTATCCATAATCAACCTCACTGGAACCCCAAACCAGGTTATGATATTGCACACCAGAAAGTCTATGATAATTTTTCTTTTGGATTGTCTTGCTAGAATGGCCTCCACCCATTGTGTGAAGTAGTTAGTGGCTACTAGTATCCATCTATGTCCACCACTTGACCTCTTAGCTATCTCCCCAATAAAATCAACACCCCAATGGTAAAAGGGAGCCTCCACTGAGATAGGCCTGAGAGGAAGTGCCCATGATTATTTGAGTTTTCTTGAAAACTTTTGGCATGCTTCACATTTTCTGACATATGCATGTGCGTCATTGAAGAGAGTAGGCCAAAAATATCCTTCCCTCAATACTTTATGGGTTGTAGCATTAGCTGTGAAGTGGCCTCCACATACTCTAGAATGCATGTCTTCCAAGACTACCTATGATTGATTTTGATCCAGACAAAACAAAAGGAAACCATCTTTGTCCCTATAATACAAATGACCACTAATGAAGACATACTTTTGAGATTGTAACTTTAAAGTTCTCTTTTGACTCTCAATCATATTATCAAGGCATGTTGCATGCTTTAAAAAATAAATAATGTTGGTGTACTAGGGTATGTGTTGCAAACTATAGATGGTCTCATCTAAGTAGATAATGCATTCACTTGGGAATCCTCGAATTTTTCTTCAACCATAAGCTTTGCTAAACAAGGTCCCCCAACCAACTTTCTGATTTGAATTTCAATATTGAACTCTTGGTTTTTGTTAGTCCATCTACACCTTCTTCCTGTCACTTCAGACTAAGTAAAAAAGTCTTTCACTGTTGCATTTGGTACATAAGCTATAACTTTGGCTCCTACCAAGTAAGGTCTAAATTTATTACTGATCTTACCAGGGTATAATATTTCTTCTCAACTATATCATATTTGAGTTCTCTAGCTTAAAGGGATTTACTATAGAAGGAAATTGGATGTTCATACCCCTCATTGTTCTTCTAAAGCATGACTGCTACAACTATGTGGAATGAAGCAAAGGAAAATATGAGGAAGGGCTTATTGAAATCATGAGATTTTAGAATAGGGGTCTCCTTGATTTCCCTCTTGATTGTTGTAAATGCTTCCAAGGCTTCATTTGTCCAATCAATATTTGCACCTTTCTTAAGAATCCTGGATATAGGCTTTACAATTTCAAGGAAATTTGAAATAAATCTCTGAACAAAATTGATCTGACCAAAAAATGACTGAATTGCCTTCACTGTTTTAAGAATAGGTATCTTATCAAATGCCTTCACTCTTTTATGGTCTATCCTAATCCCATCCTTGGACACAATATGACCTAACAATTTTACTTCAGTTACAGCAAAGTTGCACTTCATGGGGTTCAATGATATAGCATACTCCAAAGCTCTAATGAATTCATTTCCAAGATGAAAACAATGGTCCTCAACCTTGTTAGAGAATGCAGTCAAATCATCTTGGTACACTACCTTAATAATATCAATCAAATCTGAAAAAAGGCAACATCCATGGCTCTTTGAAAAGTGTCTTTAGCATTTGTCAATCCGAATGGTATCCTCACATACATGTATGTATCCCATGGAGTGGTAAAAATAGTTTTGGATTTCTCTAATTCCTTTACCTTCACTTGATTATAACCTTAGAATCCATCCATAATAGATAGTATCTTGTAGCTAGTTATCTTTTGTAGTATGGCTTCCATGTTTGCAAGAGCGTAGTTATCTTTGAGTGATGACATATTCAAATTTCTAAAGTCCACACATGGACTTATGTCACCATTTTTCTTCCTGATAGGGACAAAATTAGAGACCCAAGAAGAGTTTCTGATTGACTTGATAATTCCTCCATCCTTGAGTTTTGTCAACTCTTTGTACATCTTGATGAATTTATAAGGCACAAAGAGGGGTGGGGGGGTGAATTGATGCAATTAAAAAACATATAAATTTGATTATCAATTTCACCAACTTAAAACTCAATAGTCATATAAGAAATAACACCAAGTATGCAATCACCACATGAATCATAAACCACATGACACAAGAGATTATACGTGGAAAACCCAAATGGGAAAAACCACAGTGGGAGTTGGTACACACAAAGATACACTATTTGTAGTATAGAGATCTAACCGGTTAAGGTCTACAACACTCGATTAGGGGCACACCCTGTTAGGAGTGTCTAAGCTAGGTTAAGAGCTATACAATAAGGCTTGTGAGGACCAGCCATGTTAGGAGCTACCCAAGTTACTAGGATTTGCAAACACAAGTTAATGTGTCACCTGGTTAGAAGATTTAATGATCAGACCTATTAGGAGTGACCTTGTGAGAGGATTTTCTTGCTACAACTGTTAGGGATACAACAAGTTCAAATGATTTCAGTATAACAACTTCAGTGTCTGATACGATCTACTTCAAAACATTACAACATCAAAATATTATTCATCTTTGAACTCCTCTTATTACTGCACTATCAGAAATATGAAATTCGCTAATCAATCCTTACACATTCAAGCTTATACTCATATAAGGCTTCATACCTCATCACACATTTTAAAAGTATTATTAGGTTGGCTAGAACATTGTAACAATTCCCTAGGTTCAATGCATCTAGACAATCTTACATTGCACTCTTTAGTTATGTCGGCCACCGACATAACAAATCCAATTTTGTGTCATTTTACCAATCTAAGTGATTTTCATCACTATCGGTTAAGTCTCAGTCAGAATAACTTCTTTGTCAATCAAACCTCATTCACCTGATTGAATCTGCACATGAGCTCATGAACATAACTTCATCTACCAACCTTTGTTGCTTCTGCAAAATCACATCATCCCGTTCTTCATAGATTTCATGTACCGGTTGTCAGAATATAATTATGTCTATCTTTTATCGGTTAAAGTCCTAATTATCAGTTCTAATAAAAACTGTCTCTGCTTACTAGTTAAGCCTTACCTATTGAACTGTAGGACTCAGATGACTATAGAAACATATTTTCCATCAATGACAACATACAACATAATCATCATACAATAATCTAATCTCTTTACAAAATAAACATGTACCAGTTGCATCAAGCTAACAAACAATTACCGATTAAGATCAAATGATCAAATTGCAACAATCTCCCCCTTTGACATTGATGACAACACATAGGAAAAAAAATTGTCAACTAAGTGTGCAATACACAAATTGACTATATAACATGTACTCCCACTTAGCAATTGCTCCTATTACTCCCCTTTTACATTACATACAAATTTTGACTGACTCTTAACTCTTACTCTCCCTTTGACAACAATGCCAAATAAAGAAGTAAAATACATGAAAGATATATATTGTACATCAAAATTTGCATCAGAGCATATATAGATATAAGATTCATAAAGTCTTTACAAATTAATTTTAGAGAAAGAGTCACTGAAATTAGACTTTAACTATTTTAGATCATTATCCCATGTCTCTAATAGTGTGTCGGTAATCTCAACATATGTCTTGATCTTCCTTGCTAATTCCTCCATTGCATCAAGTATGTTCATCTCAGGTGTAGCCAAAATAGCCTCTGGTTCCTTCTATGCTTGCTGTGAAATTTCCACTTTAGGAATCAGTTGATTCTGGATCTCCTTCAATGATCTTACTCATTTGACCTGCTCATGTTCATACATCTCCAGTTTGTGGTGTAAGTCTACAACTAATCTACAAAAATGAATAGCTGAGTCATTCAGAGGTCTAAAAGTTTCACTCAAGATTTCAAATTCTCTCAGCATCTTCCCTTTTCTTCGTCAAGTCAGCACAAAATAGTGAATACTTTGAAACAGTAGCCAAAATATTTCCTCCAATTTCTAGTGCATTCTTCAACAAGTCTTTATTAATTGTGTGTGCTACCTTACCTTTATCTATCTCAGACATTAGGTGTTCTATCCTTTTCTTCTTATAACATTTTTCAACTGATATGTATGCTACATCTTCAAAAGTCTTGAGTTGATCTCCGACATCGGTAACCAATTGTCCAAGTTTGTCAATGGAAGTGACAAAACTTTTAGTATTAGTCTTTGGTAGGAGACTAGACAAAATATCAACTATTGTCTTGATTGTTTCTCCCTCTCTTTGATGTTCCTCCATTCTCTTCTTTTGAGATCTAGATTTCATCGTTGTTACAATATCCATCAATTGAGAAGAACTCAAATTGTTCATGTCAATATGTCCTTTAATGCTAACCAAGTTATCATCATCATCATCAATTATTTTCTTCTCCTTTGTCTCATTTTTCTCTACCTTGTCTTTCTCTATTTTCTCCTTCTTGGTCTTATCTTCTTCTATCTTCTCTTCCTTAGTGGTGTCCTTGACCGATGGTGGTTGAGTTTCCACATTTTGATCATTCATTGATACTTCCTCATCAGTCTTTTCCTTTTGACTGTCATCAACATTAACACTTACCGACAGAATTTGAGTATCACTAGGTTGTTCGTTCAACGATGGCTCATCAAAGCTCTTTTCTTCATTTTTATTCTCCATTTGTTCCTCTTGCTACTCATGTTGTTCAAACATTTGAACATCAACATCAAATAAATCTATGTTACCAACAGTATTATCAACATTGTCTCTGGTGTTATTATCAAGAATGAATATCGATTAAGTATTACTAGGACCATCTTGCATATACTTGTTATCCAATTTAAAATATGTGATCTTAACACCTTTAGGAAGTTTTGCTGACTTGAACTTTTCATCTTTACCTTCCTCAACTTGTTTTTCCTCTTCTTCATCTCGGATGGGACCTAAAGCCTTCTTGATCAACATCTCAATCTCCTTCTTGACTGATTTGGTCTCTCCTATTAGCATTATTGTTAATCTCTTTTTGGATTTGAATGATTCTTTTGCATTAACTTTTATTGCTTCAATCTCCTCTTCACTTTCTTCTAGTTGTAGGTGCTTAAAGATATAATGAATGAATTCTTTGTCTTGGCTAATGGCAGCCTGCCACCTTGCATCAATAATATTATACAAAGAATTTGGGATCTTCCCTTGTAGCTCAATGAGGGCTCTACTAAATTTATTCATACTAAAGATGACTGCATCTTCAATCTCCCTTTGTTGACTTTTAGATAAACGAATAAAAAATGTATTCAAACCTTTGTATATTCCATAATCGTTAATTATTTTAACCATCCTATTGAAAGAGTCTTCTAATGTAAATGGTTTCTTAGGTGATTTTACCTTACTGGATATCTTAGGTTTCTTAATACTTTCTCTAAGTTCTCTTTTATCCTCCTTTGATTCAGTAGCCTCTTCATCATTTGTCCGTTTGTGAGCTTGTTTCTTCTTCCTCTTTCTGGTTTGTATTTGTTGGTATTATGGATGTGTTGTATTGGTTTTGTCATTGATGTCACTTGTCAACACTTGAGAAAACTTGGAGATCTTTGGTTATGTTCACCAGCATGTTCAGTGACTTATGCATAGTCACCGATATCTGGTTAACCAACGGGTTATATTGTTCATGATACCGAGGATGATCTATTATCATCTAGAGATTACTTGTTTATGTCAAAGACATTGTTTGGACACTTGGTTCTGGTGATTTGATTATTGGTACAATCGAGTTTACATATTTGTTGTTACTGACAAATAGGTCTAGGTTATGGACCAGCAAGCATTATCTATTCCAGATCAGCACGACACATTATGGAGATGATTTGTTATTATTGTAAATGCATTGAGCCGACATCATGCATCATTTATTGATTCATTTGTAATAGATTTAATTGTAATATATTAGTAAGCTAACCTACACAATTGGTCTTAGGTTTTGGTATATATGAAACATCTCATTTGAGAGATTAATGTGAGAGTGTGAAAAGGATTGTAATAAGGTATATGTGAATATAAGCAGAGCTATACACGCATACATCATTTGAAGATTCAAGGAATGTTTGAGGAAGACAATCAAAACTTAACCCGTACTGAATCCAGCATATGAAGATTCTATTTTGAGTAGTACATTATCATTGGATTTAACCATCCAATTAGAGTTAGTGTGACTCCTATTTTGTGATTGAACAGTGAGCTCTAAGGAGTTGGCCTTTCTGCATGTACAAACCCCATTTGTACACACATACTATCTGTAGTAGTATCATCTGATTGTGGGTAAGGTTTCCCACCATGGTTTTTCCCCTTATAGGGTTTCCACATACAAATAATTGTGTTATGTGTTGTGTATGTTATTTATCTTTTTGTTTAATGCATTAAACTTTACCAGCATTGCAATTAACTGTTAAGCTATCTACCGACATTAAAGTTTGGTTTATTGGTATTATGTACTAAGTTTGGTTAAGATATATTTGGATTGAAATTAATAGATAACTGATTCACCCCCCCTCTTAGTTTCCTCGGGGACCTAACAATTGGTATTAGAGCTTAGTCCTCTTTTTGCAGAAGTTTAACAACTTGAGGAGATCCTATGTGTACTAACTATTTCAGGAAGGACAGTCTGAAACTTGATGGAACCAACTATGGTATATGGAAGATCAGAATGGAGACACATCTAAATTGCATTGGAAAGCACATATGGGATGTTACAAAGAATGGTTGTGTTGTTCCTACTTAAGGTCAATGTCAACCTAATCCACCAACCTTGGCTAAAGATGATTAAAATGATTGCGAAGCAAGAGCACTTTTGAGCGCATTGTTAGATCAGAAAATCATGGGATTATCAAACTGATCTACTGCTAAATCTATTTGGGATAAATTGGAGACATTGAATGAAGGTGATACCACTGTCAAAATTGCAAAACTAGAATGTTTCCAAGTCAGGTATGCAAATGTGAAAAATGGAAGAAGATGAAAGGATTTCTGCTTTTATGGAAAGAGTTAATGAAATTGTTTTGGGTATACAATGTTGTGGAGGATCCTTAAGTGAAGATGAAACTGTTTTTAAATTTTTAAGAGCTTTTCCACCGGCATATAAAATGAAAGTAACTACTATTAATGAATTGAGAACAATGCCTAATGCATCAGTATCTAGAGATACTTTGGTTGGAAAACTTTCAGCTTTTGAACTTGAGGAATTTGGTCCTATTGCTTCAATTAAGACAGATTAATATTTCAAAGCTTCATCATTTGTAGCATCATCATCATCATCTTAAAAATCTGATTGGAAAGCACTATATGCTAGAGAACTTGAAGAAATCAAAAAAGAGAATGAAGAACTTGAAAAGCTTGAAGCACTATTTGCAAGGAAAATGCCTAAAGGTCCAATTGGAAGTAAGTATGAAGGTAAAGCACCATTTAAATGTTTTAACTGCAATAAAATTAGTCATATGGCATCTAGGTGTCCTGATAGACATGCAAGATTGAAAGAAGAACCTAAAAGAACATATAAGCCTAACCCTGAATATTAAAGGTACAGATTTAAGAATAATAGAGACAAATCATGTTATTATGCTGATGAAGGAGTTACTAATGATTTTGATGAGGAATTGACAAACAATGGATGGGATTTTGTTGTTGAAATAGAAGATCAACTGACACCTTCTATTCAACTAGTAGAGTAGGCCCTGATAGCTAAAATTGAAGAAAAGAATGAATGGATCATTGATTCTGGATGTTCACATTATATGACTAGTGATAAGGGTAAATTCTTAACCTTTCAGGAATACAATGGAGGTCTAGTAATATTTGGAGATGACAAAGCTTGGTTGATCAGAGGAAATGACACTATATCTTTTGATGGTAAGCACAATACTGATAATGTTTACTATTTTGAAGGTTTGAAGTATAATCTTTTCAGTGTTGGTCAATTAGTTGAAAAAAGATTTCAATTACAATTCAAGAATGGTAAATGCAAAATCATGAATAGAAATGGTTTGGAAATTGCAACCGTTAATCCGACTAGAGGTAATATCTTTCATTTGAATAACAATGAGAAGACATGCTTGATTGCACATATTGATGAAAGCTGGCTATGGCATAAGAGATTGTGTTATGTAAATTTTGATTGCATTGTAAAAATCAGTACAACTAAGGCAGTAAGAGATTTACCTAAGATTGTTAAACTTCACAATCTGGTATGTAAGGAATGTCAATTTGAAAAGAAAGTTAGAAGAACTCTTAAGAGTGTTCCAAAAAAATCCAATAATGTTCTTGACTTAATTCATACTGATTTATGTGGTCCAGCAAGAACTAGAAGTTTACAAGGAGATATATATTTTATGCTAATCATTGATGATTATTCTAGAATGTGTTGGGTTACTTTTCTTAGGGAGAAATCAAAAGCTTTTGGGAAATTCAAACTATTCAAAGTCATGGTAGAGAATGAAACCGGTAAGAAAACCAAATGCTTGAGATCATATCAAGGAGGTGAATTCACATCTAAGGAATTTAATACATTTTGTGAAGTGAATGGAATTAAAAGACAATTATCAGCACCTCGGAACACCCCAACAAAATGGAGTTGTTGAATGGAAGAACAAAACTATTTTGGATGTAGCTAGAAGCATGATATCAAAAGCAAACCTACCTCATGTGTATTGGAGAGAAGCAGCCAATACAACTGTTTATACATTCAACAGAGTTCACATCAAAGGTGAAACCAGTATGACCCCTCATTAACTATGGTTTGGTAATACTCCTACTCTTAAATATTTCAGAATATTTGGAAACAAATGTTATATTAGGAGAGATGATTATATTGGCAAACTTGATCCTAGAAGTGATGAAGGAATATTTCTTGGTTATTCATCTAAGAGAAAGGCATATAGATTTTTTAATAAGAGATTGCAGAAAATCATTGAAAGTGCAAATGTGAAGACTAATGGACAGTTTAGAAGGTCTATAGACTCTGAACCGGTAGTTGAGATAATCACAAATGAACCTACTATGAGTACACTGGTATAGAATATTGATCCAGTTACACCAGCATCATCTGAGAATTCCACAGTGATTGAAGAACAACAGCAAGTGAACACACCCAAGTATGTAAGATTGAATCACTCTGAAAATCAGATAATTGGGAATAAGTATCAAGGAGTTATGACTAGAGGAAGACTGAAAAATGAAGAGGTATGTCTAATTTCTCAATTTGAACCAACAACTATTAATGAGGCATGTGAAGATAAACATTGGATTAAGGCTATGGAAGATGAATTGGAACAAATTGAAAAGAATAACACACGGACATTGGTTCCCCGACCTAAAAACAAAAATGTAATTGGAACTAAATGGGTATTCAGAAATAAACTTAATGAAGATTGTAAGGTAATAAAAAAAAAAGCAAGATTAGTGTATAAGAGATATTCACAGATAGAAGGAAATGATTACAATGAAACCTTTGCACTAATAGCTAGAATTGAGGTAGTCAGATTATTTTTAGCTTTTGCAGCACACAAGAACTATAAAGTATATCAAATGGATGTTAAATGTGCATTTCTGAATGGTGATCTTGAAGAGGAAGTTTACATTGAACAACATACTAGATTTTGTTTGATAGATGACAAAGATATAGTTTGTAGGTTAAGGAAAGCCTTATATGGATTGAAGCAAGCTCCTAGAGCTTGGTATGCTAGATTGGACAAATATATTTTGAAGCTTGGTTACACTAAAGGCAATGCTAACAACAACTTATATTACAAAGTGACTAATGATGGCATCTTGGTTATTGAAGTTTTTGTTGATGATATAATTTTTGGAGGAGAAGATGGATTGTGTAAAGACTTTTCTAATAAGATGCAGGAAGAATTTGAAATGTCTATCATTGGGGAGATAAAATTATTTTTTAGGATTACAGATTTCATAGACTCATAAAGACATACTCATGAATCAGTCAAAGTACTTGAAGGAATTACTTAAGAAATTTGTCATCAAAAACTCTAAACCGGTAAGTACACTTATGACTAGAACTGATAAACTATCTTTGAAGGATGAATGAGCACCTGTTAATCTGACAAGATACAAGTCTATGATAGGAGGTTCATTGTATTTGACACAAACAAGACTTGATATTATGAATGCAGTGTGTATTATTTCAAGATTTTAGAGTAATCCTAAGGAAAATCATGAATCGACAGTGAAAAGGATTTTCCAGTATCTACAAGGCACAACAAATCTTGGTTTATGGTATCCTAAAGATGAAAATTTTGATATATGTGCATATACAGATGCAAATTGGGAAGGAGATGTAGACAACAAAAAAACACCACCGGTAGAGTATTTTTTCTTGGTAGCAGACTAATTTCATGGTTGAGCAAGAAACAAAGTCGTACATCTTTATCAATAGTTGAATCAGAATATGTTACAACAACAACTAATTGTACATAGGTATTATGGATTAAGCAAATGTTGAAGGACATAAATGTAAAATGCAAAGAACTTATAATCATTTACTATGATAATATGGCAACAATTGATATATTGAAGAATTTGGTATTTCACTCTAAAACTAAACGTGTTTCTATAAAATTCAATTTTCTAAAGGAGAATGTTGAAGCAAAAGAAGTGAAATTGGTTTATGTGAATACTAAAGAGCAGATTGCGGATATCTTTACTAAGTCTTTGCCTAAGGAAACTTTCGAATATCTAAGAGAGCAGCTTGGAGTTATACCCTCACCGATAGACACTTAGACAATTGGAGCATGGCATCAGACCGACAAAATTAACAGAGAAATATTATTCTGACTTTGATGAAAGTGAGCTACTTCTTAGGGGGAGTAGATTGAATAAATGTGGTTATAACAATTGGTATTTGTAACAAGTTCTATGAACTGATTGTATTTGGTTTTGTATTGCTTTGACATTTGATGTCAAAGGGGGAGAGATATCTATGGAAAAACACATTATCTTTTGGGAGAGATTGTTACTCTCTGTATCTATATTTTAATGATCTCTTTGGGAGATTGTTGGTTTTTGGTTTTTGGCATTTCTGCTTTGGCACTTAGATGGTTTTTCCATCTTGTGTTGCCATCAATACCAAAGGGGGAGATTTTTGGTATTATAGATGTGTTGCATTGGTCTTTTCATTGCTATCAACACTTATCAACACTTGAGAACACTTGGGAATCTTTGGTTATGTTCACCGGCATGTTCAGTGACTTATGAACAGTCACCAATATTTGGTTAACTGACAGGTTATATTGTTCATGAGCACTAAGGATAATCTATTATCATCTGGAGATTACTTGGTTATGTCAAAGACATTGTTTACACTTGGTTTTGGTGATTTGATTATTGGTACAATCGAGTTTGCATATTTGTTGTTACTGATAAATAGGTCTAGGTTATGGACTGGCAAGCCTTATCTATTCTAGATTAGCATGACACGTTATGGAGATTATTTGTTATTATTGTTAATGTATTGAGCGGACATCATGCATCACATATTGATTCATTATTAATTGATTTAATTGTAATATGTTAGTAAGTCGACCTACCCAATTGGTCTTAGGTTTTGGTATATATGTAAGATCTCATTTGAGAAATTAATGTGAGAGTGTGAAAAGGATTGTAATAAGGTATATGTGAATATAAGTAGAGCTATACACACAAACATCATTTAAATATTCAAGGAAGGTTTGAGGAAGACAATCAGAGCTTAACCGGTACTGAATCCAGAATATGAAGATGCTATTTTGAGCAGTACATTATCATTGGCTTTACCCATCCAATTGTAGTTAGTCTAATTCCCATTTTGTGATTGAGCAGTGGGCTCTAGGCAGTTGGCCTTTCTACATGTATAGATCCCATTTGTACACACATTCTATTTGTAGTAGTATCATCTTATTGTGGGTAAGGTTTCCCAACATGGTTTTTCCCCTTATAGGGTTTCCATGTACAAATAACTATGCTATGTGTTGTGAATGTTATTTGTCTTTCTGTTTCATGCATTAAACTTTACCGGTATTGCAATTAACTATTAAATTTTCTACCGACATTAAAGTTTTTTTTACTGGTATTATGCAGTAAGTTTGGTTAATTTATATTTGGATTGAAATTAATAGACAACTGATTCACCCCCCCTATCTTAGTTTCCTCTGGGACCTAACAGTACTGGTTCAACAAGTGGATCAATATTTTTCTTCTTTCTCTAAAACTGAATTTTAGATGGTTTCCCTTTTTGTGATTTAGCCAATTTGTCTTCTTCCATCTTCTTCTCTACTGCTTTTGCTTTTGCTTCTCTAGTCTTACCAATAGGGGTACTGGTAGGGGTACCAGTAGGTACATTAGATGCTTCACCTTGTTCTATTGTGTTCTTTTCCCTAGCTACTGCTATCTTCTCTTTTGTAAATCCTTCCTGCTCAGCGAATGCTTCTACCTCCTTCCTTATCTTCTTTGGAATCACTGGTCTCTATAGCTCAGAGTGGACTTGTAGTGATATTTCTTTGTATGTCCCAAATCTCTTTGCAATGATATCCACCGGTTTCTCTAATAGATGGTTAGCATAAAAAATAAGTAGATCCTTGTCTACCTCATATCCCATAGGTAATACCCATGTGGTTCTAGGAATAACCGCTTCCATCATACATGTATCTGTATCCACCATGAAACATATTGTCTTCTCATACTGGTTGACTACTTTTGCTAGTATACACTCTATAGCATGCATTTTCTTTTGAAACTCCTTGAAGTAACCCCATGAAATATTATCAAACTTGTCCTTTAGAATCTTGATGTTTTTCTTCATCTGAAGTAGTGCAGGGGTACCTTCAATCTATTCAACATCTCCAATACCAAGGAAAAAGTTTTGGAAATAGAAAAATAATCCCAAAATCAATTATCTAATTTTGAATCTCAACTTCTTGTCTTTCTTCACAACTTCTAGATTTACCATCAGTTGACTTTTTAGTGCCTCTGCCAAATCATAGTCAACGTTCTCTTTTACCATCTGGTAGGAAGTATTAATAGTTGTTTCTAGTATGCTATTCATTCTTCTTTAATAGTAAATCCTATACCTGATCACCATAAAGGCATATTTCATAGCTAGATCATTGATGTTGTTTACTGTCATGGGTCTACTATCCTATTTTTATCCTATCAACTTCTCAACATCATTCTTGGGTACTAATCTGAGTAAGGGTACTTCATCGGTTGAGAAAAATCAAGTTACTGCATGGATGACTTCCTTGGCTATTTTATGTGGTCGATCCAACCACATAAATTGATCATGAGTCTCAACGACACTCTTAAACTATTCTTTCAATATGCCCTTGTTATCACACAATGATCTATATTGATTATGAATAATTGATACACCCATGTCCTCCAGTTTGTAGTGATAAAATGATATGACATATTTGACATGAAAAACTCCTATAGTACATTGGATAGGGCACCGATAGGGTCTATTTCTTCTTATTTGAAAGGATGTTGTTTGAACTCCAGTCGTGGCCTCTTGGTCATATCAACAAGATGCAGAGTATCCATACTAAAAAATGCAAAATCTTGAAGAAAAGAGTAATATTTACTAATAAATACCTTTCCTTCTTTTGAACTAGGGTTTCACACTGCCAAAACCTTCAACACCGTTCATCGATACAAAATGTTCTTCCAATCACCTCAGTTCTCTGCTAAAAACTCTGAAAGCTACAATCACAAACTTTTATCTACTATGTTCGCTTTCCAAATGCTCTCAAGATCGCAATGTAAGAAATGAAATTCTAAATGTTTTTTTCTTTTCTTTCAAACTATTTCATTAAATGCTTAAACCAACAAAACCTTAAAACACCTTAAAACACTCTTAAACATATCACTGGTTGCTAAAACTCAATGATATTTACTGGTTATGATTCAAAAATACTTATAAACACCAAAATATGTAGATTTAACTTGTAGCTAGGGGTTTATCTCAAGATTTGACATTATGTACACCCCAAGTAGTAGAAACAACTTAGTTTTCAAGTGATGGATTCTCCAGACTAGGTGAATAATTTGATTCCTCAGATGGTTTGTCATCACTCTTCTTTTTCTTCTAGGTTCTATTCATCTTAGCTCTACTTTCTTCAATATCAACTTTTTGCTTTCCTTTTGGGTCTGTAGAATGATTCACTAGT
Organism: Cryptomeria japonica; assembly: GCF_030272615.1. Classification (NCBI taxonomy): domain Eukaryota; kingdom Viridiplantae; phylum Streptophyta; class Pinopsida; order Cupressales; family Cupressaceae; genus Cryptomeria; species Cryptomeria japonica. The sequence goes on along the minus strand of NC_081413.1, from coordinate 446,454,922 downwards.
TGGTTCTTATGTGTTCTGCAAAACTTAGTGTAGCTAGGAAATCGGAAATCATCAAAGAAAGTGGTATTAATCATAATACTAATCTAGCTCAATCATGAAAGCACAAATGCAATTATCAATCCTAATTACACTCAATAGAGACATGAAAGAAAAACATTCAAAACTAAAAAAAACTAAGCAAACTAGATGCAGATTCAATTGTCTCCTTCATGCAGCTCCATTGTCGTTCTTTCTTCTTCAAATAGCTTTGTTGTGGATCTCACCTACTAGTGCATGATCATGATATGAAAGCAAGTAGACAAGATGATTGCTCAAGAATACTCGAAGCATGATTGATTCGACAAAGTGGTTATTAGATAATGTGATTATTAGATCAGGATTGAAGAAATTCATCCAATTTATAGATAAATTGGAGTAAAGACAAGATTAGCATGAAATTGATATTAGAGGCATTTGATTTCAAAATGGGAAAATTGAGTGGAAAGAAGAAGGTTATGACACCTTCTATGTAATGAATTATGACATATTGCCAATGCAAAGGTTAGAGGACTAGAAGCTTATGACATCTTGCTATGCCAAAAGTATGATGCATGAGAAATTCATGCTTCCACCAAAGCACAAAAATAGGGAGAACTAGAGAGAAATTAATTAGGTGGAAATTGAATTTGACAAATTATAAAATAGGTGGAAATTAGGAATTAAGTGATTTAATTAACAATTTTTCATTTATTAATTTATTCACAAAGATAGAAGAATTAGTTAGCCAAATAAATAAACATTTAATTGTGACAAGAAGACCTAGGATAAATAAATAAATTATTTAACCTAGAGGGAGAAATGACAAACAAGGTTAAATGACTAAATCATGAAACCCTAGAAGATGAATTAGAAATGCAAAGATGACAATTAGGTCCTAATTGAAGAATCGATTTGATCATGATTTTGAATTGATAAATGATTTGATTAATAAATGCACTGAGGAACAATGACAAATTGATCCAAATTGACATGATTGAAGAGGACAAGCATCGATGACAAATTGATCGCAAAATGACGAGATTGACAAGATCGACCAAAATCATGATTAAAGATTGTTATTGACAAGACCAAATTTGAAAGCGAGACAAATGAAGAATGCAGAAGAAAGACTCGATGCTTGCAAATGATAAAGACCAAGTGCATAACATACGAGAAATGTTAATACGACTTAAAAACCCTAAAATAAGGCAATGCGCAAATGTTAAAGTATGATTCCGCAAGCATTGACCATTTTTAGGTGTCTACATTTTGCCCCTTTTTGAGACAATGCGATTTTAAGCATTGTTTCAAAGAACAATAATGAAAATGCCCCAGACAATGACAATGACATATGCATGCCCCCTCGAGGAATTGGCTGGAAACATGTAGAAAAGAGGCCAATTGATCGATAAAAATGATAGGATTGAACAGACTAATAATCGGAGATCGGATGCATGAAGGACAAGAAATTAAGGACACAAAAGACCATGACCAACATGAGATGGAGAGGGTGCATGTCTATCTATGCATTGACAAAGATCTATAAATGAGGCAAAGAGAATGAAATTTGCTCATTTGCACTAGCCCAAGAAGAGGATTTGTTACTTTGGAAAAGGACACTTGTAGAGAGATGGCGAACATGCCAAGGGCAGATCACCTTGGAGAACATGTACGCACATTCAGATGACCGGATGATGCGGGAGCAGCGGTATGTATCTCAAAAACCCATGTTTTCAATTTTATGAATTTAACTTGCTTGCGGGACATTGCGGGGCCCATAAGGGATACAGAAAGGGACTCCTGCGCTTGTGTAGGCGAATCCTGCGCTTGTGTGATGTATTCTATGCTTGTGTAGGGAGACACAGGGATAGGACATGTGACACAAGCGCAAGACTCATCACACAGGTGCAATTGTGCAATGTAAACCCTAATTCTGGTCAAAACAACATGCAAATGATCCAGAAAGGGGGGATAAGGGTAGGATAGGTCAGATTAGATGAAAAACACCCTGATTGGACATGAAAATGAGGAAATGCAACCCGTAGGAGAAAACCCTAAAACTGACAAAATGTGCGCCAATTATGATGTAGAGTCAGCAGTATCCTTTGATCATGCGAGAGAACCAACTAGACTGCTTCATGTTACAACATAGACTCAGGAGCACGGACAGAGATACATTAGCAGGACTGGGGATATACTATGTCACATTCATGCTCGAGATTAGGGCAAACACAGGACTACTTACCGCATTGGCAGAGCAATGGCATTCAGAGACTTCCTCCTTCCATCTGGCGATTGGAGAGGCGACTGTGACACTAGAGGATGTATGGTGCATCCTCCGCATTCTGATTCATGGAGAGATGGTAGAGTATGACCCAGTGATAGGGAGAGACGCATTGTGTAGATTATTTGAGTGTGACACAGAGGATCTGGATATCGTCAAGAGGGAGATTGGCTGGGAGACCATGGCATTAGAGTATGATCGATGATATGTGATGATAGCCATGGTGATAGCATGTCTACTAGCAGGAGACAGATGAGGACATGGATTTCCTATTGGATGGGGAAGAGTGATAGAGCAGATGGCGATAGAGGGGATAGTGTACGCATGGGGACCATGTGTACTGGCTATGCTGTATTTTCAGTTGCATCAGATAGCATATCAGGGAGTGCAGACTTTGAGCTGTGGAGTCACATTGCTGTAGGTATGGGCATTTGAGCACATAGCCATATGTTGACTGATTACAGATAGACAAGTAGTACCACATCGACCATATGTGTACTGCTATGGGGGAGCACTAAGACAGGGTCCTTTTGGATACATATTGTATTGGCGACACAAGCTAGACAGACTGAGAGAGTTCATATGGAGGCCATATCGTGATTTCCCTGGATGGTCAAATGATAGTGATGAGCTACCGTATTGTAGACAGGAGAGATACTTGATTGGGCGACCAGTGAATCACCAGAGAGTGATTGAGATGTACCTACCAGAGAGAGCCAGACGACGGTTTGGAGAGAGGCAGGATGTACCTAGGAGGACTGCACACTTTGCCCGATCTCACAAAGAGATGAGTCAGTGGGGGAGTATGATTTAGCCACACATAGCATATACAGACTTCTCACAGCTACAGCAGAGATAGTGGGATTGGAGATTAGATGTGGTAGATGCTGGGACAACAGAGGAGTATGAGAGATGGTTTGCACGACGACGACCAGTGCCATTGACAGATCCGGATATCCCAGTACCTAGGCGATAGGAGGACTTCCCACTCACTGGAGAGGAGGAGGGAGAGGATGTGGATGAGGAGGATGAGGGTGGTGATGAGGATGAGGAGGATGACGAGGACAGAAAGGAGGATGAGGATGATGAGGATGAAGATGAGGATGGGGAGCAGGAGGCATTGCAGGATATACCCATAGAGCCGAAGATAGCTAGGACAGAGGAGATGGAGATGTGCAAGGCTACCATAGCGAGTCAACAGGATCACATTGCAACTTTAGAGAGAGAACATGAGTAGTTTAGAGCAGAGATAGCCAGACTCACAGTGGCTCGAGACACAGTAATAGCTTAGGCACAGCGAGAAGAACAGAGAGTCACTAAGTATATTGGGTCGATTCGAGATGCCAGTGCACGGGAGATGGCACAGATGCTGGTAGAGACTGGAGAGGAGATATGCCATTGGAGGACACTATATGAGAGTGTAGTTCCACCAGAGTAGAGAACAGCTTCATATCGGGCACGATCAAGGACAGAGAGTAGGGCACGCTCTCAGAGGTCATTGAGCAGCATGGGGGTGAGTGGACCTATGGGACCACCACAGCCAGGACCAAGAGGGACATCATCCGCAAGACATGGCAGGAATGAGGAGGACAGAGGGAGCACCCAGTGACAGAGGCACATGCTCCTTAGGACAAACAGTGGACATTATGTAGTTTGACATTTTGTAGTCAGCCTACGGGCCATACTTAGGATAGACAGTCCAATTTTGTACTCCGAGATTATTATGACATATGATATGATATGCATTGATATGATGGGATGCAATGTGTTATGACTTATGTTATTTTCTATGTATGGATGGCATATGCATTGTTTATTGTGGAACATGTATGGATGTATTCTTTATGTGTTTTTTGATGCATTTATAATATGAAATGGATAAAATACTTGATATGATGCTCGATGTAATGCAAATGTACTAACCAAATGAATGCAGGATGCAGCATATGTGGTTGGGGAAATTGGAGCACTAGACCGAACTGACTATCCGAACTGATGGAAGAAATGTTAGTAAGAAGAAATGAAACAGAGGACAATTAGAGACGAAGAAAAACTTGCTTTTAGTAATGCACTTTGTAAGGTGAGAACCTTTATTTTAATGTAGCAAAATGGATGCGTAGCATCATGGCATGGAAGGCCAGAGCTGAAATGCAACCCTTTTTGCAAAAGACAAACACATCACAGATAGACAACAATCACAACCAAAAAGAAAAGGATCATGATCCATCCCGGTCACTCTAAATCACTTAGTGACATCATCGAGCAACATAGGAACATGATCGAAGCTAAAGATAAATCAGTAAAAAGATAAGATGCATAAATTCCAACAAATCAAACAAACATCTTGATCTTCATTGTCAAAAGTTGAAAGTGCTGATAGGACGATCATGCTGTCTGGTTTCAGGACATGCGATACCCTGTCTAAGATAGGACACAGTCTGGTTTCGAGTATACCACACCCTGTATAAGACCCATGATAGTAGAGACAAGGACGAATGATTTGATGGTAACGTTCGATTGATATGACAATTGTGATCAGTTTGAATGTCTGGTTTGATTGAAAGAGTTCATCTGTTTACCCATGATTTCATTAAAGCGCAGCATTGGATTGCGAGTCATTGGATGTATACTCAGTGAGCTGTCTATGCACAGAGGGGTTATTTATTGCAAAAATGCTTGTTTTTAGATTTTAATGTTTTGAAAAGTTTTTGTTCATTTTTTTGTTTTCAGGACTTTATTTGACTTTTTAGGGAGTTTTTTTTTTTAGGACATTATTTGATTTTTAGAGATTTTTCAGGACATTATTTGATTTTTTTGGATTTTTTCACGACATTATTTGATTTTTTTGGATTTTTTCAGGACATTATTTAATTTTTTTTGAATTATTTTAGGACATTTTTCAAATTTTTTTTGAATTATTTCAGGACATTTTTCAATTTTTTTGAATTATTTCAAGACATTTTTCAATTTTTTTGAATTATTTCAGGACATTTTTCAATTTTTATGATTTATTTTCAAGACATTCTCCAATTTTTATGATTTATTTTCAAGACATTCTCCAAATTTTTATTTTTTTTAGAATTATTTCAGGACATTTTTCAAATTTTTTGAATTATTTGCCCCCAGTGTCTAGCAAGGCAAGGAATATGATAGGTGAATAAATAGGCTTTCTGAAATGTTGGTGGATAGAAGGAAGATAAAGGCCTTTTTATTATGGAGACAACGTGGATGCAATTATCAAGGGCTATGGCGTGATGGGACAAGAGACTAGATATGACAATGTAAAGCAGGAACATGGCATGAGGGACATGTCAAGAGGTTTCTGAAAAATATGTTTTGCATTTCACATCCTTATGTCAGATCAAGATCAAGGAATGAAAAAGAGTGTATGGATAGTGATAAGATATGGATAGGATAAGCAAGACCAAGAATGGATAAGGGACATGGACTAAAGGTCGGGATTGGCTAAGGGATGGTGGCAGAAAGTTGCAATAAGACAGGGAATATGGATGAAAGGTTATAATAAGCAAATGGATAAATGACCAAAAGCTATGATAGACTAAAAGCTGCAAACAAGATACATGATGCTCATGAAGATCCTTAGCCTTGTCAAGATCAAAGGTGGAAAGAGGAAATGGACATGATGGACTATAGGATAATGGAGGGTAATGATAGGGGTTCGATAGGATAATGGAACAATGAAGGACAAAAGGATATGAAGGAGGAAACCTGCCCCCAAGTGTGGTGTGCAAGAAGTTCATAAATTACGCATGACACCTATTTGCCAGGTTTTCATCACGGTACTTGCCCAAGGTGCCTGTTTGCCAGGTTTTCACCAGTGGACGAATTATTTTTGCTTTACTTTTTTTTTTCTTTTTCTTTTTTTTTTCACCTTTTTGATTGGATCAAAGGGATGGAAGGATGGAAAATATGCATTGGATAATATGTAGGGTATTGGAGGAATTGGGCTTCAGTGGATGGAAATGAAGGCAAGATCGACATGGGCACACACCTTGAGGGGTGATGGACTGATGGAGGAAAAATGTATTTTGGATATTGAGATTTTGACGAAGGAAAGGCTATGGATTTTGGGACATAAGGGCCCAAAACGGATGAAGAAGGTGGTGGAGGAATAGACTTGAGAGGGTTAGATGGAGGAATAGCAACTTTGGATGCCAAGTTGGATGTTTCTTTAGGCTTTTGCACTTCAAGGAGCCAGTTAGGGATCCACATGGTTTTTGATTTTTCATGCTTTTGTGGTTCCTTGGAGTGCATTGCTTGCACAAGGGATTTAGGAACCCATATATATTTTGACTTTGCTATATTTTGCTCAGTGGGCCTTTGTGGCCTTTTGGATATTTCTTTTTCTTTATAGATCATATTGTTCTCTGTTTTGACATGTCGATTATATTGGACATGTTGATCCTTGAATACATGTGGATTGCTAGATTTATGACTTTTATACTTGGCATCCAAATTGCTTGGAAGGGGAAAGGAATGCATGCATGGATATGAATGAAATGGACTTCTTTTGGATGGATGAAATTTACTCAAGGATGTGTGCCTTTGCTGACCTTGCATAGAGGACAAAGGGATATAAGGACCTAAGATGGATGGAAGGTATGATGGGGAAGGTGTATGTTTTGATTTTGATGGAGGGATACCAACGTCTTGAGAGTGAGTTGTGTAGACATGAGCCTTAAGATCTTATTTGACATGAAGGGGTTCTTTCTCATGAAGGTCTACTCCTTTGCCTTTATGAATATCTTGACTTGCAGGATACTCTTTTCTTTGGGAAGAAAACGCGAGTCCATTATGAGGTGGATATGATATGAGAGAAATAATGAGATCTTGAAGTGGATCGGATTGCACCACAGTGGAAGAACCCATTATGCATGTCGAGGGTTCATGAACATCTTGCACTGACATGTTAGAATCATGAGTGGGATTAGGATCATGAGGGGGACTAGGATTGTGTAGTGGACATGGTTCAATGACAGGCTCTTCAAGAGATGGAATGGAAGAAATAATGGGATCATCAAAAGGAATGAGATCTTGGAGTGTATATGGAGCATTAAGACAAGGAGATGGAGGAACAAGTGGATCTTGTGGAGGATTTAAAGGAATAATTTGATCTTGACAAGGAGGTAGATCATTAGAATCCTCTTTAAAGGTGCTTTGCTCTTGACTTTTAATGGGATCATCGAAAAGGATGGAAGGGATATCTTGAATGTCAATGGGATTTGAAAGGACATTTTTTTCATGAAATGGAAGGGGATCGTTTGGGATTTGGTGGACTAGGATATCTTGATCTTGCTCGAGGAATGGAGTGTCAATAGGACTTTGGATAGGATGGACAAGAATAGGGGAATCATCATGAGTGTCTAGGAACATGGGGTCCTGGTCAACAATTGGATGGGATGATAAGGTTTCAGGATCTTGATCTTGATTTTCTTTAAGACTCATTTCTTTGTGATCTAAATTATCCTCTTGACATGAGGTTGGACTTTGGATATGCATGGCGGATTCTGACAAGGACTCAATGTTTTGGCATGAAGGAGATGCACTTTGAACATTTGTGATGGATTCTGGCAAGAAATCAATGCTTGAACATGAGGAAGAAGGACTTCGAATGGGGTCCTCTAAAACAGGTAATGGCAATAAAGTGCATGGTGGCATTGAGTCTTGTATTTCTGAAACATGACAAGGATGTGCATCATGAATTGGATTATCTTGGCAATCAATTATGGATAGCTCTTGGGTAATTTCATCCTTGGGTGTATTGTTTGATGAGGACAATATAGAAGGTTCTTGTGAAACTTCTAGAGGTGTAGGGATAGATGCCATTGGAGAGTCAATTTGTTTGTGGGGGGATGAGGCATTGCTAGACATAATTGTATTAGTTTGATCTTCCTCAAAGAACTCACTTGGTAATTTCCTTAAGATCATTGCAATAAAGCCACCTTTCTTTCGAGGTTTTGACATGATTGGATCTGGAATTTGAACTTGTTTTTGATTTGATGTCATGTTTTGATATTGGTCTTGGTTCAATTGTTCCAACATGTTTGAAACTTGGCTTGGTGTGTGCTGCAACCTTTGTTTTCGAATGTTTGGTTGTGGTTGTTGACATTGATATGCTGATTGAACTTGTTGATATTCCACCATTGGTTGAACTTTTTGTTGACATTGTATAGTTGGTTGGACATATTGTTGAAATTGGACCATTGGTTGTGTTGGTTGTAAATGTTGGACCATTGGTTGTGTTTGTTGGAAATGTTGAACAATTGGTTGTGATGGTTGAAAATCTGATTGATAGTAAACACCTCTTGTTCTTGTTGTGGAGGCACATAATGTTGAAATTGTTGTTGTCTCTTTTCTTGAAATTGTTTCATCATCTCTATTTGGGAGAGGAGAGCTGGTATGTTTGATCACTCAAGAAGAGATCTTACATCAATTGGCTCAATCTTTGGATTTCGACCTAGAAATTTTTGAAACATTTTGGACATTTGTGATCTATTCTTCACAATGTTTTTCACTCTTTGTTCCAATATCTCCTTTTCTTGAGCTAGTTTCTCCTCTAGTTTTTGTATTTGGAGATTTGTTTCATCATAAAAAGTTTGATCCAAGTTCTGAGACATGTAGAGATTGGATTGACATGATTGATTGCTCAATTCTGATGACATGGCTTCGTAAGAAGGTTGAGACCTCATTTCAACAAACATGTCACTATGCAATGCAACTAATGGGATTGACAAATGCAACCTAAAGGATGACAATGCAACTTAATGTTTTTTAGACTTTTCAAGATTTTGACAGACTCATGAATGCAATTCTAAAAATGAGACCCTTAGGAAATTGAAATGATGTCTAGACCTCAAAGGACAAAAGGATCAAGTGACAATAGGACAAATTGACAATGTCTCACCTATATGCTTGGATACTAAGCTAGGTTTGACCAAATGACATTGATGACAAAAAGACAAAAGTTTGATAAGGTCTAGACTTCCTAACAATAACTTAGGGTTTATTCAAAGATTTGGATTACTCAAGTATGACAAAACCTATTTTTGACACTATATGAAAAGGGACAATTACTATGCAAATGACCCTAATATGATATGATAATGACCTAAACTTAATGAAGAGACCTAGGGTATGCAAATGTAAATGTATGACAATGGTATTACTCTAATGCAAGAGGACACATGCAAATGGATGACCCTTATTGATATTCAAAGGAGTATGACCTAGGTGAAACCTAACCTTGGTAGTTGACAATGACTTTGCGAAATGGGCACCTAGGATGAACCTCGATCTAAGTGACATGAATGTTGAGACAAGACTTTGAAAAATGTTTGACAACCATGTTTGAATATGTTTTGAACTTTGTTGGATGAAATACTCTTGTGTTTAACCTTGTTTTGAATCAATTTGTCTTGTTTCTGAAATGAGACACAACTCAACTTTTGACAAGAAAAGAAGACAAGATATTTTAACTTAGACTCAAGACAATCATGCTCATTCACACATTTCTTATGGTAGGCAAGGACATTAGGTACTTGAGAGGTAGACTCATTATGGGATTCAAGGAGAATACATAGATGCTTGACCCCACGGGCTCCCCTCCATGGCACCCACTTCTCAGGGCAGCCAAGCATTAGTCCCCATGGAAATCTCCCCATGGCGAACTTAGTATCTCTTCCAAGTATCCGAACTTGTCCTTCTCAAGCAACTAGAAGGATTTTTGGCCTCTAAATACAAGGTGTTTAGTAAGGATTTCTGTTAAGCGTTACTCCTTGGCATCACGCAAGCATGATTGAGACATTAAGCCCACCAAGATACCAAAAAAATGTAGTTGCGCAAGCACGATTTAGATCATGAGGTCCTACTTAGATGTTGATATGAGAAAGAGTTCAATGGTCATCACTTCCCAAGTAACTGCAATTCCCACGTAACCCTTCCTCCAAATCTTTCACCCATCAGGTATTTGTTTATAGTGAGTTAGAATGCCAAGGTATTCTAGTCGTACTCACTTTGGGTCGTTCCCTTCTCACAATTATCACTTGCTTGCAAAAGTAAATGGTCGGGAAGGCAGGCCCTCTAAAGGTGACACACAATCAAAGACATGAGCATGGTATCAAAGATCTGGATTTTTGATCACCCTAAGAAGGATGAGAGCATACTCTCCTACTCCAATGTCAAAATCAACAATCAAATCAAACATAAATTCATTCCATCCTATTTAGAAATCACTAGGTGCCTAAAAATTAATTGCAAACACAAAGTTTAGTTGTAGTCCAAGCCAACCTGCAAAACCCAAGTCACAAGTTTGATATGTTTAGTCTTTGACTATCGAACCTGCACAAAAATGTGTTAGTAGTTTCATTTGTTGTCTTTGTCATGCGTATGCCAAGGTTCTACAAAGAGAATCAGTACCAACAAAACCAAAAAAGCAGAAATAGAATGCAAAAGCAAAACAATTTGCAAGTGAAAAACACTATCTTTTACCTCTGTTTTTGGCCCTACATAGGCGCAGAATGTCTGACACAGGCACAAAATGTCCTTGACACAGGCGCAGAATGTCTGACACAGGCACAAAATGTCCTTGACACAGGCGCAGAATATCTGACACAGGCGCAGAAGGCTTGACACAGGCGCAGAAGTTCCCAGAAAACACTGCACTACCCTATTTCTTGGGTTTTTGACCTGCAAATCAACTCAAAAGCACTCAAAAGCATGATTAGGGGGTTAGTTCACATCAGGTTCACCAATTAATGAAGCTAGGAAATCAGAAATCATCAAAGCAAGTGGTATTAGTCATAATACTAATCTAGCTCAATCACGAAAGAACAAATGCAATGATCAATCCTAATTACACTCAATAGAGACATGAAAGCAAAACATTCAAAACTAAAAAAAACTAAGCAAACCAGATGCAGATTCGATTGTCTCCTTCATGCAGCTCCATTGTCGTTCTTTCTTCTTCAAATAGCTTTGTTGTGGATCTCACCTACTAGTGCATGATCATGATATGAAAGCAAGTAGACAAGATGATTGCTCAAGAATACTCGAAGCGTGATTGATTCGACAAAGTGGTTATTAGATAATGTGATTATTAGATCAGGATTGAAGAAATTCATCCAATTCATAGATAAATTGGAGAAAAGACAAGATTAGCATGAAATTGATATTAGAGGCAATTGATTTCAAAATGGGAAAATTGAGTGGAAAGAAGAAGGTTATGACACCTTCTATGTCATGAATTATGACATATTGCCAATGCAAAGGTTAGAGGACTAGAAGCTTATGACATCTTGCTATGCCAAAAGTATGACGCATGAGAAATTCATGCTTCCACCAAAGCACAAAAATAGGGAGAACTAGAGAGAAATTAATTAGGTGGAAATTGAATTTGACAAATTAGAAAATAGGTGGAAATTAGGAATTAAGTGATTTAATTAACAATTTTTCATTTATTAATTAATTCACGAAGATATAAGAATTAGTTAGCCAATTAAATAAACATTTAATTGTGACAAGAAGACCTAGGATAAATAAATAAATTATTTAACCTAGAGGGAGAAATGACAAACAAGGTTAAATGACTAAATCATGAAACCCTAGAAGATGAATTAGAAATGCAAAGATGACAATTAGGTCCTGATTGAATAATCGATTTGATCATGATTTTGAATTGATAAATGATTTGATTGATAAATGCACTGAGGAACAATGACAAATTGATCCAAATTGACATGATTGAAGAGGACAAGGATCGATGACAAATTGATCGCAAAACGATGAGATTGACAAGTTGATAAGAGATTGACAAGATCGACCAAAATCATGATTAAAGATTGTTATTGACAAGACCAAATTCGAAAGTGAGACAAATGAATAATGCAAAAGAAAGAATCGATGCTGGAAAATGATAAAGACCAAGTGCGTAACATAGGATAAATGTTAATGCGATGCAAAAACCCTAAAATAAGGCAATGCGCAAATGTTAAAGTATGATTCCACAAGCGTTGACCATTTTTAGGTGTCTACACTGAGCAATGTGTCCCAATTTGTTACAATGATAACATGCCATTCCAGATGCTCTCCATGGTCCTACATTGCCTCTACATGTCCTTCTTCTAAAATTCATTACCACATGTCCATAATTGTTGTAGATTGAACAAATCACATTGATTATTTTCGCCATCTCATAAGGACTAGTTTAGTTAACATAGGGTCTTTTCCAATTAGTGCTTCTCTGGTCATTGAAATTCCTTTTGCAATCACCAACAATTCTTGGATTTATATGAGGTGTTGGATAATTATCTCCATACTTGCATTCGATAGATCTATGCCCATACATGTTGCATGTATAATAGTAACCTTCAAATTTTCTAGGCACATATCTAGTATTAGGTCTATAACCAGTATTAATATTGGATCTACTTCTACAAACATTAGTAGTATGTCCTGGTTTATGACAATTAAAACAAACAGGTTTGTAAGCATTCTTACCAATAGGTTTCTGAGCCTTAGGATTTGTTTTACCTTCATGCATGTTTCTCTTGGTACCAAAAGGTTCCCCTTTCTCAAATGTATTATATCCTAACCCAAATGTATCACCATTCATCCTATGAGATTAGATCTATTCATCCAACATAGTAGAACTCTTTTTGAATTTTGCAAGCTTAGCTTCTACAAGCTCTTTAGTAAGATCTTCATTTTGCTTCATAAGAGTCTCTCTAACAGACATTTCCATATCAAGATCCACTTTGATTTCTTCTTTCTCTTCTTTCTCCTCAAGCCAGTGTGCATATAGAGTGCCATTTTCCTGATTTATCTTATAGATCTCATGATCTTTCTCTTTGATCTTGTTTTCAACTACCCTCATAGCTTCAAGTTCTTGACTCATCCCGATTGCAAGGGCTTAAAGCTCTCTCCTCAGGTAAAGTTTCTCACCATTTAGTTTCTCCACTTCCTCAACCAATGCATCTATGCTTTCTCCATCAAAAGAGATGCTTTCAATTAATCTCACAATATTGTTCGGTCAATTGTTTCCTTTTAGTTAGTGATGTCTTATACTTGCCTCTTAGGGTTTCTAGATCTTCCTTGGTTTCTGCAAGTTCCTTAGCCATCTCTCAATAAGTCATTCCTTCCCCCATATTTGCCTTAGGATTAGAGATCCCTTCCAAGTGGTTAGGCCTTAAGGAAGTTTGTCTCTGATACCAATTGATGAACTTATAAGGCACTGAGAGGGGGTGAATCAGTGAAAGTAAAAACAATACAAATCTGATTATCAATTTTACCAACTTAAAAATCAATAGGCATATAAGAAATAAAACCAAGTATGCAATCACCACATAAAGAAGAAACAATATGACACAAGAGATTATACGTGGAAAACCCAAATGGGGAAAACCATGGTGGGAGTTGGTACCCACAAAGATCCACTATCTGTAGTATAGAGATCTGACCGGTTAAGGTTTACAACACCTGGTTAGGGGCACACCCTATTAGGAGTGTCTAAGCTTGGTTAAGAGCTATAGAATAAGGCTTGTGAGTACTAGCCCTATTAGGAGCTACCCAAGTTACTGGGACTTGCAAACACAAGTTAATGTGTCACCTGGTTAGAGGATTTAATGATCAAACCTATTAGGATCCGACTGCAGCCTGTTAGGAGTGACCTTGTGAGAGGATTTTCTTCCTACAACTTTTAGGGAGACAACAAGTTCAAATGATCTCAACATAACACCTTTAGTGTCTAGTAAGATCTACTTCAAAACATTACAATATCACATATACTTCATATCTAAAATCCTCCAATCACCGCACTATCAAAAATACAAAATTCTCTAATCAATCCTTACACATTCAAGCTCATACTCATATATGCCTTCATAACTCATCACACATTTTAAAAATATTATTAGGTTGGCTATAACCTTGTAACAATTCCCTAGGTTCAATGCATCTAGTCAATCCTATATTGCACACTTTAGTTCTGTCGACCACTGACATAACAAATCCAATTCTATGTCATTTTACTGATCTGAGTGATTTGCATTACTACCGGTTAAGTCTCAGTCAGAATACCTAGTTTGTCAATCAAATCTCATTCACTTGATCGAATCTACACATGCGAGCATGAACATAACGTCATCTACCAACCTTCATTATTTATACAAAACCGCATCATCCCATTCTTCATAGATTTCCTGTACCAGTTGTCAACATATAATTGTCTATCTCTTACCTGTTAAAGTCCTAATTATGAGTTCTAATAAAAACTATCTCTGCTTACTGGTTAAGCCTTGCCAACTAAACTATAGAACTAAGATGATTGTAGAAACATATTTTCTATCAATGATAACATACAACAATATAGTCTCTTTACAAAGCAAACATGTACCGGTTGCATCAAGCAAACACACAATTACTAGTTAAGATAAAATGATCATATGCCAACATCTTAGGTCTAAGGACTGGATTGATAGATCAATGTTTCTGCCTAAAGGGTTTTGCACTAGGATTCAAAGGAATATCATGTTGGAACAAATCTTCCCTATAGGATTTTAGGTCATCATATGACCAAGAGAAAACATGTTTGTATTTCCTCAATAGAGCCACTAACATAGACCTAATTTTTGGACTGATTTTTGTGCCAATATAAACTTTCTTAGGAGTTGATTTTGTCCTAATGCAACCATAATCGGTAAAACCCTCAAAGAGAATCAATTGGCTTATGTAGAAAAAGTAACACAACAAAAGTAGCAAGAATGCATAACAAGATCATATAAATAGATCGTATTATTGCCTTAGAACTTTCAGAAATCATCCAACTATCATCATATAATCATCAAAGAACATCCATCAATTAACTGGTTACATGCAAGCTATTAGCTAGTTATAGTCCAATTGGGACTCTAAGAATCAACCAGATCACAAAATGTAAATATCAATCCTTATTTTCAAATCTACTTTCTCTACCCCTACAAATGATTACATAATGTTATATTTATACCTACCAGAACATATTCGGGTTAGCCTCATAAGATTGCATTTACCAATGCAGGAAAATGAAACGTGTAATTAGGTCTTCCCTAAGAATTAAAGGAATCTTTCTGGAAAATAACAACCACAAAGTGCGGTTCAACGGGAAGGTTGGCCACACACCAAAGAACGTCGGACATGACCCAAGATAGATCCACATGCCAAGAATCATTCCAGTAATGAAGGAAAACCAACCAGTAAGCACAAGAACTCTCCCATAACCCAAAAACAATCATCCGAAAGCAATAACTGATTGGAAAAGAACCCAAATGAACTAGAAATGTGGAATTAAGCACATGAACTAGCCTGTAAATTGAAAATAAGATCTGCCACAAAAATCAAGCAACTATCAGTGCCTCTAGCCTTTGTCTCCCTTTGTTTCTCTTCCTTTTCTTCAGATATATACATTGTCTCTATTTATTGTCTTCCTTCTTCTGCACCTTTGATTTGTTTTTTCCATAAGACTTCATTCGGTTTGTCACCATAAACTCTCTGTCAACTAGTTTGATCTGTCTATCAAGCTCATATGTCAGATCCTTTTGCAAACTCATGTCACCCTCTGGTATAACCTCTGCCACTAGTTCTATCAAATATTTCTTCAAGTAATCTTCTGGCATAACGTATGCCATGAGTTTCTCAGTACTACAACTTTTCTTAGGACTCAGATTCTTCACCTTCTTCTCTTTCTCCTTCAAAGAAATCAATGTGAACTATTGCCCATCCTTCTCAATAGTGATTAGGTTTCTTCTATAGTCATAAATAGCTCCTCTATGAAACTACCAAGGTTTTCCCAACAAGACATGAGAAGCACTCATAGATACAATATCACACAAAACCTCATCTCTAAAAGGCTGAATGTTAAAATTCACCAAACACTATTCCTTGATCTCTATATTTTGATCATCTTCCAACCAACTTACCTCATAAAGACAAGGATGCTCAAGCCTCTTCAATCCAAGCTTCACAACTATATCCTCAAATACCAAATTGTGAGTACTTCCACTATCTACAATATCCTTGCAACACTTACCACCTAATTTACACATAGTTTAGAAAAGACTCTTCCTTTGAGTAGATCTAGTATCCTTTCTTCTGAACATAAGGATTCTCCTTCCTCCAGTGCACAGTCAGATCTGGTACCTTCACCTTCCAGTTCCTCATTTGCCACACAACTTCTTGTCATGTTCTGCTTACATTCATAGAATCTTTATCTAGTTTCTCCTTACTTGTAACAATTGATAGGAAATTTTGTATCGGTACTACTACTACCTTTCCTCTTTATGTTCTGCTTCAGTTCTTTACTCCACTTCGGATTTGATTCATCTTCCTCAACTAGTTTCTTCATACTGTCACTCATCTAACCTTTGAATTTATCCTTCCCTCTATTTGGTTTTGTTCTTCTCATCTTCTCCTCAGCCTTCAAAGCACACTAATAAGCTTCTTCAACTGTGGAAACCCTCAACATACTCATTTCATCCTGAATGTTAAAAGAAAGTCCATTTATGTACCTCACCATCTTTTCTCTGTCCATCTCTCTATATCCAAATCTAATCACCACCTTATAGAATTCCTCAGTATATTCCTTCATAATCATGTTTGTCTGTTTTAGGTTTTACAACTTCTTGAACAACTCCAATTCAAAGTCTCATGATATGAACTTGGCCTTCAATCTTACAACCATCTATCTCCATTGGGTGATATTCAATTCACCATTCTCTACTCTGTCTTTTTGAAATTATTTCCACCATAAGGCAACATGTCCTTTCAACTTAGTCTATGCCAACCAAACTCTCTGTGGGTCCTTGACATCCTCAAACTCAAATTAATCCTCTAACTCTCTGATCCAATAGATCAGATCCTCTAGGTTTAGCATTCTAGAAAATTTGGAAACTTCAAATTTATGAACTTTACTCTCTTGCACCACGGCTATCAGGAATCTTTCCTCTCTTTCAACTTCTGGTCCTTCAAATTCTTCAAGCTCTTCACTGGATTCTTCATATTCATCCTCTAATTCGGGGTTTCTTCGTAAACAAGACAAAGCATTTCAGATTTCATTCCTCACTTCATTCTTGAAGTCTTCCATCATCTGCTCTACACTTTGGGGGTTTGTCCTTCTAGGTGGCATCTCCTCTTCCACTCTGGTGAATTTCCTCAACTCGGTGATCTAAGTGTTGGTTTCACTTGCCTCCCCTCAGTGATCTATTGAACACATGAGAAACCTGCTTCCAATTGGTGATTTGTCGTATTGGCATTTTGGCATTAAGTTGTCATTGATGTCAACCGGTTTGGCAAGGTCACTGGTAAGAAAGAAGGAGTGACTAGTATGATGGAAATTCACATGAGAGTGAGAAAATAGAATGAAGGTTTACTGATAAGGAATACATAGGGATGAAGACTATGTATATTAACTTGTTGAGTAAACAACTGGTAGATAAATACATCGGTCTGGAGGTTGGCTGTCTATTTTTTATGAAGAGGTGGAATGTTAAAATATCACTAACTACTAGAGGTGAAGATGTGTTACTGGTATAGTGTGAACTATCAGTTAGTAGAAGAAGAAGGTCTCACCAGAAAAAGGTTGTACTAGAATGATTTTTTTGAATGATCAAGTATGAACCAACTGTGTGTCGGTCAGATAAGTGATTGACTGTTGTGATGCCATGTGGAGCTGAGGGGGAAAACATGTAGAGGTTGTTGAAGCCTCCATCGACATGGTTGTTGAAACAACCACAAATCATGGGATTGAAACTCACTGATGTGGCTTGAGGAAGAAGGAATGATAGAGGAAGATCAGGGAATAGTTGGCACCTAGATCAATGCAAAGGAAATCTGATTGCAAGAAGACCTCGAAAAGGAAATAGTTGAGCATTTTATGAGTCGACAGGTTTCAAGGTAGGAAATCTTGGATGTGATTGCTATCTTTAGAAAGTATGCATTAGGGAATAGAAAATGTGTACAGATGCATTCCTAGAGTATAGCTGATTGATCCAAGATAGACTAGATAGGATCTCATGCAAATTGTGTCAAGAAAAGGAAACCCTAACTGCTCTGAATTTGAATTGTTTTTTAGCAGGAAACCATGGCATAAAAAGAGGAGCTCAAGACAGAGAAAGTTGATGCTGGAGAGAAGAAAAAAAGAGAAGAGAGATTAAGTGGAGAGAAGAATTTCAACCTTAGAATTGTTTCTAAGAAAGTTGCAGAGTAAGTGAGCAAGCAAATTGGTGAGAGGGTTTAACTGACAGTGATTGGATACCAATATAATTGTAGTTCAATAGTTAAGCAAACTGGTGAGGTTTGTTAGAGAAAAAACAACATCCAAGTGTGACATAGCGTGTGGTGAGATTGATAGAGAGAGAGAGAGAGAGAGAGATAATAGAGGCCAAGAATTAGACAAAGAATTCTCACAACTGGCAGTGTGAGATTCAATGGAGGAGAAAAGCTAGTCAAATGACATCAAGATATTTGATCAAGAGTTGCAGAATTCATTTGCAACAAGAAACCTTAACTGTATCTAAATTGTATTTCAATATACATCACCAAGTTGGAGCTTGGTGCAGGGGTTGGTACTCCTTAGGTTGGTGCCCTAAATCTTTGTAGTATAGTTTTTTACTTGTGAGGTTGGATTGGAGCAGTAGCCTCTAGTAGCTTTTCTCACCAAATTTTTTCCCATATTGGGTTTTCCTTGTACATCTGGTGTTGTGAGTTGAATTTGTGTGATTGATCTCCTTGTTTTTTCTTTTCTTCTTTATTGACTTGATTATATAGTGCTTAAGTTAATAACCAATATTATGAAGTTTTTTTGAAAGGTCAACAAGTTTAGCAACCACTGATTCACCCCCTTCTCAGTGGTACTCTATGTTCAACAATTGGTATTAGACCCTAGGTTCTCGGTTATCATTAAACCTTGGGTAGATTCTAGACTTTGAACACAATGGAAAGAAATGAGTCTACTTCCTCAAAAGCCCCCATGTTTGATGGATCCAACTATGCCTTCTGGAGCAAAAGAATGGAGACCTATATTTCCTCCTTGGGTTTTGATGTGTGGATGTCTGTCAAGAATGGGTATGATGCTCCTAGTGTTCTTCCCACTAATCTGGATGCCAAAAAGCAATATGAGAACAATGCAAAGGCCAAACATGCTATCTTGAGCAGGTTGTCTTATAATGAGTTTGTAAAAGTCATGCACTATGTTTCAGCAAAGGAAACTTAGGATAAATTGTAGAGGTTGTTTGAAGGAGATACAAAAGTGAAAGAGGCCAAGATGCAAGCAGTAAGGGGCCAACTTGAAAGCATCCAGATGAAAGATGATGAAAATATTGCAGACTATCTTCACAGATTTGATAAAACTGTGAACACCATCAGAGGACATGGAGAAGAGATTGCAGATGAGACTCTTGTCAATAAGGTACTTAGATCTCTCACACCCAAGTATGATACTAAGGCGCCTTCCATAGAAGAAGACAAGGACCTAAAGACTTTCATAATGGATGAGTTATTTGGATCACTAACAGCCTATGAGATGAGAACAACCGGTGATACTTACTTAAGGAAAGAAGTGGCATTCAACATCACCAAAAAGGGCAAAGAAGCAAGTACTCATAAAGAATCTAGTGAAGATTTTGATGCAAAAGTAGCAAAATTTGTCAAGAAGCTCAAAAGAGGATTTGGCCAGTATAAAGGAAAGCTGCCACTTAAATGTTTTAATTGTGGGAAGGTCGAACACTTTTCTGCAAATTATCCTCACAAAGAAACTAGTGGAGATGAGTCAAGAGAGTTCAAAAAATTTGCTGGCAAAGATAGAGAAATAAATGACTATCGACAAGGAAGGAGAGGCTACCAAAATCAGAATAGCCTATATACTATTGAGGATGATACAACAGATAAATAAAATACATCAAAAGATGAATACCATGAGAATGACAGAAAATTCAATCTCTTCATGGCACTTGGTGAGCCAGTTGATGAAGGTGAGGAAGAGGAGGATATTAAAGCTGAAGTGGATTTGGAAGGTGAACTTATCAGTGCTCTTGAGGAATTGAGTAAAACAAGAAGAGAACTCAAAAAGATCAAGCTTGTTGTAGTAGATGAACAAGATCTCTTGAAGCAATCCATGGATGAGTCCAGGCAAGTTATATCTAACTTGAAACTGTAGGTGGAAGAAACTAAGAGGATATGTGAAGCTACAACTTCTAATCTGAAAAAGAAGGAAAAGGATCATCAAGATTTGGAAGCAAAAATAGTGAAGCTCATAAAGGAGATTGAAGAAAGTAAGGAAGAAATAAAAATAAGGAGCAAATATGAAGGTAGCACCGAGGCCTTAGACAAGATGTTGAGAAAATAGAAGCAATCCAAAGACACTAGTGGCTTAGGCTTTGAAGAAGGTCAAAGTTCAACCCACAAAGATAAATCTAGCAAAGAATTAAAGTTCACCTCTTCTTTTGAAGGTGAAGAAAAGAAGACATTCACTATAGGCAAGGGTATTGGCAAAAAGACATATGCATATGTTGGTAGAAATCGACACTCAAATCAGTATACATCAATGAACCAAAGGCCACACTTCTTGTACCAACATGCAGATCCAAGGAGAAATGCAAGAGTTGACCATGAAGCATTAACCAAATTCAAAAACATGAAGGGAAGACCCCCGATGAGGCAGTCCCATTTAAGACCAAGGCAACCTAACCGGTATGTTTTAAACTTTCATGGTTACTATTACTAGTGTAACAAATTTGGGTATAGAATAGCTAACAGTAGATTAATCAATTAGCCCTCTATGAGTTATGAAAGTAGAAATCCATTTAATGTACTCTAGGATATGAATGTTTTCTATTATCAGTGCAATGGATATGGTCATAGGAGTCTTGAATTTAGGAAGAATAAACCGGTACCCTACAATAATTTTAAGGATGTTCCTTTAAATGAAAATGTAAAATGCTATAACTATCAAGAGTTTGGACACATAGAAAGGTTGTGCAAAAAAAGGAAGATCAAGAAGAAAAAGACAAATCCTAATCAAGAGCTGATAACAAAACCTGAGCATAATATAGCAGCTGACAAGAAGAAGGAACTCAAACTGGTATGGGTTGATAAAGAAAAAGAAAAGGAAGAATCAAGTCTCATAGTGTAGACTGCCTTACATGCCGAAAGGAAAAATATATGGGTGATAGATAGTGGTTGCTCCAACCACTTGAATGGAGACAAAAATAAATTCATCAAACTTGAAGACTAGAATGGTGGTTCAGTAAGATTTGGAGACAACTCATCCATCAAAATAAAGGGAAAAGGCACTCTGATTATTGATGGAAAATTGAAGGCACATGATGTGTATTATGTGGAAGGCCTAAAACACAATCTGCAGAGTGTGAGTTAGATGTGCGACAAAGGTTATAAATTCACCTTTGACTCAATCGGTTGCCAGATAAAGAAAGACAGTATCGGTCAAATTATGGGAGAAGGAAAGAGAATGAATGGAAATATTTAATAATTTGAAGGAATGCTATGAACCCTAATGTATGTTAGGACAAGTTGATGCAAGTTGGTCATGGCACAAAAAATTAGGCCACATAAACTTTGATAACCCAGTTGCAGTAAGCGGAAAGGGGTGTGTGAGGAATATTCCACCCATCATCAAATCGGTAAGCACATTTTGTGATGAATGTGTGAAAGGTTAGAAAAGTAAGGTGAGCTTTAGGACAAAAGAGAACAACACCTCAAGACCACTTGAAATTATACATATAGATCTATGTGGTCCAACTAGGACAAGACCACTTGCAGGAGAAAGATACTTTATGGTCTTTATTGATGACTACTCAAGAATGACATGGGTCACCTTCCTACAAGATAAGTCTCAAACATTTGAAATATTCAAGATCTTTAGGAAAATTGTGGAGAAGGAAAGTGGGTGCAGGTTAAAATCCTAAGATCAGACTAGGGTGGAGAGTTTACATCAAATGAATTTGAATATTATTATGAAAAATGTGGAATTAGAAGGCAATACTCAGCTCCTAGGACACCACAACAAAATGGTGTGGTAGAAAGGAAGAATAGGATAGTCAAGGAGATGGTCAAAACCATGTTAAATGAGGCTAGTCTACTGGATATATATTGGAAGGAAGTTGTTCATACTGCTACATATACTTTGAACCGGGTTCAATTAAGAACAAACAACAGAATGACACCTTATGAGTTGTGGCATGATCGGAAGCCATCAGTAAAATACTTCAAAGTATTTGGAAGAAGGTGATTTATCAAGAAAGATATGGATAGTCTAGGAAGTTTTGACCCCAGGAGTGATGAAGGAATCTTCCTTAGTTACTCATCTAATAGAAAGGCCTCTAAATGCTACAACAAAAGACTAAGAAGAGTCATTGAGAGTGTGCATGTAAAAGTTGATGACAATATGCACAAAGGATGTCAACCATAGGATAACTGGTATGATAATTCCAGTGATGAAGATGATGAATCTCAATCAGACATTGAATCAAAAGAAGCATCCAAGAAGGCTCCCAACTGGTATGTACAACTGAATCACCCTGAAGAGAAAATTCTGGGAAAAAAGAGTGATGGTGTGTAGACTAGAAGAAGACTTGCCCAGAATGATGAACAAGTCAACGTCTACCTCATGACTGAAGTTGAACCCAAAACATTCAATGAGGCAAGCAAAATAAAAGAATGGATGGATGCCATGGAAGAAGCAATATAACAGATTGAGAAGAACAAGAATTGGGAATTAGTCCCTAGACCAGAAGATAAGAACATCATTGGCACAAAATGGGTCTACCGGAGTAAGATGAATGAAGAAGGTAAGATTGCTAGGCACAAAGCTAGACTAGTGTGCAAAAGTTACTCTCAGGTAAAAGGGATTGACTTTGAAGAAACATTTGCACCGGTAGCTAGATTAGAAGCAATAAGAATGTTTCTAGCCTTCTCTGCCTACAAGAGCTATAAAGTATGTCAAATGGATGTAAAATTTGCCTTCCTAAATGGAAATTTGGAAGAAGTATACATGGAACAACCAAAAGCATTTTTGCAACATCATGATGAAATATTTGTGTGCTAGTTGAAGGGGAGTGTTGACAACAATTTGTACATAAAGAAATATGGGAACCACATGATCATTGTGGTTGTATATGTAGACGATATTATCTTTGGAGGCAATAAGGACACCCTCTGTAAAGAGTTTGCTGATTAGATGCAGTTAGAATTTGAGATGTAAACGCATGGTGAATTGACATATTTCCTTGGTTTGAAGATATTATAGCAAGATAAGGGAATCTTTATCTCACAAATCAAGTATGCAAAGGAGATGTTGAAGAAATTTCAACTGGAAGATTGTAAACTGGTAAGTACTCCCATGGTGACCGATAGTAAATTGAGCAAGAACGATGAATCACCAGTGGTGGATCAGAATCTATATAGATCCATGATAGGAAGTCTATTGTAATTAACTGCTTCTAGATCAGATATAGTACATGTAGTATGCATGGTGATCAGATTCCAAGCTACACCTAAGCAGTCACATATGAATGTTGTAGGCAAAATCTTTAGGTACCTACAACAGACACTCAGTTATGGATTATGGTTTCCTAAACAAGGAGATTTTATCTTGGAAGCATACATTGATGTTGATTGGGTAGGTTGCATTGATGATCTGAAGAGTACAAGTGGTGGTGCATTCTTTCTAGGTGACCGATTGGTCTCATGGCATACCAAGAAGCAGGAGTCAGTCTCTCTATCTACTATTGAATCTAAATACATTGTTGCTTCTACATACTGATCTCAAGTGCGTTGGATGAAGTAGACCCTCAAGGACATACAGGTGGACATCACTCATCCTATTCTCATCAGGTGTGACAATTTGAGTGCAATCAACATAGAAAAGAATCTAGTGATGCATTCCAGAACAAAGCACATTGCTATCAAGTATCATTTTCTCAAAGAGAAGGTTGAAGGATGGGAGGTGCAAATGGATTATGTCCCTACTAGAGAACAAGTAGCAAACATTTTCACCAAACCATTACCGGTAAGAACTTTTGAGTATCTTCGACACAAGTCGGGAGCTATATCATCTACCTAGAAAGGATTTATGTGCCTCAGGGGGAGTTGATAGCAGTCAAAGGGGGAGTGTATGATACCCTTTGTCATTGTGTCAAAGAGGGAGAAATGTACCAGTATGAAGTATCTTGTGATAAGTTGACATCAATACCAAAGGGGGAGATTGTTAGCATTTTGGCATTAAGTTGTCATTGATGTCAGCTAGTTTGGAAAGGTCACTGGTAAGAAAGAAGGAGTGATTGGTATGATGGAAATTCACATGAGAGTGAGTAGACAAATGAAGGCTTACTGGTAGGGCATAAACTAAAAGGCTTACTGGTAGGGCATAAACTAAGATGAAAACTATGTATATTAATTTATTGAGTAAACAACTGACAGAGCAATACATTGGTCTAGAGGTTAGCTGCCTTTTTTTAATGAAGAGGCAGAATGTTAAAATATCACAAAACACTAGAGGTGAAGATGTGTTATTGATATAGTGTGTATTTCTGGTTAGTAGAAGAAGAAGGTCTCACTGGCAAAGGCATGCACCTGAATAAGTTTGTTGAATGATCAAGTATGAACCGACTGTGTGTTGGTGAGTTAAGTGATTGACTGTTGTCATTCCATGTGGAGCTGAGGTGGCAAACATGCAAAGGTTGGTGAAGCCTTAATCAACATGGTTGTTGAAACAACTAGCCCACATTAATGAAACAACCACAAATCACAGGATTGAAATTAACTGATGCGGCTCGAGGAAGAAGGAATGACAGAGGAAGATCAGGGAATAGTTGGCACTTGGATCAATGAGAAGTAAATCGGATTGCAAGAAGACCTCAAAAAGGAAACAGATGAGCATTTTATGAGGTGATAGATTTGAAGATAGGAAACCTTGTATGTGATTGCTATCTTTAGAAACTATGCATTGGGGAATGGAAAACATGTACAAATGCATCGCTAGAGTATAGATGATCGACCCAAGGTAGATTGGAACGGATCTCATGCAGATTGTGTCAAGAGAAGGAAACCCCAACTATTGGCATTCTAGACTCACATGAGAATGGTTGATGTTGTCATTGATGGCAACCAACCAGTAACAAGTTGTATAGGTTCACCGACAACACAAACATCATACACTGGCAGACATATTCATTGACATCCGGATTACACCGCAATGAAGTATACCTTCACTCAGGCTAACATGCGACAAAGTTTTACTTATATGAATTGTATTGTAAATATAATTAATTATTTGTATGCCAACATGATGTATTGTAAAGACTCATATATGTATGAGATCTTATTGCTCATTTTTGATATAACATGGAGAGGAAATTATGTAATGGTATTATGTAGAAGATAGCAAAAGCATTTTGTAATAAGGCAAATAGGTTATGTGAGTTAATTTTATTCACTAGCAAGGTTTTTGGTTAAGGTTTCTGATAGAGCTTAAACCGGTACTGAATCAAGCATTGCAGATGCTAATTTGAGCAGGACAATATCTTGGATTTAATTATCCATTTTGTAGTCAGTGAGACTCTTCTATTGATCATTGAGCTCTAGGCTATTGGCCTTCCTGCATGTGTAGGCCCTTATTGTAAGTAATATTTATTCATATTGGCCATTGAATAAATAATGTGGGTCACAAATCCCATTGAGGTTTTTACCTTACCGGGTTTCCTCGCCAGAATATCTTGTGTTATGGTCTGCATTTATCCTGTCTTTGTTATTTATCTTTATTACACTATTGTTTTTTTATTGGTACATTAATTTGACTTGAAAAGTTATAAAAAAGTTCAAATATTCCATAAACCAGTTAGATGCTTATTCAACCCCCCCTTAGTGTCTTTGGGACTATCATTGCATCTAACAATTGGTATGAGAGCTTGGTCCTCTATTTACAAAAGCCTAACAGCTTGAGGAAGATTCTGAAACCGGTACCTATGGAGAGTTTGAGAAAACAGTTGGAAGGAGCTCTTGAAGATTTTGATGCAAAAAATTGAAGAATATCAAACTTGAAGATGATCTGAGGACTGCTAAGAAATTCATTAAAGGACTTCAAGAGAACCTAGTTATAGCACAAAATAAGAGGAAGGAACTTCATGAGAAAATGTAGAAACATGATGATCAAAAGGAAACTCTTAGAGATATTGTAGAGAAGTTGAGGCAAGAGAACACTAACATGAGGAATGAAATGCAAGATTTAACCATGAGGCCATGTAAGGATATTGAAGACAGGAAGAAGAATGAAGAAGACTTGACTAGAAGAGTTAATGATGGAGAAAATGAAAATCTAAGACTTTATCATGAGAATGATATGCTAAAGACATATCTAATTCACATGCAACACGATAAAGAGGAGCTTAGGAGACAAATTGGCATTCCAGAAAATGAGTTGATCACTGCAAATGAACACAAAGACAAATTCAAGAAAAGTTCAGAAAGACTTGATGACATGCTGAAAAAACAAAAACCTGATGGAGATACAATTGGACTTGGATTTGAACATGGAGAAAGTTCTGGGATTGCAAATAATCAAGATCATAGCAAACTGGTAAGACAACCTAATGCTTATAAATTTAATGGGAAATGTTTTAATTGCAACAAATTTGGTCATAGAGAAAATCGGTGTAGATTTAGAAATAATCAAAATACAAATTTACCCACTAGTCAATGTTCCAAATGCAATAAAGCTGGTCATAACTCAGAAAACTATAGAATGAATGTGAAATGCTATGTTTGTGGTAGATTTGGACATTTATCTAATCAATGCAAAACACAAACCAGTCAAGGATATGGAAAAGCTATTCAAAGGAATAATGTAACTTGTTATGAATGTAACACTATTGGGCATATTGCAAAATTTTGTAGAAGCAAGACTATACCGACGAACAATCAAGGATCTAATGAGAAAGTAAAAGAAAGGTAAAAAAAATAAAGAAAGAATTTTCAAAACAATGAATTAAGAAGAGAGATAAGAGACTTGATGAATTTTCATCTGCACTGGTAGAACAAAGTAATACTCCACCGGTAGGAGATTCTTCATCTAACTAAGGAATAATCCTTAGGGGGTATGGCAACAAGTTGACAATCATGCATTTTACCCTCGGTTGATGGTAAGAAGTTATATTTCTTCTTTACTAGTAGATGTGTTAAGATTTCACTTAACCAGCAAGCATTTAATGCATATTTTGAAGAACTTTCTGGTTATAAAGCACCGAAAAACCCTCATTTCAAACTACCAAGTATCCAAGCTTTTGAAGAGTGCAAAGAGAGAGAAAAGGCATTCTAAGGTGAAGCAGTAAGGTGTTTTTTGGCATTCAAATATTTCAAGTAAGAGGTATTTATATTTCAAAATGGCATCTTCATCTTCTATACCTGAGTTCATTGCAAACCCTATAGTGGTAGAGAACATTAAGTGCCCTAGACCTATATTTAAAATCATTCCCGAGATCACAAAGCAAGATGATTCCATCAGAGCTTTCTCTAAAATTCTGAAGGGAGTTGCTTTTGTCAAAGACCCGAGGATTTATATTCACTGCAACATAGAAAATTTAGGGTCTGATGATTTGAAGAACATATACAAGGATGTTATCACTGATGAACAAGGTCTGATTAAACTGAAGCATAAGATTGTAGGAGACTTAGGATTTGTTGAAATTCTGAACATCCCTGAATTTATGGATAAGATAGCTCATCTTGTACTAAGCAGAGTTCATGGGGAGTTTATGTGGCTAGACTCTGTTTTTAAAATCACTAAGGAAGTAATTAAGGTAGTTAATGGTTTACCCTCAACCGGTACTAGACCCAACAAAAAGAAGAAGATACCAAACAAGGGTGTTATGGACCTAACCGGAGCTACATTTGACAATAGATCTTTTAGGGTTAATGATATCACTGATGCAAATGTGAAATATGTGAGCATGGTATTTGGATACAGGGTTACACATGCAAATAGATTAAACTTTGCTTCTAGCTTATGTATTCATAGTGTATATGAGATGGTTAAGAACAATGCTAAAATTGACATCTATGAGTGGCTTAAGGATGAGCTAATAGATAACTTGAAGAAGATTAAGGATGATAAGAAGGGCACATTCCATTTTAGGAATCTATTTGTGTGTTTGATGCTTTACTTCACAAAGGAGATACCCAACATTGGTCACAAGGACTTTACATATGATATCCTAGTAGGTAAACAAATCAAGGAAGCTATTACTGGCATTGGTGCTAACAGTGATCACATGGTAAAATCCTATTTCAAAAAATTTCAAACCAAAATGTAGGCTAGAGGAAGGATACCATAGAGCATTGTGGATAAGTATGAGAAGAATTTTTTTTTTGTAATCAAAAGAGATGAAACATGGATGGAAGTTGTTACTCCTAGAACTATTTGGATAACAGAGATGGAAGGTTCCCTAGGTGCATCAAGAAGTATCTTAGCATAAGCCTCAAGAATACTCAGATCAACTTCATATCGTAGTGCTAAGACTTTTGAGAGTGTTGTTTTGATGCAAAAGAAGAGAAAAAGAAGAGAGAAATTTGTCAGAGATGCATCCAAGATGGCTAAGGAATTAAAAGAAAATGTGATGAACATAAGCGGTATTTCAGCTAGTGAACTGGAAGGACTAGAACCGGTATCCCATGTTTCATTGGTTGTCACCTCATATACAGATAGTGGTAAGGCAATAGAGTTTAAGAGAGTAGAAATGAAGAAGAGAAAACTTTCATCAGTACCTTCTCCTTATCCTAAAAAGGAAAGGACATTAAGGAAGAAGCAGCAGTCTATAAGGGAGCCTAAGAAGAAGCTAACTCCAAAGAAGAAACAACCTAAGGCATTGGATACCCTTACATCAAAGGAACTGGTAAATAAAATAACATAAGGTAATCTCAGTAATGTAAATAAACTTTATCATTCATTCAAGGATTATGATAAGGAGACTATAGAGGCTACTATTATTTTGCATCTTGACATCTACAAGAAAGTTTTGATTGAGGTTGTAGATGATCTGCCTAAAGACTTGTACATGAGATAAGAGGCTAAAAGAAAATCAGTTATGGAACTAGATAAAAAGTTAAAGGTTGAAGCATTGTTGGCTATTCACCTTGTAAATTCCAGAGAAGAAATTGATGAACTAATTGCTGAAGCCAACCAAAAAAAATTTGTGAGTGGTCACCGACAGGTCAACCTAATGGTTGGGAGAGTGAAAGAGATAGATGATGAAACTGCAGACAAATGGGACATATTTTTGTTGAAAAAGAAAAGAAAGAGGAAAGGGAGAGACAAAAAATGGATAAATATTTTGTGAAGGTATACCAAAAGGACAAAAGAAAAAGAAAAATTGGTAGTATACAAGTTATAAAGGTCATAGATAACCTTCCTCCACTAGCATAGGATACTCCACCAATAACTTCAGATACACCGATACATATAGACAGTCAACCGGATAAGGAGACTGAAGAAATAACACATGATGACATTAATCTGGATTCTGAAATTATTTTCACTATGAATGTTGATACACAAGATTTTAATATTGTTGTGGATAAGGATACCTCAAAAGTTAAGAAAACCGATGCTAAGAATATTGAGATCTCTGAGTCACCGATTGACACTGCTAACTCTCAGAACATTGAAATATCGGTAGAAGCTAAGAAGTCTGACACTGAGAAATCAGGATATGAAGAGGTACTTACATGGACTAAAAAAACAAGAGAAGCAAAAGTAATAACACAGAGTGAGAAACCGGCAGATACTGTAAATAAAGAGGAAACAATTGATGGAAACAAGGAGGAAATTGTCAAGGCAATTGGTCAAAAATCAATTGAAAGGAAAGTTATTTCTGAACCAAGCACATCCACTACTGATTTCCGACCTAGAAATGTGACTAATGTTCTTTTGGATTCTATAAGGAGGATAACTAAATGCAACACCTTGGCATTCAAGGATATTGATGATACACTACCTATTTTGCAGATGATTGCATCGACCTATAAGATAGATCATATTAAGGATTATTTAGGTAAACTGGACACATTGTCCAAATTTATTACTTCAAATGTTCTAACTGTAGATAAGGTGAATGAGGAAACTGTTAAAAAAAGAGTGAATAAAGAAAAAGGAGAATTATTTGAGAAGACTATCAAAGACTGTAATGAGCACATTGATTCCTTTTTACCAGTACTAAATTCAACAATTTTGGAGTATAAGAATTTGTATAAAGAAGCTTGCAAGCCTCACCACCCGACTGAAGATATTGATGAGGAAATTAAGAGAACACATAAGGAAATAGATGACATAGAAGATAATCTGATAGGTTCTTCAGAACTTACCTTTGTTTTTGAACAAGAAATGATAGTTTATGAGGAAAAGATTGAAAATTTGGAAAAAGAGAAAGCAAGGATACGGTTGAAGGCCCAGGAACTGAAAAACAAGCTTGGTCCTAAATTGGACAATCTTATAACTCAGCGGGTTGAGCTATCAAAGGCAATAATTTAAGGAGAATGGTCACCGAAGCAGCAAATGCATTATCTGGCCGACTTGATCCAATAGACAAAAACCATTATTTCTGACAATAAAAAATTCAAGCAGAGCTTAAAACTAATTTTGGTGGACATTTTTCAACTTGTACATAACTGGTTACAGGCTATGAGGTAGAACTCTTGTATTCTTTGATTCTTTTTGAGATCCTTTGTCATTGATGTCAAAGGGGGAGTAGTATGGAGACAAATTTATGAAAAATGCACAGAAGAAATCACTTACTCAGGGGGAGCACACTCTTTTTGGGGATAAGTTTTGGACTTCATTTTTGGACAACAGTTTTTGGATTTTTCTCATGAGTGTTGCCATCAATGACAAAGGGGGAGATTGTTGGCATTGTACACTCACATGAGAAGGGTTGATGTTGTCATTGATGGCAACCAACCGGTAATAGGTTGTATAGGTTCACAGACAACACAAAGATCATACACTGGCAGGCACATTCACCAATATTCAAATTACACCGACAATGAAGTATACCGACACTCAGGCCAATATGAGACAAAATTTTACTTATATGAATTGCATTGTAAATATAATTAATTATTTGTAAGTTGACATGATGTATTGTAAAGACTCATATATGTATTAGATCTTATTGGTCATTTTTGATATAGCATGGAGAGGAAATTATGTAATGGTATTATGTAGAAGATAGAAAAAGGATTTTCTCATAAGGCAGATAGGTTATGTGAGTGAATTTTATTCACCGGCAAGGTTTTTGGTTAAGGTTTCTGACAGAGCTTAAACCGATACTGAATCAAGTATTGCAGATGCTAATTTGAGTAGTACATTATCTTGGATTTAATTATCCATTTTGTAATCAGCGAGACTCTTATATTGAGCAGTGAGCTCTAGGTTGTTGGCCTTCCTGCATGTGCAAGCCCTTATTGTAATTAATATTTATTCATCTTGTCCAGTGAGTGAATATTGTGGGTCACAAATCCCACCGAGCTTTTTCCCTTACCAGGTTTCCTCGCCAAAATATATTGTGTTACGGTGTGCATTTATGTTGTCTCTGTTATTTCTCTTTACTGCACTATTGCTTGTTTACCGGTACATTAATTTGAGTTGCAAAGTTATAAATAAGTTCAAATATTCCATAAACTAGTTAGACACTAATTCACCCCCCCCTCTCAGTGTCTTTGGGACTGTCATTGCATCTAACACTAACTGCTCTGAATTTGAATTGTTTTTTGGCAAGAAACCATGGAATAAAGAGAGGAGCTCAAGATAGAGCAAGTTGATGCTAGAGAGAAGAAAAAGTGAGAAGAGAGATTAAGTGCAGAGAAGAATTTTGGCCTTAGAATTGTTTCTAAGAAAGTTGCAGAGTAAGTGAGTAGTAAAATCAATGAGAGGGTTTAATCGGCAATGATTGGGTACCGGTATAATTGTAGTTCAATAGTTAAGAAAACCGGTGAGGTTTGGTAGAGCAAAAGCAACATCCAAGTGTGACACAACGTGTAGTGAGACTGTGAAAGAGAGAGAGATAATAGAGGCCAAGAATCAGACAAAGAATTCTCACAACCGATAGTGTGAGATTCAGTGGAGGTTAAAATCTAGTCAACCGACAACAAGATATTTTCTCAAGGGTTGCAGAATTCATTTGCAACAAGACATATTAACTATATCTAAATTGTATTTCAATATACACCGCCAAGTTGGAGATTGGTGTAGGGGTTGGTGTTCCTTGGGTTGGTGTCCTAAATATTTATAGTACAATTCTTTACCTATGAGGTTGGATTTGATCAGTAGCCTCTAGCAGCTTTTCCAACCAAGGTTTTTCCCATTTTAGGTTTTCCTCATACATCTGGTGTTGTGAATTGCATTTGTGTGATTTATCTCCTTGTTTTTTCTTTTCTTCTTTATCGGCTTGATTGTTTAGTGCTTAAGTTAATAACTGGTATTCTGAAGTTGTTTTGAAAGGTCAACAAGTTTAGCAACCATTGATTCACCCCCCTCTTAGTGGTGCTGTATGTTCAACATGTCCACCCAAAGGAATGCCTCAATGTTCACAAACAATTGTTCCACTAGCCAGTCCATAACCAGCTCTGATACCACTTGATGCAGCCATAACTGGTAAAACCCTCAAAGAGAATCAACCGACTTATGCAGCAAGAGTAACACAATGAAAGCAACAAGAATACATAACAAGATCACATAAATAGTTCATATTATTGCTTTAAAACTTCCATCAATCATCTGGCAATTAACCAGTTACATGTAGGCTATCAACCAGTTACAGTCCAATCGAGACTCTAAGAATCAATCAGATCATAAAATGTGAATCTTAATCCTTATTCTCAATTCTAATTTCTTTGTCCCTATAAATGATTAAATAACATCATATTTATACCTACCAAAACATATTGGGATCGACCTCATAAGATTACATTTACCAATATAGGAAAATGAAACGTGTAATTAGGCCAACCCTAAGGATTAAAGGAATCTTTCCAGAAAATAACAACCATAAAGTGTGGTTCAGCAGGAAGGTTGACCACATGCCAAAGAACATTGGACAAGACCCAAGATAGATCCACATGCCAATAGTCACACGAGTATTGAAGGAAAACTAACCGGTAAGCACAAGAACTATCCCAAAACCTAGAAACAGTCAACCAGAAGCGATAACTGACTGAAAAAGAACCCAAATGAGCTGGAAATATGGAATTAAGCACATGAACCAACCTAGAAACAAAAAAAAGATCTTCCACAAAAGTAAAGCAACTACCAGTGCCAACTGCTAAGAACATAGAAAAAAATTAGATAAGAACAAAACTAAAAGGAAATATATTTGGTTGATAAAAGATTGCTCATCGATCGGGGATGATCCTACATCATATCCCCAAGTTGATTTATTCTCTGTCCTCTTCTTTAATAGGAGATTATCAAATACTCTTTTTAGAGCCACTAACCCTTTAGGGATTTTGTTTGTCTTCAACTATACTATTTTCATTCCCAAACATAGTGTCTATGACATCCACAACTTCTACAAAGGTATTCAAATCTATCTCTTCATCCTCATACTCATCTACATAATGGAGGAATCTTAGCAAATCATCATCATCATTTAACACTTGCCAATCACAAATATTGTTTGGGATTGATGGTCGGGTCTTCACTTCAACTTTTGAAATTTCAGCTAGGGTGATATCATCTTTTAAGGCAACATTTGCTAAGAAATTGGCCATAATGTTCTTATCCCTTTCTACCCATGTGAGATTAAAGACATATAAAAATTCAATGGAATCCCGAAAAACACCCCTATATTGTTTCAACCTTTTATTTTTTTAGGAGTATGCTGACCTAGTCTGAGATACGACTAATTATGAGTCTCCCCAAGCTAGTAGCATCTTAATCCCATACTTAATTTCCAAATTCAACCCCAGAAGCAAGGCCTCATATTCGGATACATTATTGGTGCATTCAAAAAATAACTCAAAGGAATACTTGAATGTCTTTCCACTAGGTGATACCAACATAATCCCTTCCCCTGAACCCTCTTTACTACAAGCTCCATCAAAATACATATGCCATAACCCTCCCTAGTTATTTTGGGCTTCATAACTTATAGATTCATTATTTTGCAAGAGTGGCTGGGCTGGTTCAATTTTGAAATTTTCCATGTCAATGTCACAAAAGCACACCATATTATTTGGGTCTATGTGCTCTATAATAGTCTCTGACCTAAACTCTCTTTCAAATTTTACATCTTGACCATTGATTGGAATAGTAGCATATGAAAGATTTAGTTGCACATTGCCACCTATTATCAGTGTTTTAAATGTGTTGGAAGTCTTGCCTCTTATCCTTAAAAGTCTATCAAAATTCATAAATTTGACCTTTTGTCTATGAGTTTATGGTTCTAAGGATTCAGGGTTTTTACATTTTCAAAACCATTTGAAGGATAAGCCTTTGTGTTGTAATATCCCCAAGTCTTTTATTTTTGCCCATTGCTTTTTCCGCTTAAGTGGAAGGGTCACTGCATTGTTGAAATGGGGCCATTTTAAGTCTAGGATTGGGTGAGTTTTAATTAATTTTGAAATATTTCACAGATTTCCTACATCCTAGGTCTTTCCTTTGTGACTATTGGGGTTCTTAAAGGCTAGATAAATTTCTTAAAATCAATGGTTGTCGCTGCACTACAATGGAGAACTACATGATGTTTATTCTTCGCGACCCAACAACAAACCACTAGCGGCGGGCTAAGTAGGCAGTTAAGGCAGAAGGTTAGTGAAGACGATGAAGTGACAGTGTATAAGTAATCAAGGACCCTAAAGATCAAGTGGTTGACTTGTAATCCAACGGTTGTCATTGAACCGCAATGGGAAAGTGCTCGACTTTTATTCATAGCAGATTAGTGACTGAATGGTGGACCCGACTGAAAGTAGGTGGCCCAAGTGTGTTAAAGAGTTGGTAAGTTAGAGAAATATTGATGGTTGTCATTGTACCACAAAGAGGAGATGCTCAAACTTTGACCTTTGTGGATGAACGACAAAGCGTGGGTGATTGATTAACTAATGGGCCCACTTTGAAAGCTAATATGGTTAACGAGCAAGTTAGTTCAGCATGATCCGACAATTGTCACTAAACCACAATGGGAAATGTTGGGACTCATTAAATTTTCTCAAGTTTTGAGGCCCACTTCAAAATTTTGCATTCGCATTTTCAGAAAGGCACCTAGTCTCATTCAGGTGGCCTAGTTAGAGAGAGGGTAAAATGGAGCCAATTGATTTTTAAAGGGTAAGGCTTGGGAAATGTGTCCTATACCTTTCATTTGGCCTATGAAGTGTGTTGAAACTTTCAGAATTCAGTTTGGATCAATTTATCAAGTACTCATTTCAAGGGGTGGGCTGAAAGTGCATTTTAGGTGCAAATGCAGATTTTATTAAGTGGCCTACTTTGAGCTCCTATTAATTTTTCCTACTTGCTCGTCATGATGAAATTAAAAGTGGATTGAATTATATGCATAAAAGTGTGCCTCTGTACAAAATTTCAAGTCTTTATGAATCCATTTGCTTAGTTTAGCAAGCTCAATCTGTTTGCAGTTTGTGTTGTTTGACAAGTCCTTATTTCGATAGCTAGTCAGAGCCTCACTTTGCATATTTGTAAAAGATGTCCTTGTGAATGTCATGTCTGACTATTTTTTCCAAGTTATTTCTTATATAAAAGACAAGCTATGTTTCAAATTTCAAGCTCCTGCCAATCCGTTTGATCAGTTTTCAAAAGGGTTTCTTGAGCCACCTTATTTAGTGTTCCGTACTTTCATTGTTGCATCAGTCAAAGTAGCTATTTTCATGAGCGAACCATTTGCACCCAGTCAACCTTTTGGTCGAACTGATTATTCTAAGTTTTGATTTGTACTTTAAGGTACCTATGCCTCAGATTTGAGGGTCTACGAAGATCGTTTGATATTTTTAAGAAAGACATCATGAGTTGCCTGCGCATTGACTTCATCAGGTCCGCAGTGCCGACAAAGCCAATTGGTCATATTTGACCATTAATATTTCTTCACTCGGGATTTGTCTTGAGAAACCGTTTGGTAAAGTTCATGTTTATATATCAGAGTACATGCCTGTAAATTTACAAAGTCCATAAAGGTGTTTTGACTAGTTTGAAAATTACGTCTTTGTGATTAAATGCAAAAATGTGGCACAAGCACTTGAAAGTCGCAAAACTCAGCTTGATGATCCAAAAATGGTGCAGATCAATTCTAGAGGTATTTTTAAGGTTCGTGAGGCATTTCAAAGGTCTGTTGCATGAAAATGAATTTTTTTTAGCCGGACCCACTTTGGGGCCCGACTTGGCTCATGCCCGTGCATTAATTTTATGGCGAAATGGACTTAAATTCATGGCAATGTATATCAATGTTAGCTCGACTGCAACTCGCCAGTAGGACAGTGAGAGCCGACTTAATTTGACTTGTTGTTTATGGATTAATGGATGTATATATTGCATGCTAGTTGTAAACCTCAAATAATTCATAGAGAGATTCTGAAAACTTGGAGGAGAGTCTTAAAACCAAGTTGGGTGTAGATGCAGTGCATCTTTGTCACCTCCATTTTTGAAAGAATGTGATAGGATTTATCATATCAAGGCAACAAATTTCATACATTATGCAATCTGTAGTAGCATTAGTGAATGTGATTGTTGTTGGTGTAAATAAATATTCATTTTGGATATTATTACACTTTACTTAAGTTAACTTAGGATAATGCATCTCTTCGTAGTTTGGATTTGAGACACTTAGGGAAGTGTGCACATAGGGATAGAGCTTGTAGGAGAAATTCCACCTTTTGTGGTCTTATTTTGTTGTTACACTCCACATTTGGTGGGTCATCCACCTCTTGTGGAATATTATATTATTTCTCCTACCTACCCCTATTATTTCTTACCTACCCTTGTTTCTCATTGAGCCACATGTCATAATTGTGTGCTCGTACATCCATATGGCCTTGCCTATATAAGAAGGCCTATATTCATTGTATTGGTTAATCCAGTTGATCATTTGCATATTGATGAGAATATAGTTTTGTTCTTGTCATTCTATTGTCTCTCCTTTTATGCTTTTCATTGTGCCCTTGATCTTGGCAAAATCCTACATGGTATCAGAGCTTATAGGGCTTCATTGATTAGTTTTTTGGAGACATTTTGGAGGCTTCAATTTTTGGATTTGGGGATCTTCATTTTTTGGGGGCGTCGTATAGCGATTTGGACATCACCGTTGAATCTGGGAGGCCGTTTCCATGAATTTCGACTATAAAGTCGACCTATTTTGGTGATAAATTTTTTTTCCCCATTTTGGCTATTATTGTACAGATTTCGAAATTTTTTTTAAATTATTTTTCAAAAAAAAAGGAGAAAAGAAAAAAAATTCGAAAAAAAAAGCGATCAAAAAATCAAAAAAATAAAAATAAAATATTGTTTTTTGGGGGTCCGCAAACCCCCCCCGTGCCATCCGTACCCTGCGTTGTTGCAGGTAGGACCGTCGCCGCCGTACCGCGCAACACGTTGTACCGCCGCTGACCTTGGCCCGTGCATCTGCAGACTCCCTGCCTGCCGGCCCTCTAGCACTGAAACCTCTCGTTGGCCCGGCCCTTCGGTGACCTGCAGACTCCCGCCGCCGGCCCTCCGGCACTGATGCCTCCCGCCGACCTGGCTCTCCGACGACCTGCAAGTGTCCCGCAGCCCTTCTCCTCCTGGCGACGCTTTCCTCCCCCTGGTGGTCCTCTAAACCAGTGGACCCACACCCACCATGTGGCAGGTGGCTACTGGCCCGTGGTCAACAACCGTACGCCCAATCACCACCACATCAACAGCCCAGTCAACTGCCCAATCACCGCACCACATCAGCAGTCCGTATGGTACGGACACCCAGTCAGCAGTGAGGTGAAGTTTTCGTGATGGTCATACGGCCATGAAATTTAAACCCATAAATTGCTGACATCAGCACCACATTAGCAGACTTTTGAAATTTTTTGACCCCCTCTTCATTGAGCTTTTCAGTTTTGTAGTTCAACTTTGAAAGGCCATATCTTGCTCATTTTTGCTCCTTTTTTGGTGCAATTTTTTTTGAAATGGGCTAAAATTTCATGATCTTCGCAGTGGTGTGGTTATTTTCTGATTTTGGTGCATAGGTTTTTTAGAATTTCTGGATTCTCTTAGTTGTACCTGTCCAATCCTCAATTCCACAACTTCAAAGGCCTTGTTTGAGCTCATACGACCTCCTTTTCAAGTGCCATTTTTTTTGAAAGTGCATTTTTTTTCATCTACTTTCATAATCTATGATTAGATTTTAGAGATTTTGAGTGGAAGTTGTACTTTTAGATATTGGTCTTATTTGGTCTATTAGGTACTTGTAAAGTGCTTGGATCTTAGTTTAGATCTCTTGCATTATTAGTTTGAGTCTCTTTTGGCCTTATTGAGGCAATTGTAAAATTGTAATCAGAAGCCCACTTTGCCATTTTTTGCAAGTGGCCCATTGTATATGCACTAATTATAAAGTGTCAAATCATCACTTTTGGGGGGGTTCTTTGATTGAGTGAATTTGGGGGGGTTTCTTGTGTGATTGTGCCTCTCTTTGTGCTCTTTCATTTTTGTTGCAATGAGTCCTCATAAATTTCCACCTTTAACTCCACATAATTATGCATCATGGAAAATTAAAGTATAGAGTAAATTAATGGAAAAGGGTCTCACGCATTACATAGATGGAACAATAGCAGCACTACCTAATCCTAAGGTTGATCCTAATTCTCAGTTAGAATGGCTCACAAAGAATTGCATGGCTCTTGGAACTTTGCACAAGTATGTATCAGATGACCTCATTTTTCACATTGAGAAGTGTACAACAATCAAGGAGGCTTGGGATATGTTTCAGAAATTGTATGGTCAAGTTGATGAAATCAGAGGTTACAAAATTTACAATGAGCTCACCAACTTGGATCCCAAGATTATGTCACCAAAGCAAATGAGCTAAGAGCAAAGCTTAAGGATTGTGGAATTGACAAAAAGGATGCTCAGTTGATATTCAACTTGTTGGACAAGCTTGCACCAGAATATGCAGCATTTGTGTCTAGCTTCCAAACTCATCGTTTGATAGTGGGGAGTTCCTATGTTATGCCTTTATTTGATGCTTTCATAGAAATGTTGATATTGGAACAATCTAAGTTGTTGAACATGGGGCTTCTCAAGTCTTCAAAGTCCAAGGCTTTGGTGGCTAATTGAGGGAATCAAGGAAGTCAAGGCAAAGATTCCAACAAGAAGAAGAAGCAATCCAAGTCTAAGCCACACCAGGAAAAAGGACAATCATCCTCTCCATCACAAGGCAATTTTTCATCCTCTTCCAAGAAGGGGACACCACCTAAGAAGGATAAACCAACTTGTGCATATTGCAAGAAGTATGGTCATGATGAGCATCGATGCCACGCAAAGCAAGTTGATGAGTTAACTAATCTTCTTAAGAAAAACAACATCAACTTGCCATCCACCTACACAAAGAAGGATTCATATCCTTCCTCTTCCTCATAGTCTAAGGGAAAAGGGAAAGCATTTGTGGCTACAACAGGTTCTTCACAGCAATGGATACTTGACTCGGGTGCCTCATATCACATGGGTTCTACAAAGGAACAGTTTTCTTCATTAGAGCCATCTAAGGTACCTCACATTTACATAGGTGATGATACACAAATAGAGGTTGAAGGGAAAGGTTCAGTTGACATGGATGATGGAACATTTGAGAATGTTCTCTATGTTCCTAACTTGTCTACCAACCTTCTCTCTATCTACCAAATCACTCACTATGGGAATGGGAAAAAGGTTGAGTTTACACCAGATTCAGTTGTGGTTAAGGAACTTGATGATGATGCCTTGGTAGTAGTGGGACAAGTCAATGACAAGTCAAGGCTTTACTCATTCTCCCACTTTGTGCCAAGTTCACCTTCTAGGGCCTTGCTTACTCATTCAAATTCAGAAAGTAAGCTATGGCATGAGCGGTTTGGTCACCTCAACTACTGCTATCTTCATCAGCTCAGCACTAAAGACATGGTCATAGGTCTACCTCGAATTAATTTTTTAGAGGGTGTATGTTCAGGTTGTTCCATGGGCAAGCATCTTGAGGAGAAGTTTGATAAGGGGAAAGCTTGGAGAGATTTGGAAGTTTTTCAACTTGTTCACAGCGATGTAGCAGGTCCATTTCCAACACCTTCATTTAGCAAGGCCCGCTATGTCCTCACCTTCATTGATGACTACTCCCGCTTCACTTGAGTCTACTTTCTTATTCATAAGAGTGAAGAATTTGACAAATTTTAGGACTTCAAGACTCGTGTGGAGAAGCAATTAGGGAAAGTGGTCAAGATTCTTTGCACAAATAATGGAAGGGAATATGTGAACAAAAGACTTGAGGATTTTTGTACATTTGAGGGGATTGATCTTCAGCATTCTATCGCATACACTCCACAACAGAACAGGGTTGCAGAATGCAAGAATAGAACTCTCAAATAAATGGCTAGTTGTATGATACATGCATGTTCTCTTGATCTCGGTTTTTGGGCGGAGGCTATCAGTTGTGCCACACACATCCAGAATCGGGTTCCTCACAAAGCTTTGCAAGGTATTACTCCTTTTGAGGCTTGGGCTGGTAGGAAACTGATTGTGAGACATTTCAAAGTCTTTGGGTGTCCAGCATGGGCTCGCATACCTCCGCAAAAATGCAAGGCATTGGAACCTCAGAGTCGGCCTTGCATATTTGTTGGATATCCTGAGGGTGTTAAGGCATATAGATTGATGGATCCTGAGACACATGAGGTATTCATTGAGAGGAGTGTTCACTTTGAGGAAAGCTCTCCTAGCTTAGCCTCTCTACCTCCTCCACCTTCATCCATTGTGGATAGTGATGTTAGTGATTCAAATGATGAGACTCCTTCAACTCTGACTCGCAGGGTTACACCTCTGCAGGGTCCACTTGCAGTTGAGGAGCCTCATTCTCCACCTCCACCTAGACCTCGTTGGGCTTGACAAACACTTGAGTCTACGGGTTCTCTTGTTGGGGATCCTTCAGATACATGGAGAACTCGATCACAGCATCAGGATCTACCACATGCATTCATTGCTACCACTTCCGATCCACAGACATTTAGGGAAGCATCAGGGGTTCCTGAGTGGGACCAAGCTATGAAGGAAGAGTATAGTTCCTTGATGAGGAACAACACATGGGATTTAGTCCATCTCCCTAAGGGGAGAAAGATGGTTCGATGTAAGTGGATCTATCAGACCAAGTTTGCAGCAGATGGTAGTGTGGATAAGTATAAGGCTCGGCTTGTTGCGAAATGTTTCTCTCAGGTTGCAGGTGTTGACTATACTGAGACCTTTGCACCCGTAGCCAAGATGAACTCCATTCATTTGACACTTGCTATTGCTATAGCTCATGGTTGGGCTGTACATCAGATGGATGTAAAGAGTGCTTTTCTTCATGGTGATCTTGATGAGGAGATTTATATGGAGCAGCCACAGGGTTTCATCTAGGATACTTCCTTGGTTTGCAGACTAAGGAAATCTCTCTATGGCCTTAAGCAGGCCCCCAGGGCTTGGTACACCAAGATGGATTCCTTTCTTCTCTCCGCAGGGTTCACTAGGTATCATTCTGATCTGAATGTCTACATTTTGCGACAGGATGACTCTCACTTGGTACTTGTGCTCTATGTTGATGACTTGATCATTACAGGGAGTACCACATCCATCATTAGCAGGGTCAAATCTGCTTTGCATGACAGATTTGCTATGACTGACTTGGGTCTTTTGCACTACTTTCTCGGGATAGAGATTTCACAGTCATCTTCCAGGATTACACTATCGCAGCCCAAGTATGCTCTTGATCTACTTGCACGCTTTCATATGGCTGATTGTAAGCCTGCCCCGACTCCCTTTCTTTCAGGAGTCAAGCTTGAGGCTCAGTGTTCTTCTCCACCAATTGATGCTACTTTGTATCGTCATCTTGTGGGTAGTCTCATCTAGTTGACCCATACACGCCTTGATATTTTATTTGCAGTTGGCATGGTTTCCCACTTCATGCAAGAACCACATGAGCTTCATTGGAAAGCTGCCAAATGCATCCTTCATTACATCTAGGGTACACATCACTATGGGATTCACTATGTAGTAGGCACAGGACTTCGCTTGGTTGGTTACACAAACTTCGATTGGGCTGGCGATCTTGATGATCGTAAGTCTACTTCCGGTTACAGTTTTCACCTTGGTTTGGGCCCCATTTGTTGGCAGAGCAAGAAGCAACATGCTATTGCTCTCTCTTCGACTGAGGCTGAGTATCGAGGTGCTATTAATGCAGCAACTGAGACCATTTGGCTCCGGTAGATTCTCATAGAGTTTGGATTCACCACTCCATGGCTGACATTTCTACATTGCGACAATCAGAGTGCTATTGCCATCTTGAAGAACCCGGTCTAGCACCAGCGGACCAAACACATCGAGATTCATATGCATTATATCTGAGAGCTCATTTAGGAGTAGGTCATTGACTTGCAGTATTGTCCTACAGCGGAGCAGGTTGCTGACATATTCACCAAACCTTTCACCGAGAGTAAGTTCCAGTAGTTGTGAGCTCTCTTGGGGGTGCGGGATGTGTCATTAAGGGGGGTCAGCTAACTTCTCCTTCCTCTCTTATGGGGGGGACTTTTTCCTCTTTGAGGTTTTGTCCATCTTCTTTGAGAGTCTTTTGTACATTCATCTCTCTTTTGGGTGGGAGTTTTTTTCCCACTGGGTTTTCTCCCTTTCTCCATTTGTGAGAGATTGCATTGCATGGTTTTGCTTGCATTTGCATATTGTACATTGGTACCTATCATGGCCTAGTAGCCGGGACCCATCTTGCATTGTTGACTTGAGTCTTCATTCCCCTAAGTTGTACTTAAGGGGGGGTGTTGGTGTAAATAAATATTCATTTTGGATATTATTACACTTTACTTAAGTTAACTTAGGATAATGCATCTCTTCATAGTTTGGATTTGAGACACTTAGGGAAGTGTGCACATAGGGATAGAGCTTGTAGGAGAAATTCCACCTTTTGTGGTCTCATTTTGCTGTTACACTCCACATTCGGTAGGTCATCCACCTCTTATGGAATATTATATTATTTCTCCTACCT
Organism: Cryptomeria japonica; assembly: GCF_030272615.1. Taxonomy (NCBI): domain Eukaryota; kingdom Viridiplantae; phylum Streptophyta; class Pinopsida; order Cupressales; family Cupressaceae; genus Cryptomeria; species Cryptomeria japonica. Next base: position 446,411,341 of record NC_081413.1, on the reverse strand, counting down.
ACCCCTAGTATTTCTTACCTACCCTTGTTTCTCATTGAGCCACATGTCATAATTGTGTACTCGTACATCCATATAGCCTTGCCTATATAAGCAGGTCTATATTCATTGTATTGGTTAATCCAGTTGATCATTTGCATATTGATGAGAATATAGTTTTGTTCTTGTCATTCTATTGTCTCTCCTTTTATGCTTTTCATTGTGCCCTTGATCTTGGCAAAATCCTACAATTGTAAAGTGCAGAAGTGTAAAACCCCCTCCTTTAGCGTGGATGAGTAGACTCCAACAAATGCACATTGGCAAGACTAGAGCTATCATCTCCCTTGTTGCACATGAGTTGTTTTTGAAGTGCATATTGTAAATGAGGAACGTGGGAGCTAGGAAAGGTTTGATAAACCTTAAACTTAATGAAATGACAGTTGCAGACCAGGACTCCCCCTCACGTGATGGTTGTTAAAAGACTGAGGCATAAACCCCAAGGTGAAATGCAATTGGCAAGGTGCAACATACTCCTCCCTCACGTGCTATGGTTGGGTAGCAAAACATGAAACGTTTTTTAGAAAATGCCTTTGGTTGGTGTAAAGCCCAAATTCTACAACCTTTCCAGCATCCTCTCCCCACGTGGAATCTAGTGAAGTGGGTGTGAAGGCTGAAATCAAACACTCCAAGGTAAAATGCAAATGGTAGGTGTAAAGCATGACTATTCAGAAAATGCATTGGCAGGTTTGAAGTGCCAATTTCCCCTCCCCTCTATGTGGGTCATTGATGTTAAAAGGCAGAGACAGTCCACCAAATGCACTTAGTAGGCGAAATGAGGTAAAAGGCTGATAAAACTCTCAAGCAAAATGCAATGGAGTTGCAGACATCGAACTTCAAACAAATTATAAATGGTAAGTGTGAAACCGGTCCTTCCCTATATGGTGTGGAGCAAATTCCCCTTTGTTGTGGTATGGGTAAAGGCAAAAGAAATTTTAAAACTATGCAATGGAAGGTGCAAAGCTAGTCTCCTCCTGCTATGCCTAGCGAATGAAAAACGTAAGGAAAGCTTTAGCCAATGCACATTGTTAGGTGGAAATTTGAGAACTCATGCCTTCTGCCAGTCCTCCCTCCTCTATGTAGTGGTAATGGAGGGGGGCATTAATAAATCTTTCAATCAAATTCAAAGGCACCATTAAAACTTAGGTAAAACCTTCAAAAAGTGCATTTCTGGGCAAAACCATTTATCCCACATTCACTGGGGAATGGAAGTTTGTGATATTTAAAAGTAAGGCTTCACACAAGTATAGTGTTAAAGCCTCAAGGGCTTTGAAGAATGGTGCCAGTTGGGCACCCAATGGACCCCACGCATGCGAGTGCATTTCTCGAGGCAACTAAGGAGGCCAAGTGGCAACTAGGTGGACCCCACCCACGTATGTACGATTCTTGAGGCAAATTTTGTAGTGAAAGGGTGACTTAACTAGTGAGAAAGTTTGTAGCAGATCGACGGTGCGTGCAGTTTCGTGAGATGAAGATGCTCGAAGAATAACCATCACGAAATGGCGAAAAGCATGTGTGGAAAAGCGAAGGATTAAAGATCATGTAGGTTCATCGAGATCCGATGACCCATGTTTTTTTGCATGCTGAAGATGCATGCCCATTACCCTTTCCAAAATGGCAAAAGGTGATGTGGCAGGTCCAAGTGGTAGGTGAGCTCATGGGTCCCACTGACGTGTTGATGACATGGCATACAGGTGGTGATGATAGAATAGTCCAGTGGCGTATAGGTGGTGATGATTTGGTTGTCCAAGTGGCGAATCAGTGAGGTGTCATCCTAGTGGACCCCATCAACAAATTATAGGCTACCATGTGGTAGGGCATCAGGCCAAGAAAATGGTGAAAAATTAAAGTTAAATTGCATAGTTAAAACTATAGGGAAAATTCAAAAATTTAAATGATGGCCTACGCTAAAGGATTAATTTGCCCAAAAGTTAATTTTTGGCCAAATATGAAAGTATTATACATCATTGGAAATCTTGTGGAATGAGGAATGCAATTATGAAGTTTGTTTCAACAAAAAGTAGATATTTCGAGAGTAGATTCCATAGGAAGGAGATGAAATTCAGTTAGGGTAAGAAGACACCTGGCTTGTTCTAATGAAATCTGATCTTTTTCCCTCCTCTTATTATTCTCATTCCTTCTCAATTGTAAGGGTTCGAAAATTTTGGAGGAAGTGCTCCAGATTTCATGGCTTCGAGTTCTGAATTTCTTGACCCAAATTTCTAAAATTCTATGGATCTTTTTAGGGTATAGAGGTTACATTGTAGTATTGTAGATTGTTTTCTAGTTGCAGGTCTTACTTGTGTCAAGCATGAGTAAATTCCACATAATATTGCCTCTAGGCATGTATTTCATTGTTATAAATTGAATCCTCAAGGAGGATGGAATTTGTCAATTTCAAGGAGATTGTGTGATTGTTTGTACATATCCTTCAATGAAGGTTTTTAATTATGTAATCAGTCATGAATAAATGGAATATGTCTCCCAGATCTGATAATTTTGTGAATGAATCAGGTAATGCATTAGTATAAGGTATTGATGCAGGAATGTCTTGTAAGGAAGACAAATTTGTAGCTAGGATACACATTTATAGTTTTGTGTGTGACTCCATGCCCAATGAACAAGGCACTGGGTTTTTGAAAGATTTGGGGATAGTTTCAGATTTACAAATTTAAAGAAAAATCTATTTCCCTTTATGTTTAGGGGTTTGTGTTCTATTCATTCCAAGCTTTGTTTCATCCATTATTTGTACAAGATTTAGCCAATCTGTATGTGTTTTCTAATTTGTTGAGCTTGTGGAATGATCTATTTGTTGATTGTTGATGTAGTCAAATGTCTATAACTATTGTAATTAATGCATCAAAAGGGTGTCCCCCCCCTAGGTCTAGCAGAACCTAAAGTGCAGGAGGATCAATTAGGGTCCTATGTTATGTTGTCCAAGTCCTAATATGTTTCATAGATTGAAATTGGCCATTTCATAGAAGGATTGCAAGTGAACTTGGGTTAACCAGATTTGATGAACAACAGGAAAGCTCTTGACTTTTATTGATGGCAGATAAACGACTAAAATAGAATTACTCAGAAGAAGCCTTTCTGGTCCATTGGAGCCAAAATTTGAAATTTCAAAAGGATAAATTCCAGAATTGTGTGGCTTTATTGACAGTAATCAATGCTCAAGTGTCACTATAATCCCTTCATAAAGCCATTGTTCTAGAATTTAAAATTTCAAAAGGGCATTCAAAGAGATTTGCAGAGAATAGGTGCACGGTCTGCGATTTCTTAGGCAACAAGTAAGTTTTTTCTGCGACTGTTTTTTGTAACTCTTGTCAGTGTAGTGTTCTTGTTTGTGTGGTGTTATTTGGTGCTTGAAAATTTAAAAGAGGTTTTTGAATAGCAATTGAAGTAAGGATAGTTTTAAGATGGCACCACAAAGGGAATTCAAGGGAAAGGTAGATTATCACAAAAGGGCTATATGTGATGAATTTTTAGAACAATTGGGTCAATCTACCAATAGTGCAACCAAAATGAAAGAACTTGTGCCCAAATCTCCTCGCCTGAGGATTGGCAATGGTTATACGATAAGGGGTATTGTCTTAGGGATGCTCAGATAGGTATGACAGGTCTAGGTTTGTTCAGAGTAGGATATGGTCAGTGAAATTCACCTTCCCCTATAAACAGTATATGGGAGTTAGATGTTGGAAATATTGTTATCCCTGGAGTATTCATGGACCTTGATTGGTTAGCCCAAATTGCCAAAAAGTATGACCCTTTCACTAAGACTGTGAGAAATGTAAATGGGGGACCTTAATTGAAATCAATGATGATGAATTCAGAAAATTTTTCAAGCTGAGTGAGGTCTCAAACTACTTGGAGCCCATTGATTTTGAGATGCTTAAGAAGCTCTATGATGCATAAAGGGATCACCTTAGGAGTGGATCATTGAAAGAATTCTTTGCAAAGATAGGAGGATTAATATTGGTAGGTCCTAGCACCATGGAGCCTTTCACGATGAATTTATTTACTTTAAGGGCTAAGGGTATATACTGGTCAAATATGTCAAATTATTGGGGAAGATGCAGAGAGTGCCATGCCAACCCATTATATGCTTATGATGGCACAAATTTTGAACCCATCTTTAGTAGTGACATATGATTTTGCACCCTACCTTAGAGATGCCATTCATGAAGGCCTAATTGGGATAAATAATGCTAAGGTAGATAGACCTTTTGGTTGGTACTCCTCTTTGATTCACATGTTCTTGTTTAAAGGTGATGAATATTTTGCAAATGACATGGACCTTTTAAGGGAGAAGGATGTAGAAGATATGTCTGTTCAGCTATGGAGTATAGATTTGTCCTAGGGTAGGAAGGATGCAAGTTACTTGAAATTTGATATATGCTTTGCATCTAGGCTCAGAATCCTTTTATACCAAGAGAACCCTAGGATTCCTAAGGCCCTCTTGAATTCCTTAGACCCAACGAGTTTTCTAAAAATATTAAGATTGTGCACAACTGGGGTGATATCATCTTGTACCCAGTTTCTACTATTTTTAGAGTATATGGTTTTAGGGAAACCCCATATCTGCTTCCTTACCAGGTCCCTTTGTGTTAGGACCTGGAGGCAACTGAGAGGGAGGGGAGGTGAATCAGTTGTCTACAAATTTCAATCCAAATATAACTTAATGAAACTTGATACTTAATACCAATAAACCAAACTTAACGTCGGTAGATAAACTAGCAGTTAATATTAATATCGGTGAAATTCAATGTATATAACAGAAAGAGAAACACCACCCACAACACATAACATAGAGATTTGTACGTGGAAACCCTATAAGGGGAAAAACCAGGGTGGGAAACCTTACCCATAATTAGATGATACTATTGCAGATAGTATGTGTATACAAATGGGGTCTGCACATGCAGAAAGGACAACCACCTAGAGCTCACTTCTCAATCACAAAATATGAGTCACACTAACTACAATTGGATGATTAAATCCAATGATAATGTACTACTCAAAGTAGCATCTCCAATGTTCGATTTAGTACCAGTTAAGCTCTGATAATCACTTTCAAACCTTCCTTGAACCTTCTTTATGGTCTTCTCATATGATCTTCAATATTCTCACATACCATATTACAATGCCATAACCATATACTGTCTCACTATCTTATTTCTTTATCCCATAAATGAGATCTTACATATATACCAAAACCTAAGACCAAATGTGTAGGTCAACTCACTAATATTACAATTAAATCAATTACAGATAAGTCAAGATGTGATGCATCATGTCGACTCAATAAAATTACAACAATATCCAATTAATTAAATCATCTTCATAACATGTTGTACTGATCTGGAATAGATAATGCATGTCGGTCCATAACTTAGACCAATTTGCCAGTAACAAAAAATATGTCAACCCGTTTAGACCAATAACTAAAGTACCAAAACCAAGTTTCCAAACCATGTGTTTGACATAACCAAGTGATCTCCAAATGATAACTGGTCATCCTCAGTGTCAGTGAATAATATAAGCTACCGTTGAGTGATGTACCGATGATTGTGCATAAGTCACTAAACTTGCCAGTGAACATAATGTGTCGGTTCAACATAACCAAAGATCTCCAAAAGGATAAGTGTTGACATCAATGACAAAACCAATGCAACACATCCATAATACCAACACTTTGAAGATAGGCATTGCTGAGATTTTGAGGCAAATTGGAGGCCTACAAGAAGTGGAGTTAACAGACAAAGGAAGGGGGACAATTTTCCCAACAATCACCATGGCACATCAATTTGTGGTCACCAAGGGTGGCTGGTTACATTTTGAGAGTTTTCTTCTGCCATACAGGTTATTAACTACAGTTGCTAGGTTTGTCGATCTAGAGGACTTATTTAACGACATGTTCAGGAAGAAAGTCAGGTGTGGAGGTAGAATTCATCAATTTCACTTTCCAAAAGACCTAATAAGGAATGAATTCAACTTGGATGAGAAAGAAATATGAAAAGAAAAATGGTTGGCATTCAAGAAGACCCTTGATTTTGTCCAACATTTTGACAAGAACTATGATCCCTTAAGCAATTTTTACCCTTTTGAAGAGAAGATTAAGTTTTTGGTGGTCTATTTTGAGGATGCAATGCAGGCCTTAAATGAGAAGAAGGATGTTGTAATAAAAGCAGACCCTGAGAAAGCAAAACTAATTTTAGCTAAGCCTTTTTTTGCCAAGGTGGTTCCCCTGGGTGAGTATGTGATGTACAAAAGGTTAGGGTATAATGTAGTGATGCCTAGGAAAGATGAGCCCTCCACCTCAAAAGGAAAAAGGCCAATAGAGGATGTTAGTGAATCACAAGCCTCCCCAAAAAGGAAAAGGTTAGGAAAAGAAACATAGTCAAGTGAGTACTTGTATTCTCCTTCTCAATCTCCATTACTCATAGGAGATGAGCATGGAGTAGCTGAATAATTGTTGCAATTGGGAAGCCTTGGAGAGATAGCATGCACATACAGAGAACTACAAGAAGGAATCCCAGAAGAGCTAGCAGGTGCCAAAATGGACCAAACTGTTGAAGAGTTTGCAGGTAGAGAACTGGACCGTCTCATTAAGTAGGCCAATGATGAATTTTTGGTGGATGATAGCTTTGTTAAAACATGAGAATTTTTATAATTTGTTTGGAGAAAACATATTGGGTAGTTCAAAGAAAGGTGTGAAAAGGGGAAAGTTGAAAAACCCCACAAAGATGCATGTTATGTTGAAGAAGAAATAAAGAAACAAATGCTAAGATAATTTGAGGCAATTACCCCTGAGCAAGGGAGGAAATTGATTGCCGATGCTAGAGTTTTGATTCTTCCTGAATGGGACATTGTTGATGCATTAATTTTTGATGCAGTTAGAAAAGAAACCAAGCCTCTAGAAGGGATGACATACAATAATCACCATGCGGCCCTTGTTATTTGATCACTAAAGAGGGAAGAAAACAAAGGGAGGAAAGACTCATTGGAGTCAAGCTATTCAAGAAGTATGATTGTAAAAAGAGTTAAGGATACAAGGGTGGTAGAAGCTGCCAACACAACTCTAGAATCTACCAAATTTAGTGTGGTAGTGGCTAAGAAAGAAGCCAATGAGAAAGCTGATCTCTAAGTGAAGTTAGAGGTAGTGCTAAAATCTTACAACGAAACCAAGCTTGAGATAGCACGTAAGGACAACACCATTGCAGAATTGAAGAGTCAGTTGGGAGGACAACATCAAAAGGGTGAGTCCTCCAATCTGATGATTGCCTCTTCTCCTGCCAAAGGCCCTCCTACCAACCTAATAATTGAATTCCCTCCTTCTCCCATGACTCCTGGTTTTCAACCAGCTGAAAACATCCAAGATGAGATGGAGAGATTAAAGCAATCCCAAGCAATTTTTGCAAATAAGTATGAGGAGAAGATTAGGGGTACGATTTTGAAGTTTACTGATATAGTTGGGGCATCAATTGGGTATATTTATATGAAAAGAATTTTGAATATTTTGAATTATTTGAAAGAGGGTAAGGCTATTTTGGAGCCAATTCTGGAATAATGGATTGCCAAGGGGCTTGATTTAGAACTCATGTACTTATCTCAAGAGGAGGCGGGTGTTGATACCACTATTAAAGCCACTTATGAGTTGCTAATGGTATGTCTAGGTTAGAAGAGGAAAGAGTTAATATATAAAGAAAGAAAAACCTCTATAGAAAAGAATATGCAAATCGGAAGTTTGAATTGTTCCCTAGAGGGTTTGTTAGTAAAGAGAAATTGAAAGATAAACATGTATGGCTTGGTAAGTTAGGACATAAGCTGTCACGAAGAATAAATGGCATCATTAATATAGATGATACTTCCTTGTTCATTCAAACCATTGAGAAGATTGAAAAAATAAAATCACACTTTGGTTTTTTGGAAAAGGAAGTCAAATAGTTGAAGGAGATGTGGAAAGGTTTAAATAAGTTGACAAAGAAAATTATTAGTTTATCTTGGCCGAATGATGATACTTTCAAAGAATGGGAAGATAAATATGTGATGAAAGAAATAGAGGCTTAGGAAGAATCAACTAATGCTATAGCAAGTGATAACCCCTAGACAACTAGAAGTAGTTAGCCCTTGTAACATATTATTTTTGGACAATCAGACTTTTGAAAAATTGAAGACACCTAGTGCTTGACTTGTGAATACTGAGAAGTCAATTGGCCTTTCTCCAGCTAGTTAACTAATCGGTTTTGCTCCTATTTTCATTTATAAACAATGTAACCTTTTTTGGGGAGAATTATGGTTAGAACAAGAATATTTTCTAGGGAAGTCCAAAGCTTGTTGCATCTGTCTCTCTATAAATGGATACCAGGACTACTTAGAAAATCATCACAAGAATTTTGTAAAAAGCCTCTGGCAAAATGTATTTAGGCTTTCATTTTGCATTTTGTGGAATCATTCTATGTTTATTGTAGAACTTTGATGAGATAATATTAATATACTAATCATAATGTTTTGAGCCCGGATTTATGTTGTCTTCGTGCTTGTGTGTTTGATTGTCATTTTGATTTAATGATCTAGGATTGTTTAATCAAATGGTTTGTAAAGCAAATTATGAGAATGTCTTAGGTTTTTCCCTCAAGGAAGGAAATTAAATATAATTAATTCCTTTTTGTTGATAATCAGTAACTCTACATGAATTGGATGACTGGGTCTAGCATGGATTGATAATTCTATATATATCAGGCATATATAGATCTGATAAATCAAGGTGATGATGTGTATACGAATTTATGTTGTCAATCTTCTCTTTAATTCTAAATGAATCTGAAGCCTGAATAAGGCACTAGTACAGCTTCTTGAAGTTTATGACCTTCCAGGTGATCAATTATAATGAAGATGAATCTTTCATTTGTGTTTCGTTGCATTTAAAGTGAGAAGGTTTACATAAATTTGCACTAGTTTTCTGTAAGTCATCAAGTAAAATCATGATAGAGTAATCATAAAAGGTATACCCACCTAAGCTTTGTTGAAGCTTTAAGTGTAGGAGGTTTCTTCGTAAACCTTGTCAATTGTTGTCTTGTGTTTCTATTCTTTTTTTTCTCTTCATATCTGACCGAGGCTTGAAAATCCTATAGTGAAAACAAAATAATCAAAAATTGAGAACAACAAAAATGGTGACTCTACTAGGGAGAGTCATAGTATAAGTTTATGTTGCAGATCAGTGTTTGTATCACCCAGAATTTACCCGCATTTGTGTTTACCTATGTCCTCATAACAGGTTGGCATATCCCTGTGTTTTTTCAATGTTCTCTCTAAAAATAGCATTCTCATTCTGTTATCTCCTGTGAGTGATCTGTCCAGTTAATATTTTTCTAAATTCCCAATTGGGTGGCGACTCTGATAAAAAAAATAAAACAACCTGTGCTCTTAACAAACTAAAAGTCATTTTAAGGAAGCACATACAATGCAGAGAGGAAGGAACACAAGGTCTTACATGAGGAAGAGTCCTCAAGAGAAGTTGTAAGAAGGACTACTTGAACCTACCCGGAAAGGCCAAAGAAGAACAGCTACACATGAGCCAGTTAATGCTGCATGGATACAAAAAGGTATCCATATGGGAAGTCCTCTGAAAGACCCATAAGTGCAAATTCTAATACTTATTCTCATGAATCTAAGCAAGATATTTTGGGTTTTCATATGGGCCTATTTGGCGATAGCGAGGATGTCCAAATGTTTCATCAAGGAGTTTCTCATACTGGTACTTTTGGGAGAGACAAAAGTAGTTCCAATATTAGGATGGATTCTATACCATAAACTATAGATGGAAATGTTAGTTTGATTAATATTGTTCAAGTCCACATATCAGACTTAGAAGAAATTTTCTCAGATCTAGATGAAGTCTCCCAAAAAATTGAGGTTCTTAATAAAAGGGTTCATCAGCTAATCTCCTTAAGAACACTAAAGGAAATGAACAAAGAGAATGATATTAAGGCCAAACCCATTGAGAGAGATAGGTTATTGAGACATACTGCAAATCTTCAGCTATTCACCCAAGAAGAACCTTGTGAGATTTTGCCAAGATCAATAGGCAATGGAAAGAACAAATAAGAGAGAACAAAATATATGATAGAAATAAATTGTATTCTATCAAGATGAAAATACTGATCAACTAGATCATCAAGTGATACATACAATGAATATGAGCTTGCTTATATAGGCAAGGCTATATGGATATGCGAGCACACAAACATGACATGTGGCTCAATAAGAAACAAGGGTAGGTAGGAAATAGTTGTGGGTAGGTAGGAGAAACAATATAATATTCCACATGAGGTGGATCACCCACTGAATGTGGAGTGTAACAACAAGATCACACCATAAAAGGTGGAAATTCTCCTACACACACTATCCCAATATGGCACAAACACCCAAGTGTCTCATACCCATACTACTATGAAATGCATTTCCTAAGTAAACTTAAGTAAGGTGTAATAATATCCATGATGGATAATTATTTACAGCAACAACCCCCCTTAAGTGAAACTTAGGGGAATGCACTTAAGTCTACAATGCAACTATGTAATGCAAGATGGGTCCCGGCTACGAGGCCATGTTAGGTACCCATGTACAAATGCAAATGCATGAAAACCAATGCAAGGAAATCTCTCACAAAGTAGGGAAAGAGAGGAAAACCCAATAGGAAAAAACCCTCCCCCAAAAGAGAGATGATGAAAGCACATAATACTCTCAATGATGAATGAGAAGAACAAAACGGCATGTGAGGAAAAAGTCCCCCCCATATGAGAGAAGAAGAAGAGAGACTAGGAAGCCTCCCCTCAATCTGGAAACTGCACCAATGATAGAAGCTCGAAGATGAATGAAGAAACTGCTCCATGAATGTCAAACAACATTCCTCCCCTTAGGATGAAAAAAAACCAAAGGTGTATCCATGAAGTCTCCCCAACCATGAAGGGAAGATGAAGCAAAAATACTCATGATGAAAGGAATCTCTAAAAAATGCTCAAGTGTCCCCATGTCAATGCTGAAAGATACCCCCTCCAAAGGTGGTAAACTGTGCCACACTACTGAAAAAGGCACTCCAAGATCTAGTGGAGATGAATGTAGACCAATATCCAAAGACTCATATGTCTCCTCAAAAGATAAAGAGACCTCCTCCAAGTGTTGTACAAAAATATCCACAATCATGTCAACCTCTAAAGATTGATCATGTAGAGAATACACAAGAGGGTCAGAGTTATCCCTCACAACAATCAAAGAAGGATCATCTTCATCAAAGAGAAGATGAATTTCATGAATGGTGTCTCCCAAATCTACAATGTAGGAGTCCACAAACAAACCTGCAATGTCTGTCAAGTAGGCATCCCAATCAACTGAAGCTAGAAGACATGAAATATACTGCTGCACTGAATCATAAGAAGGCAAAACTGTTGCACTAGATGCATCATCAGGTGCAATAGGTGGTGTGATATCAATAGAAGGAGATGAAATGTGAGGCTCAAGAATGGGGTCACATGTGACAATCCCCAAGTTCAAATGCCCAAAGTTCTCCTCAAAATCTGAATCATCAACATAGGAATAATTAACCTCATCAATAGGACCAAAATCTGAAAAAGAGTACAACCGAGATGAATGATCAACCACCCCAGTCGCAATGATTGCTCCACTCTCCAAGTCTCTAATGATAACTGAATAAGGTGTGAACTCCACAGTTTTCCTAGTTGCCCTATGCATGATTTGATAGATGGAAAGAAGATTATTTGTCAAGTGGGCTACACACAACACATCATTGAAGGAGTTATCCCCAATGGCAATAGATCCTTTCCCAATCACATCCATGTATGTATGATTGCCCATCAAAATCTGCGGCATGTGGCAAGGCTCAAATGTAGAAAACATAGATTGTGAAGATGTCATATGATGAGAAGCCCCTGAATCTAGAAGCCATCTCCTTGAATCATGACTTGTAGTAGCACAAAGAGCTTCTCCCTTTCCTTTATCTATCCCAAAAGAGTGATCCTTTCCTTTATCCTTAGAAGAAGAAGCCGATGTAGACATTCTAGAAGGTAGGTTGATTCTATTCTTCTCAAGAAGATTCTTCAACTCATCAATATCCTTCTTATAGCAATGATGTCCATCATGTCCTGACTTCTTGCAATATCCACAAACAAGATTGTCCTTATATGATTTCCTCTTAGGTGAGAATGGTGAATCCCTATTTTGTGGAGAGGAAGATTGTGCTCCATCTTTTTATGGTTTAGACTTCAATTGATTTTGATTCTTGCCTTTTCCTTGATTACTTTGATTCCCTTTGTTACCCATCAAAGCTTGTGACTTTGAAGATTTGAGAATCCCCATCATGGTCAACTTAGATTGCTCAAGTATCAACATCTCTGTGAATAAATCAAATGAGGGAGAAGTGTATGAGGAACCTTGAGCTAACCTATGGGTGTGAAAGCTAGATACAAAGGCTGCATACTTTGAAGGAAGCTTGTCCAACAAGTTATAAACTAATTGAGCATCCTTTTTGTCAATTCCACAATCCTTTAGCTTTTCTCTTAGCTCAGTTGCTTTTGTGACATAATCCTAGATTGTATCAAAATCCTTGGGATCCAAATTTGTGAGTTCACTATCAAGCTTGTAGCCCTTAATCTCATCAACTTGACCATACAATTTCTTAAAAATATCCCAAGCCTCTTTAATTGTTGTACACTTATCAATGTGAAAAGTGAGGTCATCTGATACATACTTTCTAAGAGTTCCAAGTGTCATAGCATTCTTAGTAAGCCATTCAATTTGAGCATTAGGATCAGCCTTAGGTTCAGGTCGTGTTGTAATAGTTTCATTTACATAATGAATGAGTCCTTCTTCCATTAGTTTACTCCATGCCTTAATTTTCGATGATGCATAATTATGAGGAGTTAAAAGTGGAAATTTAGGAGAACCCATAGCACCAAAATAAAAAAACACAAGATAGAGAGAGAGGCACAATCACACAAGACACCCCCCCAAAATACTCAATCAAGAAATCCCCCCAAAATGGTAATTTTGGCACTTTATACTTAATGCATATACAATGAGCCACTTGCAAAACAAGGCAAAGTGGACTTCTAATTTCAATTTACAACTTCTCAAAATGATATCTAAGAGACTTCAACAAATACTGCTAGTGATCTAAACTGAGATCCAAGCAAAATGCAAGTACGAAATATGCCAAAAATGGCCAAATATTGAAAGTACAATTTCTACTTAAAATCACTACAAACAGATGGCAGATTATGAAACTAGATGAAAAAATATGCACTTTCAAAAAAAATGGCACCTGAAAAGGAGTCCATATGAGCCCAAACAAAGCTTCCAAAATTGTAAAAATTGGGATTTCACGATTTTCGAAAAACCTATATCAAAAACTCTAAAAACTCCTGCACCACTGTACAGATCACAAAATTCTACCCCAAAACAAAAAACATTGCTCGAAAAAACAAGTCTGGATGAGTGAGATATTGTTATTTAAAAAATGCCTACAAAATTATAATTTCTGGAAAATTTCCGCCACAGCGTCAAACTTCAAATGCTTCTAGATTTGGCCTTCGAAGTCCAATTTGGATGAAAGAAAAGGAAAAAATGACTTTCTTGGTCCTCCTCAATCTAATGGTAACCTCAGATTTGACCCATCAAGCTTCAATAATAACCTGCAATAGAAAACTACAAAATACACAACTCCAAATAGCATCAAATTTCTCTCAATTAGCAAACCAATGACACTCTAATGACTCTGATACCATGTGAGATTTTGCCAAGATCAAGAGGAAATGGAAAGCACAAATAAGAGAGAACAAAATACATGATAGAAATCAATTGTATTCTATCAAGATGAAAATACTAATCAACTGGATCATCAAGCGATACATACAATGAATATGAGCCTGCTTATATAGGCAAGGCTATATGGATATGTGAACACACAAACATGACATGTGGCTCAATAAGAAATAAGGGAAATTATGAAATAGGTGTGGGTAGGTAGGAGAAACAATATAATATTCCACATGAGATGGATCACCCACTGAATGTGGAGTGTAACAACAAGATCAAACCATAAAAGGTGGAAATTCTCCTACACACACTATCCCAATATGGCACAAACACCCAAGTGTCTCATACCCATACTACTATGAAATGCATTTCCTAAGTAAACTTAAGTGAGGTGTAATAATATCCACGATGAATAATTATTTACACCAACAAACCTAAAAGAAAAGAAGAGGGTCCTGTCATCAGAGAAAAATTGACTGCTAAAGTTAGTCTTGCACCCAAAGTTTTTATGCAAACTAATAGGGAGGTTCAAAGTGACCCACAACTTACCAAAACCTTTACTAACAAAGGGAAATAGAAGTTTGTGGAGACTGGGTCAGGGTTCAAAACTACAAAGGTAGTATCAGGAAGTGAAACATTACATCATTGACTATTTTTACATGAAGTAGAAATAGAGAGAATGAGGAAAGAGAAAGAGAATTTGTAGAGGGAGTTGAAAAAGGCTGAGTTAGAAGAAACTAATGCTAAAGTTAGAAGAAAAATTGACTACCTAAAATCTCCTCCCATAATCTTCCCTTCAACAGATCAGAGTGAACCTATACCTCAGTATGCTTCACATCCTATGGTAGGAACTCAATCAACCATGCATGTGAATACAGTTCCACCTCTGAGCCAACATCCTTCTGTTAATCAAAACATCTCTTCTTTTTCTTTTAATATAGCCCCAACAAACCAAATCCCTCTTGTGCAACCTATTAACCAAAATAACCAAGTCCCTCGAGTTGGTGGTCCTAATTCGAGAATGAACCTTGGTAATAATTCTGCTGGTAACCAGTTCCAAAGGAGACCCATCAATATGGAATTGTATAGACAACTTTTCTTTGATGGAATCCCTAGTTACCCAAACCATGTCCCTATTGAAATGAGAGAGAAACTCTAGAAATTTTCTGGAAACAATGCTATAAGTGTAGAGGAACACTTGAAGTCTTTCGGTGACATGATCAATGACTATGAGATTGCCAATGAGGATGTGATTATAAAATTGTTTGTTTAGTCTTTAGTGGATAATGTTAGGGATTGGTATCGAGGGTTGCCTTTAAATAGCATTAGTTTTTGGGAAGAGATAAAAATTGATTTCAAGAGAAATATGGAGACTAAACAAATGTGAGCTTCATGCTCAATGAATTTAACAACATCAGGAAGTCAGATAATGAAGTTGTCATAGATTTTAATGCAAGGTTTCAAAAGGCAATGCATATACTTTTTCAAGTAAGGAGGTTAGATGAGAGAGTATGTCTAACTACTTATTATAATGCCTTTGACCCAAAAATGGCTTATATCCTCAGAGACAAAAACCCACATAGTTTAAGAGATTCTTTTAGAATTTCCATAAATGTGGAAAGTAAAAGGAAAGCATCAGGAAAGGCAGGAAGGAGGATTGATGGAAGATTGTGGCAAGAGAAAAAGCCATAACTAAATAAAACCTCTAGAGAAGAGGATAAGATTGAGAAATTAATGACTGCGGTGAAAGACCTTACTGCTAAGGTGTGTAAGAATGATAAACCTCATTACAATTGGCAAGATAGGCCTACTAGATTACATGACATGTCATATAACACCACTTGGAAGGATGGGAAACCCTTGCAAGATAGGCCAAGAAACACACAAAATCATGACACTCCTGATCTTCTAAAGGGTGGAAATGTGCTTAATATGGAGAACACTCCCTGGTGTACAACATGTGATGGACCACACTCACCTTACCAATGTTCTATGACTCAAGCTTTGAATCAATATATGAGGAGCGAAGGTGAACTAAGATATTGAGGTGAGGATAAACCTACAATTAACATGTTTGAAACCATTGTTGAAAGTGATGATGAGTTTTCACAAGATGAGGCAAGTGGGTATGATGCATTGAGAAACAATGAAAATTATCATGGGTAGTTAACAATTGACTAGCATCCCACCTTGAATGTGGTAACAATTGAGGATGAAGAAGTTCATCTCAGAAGGCCTAGTGAGGAAGAAGTCAAGAACCTCACCAAAGCTGCCATAGCTAAGGCCAAACAGAATTACAATCTGACAAGTAACAAGAAGGATGAAGATCAGGGTGAGCCTGGTTCTATGTTTATGAAAGAAGTATCTTAGAAGAGGATGGCTATGAGTAATACTCCTGCCCAAAATGGCTATGAAAAAGGGAATCAATCCAAAGCTTTGGGAAAAAATGGAGAAAGTAGTATGACTGGCAATTCACCTAGGATTGCTACTAATAAAAAGACAAGTCAGCAAAAGACAGAAAAGGTTAAAGCCCATACTGAGTGAAGTGTTAGTTCTACATTTGATATGACTTAGGCTTTAACTCAAATGAAAGTTATAGTACCACTGATGGAACTGTTGAAAATGAAAGAGCATAGAGAAGTTATTTTTTCTATACTTTCTAGTATATCAGATAACAATGTGTCTTTACCTAAAGGTACTAAGAAGGATAAAAAGGATCAAGAGCAACAAATTCTAGAAATTTATGTGGGAACTACAATTACTCAAGAACCTTCCCAAGTTGGCCCTTTTTATGTAACCTTATTAGTCAATAATAGGCAAATAAAAAATTGTATGATAGATATCGGAGCTACTGCAAATGTGATGCCATATGGAGTTATGAAGGAATTGGGATTGTTAGTGAATACATTGTATGGGAAGTTCTATGCTATGGAAAACAGAGAAGTACCTGTTGTGGGTACAATAAAAGATGTAGAAGTAAAATTAGCACTATTCCCTGAAGCCACCTACAAGATGGATGTTATAGTAACTGATACCATACCTCATTATGGAATGCTTCTATCAAGACAATGGGCTGCAATAGTTGGAGGAAATGTTCAATTAGAACTTTCATATGTAACCATCCTAGTGAATGGGAATCAGGTTAAGTTATATAGAGAACCACGTGCCCCTAGGGTCATTGAGAAAGTAGATCCTAACATATGCTTAATTGCATGATTGATGTGGACTTTGATAATTTTAGAATGGAACCAATTTGGCCTCAGTTAAAGAACACAGATCCCATTGTTAATGAATTGGAATCTCAACAGGAAGACTTGTGGCATATGTACTTTGATGGAGCTTGTTCCAAAGAAGGATCTGGAGAAGGGGTACTTTTTGTTTCTCCATCAGGTATTACTTTCAAATACTCTTTTTTGTTGGCTTTTTTAGTGTACAAATAATATAGCTGAATATGAGGCTTTATTTTTGGGGTTAGAAATCGCCAAAAAGAATGGAATTTAATTATTGAAAGTTTTTGGAGATTTAGAACTAGTAGTATCTTAGATAATATCAAGATATGCATCCAAGAATGACTGGTTAACAATTTATAAGAATGTTGTTTGGGATGTGATTGAACACTAATGCATTTTCAATTGATTGGATTGAGAGATCAAAAAACATTATGGCAGATTTCCTAGCTAATGTTGCACTTAAAAATAATGATGTAACATTGACCGGTGTGTCAATAGTTGAGGTTAAATCTAGACCTACTATCCTAGATAATGTGTATAATTGGTAGGTGTTTGAAGATGATGATGATATACTTAGGTTTGTACAATGCATTGATGAGTATGAAGGACATAAAATTGATTGTAATGCATTGGTAGAAGTAGTAGATGGCAGAAAAATAGTTTTTGGAAATGACATGGTTTAGTTAGAAGCTAATGAGATACCCTGAGGATTGGTAGAACTAGAGGGTATATTCAGTTATAGTGATAGTCATTTGCACCAAAATTCACCCACTAAATTAAAAGAACTGGAAGAAGTAAACTTAGGGACAGAGTCATCCCCTAAGTTGGTGTATATCAGGAAAAACTTGTCTCCCCATATCAAGACTAACCTCATTAATTTGTTAAGAAAGTATAAACATGTTTTTGTTTGGTCCTATGAGGACTTGAAGGCATATAGACAAGAGTTATTTCAGCATGAAATACCTCTGCATCCTGATACTAAGCCTTTTAGACAAAAGAAAAGACCTATTAACCCCCTCTTAGAAACCAAAATGCAGCAAGAATTGACTAAGTTGATAGAAGGGGGGATTATAATGCCTATAAGGCATTCTTCATGGGTGTCCAATTTAGTCCCTGTTAGAAAGAAGAATGGGGACATAAGGCTTTGTGTGGATTTTAGGAACTTGAATGTTGCCTCTCTTAAAGATAATTACTCATCCCCAAACATGGAAGCTATGTTACAAAGGGTAACTAATTGTGATTTGTTGTCAATGATGGATGGATTCTCTGGTTACAATCAGGTATTAGTAAAAGAGTCTAAGTAGTTTAAGACTACTTTTACTACCCCTTGGGGAGTTTATGTTTATGTAAGAATTCCATTCAGTCTGAAGAATGTTGGGGCAAATTTTCAGAGGGCTATGGATGTGGCCTTCAAGGAATTTATTAACATCATAATGGCTGGTTACCAAGATGATCTGACATGTTTCTCAAAGAAGGCAGATGACCACTGTGGTTATTTAGAAAAAATATTTTGCATTTCCTTGGAGTTTGGTGTATCTTTAAATCCAAAAAATGCCACTTTGTTGTGACTGAAGGAAAATTGTTAGGGCATATTGTTTCCAAGGAAGTAGTTAGAATAGACCCTAAAAGAATTGATGCTATTAATAATGTTCTTCAACCAAAGAATGTTAAAGTAATTGAGTCTTTTCTGGGTAAGGTGAATTTTGCTAGGAGGCTTATAGCTAACTTCTCTGAGATTGTTAAGCCAATTGTTAAGGTACTTAAAAAGGATTCCATGTTTTCTTGGGATGAGGAAGTTGAGCGGGCTTTTGACAAAAATAAGAAGGCTATTCACGAAGCACCGATGTTGAAATCTCCTGATTACAGTAAGCCCTTCTCATTATTTTCTTTTGCTTCTTAACATACGGTGGCAATAGTTTTTCTTCAAAAGGATGATGAAGGGTATGAACATCCAATTGCTTTCTATAGTAAATCCTTACAGGCTGCTGAATTAAAGTTTTAAAATATGGAAAAGAAGGCATATGCTCTAGTTAAGGCTATTAAAGTATTTAGGCCTTATCTTGTAAATGCAAGAATAATTGCTCATGTTCCATATGTAGCTGTCAAGGATATTCTATCTCAGTCTGAGGTTACTGGTAAAAGGTGCAGGTGGATAAATAGGATACAAGAGTTTGACCTTGAGATCAAGATCACAAAATTGGTAAGAGGATTAGGCCTTGCTAAATTAATGACTGAATCAAATTTTGTCACTGTTGATATCAATAATGTTGAAACTGAGAGGGTCATGGTCACTAGTATTGAAATGTAGCTCTAAAAATTCAGAAATTGTGCATTTTTTATAATATGCAACTTGTCCAGAAGGAGTGACTCATAATCAGAAAAGGACATTGAAGTTGAAGTCCCAAAAATATGTTCTTATTCAAGGGGACTTATATTGGTGAAATAGAGATGAGGCCTTATTGATGTGCTTAGATGATTCCCAGGCTAAAAGAATGTTGACAAAGATGCATAATGGAGTGTGTGGAGGTCACTACTTGACAAAGACAACAACTAGCAAGATAATCAAGGCAGGATATTATTGGCCCACTTTGTTAAGGGATACCCATTAATATGTTAAGAAATGTGATCCTTGCTAGAAATTCTCTTCTAAATTGAAGTATGAAGGAGCTTTACCACTTAACCCTGTTATGGTTCAAGCCCCTTTTGTTCAATGGGGCATTGAGTTTATTGGTGAAATAGTAGAAAAATCAGGTAGAGGTCACAAATGGATCATGGTAGGTACAGATTACTTCACAAAGTGAATTGAGGCCATACCTACTAAACAAGCAACTAGTAAAATTATCATTGAATTTTTAGTGGATAATGTAATAACACGATTTGGTGTGCCTGTGAAATTGATAATGGATAATGCTATGTGCTTTAGGTCAGAGGAATTCATAGAATTTTGTGCTAGTTATGGAATTACTATGTCATACTCCTCACCATATCACCCACAAGGCAATGGCCAAGCACAATCTAGTAATTAAAGTCTCTTGAACATCATCAAGAAGATTCTTGAACAAAACAAAAGATCATGGGATCAAAAGCTCAAGTTGGCTTTATGGGCAGATAGAATTACTATAAAGAAATCCATCGGTATATCTCCATTTGAATTGGTATATGGAATACAAACTAGAGTACCTATAAACAATTTTCTTCCTATATGAAAGTTCTTGTAGGCTAAAGAGTTGGAATTATCGGAACCTATGGAGGATAGAATGGTTGAGATGGTAGAATTAGAGGAAATGAGAACTATGGCTCATAGAAGAAACCTAAAAATTCAATTGCAATCAAAATATCTTTTTGATAAAAGAGCTACAACCAAGAAGTTCCAAATTGGTGATATGGTTCTTCAGTGGAATGCTAAAGGATAGGAAAAGGGTAAGCACAAGAAATTTGAGTCACTATGGATAGGCCCTTCAATTGTTTTTGATGTTAATGGAAAGGATTCATATTTTTTGCAAAAAATGAATGGTGAAGTATAAGAATTTCTAGTGCATGGACAATTCTTGAAGTATTACTTCTCTTGACTTGTTTTAGTCCATGCACAGTAGTTGTAGGAGCTGTATATATTAGATTTTCTTTTTTTAGGGTTTTATTTTGGTTTGCATTCTGGAGATTCTAAGTTCTTGTGTTGGTCTAGCATCCAACCATCCCTAGTCAGAGCCGTAGTTATCAGTGTTTTAAATGTGTTGGAATTCTTGCCTCTTATCCTTAAAAGTTTGTCAAAATTCAGAAATTTGACCTTTTGTCTGCGAGTTTCTGGTTCTAAGGGTTTAGGGTTTTTACATTTTCAAAACTATTTGAAGGATAAGCCTTTGTGTTGTAATATCCCCAAGTCTTTTATTTTTGCTCATTGCTTTTTCCACTTAAGTGGAATGGTCACCACATCATTGAAATGGGGCCATTTTAAGTCTAGGCTTGGGTGGGTTTTACTTAATTTAGAAATATTTCGCAGATTTCCTAGGTCCTAGGTCTTTTCCTTTGTGACTGTCAGGGTTCTTAAAGGTCGGATAAGTTTCTTAAAATCAACTGTTGTCACTACATTGCAATGGGAAAGTGTGTGACATTTATTCTTTGTGACCCAATGAAAAACCACTAGCGACGGGCTATGTGAGGCAGTTAAGGCAGATGGTTAGTGCAGATGGTGAAGTGGTCATAGATAAGTAACTGAGGTACCTAAAGATTGAGTGATTGACTTGTAATCCAAGAGTTGTCACTAAACCACAATGGGAAAGTGCTTGACTTTCATTCATAGCAGATCAATGACTGAATTATGGGCCCAACCAAAAGTGGGTGGCCCAGGTGTGTTAAAGAGCTAGCAAGTTAGAGAAATATCAACAGTTGTTGTTGTACCACAAAGAGGAGATGCTTGAACTTTAACCTTTGTAGATCAGCGACAAAGAGAAGGTGAGTGATTAATTGATGTGCCCACTTTGAAAGCTAATATGGTTAATGGGCGAGTTAGTTCTACTTGATCTAATGGTTGTCGTTGAACCGCAATGGGAAAGGGCTTGACTTTTATTCATGGCGGATCAATGACTAAAAGAGAATTACTCAGGAGAAGCCTTTCTTGTCCATTGGAGCCAAAATTTGAAATTTTGAAAGGATTAATTGCAGAAGTGTGTTTCTTTATTGATAGTAATCAATGCTCAAGTGTCACTATAATCCCTTCATAAAGCCATTGTTCTAGAATTTAAAATTGCAAATGGGCATTCAAAGAGATTTGCAAAGAACAGGTGTGCGGTTTGTGATTTCTTAGGCAGTAAGTAAGTTTTTTCTGCGAATATGTTTTGCAACTCTTGTCTGTGTAGCATTCTTGTTTGTGTGGTGTTATTTGGTGCCTAAAAATTCAAAAGAGGTTTTTTGAATAGCAATTGAAGTAAGGATAGTTTTAAGATGGAAACACAAAGGGAATTCAAGGGAAAGGTAGATTATTAAGAAAGGGCTATATGTGATGACTATTTAGAACAACTGGCTCAATCTACCAATAGTGAAACCAAGATTAAAGAACTTGTGTCCAAATCTCCTCCCCTAAGGATTGGTGATGATTTGTACGATAAGGGGTATTGGCTAAGGGATGCTCAGATAGGTATGATAGTTCTAGGTTTGTTCAGAGTAGGATTTGGTCAGTGAAATTCACCTACCCCTATAAATAGTATATGGGAGTTAGATGTTGGAAAGCTTGTTTTCCTTGGAGTATTCATGGACATTGATTTGTTAAACCAAATTGCCAAAAATTATGACCCTATCACTAAGATTGTGAGAAATGTAAAAGTGGCTTGTTGAAAGAATTCTTTGCAAAGATAAGAGGATTATCATTGGTAGGTCCTAGCACCATGAAGCCTTTCCCATTGAATTTCTTTACTTTAAGGGCTAAGGGTGTATACTAGTCTGTATGTCAAATTCTTGGGGAAGATGCAGAGAGTGCCATGCCAACCCATTATATGTTTATGATGGCGCAAATTTTGAACCCATCTTTAGTAGTGACCTATTATTTTGCACCCTACCTTACATATTCCATTCATGAAGGCCTAATTAGGATAAATAATGCTAAGGTAGATAGACCTTTTGGCTGGTACTCCCTTTTGATGCACATGTTCTTGTTTAAAGGTGCTGAATATTTTGCAAATGACATGGACCTATTAAGGGAGAAGGATGGAGAAAATATGCCTATTCAGCTATGGAGTAGAGATTTGTCCTAGGACAGGGAGGATGCAAGTTATTTGAAATTTGATAGATGCATTGCATTTAGGCTTAGAATCCTTTTATGCCAAGAGAACCCTAGAATTCTTAAGACCCTCCTTGAATTCTTTAGACCCAAGGAGTTTTCTGAAAATATTAAGATTGTGCACAACTCGGGTGATATCATCTTGTACCTGGTTTCTACTGTTTTCAGAGTATATGGTTTTAGGGGAACCCCATATCTATGTCAACTTGTTTGTAGCATAATATCAAATGTTTTTGGTCTGTATGAGCATTGGTAATTGGATTGAGCCAACCTCTTGTTACACGTTTCATCTTTTTGAAGCCAACATGTTGGTGACTAAATCAAGTGTTGCAAATATATAAGAGCAATCTATATGAGAATTTTGATGATCAATGTGAGTGTGTGAATATTGTATGAGCATTGGTACATAGTTTCACATCCGTTATCCTTGTATTTTTTCTCCGGTATATGACATAATAGAGTAGAACAAAGCAGTGTGTTATAATAGTGAAAGAAAACTTATATGCTTAATCGAAACTATATTTTGGAATTTGTTGATGCTATTCATCATGTCAGATAGTCATTTATCATTTGTAATCATGTGTAGGACAATAAGTCCTCTGGGGGTTTTAGCCCTCTCTTTTGTAATTGAGTAGTGAGCTCTAAGAAGTGTTCCTAAATGCATGTGCATTCCCCTTTGTAATATTATTTCACTCTTGATCACAATATTATAATATTGTGGGTCTCAATTCTACTGTGGTTTTTTTATTTTTGAATTTCCATGTAAATTTTTTGGTGTTATAGTTTTATGCTTGTATGTGTTCAGTTTTATTAATTTGCATTTGATGACTTAAGAATCAATTAAAGAAAGTTATAAATTGTAGAACACTGATTCCCCCCCCCTCTTAGTGTTCATTGATTCCAACATGGACAACTTGAGGAAAGGTGTTCTGGTCTAAATCCATAAGGACTTCAATAACTTCATCATCTCTGAATGTCTCTATGGGAGGAGAAGAGGGCTGCACATTTGTATCAATCTCAGTTCCAATTACATCTCCAAAATCTGAGATTTTGGCCTTACCCTTTTCAATTCTCCATGTGTAAATTGTTGCAGGCCACTCCTCTTGAGTAGGGTGTTGTGAAGGGATAAACTGAGAAGATTCTCTAGTCAAAATTGCCTTTCCATTTGACCTTGAAGAGGGAGGAGGATCATAAGTAGGTATTTCCTCAAGGATCTCTCCCAGCTACCCTATTTTCTTTGTTTTATGCTATGAGGTAATGATTTCTTCAAAAGATCTCATCTTGCATAGCATCCTCGAAAATCATTTTGTGTATTATTATATAATCCTTGGGGTCTTCTACTTTTCTCTTCCTTTCCAGCTTTTGGAGGTACTCCCTCTTCTTTCTCTTTTGCACTTCCTTGGAGGGATTGGCATTTCTAATCAGATCTTCTCACTCATCAAAATGGTGGGAATAGCCTCTTACTTTTATCTTTTGAGTTCTCAATTCATTTATGTAGCCCTCCAAGTCAAAAAAAAATTCTTGTCACACTTTGAGCCAGTTATTATTTACCAAAAATTGTCGCACCTTCTTGAGAGAATCACTTCCCACACATGATTCTTCAAAAGTGATCATCCTTGGGAGATGTTGTCCCTTCTTCTCTATTCTAACTATCTCCTTGTCTATCCATATTATTTGCCACATAAATTCTATAAAGATGATCCTTGGGGAGACTATCATGGGCAAGATATGAGGGGGTTGTGGGCACCCATAAATTTTGATTAGTGTACAATGTGAATAGAAAAACAAGCTATCAAAATTGTGGGAGAATGCTCCCTCTGGATATTCTATTTTATTTTCCTTGGCACTCCTTATTCTAATGAGTTCCATGATATGCATTAGTAACCTTGTTAGAGTTGTTCCCAATATCCCAAGAACTTTTACTACAAAATGATCAAAGAATTTTGTATATTCATAATACTTGGATCCTTTATCCCATATCTGTGTCCACTTTTCAACCGACCACTTCTGCCCTATTCTTGGATCACATTCCTTTATTTTCAATGCCTCATCCCACACTTTCCTATTTTCAAAAAGAATCATATCGTAAATCAAAGAACAATGCCTAAATTTAAGGTTTTGTTTTTCATTTTTAGCCTCAACCAGGCTATCATGTAGTTTTTCTCAAATAAATGTGGCAAAATCATATAATTCATTATATAATCAATGAGGATTTGGGTTAATCTGTAGTCTTCCCCCAAAATTTGGCATAAGGCATACTACATGTTTACAAAATAGTCTTCAAAGAGGGATATGCCAAAAGATTCAACATCCATTAGATAACTCTGCCTCCCCTTATATATTCTCTTCAAAAAATGTGGCAGTATTGGTTCTCTTATAACTCTCTTCTTGCAAGCATACTCTGCCTACAGTGTTTGTTTGTCAATGCTCTTAAGAGCAATCTTATCTAATTCAAAACATTGAATTATTGATTCCTTTGTCATATCCAGTAGATAGCACCCATTGGCCATCTTGACTATCATGCTCAAGGGGTGGTAATACTTTGCAAACACCCTAATCAGTATAGGTTCCACAAAAACATTTGGGACAACTATCTTCCCCAAATTTAGATTCCAGGGATTGGAGACAAGAATAACCTTATCTCTATTCCCATAAAAGTAGAAAAAGATATCCCAACCCTTGTTAGTGGTGTGGGCATCCCTATAATTGGAATTGTAGTCTATGAAGACTTTTTGGTATGACTCATTCATATTTGATCTAAGGATCATTTCCAATAGGTCTTTATTAAGACTTCTAGTTTTCGCCTTCTTCCTTTTCTTTGTTTCTTCTAGCTTCTCCCCAATTATTTCTCAATCTCCTCTATAGTCTTGGCTATAACTAAAGTGAATGGAGCCTTTGTAGTATGTTCTTGTTGGGTAGGGGAGGATCCTTCTACAACATGGGCTTGTTTTGATGGTGTAGTAGTTGCAGATGTGGCTTTTTTGGTTGGATTCCTCTTTCTTTCGAGCTTGGGAGTGCCCTCTTATGGATTATATGTCTCACCTTGAGGGTTTTAAATAGAAGGAAGGTTTGGTGTATATGGCTCTACAGATTTTTTGGTTGGGGAAACCTTTCTCCTTTTGGGTGTAGCTTTTCTTGTCTTAGGAGGAGGGTTTGGCTCGTCATATTTTTCACTATCTGAGGAGACTATAGAAATGTTCTTGGGTGCCCTCTTTCATTTTGGATTTACAAGATATTTTGGAGGATGAGGGACATTTGTTTTAGTGTTAGGAGAGGTTAGCAGAGTGTTGGCAACATTGGATGGCCTTGTTTTAGTCATAGGTGGGATAACAATAAGTGGGACTATGTGGGTAATTTATGGCTGAGCAAAGCTTGCTCCTTCTTTGGAAGATGTTTCAGTAGTTGGGGTAGCAAAATCCTTGACGATGGTGGCCATTTTTGGTCTCAAACTAATAGGAGCTATGCAATTCAAAAA
Organism: Cryptomeria japonica; assembly: GCF_030272615.1. Classification (NCBI taxonomy): domain Eukaryota; kingdom Viridiplantae; phylum Streptophyta; class Pinopsida; order Cupressales; family Cupressaceae; genus Cryptomeria; species Cryptomeria japonica. The sequence goes on along the minus strand of NC_081413.1, from coordinate 446,385,000 downwards.
GAAAATAACCCTTCCCTTACTCCTAGGGCATAACTATGCAAATTCCTTATTAAAAATCCCCACAATATTTTCAATTTTAGTACTAAAACACAAAGCAAGATTGGACTTAACCTACTAGTTTTTTTGTTGTTTATTGCAATTCTGGCTCAAAGCTTCTTCTGGTCACCTCTGGATGTTTAGAATTCACTCTGGGATCACTTTGAAATCATAAGGTGAATAATGATGCTTCAAATTTTTCTTTTATTTCTCATAAAAGGACCGCTATTATTCCATACATGCATGCCTCGACCGGTTGGTGGCTCAATATTCAAACTCCATCGTTGATTTTGAAATGGACGATTGAGATCATGATTTGACTTCTTTGACTACTTACATGGAATCCTTCGATTTACTCCTCACCTCTTTGATATTAGACTGATTTCATAAAGTTTCAATTTTAATGAAACCATGTCTTCCCTTGAAATCGGCCCTTTACGGGATAGTGGGGTTCTGTCATCTCTTTCTTAATCTTCATCCTGCAAGGTCTTTATCCTATCGCTCTGTAGTATGCAGGATAGTTGTATCCCTTTATCCCTTCTTCTATTGCCATCCCACAATGTCTTTGTCCTATCACTCTTTGAGTTGTGGGATAGCGGGGCTCTATTGCTTTCATTCTCTCATTGCCCTACATAATGATTTTCTCTTTGTATTTTGGTCATAGGATAGTAGGAAGGAATTGCATACTTTTCCCACTAACCTACATCTATCTCCACTAGTTTCTTCTAACCTTGCGTGGTAGCCTTACCCTTATGTTACAAATATCTCCAGCACTCATGCAAAATTTTCCTTTTCCTTATCACATTCCTCTATTAAATCTTTTCTTTTCTCTTGCTCTTCTTCATGTGGGATGGCAGGTGTCTACTCTCTCCTTTGTTCTCGCTAGCCTATATGCAAAACTTCCTACCACTATTATCCAATGGGGTAGCGAGGTATTTACTCTATACCTATCCGGCTATCCTACAATGCACCTTGTATGGCCCTTTTGTTATTCATGGTAAACTTTCTTCCTCCCCTAAATTCCACCCACTAGCCTGCAGGGTTGTTTTCTTTAGCTACTTTGCCATGCTTTACCAACATAATGTTTTCTTCTTGATTTATGTGGGATAGCAAGGAAAAGTTCCTCCTTCATACCCACTATCCCATGACATTCTTTGCTCCCAATTTTTGATGTGCAAGATTCACCTCTCGCTAACCCACAAATTTCTTTCTTTCTTTTCAAACCCATGTAAGATGGGAATTCCTTCATTGAATCATGCACCCCATTGTCCTGATGTGCTTCCTCTTGTTCCTTCTAGGTTTTGAGTGTCTTACTTTATTAATTTCTACTACATTGCGCGAGGTAGTAGGATCAATAGACACCATAATCTCGCCACCCCACAAGTCAAATTTTCACTTGGTTTACTACTATGGGGTGAGATCTTCTTTAGCTTGGTGAACCTCCCATTATCTCGCATGCCTTGAACACCTATGAAATGGAGCATGCGAGGTAATAATTTACAGCTCCAAACTAAGACCATGTTGTCTCGTGGTCCCTAAATACATACAGGTAACACTTGAGAAATTTTTAAAGCACATGTTCACTATTGAAGTGTGAGGGGACCATGACTCCTAGGGCTACTAGGGGCTTAAACATAAGACTTAAAGCTGTAACAAGGGACTTATGGAAAATTTCTTAAAATGTCGGACATAGAAACTGACTAAATACCATGGGTTAGAACACGACACTGATAATTCTATGATGTAGAACCCTTTGGAAATAACTTAAAGTCTTGTGACCTGCTGTGATCGATCAATGAGAAAACATAACAAGGCAGAGGATTTTTTTAAAAGGCAATTCCTAAAGCCTCCCACCATGGCTACTAAACCCTAAACCCAAGACTTCTGAGGACACAAAAAGACACAAAACACAGTGAATTTTGGCACTCCCAACATGTGCCTCTAATCCCAATGGCAAGTTGATCGGAAAATGATATATTGTCTGGTCAAATTCTAGGCCCAATTTATACCTTGTTAGCTCTAGTATTTCAGTTACATGGTATTTTATTTAATTATTATGTTGGGTTGATTTTATTAAGTTATGGTTACTAATTAATTAATAATGTTATAAGCTTCAATGTGTAATTAATAAATAATATTAGGAACGAGTTAATAATATTTATTGTGTTTAATATTATTAATTGATTATTTTATTTAAAGATTTTATATTTAATTAGGAGTTTAATTGTTAATTATTCTTTCATTTTATTTGCTTTATTGGCTAATTGATAGTTTAATTTAGTAATTATTACTTTTAATTATTTTCTCCTTGTTTTAGAAGGTGGAAGTAGAGCGAGTTTAATGCTTGTCATTGAACTTTCTTATTAAGCTTTTGTGCACGAAGCAATATTATTTTAGGATTTTTCCATATGTTTTAATTAGGAATTTTTGGAGAATTTTTAGAGTTTTGCATTGTTACTGTTTCGGGCTGAAATTTTGAGAAGGCTATGACATTATTTTTAGGAGAAATATTTTGGATTTTGGGGTTATTCGGGAGAAGATTTGCTTTCGAACTTTTGAAGAATCTTTGTGTGGGACTGTTCATTCGTGGAATTGCATTTGGAAATTTTCATTGTTGTTGTAAATTGCATTGGCATTTTCTGGATTGTGGTTGTGCTTAAGCTTTCTTTAGAATTTGTCCTTTCTTCTTATTATAGGTTGGAGTTTTTCTTATCTTTGTATTTAATTTTATAACTTTGATTTTCGAGCAAGAAAGATTGTCTACTTTGTGTCTTTCAGGATTATGGGAAGAAAAACATTTATTATTGTTATTAATATTATTGAAACTAGAATTTTAATTACTATATATATATATATGGGTATTTTGGTTTCTTATTGTGTTTAATTTATTGGTGTAAAACTCCCATGCTTGTATAAAGAATTATGTGCTATTTTTCCATTTTTTGCATTTTGTATATGAGAATTTTAGTTCTGAGTCTTTCTATGAAAATTTTTTCGATAGAAATTTTTCCAATATTTACATCTTTTATTCTTGATTCTGAGTTAAAAATGTTTCTTTCTAGGTTGATTTGGTTTCACCGAGCTTTGTTTGAATTTTGTAAATTTGTTATAAACTTAATTTCCTATTTTTTTTGTGTCATATTTTGCTTATCTATCCTATGTGCTACACTAGAAGGTAAAAGCGCTACTTAATTTGACATATGCGCTATTTTGTGTGCCAAATGCACCATAGTATACCACATATGTGCCACTCTATATTTTATATGCATTATTTTGAATAGATGCACTAAAAGAGTTTGTAAATTCACTACAAAAGTTATTATATGTGCTAAAATATTTTGAGAAAGTGCTAAAATAGAGTTTAAATATGCTAAAATCATCTTTTTTAATTTTTGAACTACTTTTTGGGATTTGTGCCAATCTAAGTCAGACCAAAGACTTATTTATGGATCTGTGTTTCCTTATGACGGTCTTCCAAAATTCTTTAATAGGTTTTAGAGGATTTATTTGGTATTCTTAATATATCTTATTGAAAAATTATGTTTGGAGAAACAAATTATTATATTGGTTCAGATTATTGTATGGGAAGCAATTTGATTGTACATTACTGGATGATTTTGAGATATCTATGGTGATTAATGAATTGTATTTATCCCTAGATGTAGAATCATGTTAGGGGGAGTGGATTCCAAAGAGTGTTGGGGCCTGTAAGTGGTTCGTAGGGGATCTCATTAGGATTTAGTGGTTAAATAAGTGATAAAATTAATGAATTTCATTTAAGGGTTGGGTAGATTTCACATTAACATGATAATTATGGTGCCCCACTCATGACCTTGAGTGCTAGTTTAGACTCAGGATGAGATTAGGAATGCCTTGTTGGTGTCATTGTAGTCCCTCGTCTTCAAAAAAGGTTGAGTTGGTTTTGCATGGGTGTCACATGGTGTTGGGGTCTAGAGAGACTACCAAGATAACATTGATGATGACATATGGTGAAACATTCCCCTATTGGTATCCTTGTGTAATACCCTACAAATTGTCAGCTAAACCATGAGCCCCTAATCTTGACAATGTCACAAAGGTCCTAACCAAAGGCAATTAAATAAATCTTGAGCACACATTTAATTTCTAAAATCATCAATGTCACATGGAAAAATTAATCACTCAATATTAATTAAATATTTATTTAATTAATTAAATTATTCCAAGTAAATCATTTTAACCAATTATCTTATTTATTTGAATTAAATATCTTTTGCATATTTCATTAAATAAATCAATTTTCCATTAAATCATCCAAAAGAGGAATTAATTTGAAAAATAAATAAAAATTGCCATAAATCCTCAAAAAAGGAAACAAATCAAGAAAGAGGAATTGGAAATTATGAGCACAAATCTTCAAAAAAGGAAACAAATCAAAAAAGGAATTAATTGATAGAAAAAAAGACTAAAAATTAGAGAAAAGAAATCAATTGGAGATAATCTTGAAAAACAAATTAAAAATTGATAAATAATCTAAAGAAAGCAATTAAAACAATTAAATATTAAAATTGAATGAAATATAGAATAAATCAATTTTTTCCTGATTTTATCTTAATTTTAGTTCAATTTTCTTTAAAACTGAGAAAAGCATCCAATCACATCAATTCACCTGGATTGTGCTTCCTCTTGGAAAATCTTGAATGCTCTTCATCATTTGATCTTAGTCATTGGTTTCTTTCTAAATTTTTTATAAATTTAGGCTCTCATCTCTCACTCAAAAAACCTAGAGAATATATTGTTATTATGCTATTTTTGCTCTAGGTTCATTGAGAATTTTCATTGAGATATTGCATATTAGCTATTTTATAGTGCTTAAATCATCTAGCTTAAATATTCATATATTGCTTAAATCATGTTAGATTAATCTTGCATTCATCTAGCTTAAATCCATGCTCATATAGATTAAAAATCCTTCATTTAGGTGTTATCTAGTCACTGGATAGCTTAGCAATCTGAGAGCAATCTAAACTTGCATCTACTAGAAGGAAATGGGTCACTTTGTAATGGTTTATTATTCATTGATTATTGCTTTACTAACCATGCATCTAATGACTTAATTGAAGTGTTGTGTATTCCAGATATAGATACAGGTCCACTTTTCATACACACATTTTTTACGCCCACCATGGGGCTCAAACCCATGAATACAAGATTTCTAATGTTTCTTGAACAAATTTAATGTTTGGTTTTTATAACTAATAAACATGTGTTAAATTTGCAAATAAAAATCTTTCTTTCTGCTTGTTCTTTTGTGATAGTCAAACATGGTCTCTGTTTGAAGGGCATAAAATTTTATTCAATTGTTGGATCTAAACCAATTTGTGATATGTTATTTTAGACCAAGTTTGCTACATTTTCACCAAAGTGATTATCCTAAAGATGTTATCTTTGAAAGTTATGAATGATAGAGTGCAGTGCTATCATTTTACATATTCTTTTGTGATAGTAAAAAATGGTCTCTGTTTGGAGGGCATAACTTCTTATTTAACCGTTGGATCTAAACAAAAAATTTATATGTATTTTCAAACCAAGTTTTCCACATGTCCACCGAAGAAATTTCTATAATTATTTCTGGTTAGAAAGTTATAAATGACAGAGTTCAATAATATCAAAACTTTCATAACTAGGATAGTCATAAAAAATGGAAATTCTTGTTAGATTTGTTTAATTTACAGCTTGCATGCTAGAATTTTCTTTTGAAGATTTTTTTTTATGTTATTTTGGCAACTAATTTTTGGATTTTAATGTTTTCAGGTTCAATTTGACAAAGAATTCAATCATTAAACATACGCTTGCCAAAAATTATAAACGTGAACTACTATTATCTTTGTTTTGCAGGTTGCCTCTGAAGATACAAACAAACATTTTGTCTTCTTAATATTTTTAGGAACACTTCAATTTCTATAAGGGAAAGAACTTTTTTTTACGTGTTTTTGGGAGAAATCTAGAGTAGGAGAGTATGCTCTTGTCCATTTGGACAATCAGAAATCTAGACCTTGAGGTTTTTTCTATTAGAGTTTGAGATCTATTGATACCTTTAGAGGGCCTGCCTCCTGAGAAGCCCCTAAGGATCAGTGAGAGGGAATGACCCAAGTGAGTCTAGCCAAAGCCAGGAATCCAACATATTATAATAAAACACTTTTGGGGTGAAAGTCCTAGGAGACGGAATAATCGGTGGCACTGCTTCATTTATGAGGAGTGTCTCATGTTGAGCATCCTGTAGGGCCTCATGGTCTAAATCATGCTTGCATGACTACATGGTTTCAACATCCTACTGGGTTTTGTATCTAAATCACTCTTGCATGACAGTTAGGTATTCCTTCCAAATAGAACCCTTAATAAGAACTATAAGATAGAGGCTACCCAATTCACCTCCGAAAGGGGGATAATCTTTGTGCAAGAGAGATAGTAACACTCCCAAGGCACTTGCCATATTGTGCCCCCATTAGCATTTGGAGTTGGCTTATACGGCATTGAGAATCCATTGCGTGAGACTCAGCGGCTATATTCTGATTAGCTATTGGGTGTGTACCTAAGTCAGTAAGAAATTTTTTTCTTCTCTACGCCAACTTCTATAGGGTTAGTGTGTTGTGATTGAACTATTATATATCTTGTGTGTTTTCATCCCTAAAACTGAAATTGAAATACTAAAACTGGAGAAAACAAATCAACAACTTAGTGATAAACTATCTATGTCCAAAACTGGTCTCTGTCAAACATAAAAAATTTAGTCCTTATCAAAAATTGGTCTTTGTCAGTCATTGAAACTCTATCGTACGAGTCTACTAAATTTCTATTCTGCTACATACCTATTGTCATATGAGTCTTCATTGATCTTAATAGTTTGTCATTTGGACCTACAAACTCTATTGTACGAATTCCTGTTCTTGATAGTCAAAATAGTCAAACCTATCTAGATAAGTCTACATCGAGCATAAAACTAGACATCATAATTTTGAGCATAAATAATCTTGATAGTGTACCCCTGTCATTGTGTTGCATGATTTTGTCGATCATCTCTCAGCTAGTTCAAACAACATCTTATCAAACCTAAGTTAACTTGGATAACATCTTACACGAGATAGATCATTCCTGAAACCAAACCAGATCTTAGTTACTTCACTCAATCACTACGTTAAATGAACAACTAGCTTCGATTTGATCTTGACTTCTACAACATATCTAGCTCTTAGTCCCAATGATTGGAAATACCTATTCAAACCAAAATCTCTTCTAAAAATTCTAACAAAACTAAGAATCCCATGGCTACCTTAGCTCCAATTCCCATGGCTACCTTGGCTCAAATGCTTCAAGATATCAAGAAAGAAATATATGACATGAAAATCCAACAAAATAAATCAATGACTCCATTTGAAAAACAAATGCATGATATCAAGAGTGAGAAACTTCAAGGAATGCTAAAACGATTATATGATTTGACAATAAAAAACCAACAAATAATTGACAATCAAAAGCCAAATCTCAAACAATCTCACAAGACACCTTCACCAAGACATAAAGACATTTCCTCCAAATATCCTCTAGATAGACAGTTTACACCTTTGTGGCTATCTATTGAGTTGACTTTGAAAGAGTTTCTTGAGCATAATCTTATCATATTGCCTAAAAAGACCACATGGGGGTGTGAATTTTTGAGTAAGTATTGTGCATATCATAGATAAAATGAACATAAGATTCAATATCTCATTGATAATGGTGTCATTGAAATTGAAGGTCATAATGATTCACGTAAAGAAAAAGAAGGAACTACTTCTAAGCATGATCAAAATCATGAACCTATGTCTAGCAAGGCTCCATATGTGGCCTCCATCCCTTCCATGATGCCTTCATCTCCTAAAACTTCTCAGCAACAATCCATACCATCTCCTTCAAACAATGAAACTTCTCATGTTTACCTTCAAGGGCTATCTCCTATGAACATCTGAAAATCCAAGTTAATGCCATTATTGATACAAGTTCCTCTAAATATTTAAAAATCCCAGATCCTATGCCATCATGCACTCCAATTTTGAATGTACCCACTCTAGAGAGTCCCACTCAATATACCTCCCCATCATACCAAAATATGAAGACCTTCCTAGAATCCTCTATGCCTATGCAAAATCCTATCCCTTCCTTAGAAGTGACTCCATGTCAAGAGGATAATTTGAAAAATGAACAAACAAGTCCTATCATTAATCAAGATCAAGACACCAAAACTCTCCAATCCCATCTAATGATTGAAAAAGATCCTACTTCCCTAGAATCCCATGATGATCCCATTATACCTTTCCATTTCTTACAAGATGATCCCTTTCCATCTCAAGAGCAAATCATCCTTCCAAATCCCATTCCTAATCCACTTCCTAAACAAGATAATGATGCCTCTTCCACCTTTCCAAAAAATCCTATTCAAAATGAAGAGTCAAACACCCTTCGTACTCTATCCAATGGTTCTCTTTCATGTCAAGATCAAAGTATCCCTTCATCTCCTTTTCATAATCCTCCATGTTCACCTCAAGGATTTTTCATGCCTACAAAGCCCTCTCATGATCCTACAAGTCAAAACATTTATAAACGCAAAGGGGTAGACCTTCACAAGAAACAACCCCTCCATGTTAAAGATAATATTAAGGGTCATGGCCTCAGTGACATTCCTCAAGATGGTGGTATCCCTACTAAACCAAAATATAGGTACACACCTTCCCCTTCATCTCTTCCATCCATTTTAGGACCCTATATCCCTCCATCCCTTATGCAGGATCAACAAAGGTGTACATCTTTGTGTACCTTCCATCTATCTAAAAGGACACAAAGGACCACTAAGAAAAAGAAAGAAAAATTAAAAGATATATGGGTTCCTAAGGCACTTGTAGAAGCAATGCGTTCCAAGAAACTGCAAAAGGATGAAAAGTTAAAAACCATGTGGATCCCTAAGCATCTCCTTGAAGCACAATAGTCTAAAGAAAAATCTAAATCAACAGTCAAGATTGTTGTTTCTCCATCCAAACCTTCAAAATCTATTTCTCCATCACTTCCATCTATTTTGGATCCTTCTATCCCAAAATCCCTGATTGTTCCTCCATCCAAATCTCAAAATCTGAGATCCACTTTTCCTCCATCAATCCACCATCCCTCAAGATGTGTGCCAATGGTGATCCTACAAATTTTTCCATTCACTCATGCACCAAACTTTCAATATTTTCTCCATTATCCAACACCTCCTTTTCATCCTTCCATACCCCTTATCCAATCCTTTTCATAGGACTTTTACCCTAGTTTCATCACTAAATCTAAAAACTAAGGAAATCATCATTGGAGATGTTGGACATGTACACTTCGTTGAGTCCTTCTTGGACATACATCTTTATGCTGGACCAACGAACTACCTACACAAAACTCCCTGACCCTATGAACAACATGCACCTTAAATGATATATATCTAAGGTTTGGGTTAGTTTTGGTTTTTCTTTTTGCACTACATTGCATATAGTTTCTTTTTCAAATGCATGGAATTCACAAAATTTCTGCATTTTCATATAGCAGCATTAATCAAACAAGGCAAATGTTCAAGTTTATCATTTGTTTGCATTCAAGACAAACAAGAATCGTCTCCTTTCTTAAATATTTAGGCATGAAGTCCTTGAGGTAATAAGGTCATTCATTTTTCAACATTACCTTGTGATGATGCTTTACTTATGCTTGGGTAGTGATTTCACTATTTGAGACTTGTTAACCCAAACTCTATCAATTGCTATATCTCAACCACATTAATAAAATCTCTAATTCATTCTAGACACCTAGTTGATCATATGACTAATGAAAAATCTAACATTCTACTTCAGTGCCACTGTAATTGTCACACCCAAGTAGGTTTCATTACTTACAAGTCAAGGCAAGAAAAAAAAGTGCCAAATATCCATCTCAAGGCAAAAGAGAAATGAAATATAATTGAAATATCACGTAGCTAGTCATATAGGATGCTAAGGATAATCCACGTAGCTAGTCATATAGGATGCTAAGGATCTTTAGTAAACACAAGAGCAGGAATTAACAAATTTGCACGTGGGCAAAAGAAGATCAAAGTTTCAAGAATCTATGGGGAAGTTTTATGTGTCTCCATTTGTAAATCTTAGTCACTAAGTGTGTTAATTTGGATGTTCCAAGGGACCTTAAGGATCGATTGATTGCTTATCTATGAAATGTTTTGTACCTCCAATTCAATTGATGTATTACAAAGTGCTAAACAAACATGGTCATCCTTGTTCAAATAGGAAATGCATCTTCACCATGCATATTGCATTAACATAGGTCATATCGAAAGTTCATTGTCTCCACATGCATTTTGCAGATCATCATATCATATAGGTCTCCATACTAAGGGCATAACTGAGAAAATGCTAAAAATAATAATAATAAAATGTCCTAAACAAACTCCTAATAATCATAAAATATCCTGAACAAACTCCTAAAAATCATAAAATGTTCTCAACAAAATCCTAAAAAACATAAAATGTCCTGAACAAAATCCTAAAAATAAAAAAAACAAAATAAAAAATTTAAAAACTAAAAAATCGAAGCAAGAAAAGCATAGACCATCCATCAAACCAAATGAACCACAGACAAACTCTCAAAGTCTACAATCAAACTTATCACATGTCTTGTTAATCAATCTATCATTTTCTATCAAACATCAACATGTCTTATAAAAGGAAGGGTACACTCGAAACCATACAGATCAGTCTTATACGGGGTACTTACTCTTTGAAACCAAACATTCCTATCAATGATCACACAAATCAAAAAAATGGCATAGATCATTATGGCTGCTGGATTTTGTCCAAGGTAGTCTTATCTCTTGTACTGAAATGTTGCATCTTTTCTTTAGCTTGTACATATCTTTTAGTCACTTTCATGACATCCTGGTTCTTTTGGGACCCTCGTGGCTTGAAACTGATCATTGTCCTAGTCTTAGGGTAATTAGCTGAGAAATTTACATGTCCTAAGTGGTATCAACCAAGTCATCTTTCAGTTAGTGATACCCGGTCATCCACTCTGAGTCAGTCACCTATCTCCTAACTACTAAAGAGTTTTATCACTGAGTAAACAAGTAAAACAAGACTACTGAAAACAATCACTAAACTATTTGAGATATGCATGAAATTTTTCTTTGTAGGCTATCTTTTACATTTTTTTTTGATTATTATTCCCTCTGAGTAACTTGAGGAAGTCTATCTTGACTAAGCAGAGCAAGGATTTGGGGCATAATAATTTTCTTTATTTTCTGCTTGTAGGAATGATTCTGATGATCTAGAAATATCTAATCAGTTGGGTGTCTATGATAAGTGCCTTCACATCAAGGTGAAATTGCCACACATACCTTGACTCTGCTTATTTGTATGCTATAGGGAGGTTGGAGTCATTTCTTTGTCTATTTTGAGGGAATTTATTAATGTGCAATCCAGATGCATGTGTAATCTGTCCAAGCATATGAATGAACAAAGGTTCATTGCGAACAAGATAATTCATACTGCATATGCAACGAAATGAACTCTATTCTGCTTGCTATGTTTGTAAAGTGCTCAGTGATGAAAATTAAGCATTCCAAATCCAGTGACTAGGTTTAGGTTGCATTCATTCTAAATTTTATACATTTCAAGTGATTTTAGCATGATAACAATGATCTCTTTATCTTTTGAATGAGAGTCAGAGGCATTTGTCATTTCTTAGCTAATTGGTCTCTTTTTCATCCTCATTTCTCTGATCCAGTACTTGTGTATTGAGATGTTAGTTGTATACATGAGCATCATATATAGATCCATACATTTCATTTTATACTTATTTGAATGAAGAAAAATAAACATTTGCATTACTAGTTACTCATTCTCCTCATTTATTTGCATCATCATTTATTTGCATAAAAAGAAATAGAAATAAACATCCATATTCTATTTGCATTCATTCATCTATACTAAAAAGATATGCATACATATAGAATAAAGCATATAGAACAACATCTCATAATCAATCAATGCAAGTACGATAAAATCAAATCAAGAGCTCGTAAATCAGCTATCCTGAGTCCATTTTCAGGATCAAAATCAAAATCTAACATCAATTCTCTCATCGAAATTTCATGATATTGACCACTTAGCTCTTTCATCAACTGCTCATTCTCTTCTTCAATTTGTGCTCAATTTCTCATTAATCAACGCTAGATCTCAATTTAATTCTCACATTAACTCTGATTTTAATCTTCAATAGTAATCTTTGTGCTCAAATAACTTATAATCGCTCAAAATAAATGCTTAAAATCATTGCACAACCCTTGCTATCTTTTGATTTCACTCCTGAGGGGGCATACTCATGACCTCAAAGTCAAGAATTTCTTCCAAAAATATTTGTTACAAGTCAAGAAGCTAAGCTTCATCAAATCAATTGCTAGGGGTATATCAGTTTTACTGCTTCATATCAAGCTGACATTGTCTTTGTCTGAATCAGTCTCTTAATGTTAATCAGTTTCATAGCTTTTCATCAAGGTGATTATTCATTTAAACTCAATCAAGGGTTTAAAGAGTATCTTCTATCACACACTCAATCTAACAAGGTGTTCAGTTTCATCGCATCGAATCAAGCTGGACAGTTTATCTTCGCTCATCATATCTTGATCAATCAAGTTCAAGATCGGTTTTCTCTTCTCTCACTGAGTCTAGTTCAATTAAGTTCTAGATTAGTAAGATCTGCTTCTTTATCAATCAAGTTCAAGTTTGATATCTTTTCTCTTCATCGATCCTAGTTCAATAAAGTTCTAGACCAATTTTTCTTTAATCAACTCTATTCAGTTTCATCACTTCAAAATAAGTTGAATACCTCGCTCTTCATCTAGTTCGTGATCAATCAAGTTCAGAACTGGTATCTCCTAGACATCAAATTTTCTTTGAACCAACATGTTGCTCGCACATTCATTCAAAGAGTAGAAAATGTAATACCCTAAAAATGGTCATCTAAACCATGAGCCCCTAATCTCGACAACATCACCAAGGTCCTAATGAAAGGCAATTAAATAAATCTTGAGCACAAATTTAATTTCTAAAATTGTCAGTGTCACATGGAAAAATTAATCACTTAATATTAATTAAAGATTTATTTAATTAATTAAATTATTCCAAGTAAATCATTTTAAACAATTATCTTATTTATTTTAATTAAATATCTTTTGCATATTTAATTAAATAAATCAATTCCCCATTAAATCATCCAAAATAGGAATTAATTTGAAAAATAAATAAAAATTGCCATAAATCTTTAAAAAAGGAAACAAATCAAGAAAGAGGAATTGGAATTATGAGCACAAATCTTCAAAAAAAAAAAACAAATCAAAAAAGGAATTAATTGACAAAAAAGAAAGAATTAAAATTTGGGAAAAGAAATTAATTGGAGATAATCTTGAACAACAAATTAAAAATTGATAAATAATCTCAAAGAAAGCAATTAAAACAATTAAATATTAAAATTGAATGAAATAGAGAATAAATCAGTTTTTTTCTTGATTTTATCTTAATTTTAGTTCAATTTCCTTTACAACTGAGAAAAGAATCCAATCACATCAATTCACCTGGATTGTGCTTCCTCTTGAAAAATCTTGACCGCTCATCATCATTTGATCTCAACCGTTGGTTTCTTTATGAATTTTCTATAAATTCACGCTCTCATCTCTCATTCAAGGATCATGGAGAATATATTGTTATTATGTTGTTTTTGCTATAGGTTCATTCAAAATTTGCATTGAGATATTGCATATTAGTTATTTCATATTTCTTAAATCATTTAGCTTAAATATTCATATATTGCTTAAATCATGTTAGATTAATCTTGCATATCTAGCTTAAATCTTGCATCCATTTAGCTAATATTCATGCTCATATAGATTTAAAAATCCTTCGTTTAGGTGTTGTCTTGTCACTCGATAGCTTAGCAATCTGAGAGCAATCTAAACTCGCATCTACTAGAAGGCAATGGGTTGCTTTGTAATGGTTGATTATTCATTGATTATATCTATCTAACCATACATGTAATGACTTAATTGAAGTGTTGTGTCTACAGCTTACAGACTAGGTCCACTTTTCACACACACACCTTGGTCTTAGCCTTTGTTTTATAGAAGTATCTAGCAAGTCTTATTTTTTGTTTGATCCTATGTCTTGTATCGATAATCTCTGTTTATGTTGTCTAGATGTGTTTCTTTGGGAGATAGGCGTTAGTCTAAGCTTAGTGCGTGTGGGGCCTTATATCATTCTTTGGATCATGGGGATGGTTCCTATTGGTGAGTTGTTGATGTCTTCTTGCATGGGGATATTTTCTCTTTGTTGGATGTTTGTGAGTGAGATGGGTAGTTTTACTTTTCTTTAACTCTTGAGCTATGTGTTCTTGGAGCAGTTATATATCATGATTTCCTATATGCAATAAATATTATATATTTGTAATGATCACTTGTACATGATATAAAGTATTGGAAATATGAAGGAATTGAATCTATGTTGCATTGATGTTTTGTCATTGATGTCAACACTAGCTATTATGGTTGGTTACCAATAGACAGATTTTGGTTACCGGTAGAAGATCTTGTGTTATCGGCTGAAGGGACTATCAATTGGATACTATCGACATGTTTGGATCAATGGAATATGTTTGGTTTGATGTTTCTAGAGCATATTTTGGTTAGTTGGTATTGAGTTGATAATCGAATTCTATCATACACTCTAGTAAGCCTATATCAGTAAAGGTTTAAGGTTTTACCGACAATTATTTTACTGAGAATCTTTGACAAGACACATAAGTGGTGTTGGTGTGGCTTCTAGATGGAATTCAAGATGCATAAGGTGATCCTTGATCATGCCTCAATTGATTGGAGACATCGCTTTGGCATGGTAGACCCAAATTAGGTCCAGTACCTATCTAGGTTATGGACTGGTATCATGTTATGTGTTCTCTACACGTTACCAGAATGATTTATGGATTGGTTAATGTTGTTTTGGTGTAAAGTAGACATGGCATATCACTGTAATATGGATGTATGTAATGATCTTATTGTAATATCTTTTAGGTGCTCGACCTAATTGGTTTAGGCCTTAGGGTTTGTATAAATTAATGTAAGATCTCATTGTAGATCATGGTCATGGTTGTGGAATGAAATATCATATGTGAAGGAGATTTGGTCGATCATAGGTGATCGAATTGGGTTAATTCTCTATTTCATTCTTAAGTTTTACTCCTTACTAGTATCTATTTCTGTTATTATAGTATTCAATGTTTATGTTCTCCGGTTAAAGGTTATAAAGTGGTTTGATTAATATAATCTATTAACAACTGATTCACCCTCCCCTCTTAGTTATCCACTGGTTATTCTAACAATTGGTATCAGAGCTTTGGTCCTCTTTTGCAAAAGCTTAACCACTTGAGGTAGATCCTATGGAAACTAATACTTCAAATCCACCATTGACTATTTTCAGAAGAGAAATCCTTAAGCTTGATGGAACAAGCTATGGGGTATGGAAAATATGAATGGAGACTCATCTTATATTTTTTGGCAAGTATATTTGGGAGATCACTGCAAAAGGATATACACCTTACGATCCAACATCTGGCAATCCTACTCTTGTAGACTTGGACAAAAATATTAAAAAAGATTGGAGAGCTAGAGAAGCCCTCATGTGTGCACTCACTGATCAACAAATCATATGATTGACTGATAAATCATCTACAAAGGTTATGTGGGATAAATTACAAACTTTGAATGAATGTGATCCTACTATAAAAATTGCTAAAATTTATGGTTACCAGGTAAGATATGAGAACTTGGAGATGGAAGATAATGAAAGAATTGCTATATTTATGGAAAGAGTAAATGAGATTGCCATGGGAATTCAATGTTGTGGAGGATCTCTAAGAGAAGATGAAATAGTTTCTAAAGTCTTGAGAGCCCTACCACTGGCTTACAAGATGAAGGCTAATGCAATTAATGAATTGAGAACAATAGCAAACACTTTAGTTAATAGAGACATTCTGATTGGGAAATTATCTGGTTTTGAGCTTGAAGAATTTGGACCCTCTAGAGCTGCAAAGTATGAACCTGCTTTTCATGGATCATCATCTACCAAAAAAAGTGGTTGGAAAGCCCTATATGCAAAAGAATTGGAAGATATGAGGAAAGAGGATGAAGAATTTGAGCAACTTGAAGCCTTATTTTCTAGAAGAGTACTTAAAGGTAAGGACCAACAGGAAGTAAATATGAAGGAAAAATACCTTTTAAATGCTTTGCATGTAATAAGATTGGTCATTTTGCATATAGATGTCCTAAAAGGAATGCAAGATTTGAAGAAAGAGTTAAGAAATCATCTAAGCCTAATCAAAACAAATATAGATTCAAGAAAAAAAACTATGCTACATAGAGGATGAGGAAGGAGTAAGTGATGACTCAGAGGATGAACTGACATGAGACTCTGCCAGTGGATTCAAAAATGGAAAGGAATGGGTGTTGTATGCTTTAAAGGAAGATGAAATAGAATTGGATATCAAGAATGAAGAAAAGGCCCTGGCAGCAAAAGTTGAAGACAAGGATGAATGGGTAATTGATAGTGGATGCTCACATCATATGACTAGAGATAAAAGAATTTTTTTTCCCTGCAAGAAAACAATGGTGATCAAGTTAGATTTGGGGATGAAAAAGCATGTATGATCAAAGGAAAAGGTATTATTTCTCTAGATGGAAAGCATTATACTGATAATGTCTATTATGTAGAAGGTTTAAAGCATAATCTTTTAAGTGTTGGTCAATTGGTGGATAAGGGATTCCAACTTCAGTTCAAAGATAGAAAATGCAAAATCATTAACAAAATTGGTTTGGAGATTGCAACCGGTACTCAGACAGGAGGTAATATATTTCACTTAAACATTGGTTAAAGGCTATGAAAGATGAATTAGATTAGATAGAGAAGAATGAGACTTGGTCTTTATTTCCTCGGCCTAAAAATAAGAATGTTATTGGAACTAAATGGGTTTTCAGAAATAAACTAAATGAGGATGGTCAAGTTGTAAGAAACAAGGCTAGACTAGTTTGTAAAGGATATTCTCAAATAGAAGGAATTGATTATGGTGAGACATTTGCACCAGTAGCTATAATTGAAGTTGTTAGACTATTTCTTGCCTATGCAGCATACAAGAACTATAAGGTCTATCAAATGGATGTTAAATGTGCATTTTTGAATGGTGAACTTGAGGAAGAAGTATACATTGAGCAACCTGATGGATTTTCACTAACAAATGACAAAGATATGGTTTGTAGGTTAAGGAAAGCATTATAAGGATTGAAACAAGCTCCTAGAGCTTGGTATGCAAGGTTGGATAACTATCTTTTGAAGCTTGGTTTTACTAAAGGTAGTGCTAACAATAATTTATATTACAAGATCATTGATGATGATATCATTTTTGGAGGTGAAGATAAATTGTGCATAGAATTCTCTAATAATATGAAGAATGAATTTAAAATATCTATGATTGGTGAGATGAGATTTTTCTTAGGTTTGCAGATTGCTCAAACTGACAAAGGCATTTTTATCTGTCAAACTAAGTATCAAAGGGAATTGTTCAAGAAGTTTGGTATGTATAATTCAAAACCGGTAAGTACTCCTATGGTGACAAGTGAGAAATTATCTATCAATGACACATCTGCACAGGTAAATTCGACAAGGTACAAGTCTATGATTAGTGGCTTGTTATATCTAACTTAGACTAGACCAAATATTTTGAATGAAGTAAGTATTGTTTCAAGATATCAAAGTAATCCTAAATAAAATCATGAATGTCCAGTAAAGAGGATATTCTGGTACTTGCAAGGAACACCATAATATGACTTATGGTATTTTAGAGATGATAACTTCACTTTATGTGCATATACAGATTCTGATTGGGCAGGAGATACTGATGTCAAGAAGAGAACTTCTAGTGGAGATTTCTTTCTTGGAAAGAAATTGGTTTCATGGATCAGCAAAAAATAGTCATGCATTTCTTTATCTACTACAAAGCTAAATATGTATGGGAGAGAGATTCAAATCAATTTCAGATTGGAATGCATTGCTTAGGGGGAGTTGCTAGGATTTTTTTAGTTTTTCATTGTTATATCTTCTATGAGAAATGTTTGGCATTTATTTGCACTTAGATGTTTTCTTTTTCACATCTAGTGTTGCCATTAATGCCAAAGGGGGAGATTGTTAGCAATATGAAGGAATTGATTATGTGTTGCATTGATGTTTTATCATTGATGTCAACACTAGCTGTTATGATTGGTTACCGACAAATAGATTTTGGTTACCGATAGAAGAACTTGTGTTACCAGCATAAGGAACTATTAGTTGGATACTATCAACATTTTTGGATCAATGGAATATGTTTGGTTTGATGTTTATAGAGTATGTTCTGGTCAGTTGGTATTGACTTGATGATAAGATGATATCATACACTCTAGTAAGCCTATACCGGTAAGGGTTTAAGGTTTTACCGACAGATATTTTACTAGGAATCTTTGATAGGATGCAAAAGGTGATCCTTGATTGTGCCTCGACTTATTCGAATCATCTCTTTCGCATTGTGGACCCAAATTAGGTCTTGTACCTATCTACGTTATGGACCAGTATCATGTTACATGTTCTCTACATGTTACCATGATGATTTATGGATTGGTTAATATTATTTTGGTCTAAAGTTGACATGGCATATCATTGTAATATGGATGTATGTAATGATCTTATTGTAATATCTTTTAGGTGCCCGACCTAATTGGTTTAGGCCTTAGGGTGTTGGAATTCTAAACATATGAGAATAGTTGATGTTGTCATTGATGGCAACCAACTGACAACCCACTGCTAATAGGTTTATACATGCACTAACAGACACCAACACCAGCAGGCGCTTACACCGGCATTTAGATTACATCAGCAACAAATCACACCAGCACTCCAGCCGACATGGGATAAAGTCTTGTTTATATGAATTGTTTTGTAAATGTAATTATCTATTTGCAAAGCTGACATGGTATATTCTAAAAGACTCATACATGTATGAGATCTTATAGGTCATTTTGTAATGAGAGAGATGTGAGATGTAATAGATGATATAATATGTATGGTAGAAGATAATTGCTTAGTGGCAAAAAAGGTTTTTGATTAAGGTATCTATCTGATCTTAAACTAGTACTAAACCTCACATTAAAGATGTTATTTTGAGTAGTACATTGTATTGGATTTGATAATCCATTTTGTAGTCAGTGAGACTCTTCTTTGAGCAGTGAGCTCTATGCTATTGGCCTCCCTGCATGTACAGGCCCCTATTGTAAGTAGTGTTTATTCATTGGCCAGTGAGTAAATATTGTCGGTCACAAATCCCATCGAGTTTTTTCCCACACCGGATTTCCTCGTTAAAATATCTTGTGTTATGGTGTGTTTCTATTTTGTCTCTATTATTTCTGTTTATTGCATTTATTCTTATTTACCAATACACTGTTTTGGGTTGCAAAGTTATAAATAAGTTTAGATATTTAGCAAACCGGTTAGACACTAATTCACCCCCCCTCTCAATCTATGTGGGACTGTCATTAAATGTAACAATTGGTATCAGAGCCTAGTCCTCTATTTGCAAAAGCCTAACAACTTGAGGTAGATTATGAAACTGGTATAGATGGAGAACTTAAGAAAATAGTTGCAAGGATCTCTTGAATATTTTGATGCAGAAAAGTTGAAGAATATCAAACTTGAAGATGATCTGAGGACTACTAAGGAATTCATTAAAGGAATTCAATAAAATCTAGTTATAGCACAAAATAAGAGAAAGGAACCTCGTGAGAAAATGCAGAATGATGATGATGAAAAAGAAACTCTTAGAGACATGGCAAATAAGTTGAGACAAGAAAATAGTAAAATGAAGAATGAAATGCAAGATATGACTATGAGGTTATGTAAGGATATTGAAGATAGGAAGACGAATGAAGAAGACCTGACTAGGAGACTTAATGATGCAGGAAATGAAAATATGAGACTTGGTCATGAAAATGATATGCTAAAGACATATATAATTCACATGCAACATGATAAGGAGGAGCTTACAAGACATGTTGGAATTCTAGAAAATGAGTTGATAACAGCAAATGAACACAAGGACAAATTCAAGAAAAGTTCAAAAGTACTTGATGACATGTTGAAAAGACAAAAACCTGATGGAGATACAAATGGACTTGGATTTGAAATTGGAGAAAGTTCTGGTACTACAAATAATCAAGATCAGAACAAACCGGTAAGATAACCTAATGCTTATAAACTTAATGGGATATGTTTCAATTGCAACAAGTATGGTCATAGAGAAAACCGGTGTAGATTTAGAAATAATCAGAATACAAACTCACCCACCGGTCAATGTTCCAAATGCAACAAAGTTGGTCATAATTCAGAAAATTGTAGAATGAATGTGAAATGCTATGTTTGTGGTAGATTTGGGCATTTATCTAATCAATGCAGATCACAAACTAGTCATGGATATGGAAAGGTTATTTAGAGGAATAATGTAACTTGTTATACATGTAAAAAGATTCGACATATTGCAAAATTTTGTAGAAGCAAGACTATACTAGCAAACAAGAAAGGATCTAGTTTGAAGGGCAAAGAAAAGGTAGATGAAGTAAAGCAAGAATTTTCAAAACAATGGATTAAGAAGAGTGATTAGAAAGTTGATGAATCTATCTCTGCACCAGTAGAATAGAGTAACCCTCCAATAGTAGGAGACTCTTCATCGAATTGAGGAATAATCCTTAGGGGTTATTGCAACAAGTTGAAAATCATGCGTTCTACCCTCGGTTGATTGTGAGAAGACACATTTCTTCTTTACCGGTAGGTGTGTTAAGTTTTCACTTAATTGGTGAGCATTTAATGTGGTTGTTGAAAGAAATTTCATTATATAACACCAAAAATCCCTCATTTTGACTCACCAAGCATTAAAAATTTCAGAGAGTGCAAAACTGAGCAAGGACATCCTAAGGCAGAGCTGTGAACAAATTTTCAGGCATTCAGAGAACTTCAGTTAAGAGGTATTTATCATAATGGCAACCTCATCTTTTGTTCCTGAGTTTATTGTAAAACTTCATTGTGGAAAATATCAAACAACCTAGACCCGTGTTTAAGATTATCCCAAAGATTGCAAAATAGGATGATTCTATCGGAGCTTTTTCAAAAATTCTAAAGGGTGTAGCATTTGCAAAAGACCCTAGAATCTACATACATTACAACATAGAAAACCTAGGGACTGAGGATTTAAAGAAAATATTTAATGAGGTTATTATCAATGGAAATGATGTGATTAAACATGAACATAAGATTGTGGAAGTAGGTTTTGTAAAAATTCTGAACATTCCTGAATTTCCAAAGGAAGTTGTAAGACTTGTATTAAGGAGAGTCCATGGAGAGTTCATATGGTTAGAATTTGTTTGAAAGATAACCAAGGAAGCAATTAAGGCAGTCACTGGTTTACCTTCAACTAGTACTAGGCCTAATAAAACCAATAAAATATCTAACAAGGTAGTTATGGAGTTAACCAGAGCCACATCTGATAGCAAGTCACTTAGAGTGAATGATGTTAGGGATATAAATGTGAAATATGTGAGTATGGTACTAGGATACAAAGCAACACATGCAAATAGACTGAATTATGTTTCTAGCCTTTGTATTCACAGGGCATATGAGATGGTGAACAATAATGCTAAGATTGATGTGTGTGAATGGCTTAAAGATGAATTGATTGATAACCCAAAGAAAATTAAGGGAGACAAGAAAGGTACTTTCTATTTTAGAAACCTACTAGTATGCTTGATGCTATATTTTACCAAAGAGATACCCAACATAAGTCACAAGGATTTTGGTTATGACATTCCAGTAGGAAAATAGATATAGGAAGCTTTCACTAGTATGGGCACCAACTGTGATAAGAACATTACAAAATACTTCAAAAAAATTCAAACTAAGATGAGAACAAGAGAGAGACTACCGTGGAGCATAATTGATAAGTATGACAAGCAAATCTGTTTTGGTATTAAGTGAGATGAAACTTGGATGGAAGCAGTAAGCCCTAGAACTATTTGGGTTACTGAGATGGGTTATGAGGTAGACCTACCTATTCTGGAAACATATGCAAAAGCTCTACTTAATGCACCTAGGGAGCCATCCAAAGGAATATTTGGTAATGCAGAAACCATTAAGAGTAATGTATCTATGCAGAAAAGGACAAAAAAAGAGAAAAGTTTATCAAAGATGCCTCCAAGAAGGCCCAAGAAATCAAAGAAAATGTCATGAATATCAGTGGTATATTAGCAAGTGAGCTTGAAGGACTACAACCTAAATCACATGTTTCACTGGTTGTAACATCTTCTGATACTGACAATGGCAAGGCTGCTGAGTTTAAGAGAGTGGAAAGGAAAAGTAAAACTCCACTGGTACCATCTCCTTCACCTAAGAAAACAAGGGCACTAAGGAAAAAGAAACAGATAGTTAGGGAACCATAGTAGAAGCTTACACCAAAGAAGAAATAGACACCGGTTACCCCTACACTGGATGATCTACTGAATGAGATTACACAGGAAGGTAATCTAGTAAATGTAAATAAATGGTATAATTCCTTTAAGTATTCTGACAAACAAACCATTGAAGAAAGCATTATCCTACATTTGGATATATACAAGAAAGTTTTGATAGAAGTGATTGATGATTTACCCAATGATTTATACTTGAGATTAGAAGCTAAAAGGCTATCTATGATGGAACTAGACAAGAAGTTGAAAGTTGAAGCACTCTTGGTTGTACATCCGGTAAATTCTAGAGAAGAGAAAGATGAGCTTATTTTTGAAGTTAACCGTTCAGTATTTGTTAGTGAACACCGACAAGTAAGCTTGATGGCTGGAAGGGTTAAGGAAATTGTAGATGAGACTATAGATAAATGGGACATATTTTTTGTTGAGAAGGAAAAGAAAGAGGAAAGAAATAGACTGAAAGTGGAGAAGACATTCAAGGTATATCAGAAAGACAAGGGAATAGGTAAAATAGGTAGTGTACCTTCTATAAAAGTAATAGATAACATCCCTCCACTGGCTCAGGGCACCCCTCCTTTAATGTCAACATCACTGGTTCATATAGCTAATCCACTAGATATGGCTACCAAAGGTATAACTCTTGATGATACTAACCCAGAGTCATAAAAACTCTTTACCATGAATGCAGATACACAAAATATAATCATTGTGGTGGACAAAGAGACTACAAAAGTAAAGGAAAATGATCCCAAAGACAACAAGATCTCAAAGAATCCAACACAAACTATTGAATATCAGGAAACTGGTTTAAGCAAAGCAACCAGAGACTAAGAAACTAACAAAGAGACAAACTAGCATAGGGCCATCAAAATATGAGAAACCAATAGTGGTACAAATAGAGAAACAATCTAAGGTAGAGGTTCATGTTGAGTTAGCGAAACCGACAATTGCAGAGGAGCTTAATCAAACTAAGAAACCATTAAAGGTAGAGGTACAAACATAGACAGATCCACTAGAAGAAAATATAAGTAAAGTGGATGCATCTGATGGAAATAAAGAGGACGTAGTGAAAGTAATTGGTCAAACATCTGTTGAGAAGAAACCTACAATAGAACTGAGCACATCTACAGGTGATTTCAAACCCACTAACATCACAGAGGTTCTATTGGATTCTATTAAAAAGATAATTGATTGCAATGCCTTAGAGGTAGAGGTTCATGTTGAGTTAGCGAAACCGACAGTTGCAGAGTAGCTTAATCAAACTGAGAAACCATTAAAGGTAGAGGTACAGACATAGACAGATCCACTAGAAGAAAATATAAGTAAAGTGGATGCATCTGATGGAAATTAAGAGGACGTAGTGAAAGTAATTGGTCAAACATCTGTTGAGAAGAAACCTACAATAGAACTGAGCACATCTACAGGTGATTTCAAACCCACTAACATCATAGAGGTTCTATTGGATTCTATTAAAAAGATAATTGATTGCAATGCCTTAGAATTTAAGGCAATTGATAATACCTTACCTATTCTGAAGATGATTGCCCCTAATTGTAAGATAGATCACATTAATGATTCTTTAGGTAAATTGGACACATTTTCCAAATTCATTGCTGATAATATAATAACCATAGATAAGGTGAATAAGGATACTATTAAGGAGAGAGTTGACAAAGAGAAAAATACATTCTTTGAAGACACCATAAAGAAATGTACTGATCACTTGAACACACTTTTACTAGTACTTAATTCTACAATTTTGGAGTATAAGGAGCTATATAGAGAAGCATGTAAACCTCACCATTTGACAAAGGACATTAATGAGGAGATTAAAAAGACACAAAAGGAAATTGATGACATTGTAGATAATATAATAGGTTCATCTGGACTTATATTAGTTTTTGAGTAGGAAATGGCAGTTTTTTAGGAGAAGTTGGAGAAACTTGAGAAAGAGAAGGCAAGGATAAGGTCCAATGCCCGGGAACTCAAAAGTAAACTTGGTCCAAAATTGGACAATCTTATTACTCAGAGAGTTGAATTATCTAAGGCAACCATTCAAGGAGAGTGATCACTGGAGAAACAAATACACTATCTCACCAGTATGATCCAGTAGACTGAGGCAACTCTAAATGACAACCAAGTTTATGCAGTGTTTAAATCTCATTTTGGTGGACATTTTTCAGATAGTAACCAGCCTGTTACAAACCTTGAGGTAGCATTTTTTGTACTCTTTTGGTTATTTATGACATCCTTTTTCATTGATGTCAAAGGGGGAGTAGTGGAGAGAAAAATGCATGTACAAAGGAGATCACTTTCTCAGGGGAGCACACCTTTTTGGATTTTAGTTTTGGGATAACCATTTTGGATTTTTCTCATGAGTGTTGCCATCAATGCCAAAGGAGGAGATTGTTGGCATTCTAAACTCTCATGATAATAGTTGATGTTGTCATTGATGGAAACCAACTAGAAACCCACTAGCAATATGTTTCTACATGCACCAGCATCATAGATTTCATGCACCGGTAGACACCAGCACCGGCAGGTGCTTACACCGGCATTCAAATTATATTAGCAACAAAGCACACCGACACTCCAACTGACATGGGATAAAGTTTTGTTTATATGAATTTTTTTGTAAATGTAATTATCTATTTGCAAAGCCAACATGGTATATTGTAAAAGACTCATATATGTATGAGATCTTATAGATCATTCTATAATGAGAGAGATGTGAGATGTAATAGATGATATAATATGTATGGTAGAAGATAATTGTTTAGTGGCAGCGAAGGTTTTTGATTAAGGTATCTATTTGAGCTTAAACCAATACTGAACCTAGCATTAGAGATGTTGTTTTGAGTAGTACATTGTACTAGATTTAATAATCCATTTTGTATTCAGTGAGACTCTTCTTTGAGCAGTGAGATCTACGTTGTTGGCCTCCCTACATGTGCAGGCCCCTATTGTAAGTAGTATTTATTCATTGGCCAGTGAGTAAATATTGTGGGTCACAAATCCCATCGAGATTTTTCCCACACTGGGTTTCCTCATTAAAATATCTTGTGTTATGGTGTGTTTCTATGTTGTCTCTGTTATTTTTGTTTACTGCATTTATTCTTATTTACTAGTACACTGTTTTGGGTTGTAAAGTTATAAATAAGTTTAAATATTCAACAAACCGGTTAGACACTGATTCATCCCCCCTCTCAGTGTCTGTGGGACTATCCTTGAATCTAACATAGGGTTTATATAAATTGATGTTAAGATCTCATTGTAGATCATGATAACTTAATGATGAGTGAATAGTACCAAACTGGTATTGAGAGGTGGGGGTGAATCGGTACAGGCAAAAATATAGTCCAAAACCAGTTTGACAATAGACACTTCAAATGATTGGCAAACAATGACACTGGTTTGAAACAGAGTGCAACTAGTAAAGCTAAGAATGTCTGAGACAAGCATTAATCGGTTACTAACTTAGCTTTTCACTCAACTCGGGACTACACTACCATTTCACCCTTATGCATAAACAGGTAATCTATCATTAGATCATAATAATAGCTAGTTCAACATGTTTTATTGACAGGCATAAAACACAGAACCATCATATGCTTGAAAAACAATAGCAAAGCATCACACATGACACACATATTTTTCACGTGGAAACCCAACTAGGAAAAACCATGGTGGGGATGAATACCCACAAGCTATTTTTGAACTCTTTAGAAGTCTGCTCTGTTAGGAGCCTTGTCCGATTAGAGACATTACAAAAGGTTCTGCTAGGAGCCGATCCTGTTAGAGATCACCCGGTTAAGGGATGGCTACAATACCCAGTTAAGGGTTAAACCCTGTTAAAGGTTGCCTTGTTAGAGGATTTCAAGAACTCAATAGCTGAAGGATTTCAAGAACTCAATAGTTAAAGGATTTTTAGCAAGCTGGTTAAGGCTACCCTATTAAGGGATTTTCCAACTGTTGAGGTGGTTAGAGATCAACAGGTATTATGATGATCTGGTAACAACACTCAATGCCAATGCAGATTTGCTTAAGCTCCTCTTCACCTTCTCCACTTACACTCTGCAGGTATCACTTCTCTCCTTTTGGTCTGGCAAGAATCACGTATCCCTTCTCTTGGATACACACACACAACTTTTGCCAACAACCTCAGAATGAGACACAACATCAACCTTAGAGGAAAACAGATAGGTCGGTAGCATAAACCCTAAAACCTAAACCTATTAGGTTAAGGAATTCAAATAGTTCAATCCTAACCATTGAGCACACTGCATTAAATGCGGCAGATCTTGATCCAAACTCAAGACATTCTCCATCATCCATTTCCACCAAATTTATGGCAGCTAATAACCCATCACATGTTATCACCATTTTATAGACTTCGCACATTCTCGAGGTAGATAGGAACAATCTCCCTCATGCAAGATCCTTCATGCACATAGGCTTGCATGGCAACAAGATTTGTTCTTCTTTACAATGCTAAATCATCACACAATATCATCGGTTGAGCCACATAGGCTTGAAGCACATCAACCAAAAACCCTAAAGTTGAGACTAACAACTGGTAGTCATACAATACTTCCATATGCCGGTTCCCATAACTATATGCCTATTCATCATGAACAAGCACACTACTTCACTTTAGCACAAATGTCAGTTCACAGTGTTATACTAGTTCTCACATATGCCAGTTCACACCTCTTCATCATATTGACATCAATGACAACATACAATGTCATTATGTCCTTATACCGGTTCACATAATGCCAACAATCTCCGCCTTTGGCATTGATGGCAATATACAAAGATATCTCTCTGCGTCACATCTTCTCCCCCAATTTTTGTAGATATCTTCTCTGCTTCACATCTTCTCCCCCTTTGACAACAATACCAAAGTGGAGGCACAAGCTACCTTGTTTCATTATGTTGCTCCCCCTGAGGAGTAGCATCCTTCAACACATCAATCCAAAATAAATTTGACTATGCAATACTTGACTAATGTGGAGCATATGCTTTTAGTTCACCTCCTGAAGGGGTAGTGTTGGAACCCTAAAATTTGCAATTTTTAGAATTCCAAATTCCAAGACAAGGAGGAAGAAAAATTCTAAATACATATATACATATATATATATATTGAATAGGTACAAGTAATATATTTTATATTTGTTGCACAATATGAAACCATAACATAAACACAATAATGGGCATAAAAAATGGAGTGTGAAGCACCAAAGCGGGTATTTACATCATTTAAAGACCATTTATCCATTATATACCCATAAAATAGCCTTAAAATACCTCTAATATGCCTAAACAACTTGTAAAGTGACAATTAATTACATAAACTAAGGCAATTTCGGGATTTGGAATTATTTTTATTTAAAAGGGGGGTGTCTTTTCACCCAAAGGGGTATGAAAACCATTCAAACACATATATATGTGTGATGTAAAATGTAAAGAGAGAAGAAAAAACAGAGAATAGAGAGGAGAGGTGGAGGCAATATTGTACTTTAAAACTTTTTATCAAAAATAACCAATTGCATTTTCTTTCTCATGTGTGTTGAGAGTTAACATATTTTTAGAAGGTAGTTGCTTATGATATTATCTAAAAGTGGATAAGGTTATTCGTGTTCTTCCAGTAAAATTCTGTGTTTCATATTGTAGATTTGGATCAAAAAGATTTACTCGTGAATTGTAATTGTTCCTTGTATTTATTCCTTGGATGGTCTCTTACAAGTTAGGGTTAAATCCATTCAAGCAGTTTACAATATAGACATTGAAGTAGAGCTCATAAGAAACAGTAATTGACAGACTCATCGAGAGGTGGTGGGTTTAAAAACTGTCTCATAAGTTTACACAATAAGTCCTGAAGAAATATAAGACTCTGTAGCCCAAATAAGAGGAAAGGCACTGATCATTTGTAAACAAACCCTTTAACCATACCAGTTACCCTTTAATTTTAAGCTTTAGGATTAGTAAAGTAGGTATAGTAGGTAATTTAGCCAAAGTGTAACATATATACTTTTGTAAGATACATAGATCAATACACACATCTGAAGTCAGTTTTTTTAAGAAACTTATGCCATTCTAAGACTAGGAGACATCAGATTAAGACACTAAATCTGCTATAAAAAGCATTAGTTGAAGGAACAACTAGTGAGTAGGTATACCCGCCTAGGTCCTGCAGAGCCTAAAGTGAGAGAGTTAGTAACCAAATAGGTTCACTCTATAAGTTGGCCAGGTCAATTGGAGAGTTTGATCATAGGAGTTGGCATTTCCTTAGGACCTATCCAATCTGTTGATTTGAGACCAAACAGGTAGTACCCCTAATTCACCTCTTATGTATATGAATGTAGTCTTTGGGAGAGGCTTGGTGAATATGTCTACTAACTGCTCCTTACTGGAAACATGCTCCACTGCAATCTCTTTGTTCTGAACCTTTTCCCTCAAGAAATAATACTTAAGCTCAAAGTGCTTGGTTCTACAATGTAAAACCGGATTCTTGGAGATATTAATTGCACTAGTGTTGTCACAAAATATACTTACCAGTTTAGATACAGGAACATTGAAGCCATTCAATACATGCTTCATCCAAATTGTCTGAGTGCAGTTCATGAAAGCTGCAACATACTTTGCTTTAGTTGTAGACAAAGAGATACAACTTTGCTTTTTACTCATCCATGAAACCAGTCTACCACCAAGGAACAATGCACCACTAGTTGTTCTCTTCCAGTCATCTACATTACCAGCCCAATCAGCATCTCTAAACACTTTCAAGTTAAAATCATTATTGTATGGATACCATAACCCATAGTCAATAGTTCCTTTCAGATATATAAGAATCCGCTTGACTCCAACCAAGTGGGATTCTCTTGGACTTTTTCTGGAATCTTGCAATAATGCCAACTGAATGTGCAATATCTGGTCTGCTATGCACTACATAGTTCAACTTACCAATCATTGATCAGTATTCCTTCTCATCAACCAATGCAGAGTCATCCTCTTTGGATAGTTTACAACTAGTCACCATCAGTGTACCAACTAGTTTGCTATCTTCCATGCCAAAGGTCTTCAACACCTCTTTGACATACTTGGACTAAGTGATAAAGATTCCATACTTCATCTACTGGATATGCAGTCCAATGAAGAACTTAATCTCCCCTATCAGTGACATCTCAAACTCTTTCTTCATCTCATTTAAAAATTCATGACTCATCTTGTCATTTCCACCAAAGATAATGTCATCAACAAATACTTCATGGATCAGGATCTGATCTCCTTCAGACTTCAAGTAGATATTGCTATCTTCACTTGTTCTCTCAAATCCAATCTTTACAAGATGGGAATGCAGGCATTCATACCATTCTCTAGGTGCCTGCTTTATCCCATATAAGGCTTTATGTAGCCTACATACCATGTCGCTATCTTCATATAGGGAAAACCCATCTGGTTACTCTATATACACCTCCTCTTCAAGTACACCATTTAGGAATGCAGATTTTACATCCATTTGATATACTTTGAAGCCTTTAAAAGCTGCATATGCAAGAAGCATACGAACTCCTTCCAATCTGGCTACAAGAGCAAAGGTTTCTCCATAGTCTTCTCCTTCTTCTTGAGTCTATCCTTTGCATACCAATTTGGCTTTGTTTCTAATC
The DNA here is from genome assembly GCF_030272615.1 of Cryptomeria japonica. NCBI lineage: Eukaryota > Viridiplantae > Streptophyta > Pinopsida > Cupressales > Cupressaceae > Cryptomeria > Cryptomeria japonica. Next base: position 446,354,637 of record NC_081413.1, on the reverse strand, counting down.
ACTATGCCATCCTCATTCAACTTATTTTTGAAGAACCATTTGGTACCAATGACATTTTTATGCTCCGGTCTGGGTACCAAAGACCATGTACCATTTTTCTCTATCTGGTCAAGTTCCTCTTCCATTACCTTGATCTAGTCTTCATCTTTATGTGCCTCTTTAAATAATTTAGGCTCAAATTCAGAGATCATACATGAGTTTTCTCTAACCTTTCTTCTTGTAAGGATTCCTGCATCCTTATCTCATATGATCTAATTAGGATCATGATTTAGCTTGACATACCGAGGAATGGTCTTGATGGATTCCTCTTGCTTTTCTTCTTCATCCTCATCTCCATCAGTATCAGCATCTACATTTGCCAGTGTAGGAACACTATTACTGGTACTCAGTTGACTGACAACCGGTTCCCAGAAGGTTGCAACCGGTTCGTTTACCACTTGCTCCCTACTAGTTTCCTTAGTATTCTTAGAGGTTTCATCAATTCTTACATTGATGCTTTCCATAATTCTTTGAGTCCTATTGTTGAAACACTTGAGAGCTTTTCTCTTGGTTGAATATCCAAGAAATATTGCCTCATCACATTGCGCATGAAATTTTCTCTGGTGTTCACTCCTCTTGATGTAACATTTGCTACCAAACACTCTAAAGTAGCTAACCACAGGTGTCTTACCGGTCCAATACTCATAAGGACTTTTATCCTTACCTTTCTTGATGAGTACCTGATTCATTGTGTAGACTGCAATTCTCACCTCTTCTCTCCAAAAGGTGTGAGCTACCTTTCCTTGAATCAACATGGTTCTAGCTGCTTCAACCATAGTCTGGTTATTCCTTTCTGCTAGGCCATTCTACTGTGGAGTCTAGGGGGAAGACAATTGCCTCTTGATGCCATGTTCTTCAGAGTACTTGTTGAATTCACCGGAAGTGAATTCCCTTCCTTGATCAGTTCTCAGGCACTTGATCCTTTTACCACTTTCCTTCTCCACTAAAGCTCCAAAAGCTTTGAACTTTACAAAGGCTTCAGACTTGTCTTTAAAGAATGTGACCCACATCATTCTTTAGCAGTCATCAATGAGAATCATGAAGTACCTATCACCCTGCACACTTCTAGTTTTCATAGGACCACACAAATCAGTATCTACAAGATCAAGCAAGTTGTCAGCAGTGAAAGATTTACCTTTAAAGGTTGAGGAAGACATTTTCCCCAATTGACACTCTCTACACAAGGTATTACCTAGTTTTCTTAGCACCAGCAACCCTCTAACTACCTTGATCTTACTAGCTTTCGCAATGTTATCAAAGTTTACATGGCAGAGTCTCCTATGCCATATCTAGCTATCATCAAATTTTGCCATAAGACATGTACTTATATTTGCATTCAAATGAAATAGGTTACCTTTTGTCTGCATGACGGTGGCCACCAATTCACCATTCTTTCCTTTGATTCTGTGAATTCCATTCTTGAATTTTAGAGTGAGGCCACTATCATTCAACTGGGCAACACTCAAAAGGTTGTGTCTGAGACCATCAACCCAATACACATTGTCAACACTAGTCTTTCCATTCAGAGAGATGGACCCTCTACCTTTGAGCATGCATGGTGCATCATTTCCAAAATGAACCACACCACCATCATACTCCTCCAAGGATAGAAACTTGCTCCGGTCACTAGTCATAAGGTGAGAATAGCCATTGTCAATGATCCACTCATTGGAATTATCAAATTGGGAGACAAGAGACTTCTTGTCTAACACATCTTCCTTGACAACAACAAACACAATATCTTCATTTTCTTCATCCTCTGATTCTTCATCTGTGACACCTTCACCAACTGCCACAAAATAGTTTCTCCGGTTTCCTCCTTTGAATTTCTTGAACCTTTCTGATTTGTCGTTGTTGTTGACATTAGGACAGTTTACAACAATATGTCCTATCTGGTTGCAAGAAAAGCATTTCAAAGGTATTTTACCTTTGTACTTGCCAGTTCCTTTAGGAAGTTTCCTAGCAAGGAGAGCTTGAAATGCCATCAAAATCTCCTCATCATCCATTTCTCTACTCTGTCTTGGTTCACCACTAGTGCTAGCTTCTTTTCCTTTTCTGGATGGTATAGCAGAAGCTTTAAAAACTGATTTAGTCTTTTGAACACTAACATCAAAACTATTTAGCTCATGGCTGTCAACTTTGCTATGATGGAGTGAAAGGATACCTTAGTCTTGTCTATTGATCTCAGCTCATGAATAGCAGTAACCCTTATTGCATAGACCGAATATAGGGATATTAGGACTTGGCTTACCATAGTGGCATCTTCTATTTTACCACTTGCACTCTTGATATCTCCAACATTTATTTTGATCCCTATTCCATACTGTTGAATGGTCTCACCTTCAACCATCCACATATCTTCAAACTTCCCTCTAAGGCTTTCTTTCTTAGCCTGTTTTACATGCTCATCATCACCATAGATATTTTCAAGAGTATCCCATACCTCTATGGGATTTACCTTATCCTGAACATCAATAAACTCAATGTCAGATAAACTACTAGTTAGGGCTTCCATGACTTGCCCATTCTCCTACATCTCTCTCTTTTGGTCATCGGTAAGGGTACTGGTAGGAGAAACATAGACAGTCTCAACATAGCTCCAGTGTTGAGCACCCATGCTTCTGATGAATATCTTCATTCTATCTTTCCATATACTGAAATTTTCTCTGTTAAACTTTGGACCTTCCCTCTTCATCATTAGACTGGGATCTTTACCTCAAGTAGTTAAGCTTATAGCATAGAAGACCTAGAGAATGCTCTGATACCAATTGATAACTTAATGATGAGCGAATAGTACCAAACCAGCACTGAGAGGGGGGCAGTGAATCAACACAAGCAAAAATACAGTCCAAAACTGGTTTGACAGCAGACACTTGAAATGAATAGCAAACAGTGACACCGGTTTGAAACATAGTGCAACTGGTAAAGCTAAGAATGTTTGAGACAAGCATTAACCGGTTACTCACTTAGCTTGATAGATAATAGAAAAGTATCACAAGACAAAAGCATCACACATGACACACATATTTTTCACGTGGAAACCCAACTGGGAAAAACCACAGTGGGGATGAATACCCACAAGCTATTTTTGAACTCTTTAGAAGTCCACTATGTTAGGAGCCTTGTCTGGTTACAGACATTACAAAAGGTTCTGCTAGGAACCGATCCTGTTAGAGATCACTCGGTTAAGGGATGGCTACAATACCCAGTTAAAGGTTAAACCCTATTAAAGGTTACCTTGGTAGAGGATTTCAAGAACTCAATAGCTAAAGGATTCCGGACTTAGTAGCTTTGAGTTACCCTATTAAAGGATTTTCAGCAAGCTGGTTAAGGCTACCCTATTAAGGGATTTTCCAACTGTTGAGGTGGTTAGAGATCAACAGGTATTATAATGATCTGGTAACAACACTCAATGCCATTTCATATCCTCTTAAGCTCCTCTTCACCTTCTACACTTACACTCTGCAGGTATCACTTCTCTCCTTTTGGTCTGGCAAGAATCACGTATCCCTTCTCTTGGATACACACATGCAACTTTTGCCAACAACCTCAGAAAGAGATACAACATCGACCTTATAGGAAAATAGATAGGTTGGTAGCATAAACCCTAAACCCTAAACCTGTTAGGTTAAGGAATTCAAACGGTTCAATCCTAACCATTGAGCACACTGCATTAAATGTAGCAGATCTTGATCCAAACTCAAGACATTCTCCATTGTCCATTTCCACCGAATTTATGGTGGTTGATAACCCATCACATGTTTCACATAGACTTCGCACATTCCTGAGGTAGATAGGAACAATCTCCCTCATGCAAGATCCTTCATGCACACAAGCTTGCGTGGCAACATGATCTGTTCTTCTTTACAATGCTAACTCATCACACAATATCATTGGTTGAGCCACATAGGCTTGAAGCACATCAACCGGTAGTCATACAATACTTCCATATGTCGGTTCCCATAACTATATGCCGGTTCATCATGAACAAGCACATTGGTTCACTTTGGCACAAATGTTGGTTCATAGTGTTATACCAGTTCTCACATATGCCGGTTCACACCTCTTCATCATATGGACATCAATGACAACATACAATGTCATTATGTCCTCATAGCAGTTCACATAATGCCAATAGATCATCATTGTGGTTGTGGAATGAAATAGCATATGCGAAGGAGATTTGGTTGATCATAGCTGATCAAATTGGGTTTATGTAAGAGGTCAAAGGAATCTAGTATTGAGCTTAATTAGGACTATAATTAGGCATGGTAGATGCTATCACTAGCAATTCATTCTTCTGGATTGTTGTCTAATTATACTGAGGTGGTTATAACCTCTCTATAGTCAGTGAGACTCCTTTTTAATTAGCAGTACGCTCTAGTTAGTGTGCCTTCCTACATGTGTAGGCCCATTATTGTATCACATACTTTCTGCAAAAGTAACATCTGACTATGGGTAGGCTTCCCACTATGGTTTTTCCCTTTATCAGGTTTTCCACATACAAATCATGGTGTTATATGGTATGGTTGCATTGTGTTAATTATTTACTTAATTATTAAGTTAAACTACGTACCGATATCTGTTTATGCTATTCTAGTATTCAATGTTTATGTGCTCCGGTTAAAGGTTATAAAGTGGTTTGATTAATATAATTTGTTGACAACTGATTCACCGCCCCCCCTCTCAGTTTTCCACCGGTTATTCTAATAGTAAAGATCATTGTAATGAGGACTCATGTAGTGATGAATGTAAGATTTAGAGACATTATTGATATTGAGAGATATTTAATGGATTTAATATGTTTACTTTTGTAATGTTGGAAAAGGTGAATGATGGAGATCTAGAGGAAATCTTTTCTTCCCTCTGAGGAGAGAAGAAAGTTTCACTTTGGATTTCCCTTCAAACACTTTTCACGCATTACATTGGAAGAGGTGGGGAATGCACTAGATTCAACCTCTAGAGAAAGAGATTGAAACCAAGTGATGGTAAGTTAATCCCCTCTTTTGGAATGAGATTTGAATTAATTGAATTGTGTACTTATGACCAAGTGGAAAAGTGACAAAGATCTAATTATAACTTGAGATAGAAGTATAGGATGAAGTTGTGCACCTGGTTTTGGTAATAATATGTCAATATGATCCCACCCTGCAAATTTGAGAAAAAGTTGTCTGGACAGTGGTGGGACTGTACACGGTCCTTTGAAATATCTGCAAAACAAAAAGGGTTTTTGCACCTCTAAAAATGGAGTCCAAATTCGAAAGTATAGTGGCACACCTACAACCTACACATAGAAAAAAGAGGGAAAAGTGTTGGGATTGGGGGTTTGCCTTCAGTTCAAACCCCAGTTTTGAAATTAACCAAATGAAAAAATAAAGTACTTGCAAGTAAATATAAATGAAAATTGAATTGTAAATCACCTCAAGGGAGGTTGTGATAGAAATGTTGATAGAATTGCTTGTATGAAGTTGAATGTTGACTTGAATGCAACACCTAGCCTTGAAGGGAGACTTGAGAATGCTCAATGTTGGAAAGGAATGTTTGAATGCTTTAACTTATGCCCACCTTATTGATTATTCAACTTTTTTGATCACTGAACTTATGCAAATGAGAGGGAAAATGCAACTTATATACTCATCAATTAGGGTTAATTGACTAATTTTACATCACATGCCGACACTGGGGGAGTTTTCCCACTCAATACACAACCAACAAAGCATAATTTGAAGGGTCTTGTTCCAAAATAGGGCAGGGGATAGGGGCACCATGACCCTATCTTGCCCTTTTTTCCCTAGACAGAATGCAGTTTAGGCAATGTAGAGGGCAAGAAAGATGTATTTCTTGGGTGCCAAGAAAGTCTCCGGTCTCCAATCAAGCTTAGGGATTCGGATCATGTGTGTGAGGACCCTAATATGGTTGACAATTGCAAGGATTGCAATTTCATGACACTACATTTAGCCCCCACTTTAGCGGGAGTATAAGAATATGCTAATACTATCAATAAAGTACAAGGAAACAAGATTGAAAGACTTCTACCATGTCAAGGAGGCAAGATGCATCAAGCCCCTAGTGGACTAAGGATCTTACAACTTTAGTTGACAAGGTAAAAGGGAAGATTGAGAAGGGAAAATTGTGAGTGCAAATAGCAAGGTTCCCCTCACCATGAGTCATGAAAAAGATACTAAAATTATGAAGAAAATCCATGTTCACTAAATAATTATAAGTATCAAGAAGGAAAATATGAGTGGAGTGTATGCCCCCATGTTAAAGTGATCGCACGTGCCTTATCGGGAGTGATTTCTTTAAGGTAGGATACACCCATGAGAGAGAGAGAAAGGGATCATGTTATCGCAAGGATTTATCCCCCAATCAAGGAATAAAGCCAAGGATAATGAACACAAAACACAAAGCATGAGGTAGTTTCTCTTTCATCAAAGTCAGTATGCTGTATGATAACTCATGTATATCATATATGTATATGCATATAATAATCATCATTCCCCAAAGAAAGGACACTACCTTAGAAGAAAGGGAAGAGATGATATATTTTGAGTCAATATTAAAGAGACTAAAAGAGATCTCAATGCTTTGCATCATCCTCAAGTAGACATTAAGGGGAAAATAGAAGAACAGGGATACACATGGAAGAATTGTCACAAAAGAGAAATAAAGAAGAGGGAGAAGAGATCTATGGTGGTAATATTGATAATCTAGCATGACATCCACCTACCGATCTTGTTGATCACTATTTCGGGAAGGTGAGCAACATGCCAAAGGAGCGACATGAGCATAATAGATGGAGCTATCACAAGATCCAAACAAGGACTATGCTCATGTGGTAAGTCACTTTGTTTGATTCTAGGAGCTAGGATTAGGGTTTGTGAAAATTTGGTTTATAAATGCTTGTCCACATCAACATATTCATAATCACTATCAGAAGCATTAGGAGTTGTATTGACATCATGAATAACATTTTCACTCATTTCTTCATCAATATTTATAGAAAGAGGAGCACGAACATGAATAGGAGTAAAACCATCACATGTTTTATACAAATTATGATTTGGAGATGTAGGTTTAATGTCTTGCTTAGGAAAAAAGGGAATAATGTTAGCTTTTGGATTTTTAGGAGATGGAATAGTTTGAGTGACAGCTTCACTATCTCAAACACAACGTCTTCATTGGCGTTATCTTGCACAACTATTCCATTGAGTCTTAATAGAAGGTTGAGAAGGAGGAGGAACATTTGAAAAAGTAGGAATGTTTTCCTCTTTGATAGTTGAAGGTTTAGGTTGAGTTATTTTAGGCTGGACAAGACGAGAAGCAGGCCTGTTCTCTCTCTAAGAGGAAGGAGGTGGAACTGCACCATATAAAGGACAAATGTTAGGTGTGGGAAGGAGATATAGGAGGAGGTATGTTGGCATTATGAGAACCAGTATGAGGACATAATGACATTGTATGTTGTCATTGATGTCAATACATTGCAAAGGTGTGAACCGACATATGTGAGAACCTATATAACACTGTAAACTGAGATTTATGCCAAAGTGAAGTGGTGTGCTTGCTCAAAGGTGAACCGGCACATGGAAGTGTTGAATGACTACCGGTTCATAGTCTCAACTTTAGGGTTTCCGGTTGAAGTGCTTCAAGCCTATGTGGCTCAACCAGTGACTTTGTGCAAAGAGTTAGCATGATAGCAAAGAACAGATCATGTTGCCATGTAAACCTTGTGTGTGTGAAGGATTGTGCATGAAGAAGATCTTGCCTATCTACCTCAGGAATATGAGAAGACTGTAAAATGGTGATAACATGTGATGGGTTATCAGCTACCATGAAAACGGTGGAAAATGAATGATGGAGATTAATGCAATATGCTCAATGGTCAGGATTGAACCATTTGAATTCCTTAACCTATTAGGTTTAGGTTTTAGGGTGTATGCTACCAACCTAACTATTTTCTATAAGGTCAATGTTGTGACTCTTTCTAGGGTTGTTGGCAAAAGTTATGTGTGCGTATCCAAGAGAAGGGATACGTGATTCTTGCTAGACCAAAAGGAGAGAAGTGATACCTGCAAAGTGTAAGTGCAGAAGGAAAAGAGGAGCTTAAGTGGATCTACATTTTCATTGAGTGTTGTTACTAGATCATTGTAATACTTGTTGATCTCTAACCACCTCAACAATTGGAAAATCCCTTAACAGGGTAGCCTTAACTAGCTTGTTGTAAATCCTTTAACAGGGTAACTCTAAGCTACTGAGTTTGAAGTCCTTTAGCTATTGAGTTCTTAAAATCCTCTAACAAGGTAACCTTTAATAGGGTTTAACCCTTAATTAGGTATTGTAGCCATCCCTTAACCGGGTGATCTCTAACAGGATCGGTTCCTAGCAGAACCTATTGTAATGTCTCTAACCGGACAAGGCTCCTAATAGAGTGGACTTCCAGAGAGTTCAAAAACAGCTTCTGGGTATTCATCCCCATCATGGTTTTTCCCAGTTGGGTTTCCACATGAAAAATATGCATGTCATGTGTGATGCTTTTATCTTGTGATGCTTTGCTATTGTTTGTCAATCATATGATGGTTTTGTGTTTTATGCCTGTCAATAAAACATGTTGAACTAGCAGTTATTATGATGTGATGATAGATCACCTGTTTATGCATAAGGGTGAAATGGTAGTATAGTCTCAAGTTAAGTGAAAGGCTAAGTGAGTAACCATTTAATGCTTGTCTCAGATAATCTTAGCTTTACTGGTTGTACTCTGTTTCAAACCAGTATCTCTATCAGCTAGTCTTTTGAAGTGTTTGTTGTTAAACCGGTTCAGGACTCTTTTTTGCCTGTACTGATTCACCCCTCCCCCTGTCAGTACTGGTTTGGTACTATTTTCTCATGATTAAGTTATCAATTGGTATCAGAGCATCCTCCAGGTCTTCTATGATATAAGCTTAATTGCTTGAGGTAAAAATTCCAGTCAAATGATCAAGAGGGAAGGTCCAAAGTTTAATAGGGAAAATTTCAGTATATGGAAAGACAGGATGAAGATATTCATCAGAAGATGGGTGCTCAACACTGGAGCTATGTTGAGAATGTCTATGTTGCCCCTATTGGTACTCTCACTGATGACCAAAAGAGAGAGATATAAGAAAATGGGCAAGTCATGGAAGCCCTAATTAGTAGTTTATCTGACATTGAGTTTATTGATGTTCAGGACAAGGTAAATCCCAAAGAGGTATGGGATGCTCTTGAAAATATCTATGGCGGTGATGAACATGTAAAACTGGCTAAGGAAGAAATCCTGAGAGGGAAGTTTGAAGATATGCAGATGGTTGAAGGAGAGACCATTCAACAGTATGGAATAACAGTCAAAATTGTTGTTGGAGATATCAAGAGTGCAGGTGGTAAAATAGAAAACTCCACTATGGTAAGCAAAGTCCTAAGATCCCTATTGCCGATCTATGTAATAAGAGTTGTTGCTATTCAGGAGCTGAGATCAATAGACAAGACTAAGGTATCCTTGGACTCCGTCATAGCAAAGTTGATAGCCTATAAGCTAAATAGTTTTGATGGCAGTGTTCAAAAGACTGAATTAGCTTTTAAAGCTTCTGCTATACCATCTAGAAAAGGAAAAGAAGCTAGCACTAGTGGTGAACCAAGACAGAGCAGAGAAATGGATGATGAGGAAATTTTGATGGCATCTGAAGCTCTCCTTGCTAGGAAACTTCCTAAAGGAACTGGTAAATACAAAGGTAAGTTACCTTTGAAATGCTTTTCTTGGAACTGGATAGGACATATTGTTGTAAACTGTCCTAATGGCGACAACAAGGATAAATCAGAAAGGTTCAAGAAATTCAAAGGAAGAAACTAGAGAAACTATTTTGTGGCAGTTGGTGAAGGTGTCACAGATGAAGAATTAGAGGATGAAGAAAATGAAGATATTGTGTTTGTTGTTGTCAAAGAAGATGTGTCAGACAAGAAGGCTCTTGTCTCCCGGTTTGACAATTCCAATGAGTGGATCATTGATAGTGGCTATTCTCACCATATGACTGGTGACCAGAGCAAGTTTCTACCCTTGGAGGAGTATGATGGTGGTGTGGTTCATTTTGGCAATGATGCACCTTGCATGGTCAAAGGCAGAGGGTCCATCTCTCTGAATGGAAAGAGTAGTGCTGACAATGTGTACTGGGTTGATGGTCTCTGACACAACCTTCCGAGTGTTTCCTAGCTGAATGACAATGGCCTCACTCTGGAATTCAAGAATGGAGTTTGCAGAATCAAAGGAAAAGATGGTGAATTGGTGGCCACCAACATGTAGACCAAAGGTAACCTATTTCATATGAATGCAAATATAAGTACACGTCTTATGGCTAAATTTGATGATAGCTGGATATGGCATAGGAGACTCTACCATGTAAACTTTGATAACATTGTAAAGGCCAGTAAGATCAAGGCAATTAGAGAGTTGTCGGTGTAAAGAAAATTGGATAATACCCTATGCAGAGAGTGTCAATTGGGGAAAATGTCTTCCTCAACCTTTAAAGGTAAACCTTTCACTACTGACAACTTGCTTGATCTTGTGCATAATGATTTGTGTGGTCCTATGAAAACTAGAAGTGTGTGGAGTGATAGGTACATCATGATTCTCACTGATGACTGCTCAAGAATGATGTGGGTCACATTCTTGAAAGACAAGTCTAAAGCCTTTGTAAATTTTAAAGCTTTCAAAGCATTAGTGGAGAAGAAAAGTGGTAAAAGGATCAAGTGCCTGAGAACTGATCAAGGAGGGGAATTCACCTTCGGTGAATTCAATAAGTATTGTGAAGAACATGGCATCAAGAGGCAATTGTCTACCCCCCGGACTCCACAGCAAAATGGACTAGCAGAGAGGAATAACCAGATTGTGGTTGAAGAAGCTAGAACCATGTTGATTCAAGGAAAGGTAGCTCACACCTTTTGGAGAGAAGCGGTGAGCAGTGTAGTCTACACAATGAATTGGGTACTCATCAAGAAAGGAAAGGATAAAACTCCTTATGAGTATTGGACCGGTAAGACCCCTATGGTTATCTACTTTAGAGTGTTTGGTAGCAAATGTTACATCAAGAGAAGTGAACACCAGAGCAAATTTGATGCAAAATGTGATTAGGGAATATTCCCAGGGTATTCCACGAAGAGCAAAGCTCTCAAGTGTTTCAATAATAGGACTCGGAGAATTATGGAAAGCATCAATGTAAGAGTTGATGAAACCTCTGAGAAAATTGAGGAAACCGGTAATGAGAAAGCAGTAAGTGAACCGGTTGCAACCTTCTGGGAACCGGTTGTCAGTCAACTGTGTACCAGTAGCAGTGTTCCTACTCTGGCAGATGTAGATGCTGATACTGATGGAGATGAGGATGAAGAAGAAAAGAAAGAGGAATCTATCAAGACCATTCCTCGGTATGTCAAGCTGAATCATGATCCTAAGCAGATCATAGGAGATAAGGATGCAGGAATCCTTACAAGAAGAAAAGTCAGAGAAAGCTCATGTATGATCTCTAAATTCGAGGCTAAAACATTCAAAGAGGCACATAAGGATGAAGACTAGATCAAGGCAATGGAAGAGGAACTTGACTAGATAGAGAAAAATGGTACATGGTCCTTGGTACCCAGACCAGAGCACAAAAATGTCATTGGTACCAAATGGGTCTTCAGAAATAAGCTGAATGAGGATGGCACAATGATTAGAAACAAAGCTAGACTGGTGTGCAAAGGATATGCCCAAGAAGAAGGAGAAGACTATGGTGAAATGTTTTCTCCTGTAGCCATATTGGAAGGAGTTTTTATGCTTCTTACATATGCCACTTTGAAAGGCTTCAAAGTATATCAAATGGATGTAAAATCTGCATTCCTAAATGGTGTACTTGAAGAGGAGGTGTATATCGAGCAACCAAATGGATTTTCTCTATTTGAAGACAGTAACATGGTGTGTAGGATATAGAAAGCCTTATATGGTCTAAAGCAAGCACCTAGAGCGTGGTATGAATGATTGCATTCCCATCTTGTGAAGATTGGATTTGAGAGAACAAGTGAAGATAGCAATATCTACTTGAAGTCTGAAGGAGATCAGATCCTGATCTGTGAGGTATTTGTTGATGACATTATCTTTGGTGGAGATGACAAGATGAGTCATGAGTTTGTAGAAGAGATGAAGAAAGAGTTTGAGATGTCACTGATAGGGGAGATTAAGTTCTTCATTGGACTATAGATCCAGCAGATGAGAGATGGAATCTTTATCACTCAGTCCAAGTATGTCAAAGAGGTGTTGAAGACCTTTGGCATGGAAGATAGCAAACTGGTTGGTACACCGATGGTGACCGGTTGTAAACTATCCAAAGAGGATGACTTAACATTGGTTGATGAGAAGGAATACTGATCAATGATTGGTAAATTGCATAATGTAGTGCATAGCAGACCGGATATTGCACATGCAGTTGACATTACTGCAAGGTTCTAGAAAAGTCCAAGAGAATCCCACTTGGTTGCAGTCAAGTGGATTCTTAGGTATCTGAAGGGAATTGTTGACTATGGATTGTGGTATCCATATAGAAAGGATTTCAACTTGAAAGTGTTCACAAATGCTGATTGGGCTAGTAATGTAGATGACCAGAAGAGCACAACCAGTGGTGCATTCTTCCTTGGTGTTAGACTGGTCTCATGGACGAGTAAAAAGCAAAGTTGTATCTCTCAGTCTACAGCGGAAGCAGAGTATGTTGCAACTTTCATGAACTGCACACAGACAATTTGGATGAAGCATGTACTGAATGGCTTCAAAGTTCCTATATCTAAACTAGTAAGTATATTTTGTGACAATACTAGTGCAATTAATATCTCTAAGAATGCAGTTTTACATTCTAGAACCAAGCAATTTGAGCTTAAGTATCATTTCTTGAGGGAAAAGGTTTAGAACAAAGAGATTGCACTGGAGCACGTTTCCAGTAAGGAGCATTTAGCATCTCATATTCACCAAGCCTCTCGCAAAGACTACATTTACATACTTAAGAGGTGAATTAGGGGTACTCCCCTTCAGGAGGTGAACTAAAAGCATATGCTCCACATTAGTCAGGTATTGCATAGTCAAATTTATTTTGGATTGATGTGTTGAAGGATACTATTCCTCAGGGGGAGCAGCATAATGGAATAGGGAATCTTGTGCCTCCACTTTGGCATTGTTGTCAAAGGGGGAGAAGATGTGAAGCGAAGAAGATATCTATAGAAATTGGGGGAGAAGATGTGAAGTGGAGAGATATCTTTATATATTGCCATCAATGCCAAAGGGGGAGATTGTTGGCATTATGAGAACCGGTATGAGGACATAATGACATTGTATGTTGTCATCAATGTTAATATGTTGCAAAGGTGTGAACCGACATATGTGAGAACCGATATAAAACTGTGAACTAACATTTGTGCCAAATTGAAGTGGTGTGCTTGTTCAAAGGTGAACCGGCATATGGTTTTGGGAACTGGCACATGGAAGTGTTGAATGACTACCGGTTCATAGTCTCAACTTTAGGGTTTCTGGTTGAAGTGCTTCAAGCCTATGTGCCTCAACCGGTGACTTTGTGTGAAGAGTTAGTGTGATAGCAAAGAAAAGATCATGTTGCCATGTAAACCTTGTGTGTGTGAAGGATTTTGCATGAAGAAGATCTTGCCTATCTACCTCGAGAATATGAGAAGACTGTAAAATGGTGATAATGTGTGATGGGTTATCAGCCACCATGAAAACGGTGGAAAATGAATGATGGAGATTAATGGAGTATGCTCAACAGTCAGGATTAAACTGTTTGAATTCATTAACCTATTAGGTTTAGGGTTTAGGGTTTATGCTACTGACCTAACTATTTTTTATAAGGTCGATGTTGTGACTCTTTCTAGGGTTGTTGGCAAAAGTTGTGTGTGCGTATCCAAGAGAAGGGATACGTGATTCTTGCAAGACCCAAAGGAGAGAAGTGATACCTACAGATTGTAAGTGGAGAAGGAAAAGAGGAGCTTAAGTAGATCTGCATTGGCATTGAGTGCTATTACCAGATCAGTGTAATACCTGTTGATCTCTAACCACCTCAATAGTTGGAAAATCCCTTAATAGGGTAGCCTTATCTGGCTTGTTGTAAATCCTTTAACAGGGTAACTCTAAGATACTAAGTTTGAAGTCCTTTAGCTATTGAGTTCTTGAAATCCTCTAACAAGGTAACCTTTAATAGGGTTTAACCCTTAATCGGGTATTGTAGCCATCCCTTAACTGGGTGATCTCTAACAGGATCAGTTCCTAGCATAACCTATTGTAATGTCTCTAACTGGACAAGGCTCCTAGCAGAGTGGACTTCCAAAGAGTTCAAAAACAACTTGTGGGTATTCATCCCCACCGTGGTTTTTCCTAGTTGGGTTTCCATGTGAAAAATATGTGTGTCATGTGTGATGCTTTTATCTTTTGATTCTTTTCTATTGTTTGTCAAGCATATGATGGTTCTATGTTTTATGCCTATAAATAAAACATGTTGAACTAGCAGTTAGTATGATCTGATGATAGATCACCTATTTATGCATAAGGGTGAAAAGGTAGTATAGTCTCAAGTTGAGTGAAAGGCTAAGTGAGTAACTAGTTAATGCTTGTCTAAGACATTCTTAGCTTTATTGGTTGTACTCTGTTTCAAACCGGTATCTCTGTCAGCCATTCTTTTGAAGTGTTTGCTATCAAACCGGTTTAAGACTTTTTTTTTGCCTATATTGATTCACCCCCCCCTCTCAGTACCATTTTGGTACTATTTGCTCATCATTGAGTTATCAAGGTACAGGTGTAACCTTAGGAGGAATAGTGTTGTTCTTCTTAGGACAAGGTACAATAACATCCATAGGAATAGGTTGAAGACCTTCCATAAGAGGGAGATTAGTTCTATCCATGAGGGGAAGAACTTTATCATCAAGTATGATAGGAATGTCAATTGTTGAGGATCTAGGTTGAATTAAGGATAGAATCATATCTTTCTTCCATTTTTTATAATATTGAAAAAGAGAATCGCTCCTTGATGGAAGAGATTGAAATTTCTTAGGCCAAAAGAAATCAATAGGAATGCCAGGGCTTCTTTAAGAAGGTCTAAATAAGCTCTGATTCATAGTTATGATTTTGCCATTGTGAGGAAATTTCAAACACTTATGGATTGGAGAAGAAATAACCATCATGGAAGATAGCCAAGGATAGCCCAACTTCACATGAAATTTCTCAGAAGAGGGTATGATAACAAAGTAAAAATCCATAGATTTAGTATGAACTTTAACATGAAGGGTGATATAGCCAATGCTAGGACAAGAGAATCCATCAAATAACTTCACCACTACATTAGAGGCATCATATTGGTTTATGAAATTGTAAAGTAAAAAGATACTCCTCAGTGATGATGTTAACCATGCAAGAGGGATCAACAAGAGTGCCATGATAAGGGATATCCTTAATATTTGCAACTATGTATAAAGGGCCATCAGGTGCTTTAATGATCTCACTAGGGTCAAATATACTACAAAAATCCTTAGGCGTATCTTTTTTTTCTTCCATATGTACTAAGTTCAGAGCCATAGATGTTAATTCCTCAGAGGAGAAAGAAGTATGCTTAGTCTCAATCATGCTAGAGGTATGAGAAGGCAAAGGATCAGTAAAAATTTTAAGATTTTGATTAGGAGGAGCTACAGATTTATTTTCTTTATCATTCACACCTACCACATATATAGTATCATTATCAATCTTGAATCTTACTTTTCAATGCAAAACAATTCTCAATATCATGACCAGGATGATGATGAATTTGACAAAAGGAATTGTTATCAAAATAAGGGGATGCAAGTTTAGAAGGATCAACTTGTTTAATAGGAGGAAGTTTGATAACATTTTTTTGCAACAACTGAGACATAATACTATATAAAATTTCATTCAAAGGAGTAAATTGTCTTTCTCTTTTTTAGAAATAGAAGGCACACCTGTTGTAGCATTCACATTGTTGTTGTTGATTGTATCATTGAACTTGATGAAGCCTTTTGTTGGTTTGAACTTTGAAAATGGTTGTTGAACACTCTCCCCCTTATCACTCGGAGCCATAGGAGTAGATTGATCCATTTGACTCACAACCAGTTGATAATTGTGGGGTGTTGTGCACAACTACGCAAAGGAAGTAAACTTAGACAAAATAAGCTTTTCCTTGATATCTATTTGCAAATTAGAAATGAATATTCATTGAATATCACTATCACGTCATGAAAAAAAATTTGAGCACACAAATGCTTATATCTACTAATGAAATCAATCACTTTTTCTTTAACACCTTGTTTTCAATGCATTAAATTAGTGAAAGTCATTTTACGACCAATGTTATTTTGAAATTGTTGGATGAAAGCATTTCCTAGTTGCTGAAAACAAGTGATGGAATAAGAAGGCAAAGAGAAATACCATTGTAGAGCCTTATCTCTTAATGTTCTTGTAAACAATTTCACAAGCAATCTTTTATCATAAGAAAAATCAGTACACAAGGTTTGAAATGTTTTGACATGTGTGAGAGGATCACCTTTTCCATTATAGAGTTCTAAGTGAAGGACCTTAACATTCTTAGGTTGTACGACTTGAACAATATCAAGAGAAAGCGGGCTCGCAAAATCAAAGGTGGGAACACTAAACTTGGATTGACTCATAGAAGCAATTTGTTGTTGTAAGGAAGACATGGTTTGAGCAAGATTGTTAATGGTTTCTTTGGTAGAAGAATTGATGTTAGACATGGTTGACTAAGAAGGTGGTGTGATGTTGTTGAAGGAAGGCATGTATTGAGAATAAGGTGGTGGGACATTATGATAAGTAGGCATAGGTGTGTAGGAAACGAGATAGTTAAAGGAGGAAAAAAATTGTTGAATGAATTACCCCCTTGTGTCACATTAATTGGTTGAGGAATAATAGGAATACTTATGTAAGACATAGGTAAATATGGAGGATTAAATGAAGAAGAGTGATTTCCCCCATGACCAATTGTTGTAGGAATGACATTTTGAGTTGATGTAGCCATAATGTTTGAAGTCAAAGTAGGAATACTATCCATTGAAGTGGTCAAAGGAATAGAAGAATTGATTTGATTTGAAGGTTAGGAATAACTTAAGTTCTCAACGCAACTTGTGATAGGTATGAAATTAGAATAAAAAATATGAGAAATGCCATGCAATACATCAATTCCATTCTTGTCACTTTGAATCATGTGTTTAAGGCCTTAAATTAATGGAAGAGCTTCACTATTAGGGTATTCATGGGACATCCATTGTTGAAAGTTATCAAATTGATTGTCTAATTTTGAAATTTGATCTATGGAAACTCTAGTCAAATCTTCTTCTTCATCATGGGATTAATCAATGGGATAAATGGGCTCATGATTAGGATGGGAAGAATTAGCATTATCCTTGTTAAAGAAGTCACCCAAATTAGGCTCCATTTCCTTGGTAATTAAACCTTGGGAGGCCTTAATTCTAATGATTCATCTAACAGGGATAGTGTTGGTAGGACTAATAGTGGTGAAACTCATGCAATAGAGGGAAAATTAAAATTTTGAATTTTGAACAAAGCTTACAAAATTGATTAATGTAAAATTAAAGAAAATAATGATTAAATAAAGTTATTAAACAATTTGAACTTTGTTGGAAGAAGAAAATGACACAATTTCCAAAATCATAAATCAAAGGAAATTAGAATTTTAAAATTAGGGCTAGGGGGATACCACTTAATTTTGAAATTAACAAAAACAAAAATTTTGAAATCAGGGCTGATTATAATTAACCTCTTAATTTTAAAAATTTTCTTGAAATTTAAAATGTTGAATTTTGGAGGTATTTTTGATGTTAGAGGGATCAAAAATCGCCAAAATCAACCAATCTTCTGGATTTAGGTTATTAAATGCAGTCATAATAGTCTCTCAAAATTTTAGGAAAAAAGTCAAGGACCATGGCGGGAATGCACATGGTTTGACCAATTTTTTTTGAAATTTTCAAGGATGAATATTACGATGATTTTAAAGCTAACCCCCAAAAATTGGCAAATTTTACGATTTCTAGATAGGCAAAATTAAGGTTCAAATATGATAATAGGACCCTATTAGGGTTTTGAACCAAAAGAGCAATTGAATTGCAAATTTGAAAAGAGTCACACCTAAAGGGGAGGGACACCTTGGAGAATGTTTTAGAAATCTGAATTTGAATGAAATTGATTAAAATTTGCACAAAATCCAATGAAATTTGAAAATTAGGGTTTTATGGCCTAACCACTTAATTTTCAAAATTTTGAATTTGAATGAAATTGATTGAAATTTGCACAAAATCCAATGAAATAGAGTTTGAATGTGCTAAAATCATCTTTTTTAATTTTTGAATTACTTTTTGGGATTTGATCTGTGTTTCCTTATGATGTTCTTCCACAATTCTTTAATTGGTTTTAGAGGATTTATTTGGTATTCTTAATATATCTTATTGGAATATTATGTTTGGAGAAACAACTTATTATATTGGTTTAGATTATTGTATGGGAAGCAATTTGATTATGCATTACTAGATGATTTTGAGATATCTATGGTGGTTAATGGATTGTATTTATCCCTATACATAGGATCATGTTAAGGGAAGTCACTTCCAAGTGAGTATTGGGGCTTGTAAGTGGTTGCTAGGAGATGTCATTGGGATTTACTGGTTAAATAAGATAAAATTAATGAATTTTATTTAAGGGTTGGATAGATCTCACATTAACAAGATAATTATGGTGCCCCACTCATGGCCTTGAGTGCTAGTTTAGACTTGGGATGAGATTAGGAATGCCTTGTTGGTGTGGCTCTACTCCCTTGTCTTCAGAAAAGGTTGAGTTGGTTTTCCATGGATTTCACATGGCACTAGGGTCTAGAGAGACTAACAAGATAACATTGATGATGACATATAGTGAAACTTTCCCCTACTTGTATCTTTGGTCTTAGCCTTTGTTTTATAGAAGTCTCTGGCAAGTCTTATTTTGTGTTTGATCTTATGTGTTGTATTGATAATCTTTGTTTATGTTCTCTGGATGTGTTTCTTTGGGAGATAGGTGTTAGTCTAAGCTTAGTGTGTGTGGGGCCTTATATCATTATCCAAAGCATGTGGATGGTTCCTAATGGTTCCACATGGTTGGGTTATTGATGCCTTCTTGTATTGCAATATTTTCTCTTCATTGGATGTTTGTGAGCGAGATGGATACTTCTACTTTTCTTCAACTCTTGAGATATGGATTCTTGGAGCAGTTATATATCATGATTTCCTATATGTAACAAATATTATATATTTATAATGATCAATTGTGCATGATGTAAAGATCATTGTAATGAGGACTCATGTAGTGATGAATGTAAGAGTTAGAGACATTATTGATGTTGAAAGATATTTAATGGATTTTATATGATTACTTTTGTAATGTTGAAAAAGGTGAATGTTGGAGATCTAGAGGAAAGCTTTTCTTCCATCTAAAGAGAGATGAAAGTTTCACTTTAGATTTCCCTTCAAAAAAAATTCACGCATTACATTGGAAGAGGGGGGGAAATGCACTAGATTCAACTTCCAGAGAAAGAGATTGAATTCTGAGTGATGGTAAGTTAATCCCCTCTTCTGGAATGAGATTTGAATTTATTGAATTGTGTACTTATGACCAAGTGGAAAAGTGACAAAGATATGATTATAACTTGAGATAGAATGATAGGATGAATTTGTGCACCTAGATCTAGTAATAATATGTTGAGACAAAGCCACCCTACAAATCTGAGAAAAAGTTGCCTGGACCATGGCGGGAGTGTACACAATCCTTTGAAAAATCTGTGAAATGAAAAAGGATTTTTCCACCTCTACAAACGAAGTCCAATTCTGAAAGCACAGTTGCACACCTACAACCTAAACACAAAAAAGAGAGGGAAAAGTGTTGGGATTGGGGGTTGGCCTTCAGGTCAAACCCCAGTTTTGGAATTAACCAAATGATGAAAGAAAGTACTTGCAAGTAAATGTAAATGAAAGACTGAACTATAAATCACCTCAAGGGAGGTTGTGATAGAAATGTTGATAGAATTGCTTGTATGAAGTTGAATGTTGGAATGAATCTCCTTTTTAATGGTTGAATCCTTGAATTGAATGCAACACCTAGTTTTGGAGGGAGACTTGAGAATGCTCAATGCTGGAAAGGAATGCCTAAATGCTTGAACTTATGTCGACCTTATCGCTTATCCAACTTTTTCAACCGTTGAAATTATCCAAATGAGTGGGAAAATGAAACATATATACTTGTCAATTAGGGTTAATTGACTGATTTTCCATCATAGGCCAACACTAGGGGAGTTTTCCCGCTCAATGCACAACCACCAAAGCATAATTTGAAGGGTCCTTCCCCAAAATAGGGTAGGAGACAAGGGCACCATGCCCTTGTCTTGCCCTTTTTCCCAGGTTAGAATATAGTTAAGGCAATGCAGAGGGCATGAAAGATGCAGTTCTCAGGTGTCAAGCAAGTGTTTGGTCTCCAATCAGGCTTAGGGATTTGGATCGTGTGTGTGAGGACCCTAATGTGGTCGACAATTGGAAGGGTCGCAATTTCATGACACTACAACTTTTCATTATATATGTGATGTAAGGAATGTTAGAATAAGTAGAAGTAATAAATATGAATCATTGTTAGTTGTTCTATAGTTCTATTGATGTTGTGGTTGAATAATGATGTTATGATACCCTAGGGAAGATTTTATTATATGTTTTTTATTTATTCCACTTGTGCACTTAGTTTCATGTGATCATGTATAATCTATGTATATACTTTCATAATGAATAATGTATTAATATTGTTGGAATGTTATTTACTTAAAAAAAATAAAATTATCCCTTTTTTTAGATTACGTGTTTAGTTCTCTAGGGTTTTCGTGGCAAGCATTACAACTAGGGTTTCATCCTAATCCAAATAAATATTTTCCTAATCCAAGGATAATCTAATGAAATACAATTCAATCAAAATTAAATCAGTCTTGAATCTAATAAATTTATTTTTCGATGTCCTTGTCCTCATCATTTCATCACTTTCTTGATCAAGTCTATCTAACCAGTTTCAAATCATCATCTCCCCTCTGGTCATTTTGGGATTACTCATGCATGGTCTTTGCTCATTCTCAAAAATAAAAGATGGTAGCTCAAAGAAGTGATTTACATGATCCTAATATTTACATCAACCATAATCCCACCTAGACACAAAATAGGTGGACCAACCCGAACACTCTCCATGGTTGAAAAAAAATGTAGAAGATCTCTACAATCAATAAATGTTAGAAAAACTTGTCAAAATTATTTCAAGTAGATTCCTAGTTGAGCTTATCAAACAAGGAGCACATTATTGGCAATTGACACTCATTTGGTGGCTTTTGATCATTGATTATTGGTTTAGGGTTTCCATTTATGGAAACTATTCATGAGATTCCCATCCAATAATCGTGGATCTTTATTTTTGGAAGAGAACATCAACCGGTAGCCAGTTAATAGGTATTTCAAGTTGAATAGAGAAGTTTTGGTGTGGAATCTTTTTGGTGATTGTGGTGTTATGAATCATGTATGGGATGATTGAGCTGACATGGAGACATCATTTTATCATTGTTTTGGCTATCCACATTTATCTTTAGTGATCTAGTCAAGCCGACATGTGATTGCATGTTACATCAATAGGCCAACTTGATAAATGATCGATTTTATGATTTTGGATATACAAGTCTGGTGTAGATGATATTTTTAATGTATGGTATGATTATATGCGAGAGAGTGGTGATCAAAAATCATTTGTAGCATAGTTTAACATGTGCATTCTTGTCGGGTTGCTCACTAAGATAGAGAATAGGACAAAATAGAGGAGAACAGAAGAAGAGAGACAATCAATGGATTTGGCACTTAACTAGAACTCATCCAAGAATTGTAGATGCTATTTTGGAGTTCATTTTCTATAATTAATCATTTTAATTGATTTATCAAGTAGTGAGCCTTCCGGGGTTGTATCCCTTATTGTATTTGAGTTGTGAGCTCTAGTTAATGTGCGTGAATGCTTGTGCATTCCCCATATTGTAATATTATTTTACTACTAGACATAGTGGAATAATATTGTGGGTTTAAATCCCACAATGGTTTTTCCCACTTGGATTTCCATGTAAAAATTTTGATCTCATGATTTTGTGGTTTTTTGATTTATGTTCTTGCATTTCAGTTCTATGTTTATGCTTCAACTGGTTCAAAGCTAAGTCAGAAAATTTGCAAACTGGTAGATCATTGATTCACCCCCCCTCTTAGTGATCACTGATTCCAAAAATCGGTATCAGAGCCTAGTTCCTCTAAGGAAGCCTAAACGCTTGAGGAAGGTCTGGGAGATTGAATCAATGCATTCTAATTTTGAAAGAAAACTTAGTGTGGCACTTGAAGATCTTGATGCAGCAATAAATGAGATTAATTCCTTGAAGAGAAACCTGAATGTTGCTGATGATTTCATTAATGAATTGAAGGATCAAGTGAACACTTTAAGAGTTAAGAGGAACGAATTGATGGACAAGCTGAAGGAGAAAGAAGATCAGATCATGAAAAATTAGGGTAAAGTTGATGAAGTTGTCAAGCTTGAGAGGGAGAATGTTGTATTCAATAATGAGATGCAATCCATTGTGATGAGGCTGACTAAGGAGATTGAGGACTAGAAGAAGAATGAAGAGAATCTAGCTTAATCATTGAAGGAAAGATAAGATGAATGATTTACGCCTACCTATAAGAATTATCAGTTGAAGCTGGAATTGACACAATCAAGGAATAATGGTCAAGAACTTGAAAGACAAATTATTGCCTTAAGAGATGAACTTGGTACCGCTAATTAATACAAAGATAAATTCAATGCTATATTAGCAAGGCTTGATGAGATGATAGAAAGTCAGAGACATGGAAAGGACATGTGAGGACTTGGATATGAGAAAGGAGAATCCTCTAGATCTGAACAAAGCAATGCAAAACCTAATCAGAAGACGAGAAAGAATCCTTTGGTAAGACAACCTAATGCTCATAAATTCAATGGTAGATTCCTTACTTGCAATAAATTTGGCCATATGGCAAATCAATGTAGAAGTAGGATAAATAATGGAATGAATAATGTGAAAATTGGTCCTACCTTTATTGGTTAGTGTTTTATATGTAACGATTTTGGTCACAAGTCAACTATGTGTAGAGCAATAATGAATAACTTTCAAAACAAGAGGTTTTATGTATGTGGGATGTTGAGACATATTTATAACTAGTGCAAGATGAGACCAAATCAAATGAACTTCAGACCTATGCCAAATGTTGTTTGTCGTGCATGCAATAAAATTGGTCACATTGCAAAATATTGCAAAAGAAAGAATAGTGCTTTGGTAGACAAGAACAAATCAGATGAGAAGGGAAAGGCTAAGGTATAAGAGATCAGGGACAAGCATGAGAAGATGTGGGTCAAAAAAGATGAATCCAAAGAAGGCAATGGATCTACACCCGAATCCGATGCAGGATCTTCATCCAGTAGCTAGGGCTTTATGCCCTAGGGGAAAATTTTCATGAAAATTCTAAGAAACCCCTCTTCGGTGATCTGCAATTGATTCCAGAAGGTTGCAGAAGGCTTAAATCCTATATGTAGATGTTATCTAGAAGTTCCAATAAAGATTTGATGCTCTAGTAAGAAACTTCATGAAAATCAAGGTAACCGGTTGCAATATTTATTACAAAGGAAAGTTAGGTTTCTAAAGGTTAAAAGGGAATTTCAAAGCTTCATTCATCACAATGTGATCAAGAGAGTAGTGCAGAGTAGACGAGAAAAGTTAACAATGATTTCAATGATTCTGAAGTGAATAAGTATTCCCAGTTGTGAATTAAGGTATTTATCTATTTCAGACTATCAAAATCTATAAACCCTAATTTCAAAATGGCTTCAATTTCTAGAATTTCTACCCCGCTTGTTGTGGAGATTAAGGATAAAGATCAAATTTTTTTTAAGAAATATCCTTTTAAATCTATCAAGGATGATCCTGAAGGAGCATTTTCCTCTATACCCTAAGGTGTTCTTCACAACGAGGAAATTAAGGCATACATTCACTATGATCTTGATGAACTCGGGAGTGCAGACATGTTGAACTTGTATAAAAATCATCTCGTAGATAGCTTGGGAAGCCTCAAGCTGGAATTTCAGCATATGTGGGTGAAGGGTTTTTCTCAATTTGTGCATTTTCTGACTTTTAATGAGAAATAATGGATCCAGATTGTACTTAGTCGAATCCATGATGAGTTTATGTGGTTAGAAAATCCTCACAAGATTACCAAGCAAGAAATCTAGAGCGTGACTTGTCTGTGCTCATCCGGTGAAGTTCCTAGTCTAAGGAAGATATCAAACAACACCATGATTGTAGCCACTGGTTCCTAGTTTGATAGCTAAGCGATGACAATAAATAACATTCTAGAGAATGATGTGAAGTTTGCATCAATGGTGGTCAAATACAAATTTTACTAGTCAAGCAGACAAAACTGTCTCTGGTACAACCATATACTCTACATATGAGATGTTCAAGGAAGACAAGAGGTATGACTTGTGTATTGTCCTTTTGAATGAGTTGTTAAGCAATTTGAAGAAAATCAAACAAGACAATAAGCACACCTTTAAGTTGGAACTCTTTTCATATTTCATGAATAAAATACCTGGTGTTTAAGGAAAGGTCCAATGGGCCTATGACAGGCCAGTTGCTAGGTAAATCTAGGAAGGGATTATGGGGATTGGTGATGCCACAATGAGGATATCTAGTCTTTGGGGTTACTTTAAAACTTTCCAAGCTGCAATGAAAAGAAAAGAGATAATTCCAAAATAAATGGTGGAGAAGTATGAGACAATCTATTTCATGGTTGATAAGGATCAATGCTTGATGGAAGCAGTTGAGCCAAGGACTATGTGAATTCTTACAAAGGGTAATGAAGTTGATGTCGTTACTCTAGATGTCTATGCTCATCACATTTTGTGTCAGCCAGTAGATGAAAAGGAAGTAAAGTTTTGCGCATTCAAGGAAAAATACCTAGAATTGCACAAACAATTCATAGCCCCCTCTAGGAAGAGAAAGGTTGCCAAGATTTATGAGGAAGTAGTTGTTTAGATGGGATTCACCTAGGAGGAGGTGATGCAAGCCAGAGAGAAGAATGCTCAAATTAAATATAAAGAGGAAACCAAGAAGCCTAAGGTCGATCTGGTTCCCTCCAAAGCTCAACCAAATGAAACTAAGGCTATCCCTTCTTTGGTTGCACCATCTTCAAGGAAGAGCCCATCTAGAAAGGGAGTGTTGAAGAAAAAGGAGAAGCCCAAATGGACTTATGTTGTTGTATCGCTGGTCACCTTTAAGACCAAGTCAGAGGAGGAGATAGGCAAGGCTACGAAGAAAGGTGAATTTGTTAGAGTGGTGAGGAAGAAATCTAAATCTAAACCTGCCCCTACCCCTGCCCCTGCCGGAAGAACCAAGAGAGGAAGATAGGTTAAAAATCAACTTGATAAAGACCTTGAATCTGGTGATTTACAAGGTAAATACACAATTGTTCCTCCACTATCAATAGACCAATTAATAGATAAAATAATTATTGATGGAAACTTAAAGAATCTTGGAGCTTATTATGAACATCTAGATGAAGGAGATTAGAGAAATATTGAACAAATTGTTGTTTTATACTTGCATAACTTTATAAAAACTTTTATTGAATTAGGGTGTAGTATCCCTATGAATATGTTCAACATTATTGATGTAAGGAGCCTAAGAGCTAGTAAGATTGATAGAGAAATGAAGGAAAGAGAGTTAATAAATGTTTGTACCTATATCACCCTGGAGGAAGTCAAGAGGCTAACAAGAAATAATTTAGAACCAAAAACAGGTTAAACAGGTTGATGATTGGGAGAATGGAAGAGGTGAGAAAGGAGACAAAAGAATTATGAAGAAAAATAATTGTGAATGATCCTTTATACAAAGATGCATTGAATTCTTCTCAGTTGCACAAGAAAAAAGAAGGTGTTTTCAGTGATTATAAGGATGAAACTCAGATTGAGGAACATTCAAAAGATCAAGGCAACATAACTCTTGATGGTAAGACAAGAAAAGAATCATCTGGTGGTAGACAATTCCGTAATCCTTGAGATTCATAAGGATGATACTGCACCAAGTGGTAACACTAGTGCACAAGATAAAGAGGATGGAGAAGAGAAAAAGGAAGCTGAGAAAGATGAAGCAAAGGATGTTGAGGTAGACAAGGGTAAAGGAGTTGTTGATCTAGCAATTGACACTCCTGTAGTCACAAGGACCCCACATCATATTTCTATCAACCTAGATGGTCCTCTGAATCTTGGAAAAAATGTTACCTGTAGAGAAGATGATGCTTGTAGCAGTTGTTCAAGCTTAGGCTAGTCAGGATTTGGTCAAATCTGAATCTGAAGATAAAAATTTTATTTTGATGTTAGTTGATGTTTTGCAGAAGGTGGCTCCAAGTGTATAGTTAGATTCTAATGCTAGCCCCTCTAATAAATTGTTACATTTGATTAATAGTGTAAATACCAGCTTTCATTCTTTGGAGAAGTCTACTAATAAATGACTATTAGATAGATTTAAGGAAGTTAGAATGCAAACATTCTAGAGAATGATAGAAAATGACACAGACAAATTGAATGAAAGTCTACAGACCATTTTAGATGCATTGGCAGAAGGTGGTAAATTATATGTCTTGTCTAATTTTTCCCAAGTTTACTATAGATGTAGACAAGAAAATAAGTGTTTGCCAGGGTAAACTTGCTGATATATCATAGTCTTTTGATCACAATGTAGCTCTAACCAGTTGTGTTGAAGGACCGATATTGGCTCTAAATGATCAGATCTAGAGCCTTAATGTGGATAGTGATATAACTTTTAGGAAATTTGGTGAACTCTGGAACTTGATTGCTCTTCGGTTGGACACCATGTTAAGAAATAAGGTTGATTGCTTAAAGTTTATGGGACAACCTATTCCATCAGAACAAAAAGAGGTAGAGATTTATGCTTATAGATTTAGTGCATTCATCACTATTTTGGATAACTTGAAGAGTGAGTGGGACACTCACCTAGGATTTTTGAAGACATTTTTTGCTAATGTCTTTAAGTATCTGTAAAGTTCCTCACAAATATCTTTGTATATAAGTTCTGGACAACACCCCATCTTTGGTATTTCTATAAAAGGGGGAGAATAAAGGTGAAAAATGTATAGGAAAAGAGTGTAGTTATAGGTTTTAGAATTCTTTGTCTAAGGGGGATCCTTAGAAATTCTTTTGATTTGGTGTACAAGTTTTCAACACTTCTAAGCCATTTTTTTTACAAGTGTTGCCATAAATGCCAAAGGGGGATATTGTTGGCAATTGACACTCATCTAGTGGCTTTTGATGGTTGATTATTGGTATAGGGTTGTCATTGATGGAAACTCTTCATGACATTTCCATTCGGTAATCATAGATCTTGATTTTTCTAAAGAAGACATCAGCTGGTAGCTAGTTAACCAATATCTTAGGTTGAACATAGTAGTTTTGGTCTGTAAGATTTTCGGTAATTATGGTGTTATGAATCATGTATGGGATGATTGAGCCAACATAGAGACATCATTTTATCATTGTTTTGGTGATCCACATTTATCTTTGGTGATCCAGTCAAGCCGACATGTGACTGTATGTTACATCAGTAGGTTGACTTGATAAATTATCTATTTTATGATTTCTGATATATAAGTCCAGTGTAGATGATATTTTTGGTGTATGGTATGATTATATGCTAGCGAGTAGTGATCAAGAATCCTTTGGAGCATATTTTCACATGCACATTCTTGATCTAGTTGCTGACTGAGACAGAGAGCAGGGCAAAACAAAGGAGAACAATAGAAGAGAGATAGTCAATATATTTGGCACTTAACCAAAACTCATCCAAGCATTGTAGATGCTATTTTGGAGTTCATTTTCTATAATTCATCATTGTAATTGATTTTTAAGGGAGTGAGCCTTCCTGGGTTGTAGCCCTTATTGTATTTGAGCAGTGAGCTCTAGGCAGTTTGCTTGAATGCTTTTGCATTTCCCATATTGTAATATTGTTTTGCTACTGGCCATAGTGGGATAATATTGTGAGTTCCAATACCACCTTGGTTTTTCCCATTTGGGTTTCCACGTAAAAATTCCAGTGTTATGATTTTGTGGTTGTTTGTTTTATGTTCTTGCATTTTAGTTTTATGTTTATGCTTTTGGTGGTTTAAAGCTAAGTCAGAAAATTTTCAAACCAGTAGATCACTGATTTGCCCCCCTTGTAGTGATCCCTAATTCGAACACACATTTTCTCATTGAATTTGAGTGATCCATCCTTGATACTCCTACGAAAGGTTACCTTGCTAACCAACCTCTTCATCATACCTTTATTCATCCACCACCTGCAACCTTGACACCTACAACTTCTGCACCTTCTAGCACCTCCAATCCCCCCATTTCTCAACCTACCAGGTCCTTTGCACCTCATCACAATTCTGCCATCTATATCAATGCTATCTTACCACCCATCAATTCCATTATCACATTGTGTCCCTTAGTCACCTATCAACCACTATTTCCTCCTATCAATATATTGGTGGTGGTATACTGATTATGTCTACACATATCCTAAGGTCCAACTCAAGTCTACACATACCTATTGTTCAAAATTAGTCACCCAACCTTATAAGGGAAATTTAGGACATGAAGAATCTTATTAAGAACATTAAAGATATAAATTGTAATAAATCATACACTTTTGAAGAAATCTATCCATGTTCTTATGACCCCTCCATCTCAGTGGATCCATATCCCCTATTTTTGAAATACCTAAATTCTAAAAATACAAAGGCAAAGGGGACCCTAAAGAACATGTGTGTAAATTCTACATATCCTATCATAAGTCTCCTATAGTGATGTCTACTTCTGATGACTCTTTCTTAAGAGTCTTAGTGGATCTTCCCTCACTTAGTTCTTAGCCTTGCCTCATGGTTTGATCAAGTCATTCATGTTTTGGTAGATAAGTTTGTGTCCTATTATGAATACAACATTGAGAATGCCACCTTTATGATAGACCTATGAAACACAAAGAAAATGAGTAGAGCGACTTTTGCCAACTTTTTGCAAAGATGGAGATATCTTATTAGGAAGTTCCCATGGGATATACCTAAATCTAACTAGATTGAGTTATTTAAATACAATCTCATTTCTCAGATGTCTCACCCTCAAAGATATGACTATCTTGAAACCTTTAAGAAAGTCACTAAAAAGAGCCTAGCTTTAAAAGGAGTCCTCCTAGAGCAATGTTTCCTAAAGCCCTATCCGAAAGACTCCCAAGGGTCTTCCTTTTCAAATGGAAAACCTAGGTTTTGGTCCAAGAATAAGAATGTTATCAATGGAGGAGTCACTCATGCTAAGCATGTCCAAACTATGACTATCCTGACCAATCGTACAACCACCACCAATAATAAAACCAATGTAAACCTCACAACAACATCTCCATTCTTGGGTTCTCTATTGGCATTCTACACTCTTATGAGAGTAGTTGATTTTTTCATTGATGGAAACCATCGGGTAACCTTCTGGCATTCATCTAGTAAGCCACCGAAAGTTACCGACACCGGCAGTAGACATCTACATACACTGGTAGGAACTTCACCAACAATGGCAACAATGCATTCCGGCTCCCCAACCGACAAGGAATAAACTTTTGTTTTTATATTTTAATGTAATTATCTTTTGTAAAGCTAACATGGCATATTGTAAAAGACTCATATATATCTATGAGCTCCTATAGGTCATTTAGTATGTATATATGTATCGATGTATGAAAATTTTGTATAAGGTGATATAGTTGACAACAAAGGTTTTGGTAATGGAATGAGCTTAAATCGGTACTGAACTCGGCATAGTTGATGTTGATTTGAAGCAGTACATTGTATTGGATTTCATAATCCACTTTTGTAGTCAGTGTGACTCTTATTGAGCAATGAGCTCTACGCAATTGGCCTTCCTGCATGTGCAGGTCCCTCATTGTAAGTAATATTTATTCATTGGCCAGTGAGTGAATATTTTGGGTCACAAATCCCACTGATGTTTTTCCCACACCGAGTTTCCTTGTTAAATATATTGTGCTATGGTGTGTTTTCTATGTTATCTCTATTGTTCCCATTTACTGTGTTAATTCTTATTTACTGGTACACTATTTTGGGATGCAAAGTTCTTAATAAGGTTAAATATTCTGCTAACTAGTTAGATATTGATTCACTCCCTCCTCCCCTCTCAGTATCTTTGGGACTGTCATTAATCCTAACAATTGGTATTAGAGTTTGGTCCTCTATTTTCAAAAGCCTAACAACTTGAGGAAGATTATAACACCGATATAGATGGAGAAGTTAAGAAAATGATTGGAAGGAGCTCTTGTAGATTATGATGTAGAAAAGTTGAAGATTATCAGACTTGAAGATGATCTGAGGACTGCATAGGAATTCATTCAAGGACTTCAAGAGAATCTTACTATAGCTCAAAATAAAAGAAAAGAACTTCATGAGAAGATGTAGAAAGATGATGATGAAAAGGAAACTCTTAGAGAACTTGCAAACAAGTTGAGATAAGAAAACAGTAACATGAAGAATGAAATGAAAGATATGACTATGAGGTTTTGTAAAGACATTGAAGATAGGAAGAAGAATGAAGAAGACTTGACTAGGAGACTCAATGATGCTGGAAATGAAAATCTAAGACTTAGTCATGAAAATGATATGTTGAAGATAGATCTGATTCACATGTAACATGATAAAACTAAGCTTATGAGACAAAGGGGAATTCTGGAAAATGAGTTGGCTACTGCAAATCAACACAAAGAGAAATTCATGAAAATTTCAAAGGAAATTGATGATATGCTGAAAAGTCAGAAACCAAATGGAGATACTAATGGACTTGGATTTGAAGTTGGAGAATGTTTTGGTACTGCAAACAATCATGATCATAGTAAATCTGTAAGACAACCTAGTGCTTATAAATTTAATGGGAAATGCTTTAACTGTAACAAGTATGGTCATAAAGAAAATTGTTGTAGATCTAGAAACAATTAGAATATTAATGCACCCACCAATCAATGTTCCAAATGCAACAAAGTTGGTCATAATTTAGAAAACTGCAGAATGAATGTGAAATGTTATGTTTGTGGAATATATGGACACTTATCTAATCAATGCAGAACACAAACCGGCATAGGATATGGAAAATCTATTTAGAGGAATAATGCAACTTGTTATGCTTGTAACAAGATTGGACATATTGCAAAATTATGTAGAAGTAAGACTTCACTGGCAAATAATAAATGATCCAGTTTGAAAGGCAAAGAAAAGGTAGATGAGGTAAAGCAAGAATTTTCAAAACAATGGATTAGGAAGATAGATTAGAATGTTGATGAGACTATTTCATGATTGCTAGAATAGAGTAACCTTCCACTGGTAGGAAAATCTTCATCCAACTGAGAAGTAACCCTTTGGGGGTATTGCAGAAAATTGAATATTATGCAGATTACCCTCGGTCGATGGTGAGAAGATAGATGTCTTATTTACTGGCAAATCTGTTAAGTTTTCACTTAACCGGTGAGAATTTAATGTGGTTGGTGAGAGGAAAGTCATTATAAATCATTGGATTTCCCTCATTTTTTATTCACTAAGCATTCAAATTAGCAGAGAGCACAAAAAAGAGAAAAGGCATTCAAAGAAAAGGTGTGAAGTGATTTCCTTCAAGCATTCAAATATTTTCAGACAGCTAAAGGTATTTTTCAATGGCTTCTTCTTCTACTCCTGAGTTTATTACGAACCCTACTATTGTTGAAAACGTAAAATTCCCTAGGCTCGTGCTTAAAATAATTCCCAAAGTAGCTAAGCAAGATGATTCCACAGGGGCATTTTCAAAAATTCATAAAGCTAGCATTTGCTGAAGACCCTAGGATATATATACATTGTAACATTGAAGAATTAGGTTTTGAGGAATTGTTGAAAATGTTTAGAATGGTAATTTGTGATGAAAATGGCATTGTTAAACCTGAACAAAAGATTGTGGAGACTTTAGGTTCTGTTGAAATATTGAATATCCCTGAATTTTCGGAAGAAGTAGTGAGAATTTTCCTAAGTAGAGCACATGGAGAGTTTCTATGGTTGGATTTTGTTTGCAAAATAACCCGGCAAGCAATTAGGGAAGTATCTGGTTTACCTTCAATCAGCAGCAGACCTGACAAAACAAAGAAAGTTCCTAATAGAAAAGTAATGACCTTAACTAGAGCAACATCACATAGTAGATCACTAAGAGTGAATGATATCAAAGACATCAATGTGAGATTCATAAGTATGGTACTAGGTTACAAGACTACACATGCAAATAGGCTTAATTTAGTTTCTAGTCTTTGCATTAATAGTGCTTATGAAATGGTTAAGAACAATGCAATGATAGATGTGTGTGAATGGTTGAAAGATGAGCTCATTGATAATTTTAAAAAGATTAAAGGAGATAAGAAAGGGACATTTAGCTTTGGTAACCTTTTAGTATGCTTAATGTTGTATTTCACCAAGGAAATCCCTAGTACAGGACCAAAAGACTTTGGATATGACATACCGGTAGGAAAAAAATTATTTTATCAGCATTGGAACTACAAAGGACAACAACATAATTGAATACTTTAAAGTTTTTCAAGCTAAAATGAAAACTAGAGAAAGACTACCACAGAGTGTAGTGGACAAATATGACAAAGAAATATGTTTTGTTATCAAGAAGGATGAGACATTGATGGAAGTTGTACTCCCTAGGAATGTATTGGTAACTGAAATGGGTTATGAGGTAGA
The DNA here is from genome assembly GCF_030272615.1 of Cryptomeria japonica. Taxonomy (NCBI): domain Eukaryota; kingdom Viridiplantae; phylum Streptophyta; class Pinopsida; order Cupressales; family Cupressaceae; genus Cryptomeria; species Cryptomeria japonica. The sequence goes on along the minus strand of NC_081413.1, from coordinate 446,321,625 downwards.
TCTCAACATTATTGAGACTTATGCAAAAGCTTTGTTAGATGCACCAAGAGAACCAACATAACAAGTTTTTGGTAGTGTTGAAACTGTTGAGAGTGGTGTAAAAACAATGAAGCAAAGAAAGAAAAGATAAAAGTGCATTAGGGATTCTTCAAAGAAAGTATAGGAAATCAAAGAAAATGTTATGAATTTTACCAGGATAACGGCTAATGAGCTGGAAGGACTACAACTAGAGGTACACATTTCACTGGTTGGCACATCTTCTGACAATGAGATACCAACATAATTCAAAAGAGTTGAGAGGAAGAGAAAACCTTCATCGGTACCCTCTCGTTCACCCAAAAGAACAAGGACCTTGGGGAAGAAACAAGAGGCAGTAAGGGAACTAGCTAAGAAACTAACTCCCAAGAAGAAATAGAAACCGGTCATACCCTCATTAGATAATTTGTTAAATAAAATAACTGATGATGGAAATTTGGCTAATGTGAGTAAATTGTACAATACATTTAATGAATCTGACAAGGAAGGCATTGAGAATAGTATAATTTTACATCTGGATATATACAAGAAAGTTTTAATTGAGGTTGTGGATGATTTACCTAATGAACTATATAGAAGGTTAGATACAAAGAGGATTGCACTGATGGAATTGGATAAGAAACTAAAAGTTGTACATCTGGTTAACTCAAAAGAGGAAATTGATGATATGATTTGTGAGGCTAATAGATCCATTTTTGCTAGTGGTCACTAGCAAGTAAGTTTGATGGTAGGTAGAGTAAATGAGATTGCAGAGGAGACTGTTGATAAATGGGATATATTTTTTCTAGAAAATGAAAAACAAGAGGAATTGAACTGAACAAAGAAAACATTTAAAGTATATCATAAGGATAATGATAAGGGCAAAGGAAAGATTGGTGGAATTCAAAATATCAAGATTACTAATAATATACCGCCACCACCTTTAGATACTACACTAGTACATACTGATGATCCATCGGTTACTAACACTGAAGGTGTCACACATGATGACACTAATCCTGAATCCAAAATACTTTTTACCATGAATGTGGATACTCAAGAAGTGAATATTGTTATGGATAAGGATACTATAGAGGTTAAGGATGATAATGTTGACAGTGACAACACTATCAACATTGTTGTGAAACCGGTAGAGACTGTTGAGGTTGAGATCCCAACCCAAACAGAGAAATCATTACAAATAGAACAACCATTGGATACTAGGAAGAATACTGAAGGTATAGATACTGGAATAGAGAAACCTATAGAGGAAGAGGTACATATTGAGGTAGAGAAACCGGTAATCACTGAGACACCCAAACCATCAGACAAACCTTTATAGGTTGAAATGCAAACTCAGACTAATCCACCGGAGGTAAACACAAGAAAAATTGTTACAAATGTTGGAAGCACAGAGGTAATAAAGGTAATTGGTCAGACCTCTGGCACTTCATCAAGTGAACTCGGACCTACTAATGTAATAGAGGTACTCCTAGATTCAATCAAGAAGATAACAAACTGTAATGCATTAGCCTACATGGCAAGTCATGACACCTTACCAATACTGAAGTTGGTTGCACCAAATTGTAACACTGATCACATCAAGGATTCTATAGGAAAATTGGACACACTATCAAAATTTATCATTGATAATGTAATAACCATTGACAAGGTGAATGAGGACACCTTCAAAGAGAAGTTGAAAAGGAGAAGGATAAATTCTTTGAAGACACAATAAAGAAGTGCACATAACACATGAATACATTATTACCAGCACTGAACTCTATAATTCTAGAATACAAGGAGCTTTACAGGGAAACATGTAAACCCCATCTTCTAACTGAGAACATAGAAAAGGAAATCAACAGAGTACATAAAGAAATAGATGACATAGCTGATAACATAATTGGCTCATCCAACCACATATCAGTTATTGAGGAGGAAATAGAAGGTTTTGAGGAGAAATTGGAGAAATTTGAGAAAGAAAAGGCAAGGATTAAGTCTAATGCTAGAGAACTTAAATATAAACTTGGTCCTAAGTTGGACAATCTTATCTCTTTGAGAAATGAAATCTCTAAGGTATTACTTCAAGGAGAGTGATCACCGGAAGTGTTGGGAAAAATGGTGTCTCAACCTTGCATTTATGCGAGGTTACTATTTATAGTAAGTTTTCATTTGAAAACGAAATGGTGCGAAACTCTCCTTGAAGCTTCTGGTTGGCTAGATAAGCATTCCGATAAAGTTGCATCGTAAGGTCACAGCTAGTTTTGAAGATATTAAAGTTTTCATCTTGGAGGGGTGCAATAAAATGTTTAAACTTAATTTTGGGGACTTTAGAGGCTCCAAAATGCCCTGAAAAGTGGCTGTAACCAGTGAAGCAGGTTACGAGGTGATAGAGCACTTCGCGAGCTTTTTGGCGCTTCAAACGGTTCGTCAATCAGACACCCAGTTCTCAAGTTATGGCCTCCGGAAGTTTGTACTCTTGAAATAGGAAAAATAATTTGTATCGAATACATAAATGAGCTGTAAAAAGGGAGCGACACGTGTTGATGTGTGCTTTAACATGTCATAGGGCATCTAAAAGGAAGATAAGGTTGGCTACACCTTATTGGGTGGTTTTAGCCCATGGTTTTGTAATACCGTTTGACGGTTTCCTGTATTGTATCTCCTATTTATGAGGTGTGTGAGATGGAGGTTGTGTGTAAGAGTCTTATGGCTATTGAGTTGCCTCTGAATCTCTGATTAATGGTACTCCTGCGAAGAGCTTGCTCTGCAAGTATGTTGTAATCTGTTTTTGATTCCTGAATAAAATATTGAGCTGCTTTTGGAGGGTGGGGTTTTTCTCCCCAAAAGGGTTTTCCCCACGTAAATCATTGTGTTGTGGTATGAATGTTATTATATCTATTTCTATTTTCTATAACTGTTGTAATGATCTGAAAAAGTTTTGCATTACCCTCCTCTCAAGGTTAGTGTAGGAAGTTATTTCTGCTACTTAACTTCCTTACAGGAAGAGCACATGCATCATCTCACTGGCACGATCCAACAGACTGAGGCAACCTTGAATGACAACAAAAGATTCATGCAGAGTCTAAATTTGGTTTTGGCAAACATATTTCAAATTGTAACCAACCGGTTACAAACCTTGAGGTGAAATATTTGCACTCATTTGACTATTTTTGACAACCTTTGTCATTGATGTCAAAGGGGGAGTATTAGAGAGAGAAAAATACTTATTTTGAGGAGATCATTTGCTCAGGGGGAGCACATCTTTTTGGTAACTTTTTGGACTTCAGTTTTGGAACAGTTTTTGGATTTTTCTCATGAGTGTTTCCATCAATGCCAAAGGGGGAGATTGTTGGCATTCTATACTCTTATGAGAATAGTTTATGTTGTCATTGATGACAACCATCTGGAAACCTTCTGGCATTCATCTAGTAAGTCACCGACAATTACCAACACTGGCAATAGACATCTACATACACCGATAGGCACTTCACTGGTAGTGGCAACAATGCATTCCGACTCCCTAGCCAATAGGGAATAAACTTATGTTTATTGTATTTTAATGTAATTATCTTTTGTAAAGCCGACATGGCATATTTTAAAATACTCATATATATCTATGAGATCTTATAGGTCATCTAGTATGTATATATGTATAGATGTATGAAATTTTGTATAAGGTGATATAGTTGACAATAAAGGTTTTGATAATGGAATGAGCTTAAACCAGTACTAAAGCTGGCATAGTTGATGTTTATTTGAAGAATTACATTGTATTGGATTTCATAATCCACTTTTGTAGTCATTGTGACTCTTATTAAGCAGTGAGCTCTAGGCAGTTAACCTTCCTGCATGTGCAAGCCCCTCATTGTAAGTAATATTTATTCATTGGCCAACGAGTGAATATTGTGGGTCACAAATCCCACTGAGGTTTATCCTACATCGGGTTCCCTTGTTAAATATCTTGTGTTATGGTGTGTTTTCTATGTTGTGTCTATTGTTCCTATTTACTGTATTAATTCTTATTTACCAGTACACTATTTTGGGATGCAAAGTTCTTAATAAGGTTAAATATTCTTCTAACTGGTTAGATACCGATTCACCACCCCCTCTCAGTATCTTTGGGACTGTCATTAATCCTAACATTCTCTACCCATCCCAATAATCAATCCCAATATGAATACACTCCACTTACCAAACCCATAGAGGTCATCTTCCAAAATCTTCTCAAGGTTGGTGCTATTGTCTTCGCACTGACTCGTTCATATGAGGCTACTCAACTAGAACCTAGATGGTACAATGAGAACAAGTATTGTGAATACCATCATGTCTAGGGTCATGATACACAAAAGTTTATGAAACTTAAGAATTATATCCAAGACCTAATTGACAAGGGTGACATTAAGGTTGCGATTTCTAAGCTTGGTTTTTTAAATGACAAGATTAAAATGTATCAAGACTCCTCTAAATATGGTAAGGATAAAATCCCATCATCTCATGAGGTTCATTATGACAATACCGATCACATCATTGGATTGGACTCAGTGGTAGGTTGCATTGAACCTGCTAATACATATGTTAACACCATTACCATCAAAGAAACTAACCCCACATTAGCATCTCTTTGACCAAGGGTTACCATTCAAGGAGCCCCTCCTCCTCAACAATCCAACATACCCAATCAATCCAACATCATTATCTAAGGAGCTTCACCTTCCACTTCATCTCCCCAAAATGATTGTAATGTCACATTTTGTTAAGGAAGAGTAACTATCCAAGGAGCTCTTCTTCCTCCTCCACAAGCTTCCACATCATCCATCAACTATTACAATATCCTTGCCCATCTTGACAAGATACCTACATAGATCTTCATCCTTAAACTTCTCAATACCTTGTCCATACATAAAGAGATCCTTAAACAAGTCCTCCTGGAAGCCTATGTTCTTAACAAAATCAATGTTGCTCAACTTTAGGCCTTTAATTATATATCACTACCCAACACCATCTTATATTCACCACCAAAGATGTCCCATTTATTGACCCATCTCATAATAAACCTCTCCATATTGAAGTCATTGTACATAAACACAAAATAAAGAAAGTTGTTATAGATGTTGGATCTAGACTGAATTTGTGTACACATAAATTTATCAAACAACTGGGTATCTCTAAAGACTTAACTGACACATCTAGTAAAATCACAATAAAAGCATATGATGATGCAGAAAGAACTTCCAAAGGCACTATCACATTACCTCTTCAAGTGAGCCCTGTAACAATGGAAACTACTTGTCAAGTCTTGGACATTGATCTCCCTTACAACATCCTCCTTTTCTGTCCAACGATCCATTCCATTCAAGATATTCCATAAACTTACCATTAATTCCTTATTTTCCTTTACAATAGTAGATAAATCAACATCTTGGCTAATATGTTGCCTTTTTAGTATTACAAACTCCTTGAAGGAAAACATACCTACCATTGTCTGCATAACACACCTGCTTTGCAATCACCATCTGATGCTTCCAATGTGGTGCAGAGGGATCCCCTACTCTAGACCTCTCAAGGGTTCAGTCACTCAAGGAAACACACAAGAAGATCCTTCTACATTATAGGTGAAACACACTATCCCTTCCAACTCCCATAGATCATGATTGATCATCTCATCAATTGCCTAAGGCTGCACTCTTAAGGTTTTGATAACCTACTCACTCCCTTGGACCCAACTCTAGGATCAACACTTGGCTCCTAGGCCTCCTCAATAACCTAACACCAAGGTATAATCTTCCCACATTGTATTTGAAAGAATTACAAACCACTGAACTCCAAACTAGTTTCACAAGCCAAAAATGCTCAACACTTTGATTAAATAAAACCAAAGTTACCTTCTTGTTGTCCTCTTAGATATACCTATACACAGAGGTATATAACTTTTGACTCGGTTCTAAACTCCTCGATCACTCTGGTGAGATTATTAATAAATTGATTTAGAACAAAATAATAAAAATTTAGACAAATCCAATGGTTCAACTTCAAGATATGCCCCCCACATCAGGCTACATTTTTCTTTGACTGTCATTCTATCACACTAGGACTGCAATAGTCATAAAAACCTCTTGCATGCACATGCCAACTCCTTTATGGAACCCTGAACATACCTTGGATAGGTAATATGCATCATTTCCCTCATCCTTGCCAAAAATAAGGATTTGTTAAGCATTAAAACAAAATATATTGCATTTATGAAGCCACTGGTTACCCTAAGCCAGGATTCTGGCAAATTTCACTAAAACTTTGATATCTTTATCAAATGAACACCAAATCAAATGTCACTATCTCCAAAAAAGATTTATATAATTCCTTTATCATCCCAAAACAATAATATTTCAAAATACAAACATGAAATGCATCAACATTAACAAAAGGTATGACTATCCATGTTGAAAACTTAGAAAATGCACATGAAAATATGGTTTTTATTGCTCCAAATGATTGCCTTCGACCATACACTCACAATATCTCCCAATGTATTTTTTTAAAAAAAATTTATATCACTTTTGGCCTAAAATACCGAACCCTAACTACCTAACTACCTCTAACCACCTATTTTTATCATTTTTTGTAATTTTGACAATAAAAATTGCTCAAAAAGTTGTCATTTGACAAACAAAGTTGTCAACATGAAAAAACTTGACCCCTAACTCTACCAACACATAAAAATGGTCTTAAGATGACCTTAGAAACATTTTAAAAATTCTTTATTCCTCACAAACCTATTCTACCCTTCAAAACCCAATTTTAGCCCTTTCTAGGCCTAATTGTCGATTTTGACAATTTTACACTTTTTGACCTTTCTATTACAATTCATTGCATTTATTGACTCTATTGGCCATGATTACATTTTTTTAAGACCTTAAAGTCCTTTTATACTTCATTTCTCATTGTTTCTTCATGAGGTCCTATTAGTGACCCTAGTGCACCTTGCCTCCATAGGTCTTCATAGGTGCTCCATAGGTACTCCTGCACCGCAATGTCACATTTACCTCCACCCAACCCTAGATCAAGGTCAAGATAGTTGAAAATGGATGTGGAGAATACAATTTTAAAAATTCACTCTATGTGGGATATGTCCCTCCCTCTCAAAAATCTTATGGTAGGCCAAAGGAAATTGACACTCAACAAAAACCTACAATGCAATGTAATAAGACCACCTTTTAGTAGTGGGGTCCACTTGATGAAGAGAATATTGAAATAGATGTCACATCTTGACTCTATAGGGAGAGAATGAGGCACCAACGGACTTTCCTAAAGAAGTGTATCTGAAGAAATTTTCTATTGTAGACAAGATTATGGTAGACAAGATGGGCTATAGCTGACATGGTCTTTGACCTAAGGAACAAGGCAAAAAGGCACCAATCTCACCTGCATTATACAAATAAAAAAAGGACTTGGGTTTTTCCTCAATGCCTAGAGTCACTATCGTGGGTGTTCCAAAAGACCCTCCCTTTGACATCAAAGACTCTAATAAAGAGGAATTGTATGAAGTGCCTTTCTAATACCTCAATGACCTTTTTGATGATTCCTATGTAAACACCATCACCCCTATCATTCCTTCCACCCCATTGGACCTACAACTTGTATACCCAAAATTCATTGATTGGGACCAACAAGGGCCACCCACTCTCCACATATATGCTGATGACAATGACCTCTTGGAATTGTTAAACATGTGAGACCCTAAAAATAATATGATAGTGAAAGGAATCTAGTTGATTAGGGAGGCATATTTTTGCAGTTAGGTCAACTCCCTTAGTTGCAAAAGTGAAAAGAAAAAGAAAAATCAAAAGTACCCTAGTGAAAACCTTTCAAAGGCACCTTTGGACACAAATAAATTAAAAATAAAGGATGTATCTTCTAGTGAAAACCTAGATTAGGAGCTAGAATATGAAGGATTTGACCTACCTACCATGTTTCCTCCACTCCTAGAAAGATTATCACTCCTCAATGAAGAGACCAATACCATCAACATGGGTAGCAAAGATAATCCAAAGAATGTGCTTATTGCTAAGACCCTCACAGAACAAGAAAAGTATAATACTATAAACTTCCTAAAAGAGATACAAATAAACTTTGCTTGGTCTTATGTTGACATTCTAGGCCTAGACCTATACCTAGTAGTACACAACCTTGCAGTCTAACTAGATGCAAAGATGGTGAAACAAAGAATTCACAAAATGTACCCTCAGATTGGCCTACTTGTTAAAGTAGAATTACAAAAGATGCTTTATGTTAGCTTCATTGAGTCCATTGATTATTCTGAGTGCATCTCCAATATTTTACTTGTTGGGAAACCTAATGGGGTCATATGCATTTTTATAGACTTCAAGGATCTCAACAAAGCTTGTCTTAAGGATGATTTTCCCCTACCAAACATTTATATGATTGGTGACCTTACAGTTGGGCATGAGAATATTTCCTTAATGGTTGGCTTCTTTGGTTACAACCAAATTAAAATTATGAAACTAGATCAACATAAAACAACTTTTATCACTCCATGGGGAATATTTTATTATCAAATCATGCCCTTTGGACTAAAGAAAGTAGGCACAACCTATCAAAGAGAAATGAAAACTTGTTTCCATGATCTCTTGCATGAAATCATGGAAGATCATATGGGTGATCTCCTAGGCAAGTCAAAGACATGAGAAGAACACATTACTACCTTGAGAAGAATATTTGAGAGGTTGAAGAAATACAAGCTACAAATCAATCCTAAGAAGTGTGTCTTTAGGGTCACATATAGAAAATTGTTAGGATTCATTGTGTCTCACAGAGGAAATTAAGTAGATCTAAAAAAAGTCAAAGATATCATGGAATTGCCTCCTCCTAAGACACTCAGGTCGCTTTTTAGTGTGCAGGGTAAGCTTCAATCCATTCATCGATTTATAGCACAACTTGGAGATAAGTGTCATCCATTTTCATATCTCCTATGCAATTATACCGAGTTTTGGTGGGATTGCTTGTGCCATAAATATTTTGACAAACTTAAAGAGTATCTAGAATCCTCTCTAGTCTTAATGCCTACTATCCTAGGACAACCACTTCTTTTGTACATATCAACTACTTTAGTAGATATGGGGGCATTACTTGCAAAAATTTATGACCAAGGTAAAGAGTGCACCATCTACTAATCAGTCTCACCCTTGTTGGATATGAGCTCATTACACTCCAAATGCTGAGCATGCCTTGTAGTGGTTTTTAGAAATCAGAAGCTTTGCCACTACATTTTTATTAACAAGTCCAAGCTTGTAGAAAATATCGATCCCCTAAAGCACCTATTATCAAGGGCTACTCTCACAGGATGCACAACTAAATGGGTTATGCTTCTCAATGAGTTTGATATAGAGTATGTGGACTAGAAATAAATTAAAGGGAAAGTAATTACTAATTAATTGGATGATGCCCCTCTACAAGGATATCATCCTCTTATTATAAAATTCCTTGATGATTTTATCATGCCACTTACCCAGTCTATTGAATGGGAATTGTACTTTGATGGATCTTGTACACAACATCGATATGGGGCAGGCATTCTGTTGGTCACCGCTCAAGGCGATTGTATACCCAATTTCTACAAGATAGCCTTTTCATCTACAAACAATATTGCGGAGTACAAGGCCCTCATTATTAGACTCCGCCTAACTTTTCAATTGAAGATCACAAATATAGAAGTCTATGGAGATTCCCAACTTGTCATTAAGCAAGGCATTGATGTGTACCAAACCAAGGATGAAAAGCCACTTCTTTATCATCACATGGTGGTGGATTTCAAGCAACACTTCACTACCATCTAGTTTGAGTATATTCCTAGGACCAAAAATAGAGTTACAAATTATGGCTACTATTCATTCTATCTTGTTGTAATGGTAAAAGACTAGGGTTTTCACCATTAGATTTATGAAAATGGTTAATTTTTACTTGAAGACCATTACATTAAAGAGGGAGACAAATCTTATAGATCTAGCCATACAAAAGCATGGATAAGGGCTAAGAATTTTATTGTACATTTACCAAGGTTTTGGATTGAATTGCCCTCTTTTGAGTTGAATTGGAAAAATGCTGTAATTAGGGTAAATGTGCTAGAATTTGATGTAAAAATGCATAATAAATAAGTTACACTCATCATATTGAGCCACAAACATGAATTTGAGTATTGCAAGAGGATTAAGATATATTCTTAGAAGGAGCTCCTGATTTGTCAAGATCAATGTTATGGTCACTCTAGTCAACACTTTTTGCACTCCAATGGGGATCGATTCATCTTTATAAATCAAGCTTATTCTAAAGATCGTAGCTCCATACCTTCTTCCTCCACATAAAGAAGAAGAAATAGGTTGGAAATAAGAGTTTTCCTATGTCAAACACTGGTTTTGAAATTAACCATGAAATAGAAATGAAATCTGATTGAATTACAGTAGAGGAAATGTTTGTGAGGCCCTACCCTGAGCCATCATAACATTGCAGTTATTCTCATATTTTGGACTTATTATTGATACTTTATTTTGATGCATTATGGACATAGATTCTATATGATCCAGTGATTGGATAATATTGATGTGGTGTATGTCACTTATCTCTAATTTGTAGTACTTTATATTGATGCTAGAAATTATGGATGCATTCTTTATAAATGATTAAATTTCATGATTATTATGATGATGCCATCTAGTAGATTATTTTATGTGGATTTTATTGGATAATTGGAAACTTGATTATTATAATTGAAATTGTATGCAAATGTCTGCATTGTATTGTTTTCTTATGATAATATTATATGTGATTATTGGAATTACTAATGTGCAAAGTGAGATGTGCAGGAAAACTGATCCATGTGAGCATGGAAACTATTCGGAGAATCAAGTCTAAACCTATGTGCATTTGTGAAGCCAAGGGTTGTCTATTTGGAGAGACAACACCTCATGTGTAAATGTGTTTTATTTGTAAATGTTTATGTTAGTATGTGTTTAATTTGAACTTGTTAAATTTATTAATTCCAAAAAGGGAAATTGCCATGTGTATTTAAGTATTGTGTAATTTTGTGGTGTCACTTGACACGTGTTGTAAAGTGAGTTGCCACTGACATGTCCCTTGGAGGGAATTTGTTTTACCAATGAATTTTTTAAAATATCCTAGTATGGTCCAAAGAAAGTCATGGATAAGGAGCCATTAGAAAGGTCAACTCAAGGTTGACCCGTAGGTAAACTTTGGCTGAGTTTCTAGAGAGTTAAACTAACTCCTAAGGTTAGGTTAGGGGCATTTTTAATGGGCCATATGTTATACCTATGGGTAAAGGCCAATTTTAGCCAAGTCTCCACTCCTTGGTGACTATCTAGTCACTTGAAAAGTTGAGTTTTTCAATATGACCAAATTTCAACTTTTGAGGATCTTACCCAGGTTGGACAACCTTTCTAATGAGTGATATTTGCACTTCCCCATTTTATTTTACCTTTTTAGGGTGTCTTGTAAAGAAAGATTGTAAGGTGTTGGGAAGAACAACCTATGAAAATCTCTCACCCTTCCCAACAGGATTTGAAAGAGTGAGGAGTGTCTTCCTAGGGAATGGTTTCAGAGGGAGAATTTTGATCACCCACTCTCCATTTTTTGGAGACAGAGAATTTTTGGTGAAGATTTTGGTTCTTGTTTTTGGAGTTGGATTTTTTTTTCTAAGTATTGAGAAGGAAAAATAATAGTGAATTGGGCAACTCTCCTACAACTTGTCCTCATATCCATTTGCAAATTTTTAAGGTTGGTTAAAATACTTCCTTTTATATGTTGTATTGTAAATGTGAAAAGATTGTTTGTGCTCTTCTATGGTTGTTTTCTTTGTAGGCTTGGGAAGATTGTTTGAGTCCCTCCTTGTGTATTTTCTTCCATGTTTCATGTTATATGTTTTGGGTGTTTCAAGACCATACTCACACTTGGGAGGGTAGAGTAGCCTTGGGGGGGGGGGGGGGGTGAAGGGTTGTTTGACAGCCTAAGAGTGTAGAGACTCTCTTTGGAAGAGAGTGATACATAAGAGTTATGAGACTCTTGTTGCATTGTGTTTTATGTTTATTCAATGGGGGTAATAAGGGGAGATTTGGGCTTGTATGCCATGGGGGACATAAGGATATTTGTTGGGACAATTTTGAACTTGTGGTTATTCTACTTGGTAGCCTTGCAAAGGCATTTTGTTCTCCTGTTTGCAGATTCTCCTCTAGGTGCTTGGTCCACCTTCACCCCACAAGAAATAATCACTTGGTGACTTTATCTATCCTTGGGATGGGAGTTATATGGTTGTGAGTCTTCTTGTGTTTTATTTGCAATGATTGTATCCTATTTAGCCTTGGTTCTCCTAGCTCAGGGGTGGCTTCATGTAAGCCTAGGTTGGGAGGTGAGCCTCCACGGTCACAACCTATAAGTTTTATTTGTAGGTTTTTTATTTGGGATAAAGGATGGAGAAAAGAAAGGTTCATGTGCAAGTCTCCTATTGATTTATTTAGAAATTTTGAAAATATGTATTTTAACAAGCCCCATTCTTGTAGAAATGTGAAAGGCTTGAGATTGTAATGTTGTTACTATTGTTAAAGTGGATTCAAAAAAAGATTTGTATTTTATTTGAAAGTGTTCAAAAGACTAAGTAAAAGATGTATTAAGCTAGTAAGTTTAATTATTTTCGTAGCATGAAGAATAAAATAAAAGCATTATGTTTTCCATTGTAACCTTCTTAAAGAGAAAAGAATAAAGTTGGGAAGTGTATTTCTTAGAAGAAAATTAAGTTGTAAACTTTTAGATTTAGTTATTGTCAAAATAAATATCCTTGAAGGCTTTAAATTTCATATGCATCTTACTTTAAATCTATCTAAACTATTTAGTAAATTCACTCAAAAAAAAAATTGCATTTGCAAAACTATGAGAAATGTAGAAACAAAAATATTTTTTAAGTGTTAGTTTTAAATCTCTTCAATTTTCATATTGTTGTTTTAATTAACAAAAAGAATGTTAAAGAAATAGTGCAGCTATTAAATGAATTATTTCTGTTACTTATACCTATTTTCTAAGTTAATGTAACATAAAATTAAAATGCAGATTGTAGGAATATATATATATATACCTATTGTTTTGCATCAATCTAATATGTTGTTGTAAGAAATATTAAATAAAACATGTGTTGCATCTAAGTCAAAAAAGGATATTATATACATTTAAGTCAGAGCTATTCATGCATATAATATTCTTATTAAAAAAAAATTAATTAAATCTGTGCAAACATAATGTAACATTCTACATTGTGGGTAAAGCAAATCAGATTATTAAATCTGAATAAATGTTTTGTGCATGATTATATATATATATATATATATATACAAATATATTTAAAATATTAATATGTTTGAATATGCCCAGAAATACTCTTATCCATTTTGTCTATGCACAGATATATGTATATAATATTCATAAAATTAAAATGCAGATTGTAGGAATACATATATATATATATATATATATATATATATATATATATATATATATATACATATATATATATATATGTATATACATATATATATATATATGTATATACATATATATATATATATGTATATATATATATATATGTATATATATATACATATATATATGTATATGTATATACATATACATATGTATATGTATATATATATATATATACATATATATATATATATATTAAATATTCTATATACCTATTGTTTTGCATCAATCTAATATGTTGTAAGAAATATTAAATAAAACATGTGTTGCATCTAAGTCAAAAAAAGGATATTATATACATTTAAGTCAGAGCTATTCATGCATATAATATTCTTATTAAAAAAAAATTAATTAAATATGTGCAAACATAATGTAACATTCTACATTGTGGGTAAAGCAGATCAGATTATTAAATCTGAATAAATGTTTTGTGCATGATTATATATATATAAATAAATAAATATATTTAAAATATTAATATGTTTGAATATGCCCAGAAATACTCTTATCCATTTTGTCTATGCACAGATATATGTATATACATATACATATATGTCTATATACATATATATATATGTATATATATACATATATATACTTATATATATACATATATACTTATATATATATATATAAATATATAATATATACTATAAAATAAAAAAATAAAAAAATTCATTCAATTTTTTTTTTTACCTTGCCCAATAACCCTGGGCATGACCATGGATAACCACGGTGGAGGCTCGACCACCACTGTAGTATCCACAGTGGGTGACATCGCTGCTACCACTATGGGTACCTGCGAGTTGTCGTGCAGCCACCACCACCCCTGAGTGAAACCTCTGGCTGCTTCCTCCGCCATGCCATCTCCATGGCCCCCATCTCTCTCCCACTTACATACACACAAAAAAAATATATTATGTTTTAGTTAAACTAAAACCCTAACCCAACTTCGGGTTAGAGTAAATGAATAACAAAAAAAAAGAGATTATGTTAGAAAACATAAAACCCTGACCCTATTTCATGTTAGGGTAAATAAAAAATACAAAAGAAAAAGAGTCATAAGGATTTTAAAATAAAACCCTAGTTAGGGTTAGAATAAGAGACAAAGATAAAAGAAATAAAATAATAAAGAAGATAAGATTTCTGTAAATTTGATATGGGGAATTCTCATTTAATTTAAGTTATTATTTAATAAGTTGACTATTTAGGAATTTTAGTTGGAGTTGAAATTAAATATTTATATAGAAATGTTATTCATATATTTGGGTAAATTTATTAGAAAAGTTTATTAATGGGGATTTTAAATAGAATAATGATTATTTGAATGTTAAGGAGTTAGTTTAATATCAAATATTTAATATTTAATATATAGTGTTGGGGAAATTTAATTTGTCGATTAAATGAGGTTATTGGCTAGGTTATTTTTATATTTGATTTAGTTAATTTTAATAGATGAATTTTAAAAAATGTTATTACTATTGCTCAATTAGTTAATTTAAAATTCGATAAAATATGTGTTACATTATTTTAATTAGTCCAAAAGCAATTAAAATACTAATTGAGATAATTAATAATTGAAGAATACTTGGGAAAATTAATTAATTAATAAATAATGTTGTGATGACCCCCTTTGGGGTATAATTAGTCTAGTTTAAATTGTAGCATTATAATTGTGGAGTTAATTAAATTAACTCTAGGAACCCATTCTCTTAACACTTGAGATAACCCTTAGCTTAGACAAACTTATTTATCTCATCTTTATCATAGAGTAATTAGTATTTTTATATTGTTTAAATAGAAATTGTTGTTGCATTTTTGCCCAAAAGTTTGGGCATGACATTTTGGTATCAGTGTAATGCCCATACCCTGGTCGGACTTTTAAAACCCGTTTAACCTTGATTGACTTCCTATGTGGCATTCTCGAATGGTAGATTAACCGATATGCAATGTGTAGTTTAGATAATATAAATAAATTGTGCATACTTATTATTGTGCTTTTGCATCGATTTTCGTGTAAATGCAATTGTTCCCTAACCCTTGAGATAAATCTCGAGCTAACGCCTTCATTGAATATGTATATGTATATGCATGCTTGTATGAGTTCATGGGTGCAGGAGATTGCAGGTACAACACCGCTTAGGGCAAGGTTCACCTCCTTTGGAACTTGCAAGGTTGAGTATGCTCTTTCATCTTTTGAATTCGGAATTAGTGGTCATATAATGCTCGTCTTGCCTTAGCCATGGTTAGGTGAGCATCGTGCGTGGATTCGTGGAGCTTTCCTTTCATTGGGATGCATGTCGAGAGATTTGGAGGACTACCTCGATTTGCATGCCTTGCACGAGGTAAGTGAGGCTTGTTATCCTAAGTATTAAATTTAAAATTATGATTAAACGTACACATTAGAAATTTAGAGATTTAAATAGGTAGTTCTTTTATATGATTAATCACTGATTTAAGGGATTGCTTTAAATTGTTATTGTAGCAAGCTTAAGGTATTTAACTGGGGTTAGTGTGCTCATTTACGCATTTGTAACTTTTATGCATTTGTAGTTGAGAAATTTGAATAAACAAGACTCTTGCATTAGATTAGTCATTTATTTAAAAATGTCGCTTTATTAAGTTATAGCGAGTTAATTTAATAGTTAATTTTAATAACTACGATTTTAATAAATTATGCATTTTAGAAAGGAAAATTTTTAAAGTCGTTTTGGAGATAGTAATAAATTACTCATTTTCGCATTTCGGAGGAAAAGGGATAAATTATTATTATTTAAACGAAAATTATTTCCTTTTTACTTGTATAGTTGACATAGTATAAAAAGATTGATTCTTAGAAAATTAAAATTTAATCAAAACGCCTTATCCGGTCGATAGTTCCAAAATATAATTGTAGAACTAAATCGATATTGAGAAATTAAAAATTTAAAAAGAAATAGAAGCATTATAATTTTAATAAGGAAAACAAATGAGATGTATTAAATGAGATGTAAATGAATGGCTTCCATTTCATTTTCATTCATTTTATTTCAAAAATAAAATGCCTAATTTCGAAATTAAAAATTAGGGCAAAATTAGGGCTTTTTCTTTTAACCTAGTTTTGGAGACATTTTGGGGGGTTCTTGGCTTTTGGGAGTTTTTTTGGAAAAAAAAGAGAGTTTTGCATTTGGAGTAGCAGATTGGGGAAGCTCTTCATGAAGATCCATGCCTGGAATTTGCATTGTGAGGTAGGATTCGAATCTTCTCCTTATTTATTTGTTGAACAAAAAAAAAAAAATATAGTTTTACTCATGAATGTTTGAAGTTTAGTTTTCAGTCTTCTTCCAAACTTGGTTATTTTGAATCAAATCCTTGTTGTTAAAGGATTTTGTGATTTTAAACTTGATAGGAGACATTTTCTCCCATAATGAAGATTTAGGTATAAATCTAGGTTTTTTTTATGACTGTTAAAATGGGTCTTGATGGGAATGGAGAGGGTTTTGAAATATTCATTTTTGTAAGTTTTTCTTTCAGACTGTTTTTTTGATAATGGGTTCTGCTGTTGTGGGTGGGTGTGGTTAAAAACCACGTTTCTTATTTTTAAAACCAAAAAAAAAAAAAAAACCCTGTATGTTTGAATCGAAATAATTAAACTTCAAACAATTCACGTTTTTTTTTCATCTTTCATTGTTTATAACCAAAACAAAATAAAATAAAATTTAAAATGAAAAAAACACAAAAAAAGAAATGTTTTTGAGGGTTTTCGGGGGGGGGAAGCCGGAGCTCGACCCGGCCCCAATCCCGCGGCACCGCAGTAGCTCGCAGGGAATCCCCTGCGAGACCACGGTGTGGCCGCAGGGAATCCCCTGCGTCCACCGTGGCCGCAGGGTAAAACCTGCGACCACGGTGGTCGCAGGAAAACCCTGCGTCCCACCGTGGTTTGCAGGGAACTCCCTGCGCGAAAACCTAACGGCTGCGTGCCTCCTTTTCTTCGATGTTTTAAGTTTTTTTTTTGTGTGTATCATTTCATTACAGTTTTAAAACGGCATTAGTATTTAATAAAAAGACAATGCAACAAAAAAAAAAGGCCTTGATTAATAATTGTGTAGTTTTAAAAAAAAAAGAGAATTGGGGAATTACAATTTAAGTGGATAATGTTTTTATATATATATATATATACACATGTATATATATATATATATATATATATATATATGTATGTGTGTGTGCGCGCTAAACACGAGGCTCGCATATAATATGCAACAATAAGGAAAAATTAGGCTGATATGTGAATTGAAGATCAATAAAAAAGGAAATTAAACTTGGTTCATTTATATCCTTTATATTCAAAACTCAATCGCTTTTATGTTATTTAATCTCTGTTTTGCTAAATAGCATATTTGGGTTCTAGAGATGCAACATTTAGTTGACCCCTACTATAACACAAGTTACTAAATTCATGTGGTATAACATACTCGAGTTAATGTTTATTATTGACATGGAATAAATAGTGATGGTGGTTTAATGCGAGTTTTAAATAAAAGTTAATTTAGCTAGTATACCGAAGGATCGACATTATTAGTCAAGAGCTATATGACAAAACGAATACCTCTACCGGTTAATGCCTATGCCGAATTAGACTTCTATTCTTGAGTTTGGTTATGTAGTGGTAAAGTTTGACATGACAGTGTTTGGTAGCAAGTTGGACAAGCCCCTAGTTAGGGTACCGTCAAACAATAGAATTTAGGTTTATTTGTCTTCTTTCGTTATGATTTAATTTGGCCCGTTTTTAAAAAGGGATCACTATGTAATAATCTAACGAGGTAGATGTGGAATGGTGTATGTGTTTGCCTAAAAGGCAAGATTGTAAAGACATGTAATTATGTAACCTTAACTATATTAAATACCAAAAGGGTCTTGCAGTTGAGCAGACCCGGAGATGTAGCCCATCCGGGGTGAACTCCGAGATCATATTCTGTGTCATGCGATGCTTATAGCGTACTTTGTTTTATGTTTTAAATTATCTTGAATGGTGGTATTCTTGTAAAGTGTATGGTGTAAATTAAATGAATTCAAATTTAAATGTATAACATTTTTCATGTGGATAAACGTAGTTATTTAAGTTCATAAAACGTTGTGAAATATGAATATGGCATGGTATTTAAATATTGAAATTAAAGGGTGGAAAAAGGTAAATTGGTAATGTTAATTAAAAAATGTAATTGTGGAAGAAATTTAATTAGAATTACTTTATTGGATTAACTTGATATTGAGCATATCAATGGAATGAATGTAAAAAGGAAATAAAGTTAAAATTCATGTCATAATCCCTAGGTTTAGAACTAAAGGATGAACATCATATAAATACCTATCTTTTTACCTTAATAAATGAATCACGCCATGTCGAATTATGTTTTATTACATAGGATGAATTTGTTAAGTCATTTCACATTTTACTCTTAACAATAATCCTCACAAGAATAATTTGATAATCGTGTGGACTCAACTGGGTATCCATGTTGTATAATTGGATGAATATACTTAATAATTCATGTTGTAATTATAACCAATAATCCTCACCAGATTTACTTTATAATTGTGTGAACTCAAATAGATATCCATATTTTAATCCATATAAAAGGAATTCCTCGTGATTGCTAAAATTAATCTAAAATGGGAGAGTAATTGACTTGTTGTTTATACGTTAAAACTTAGTAAAACTATCTCCCTCATTTTAAGTTCATTTAACAAAAAGGAAAAAGAGTGATATGAAATCAGGAAATTGTATTTAATCCTAATAGAGAATGTCACCGTGATTTTAATTATTCTAATCTTGAAATGTTGAATGTCATCTAGTTAACGATACTTTAATTTAAAAGATGTTCTCGTGTGGCCTAATGCATATCCATCTTAATGAAGTCAGTCCACTTATTGCATTATTAAAACTTCAAATGAAATCTATGGTAACTCATATTTTACCTTTCATAAAAGAATTTCAACTCATTAGTTGGTTAAATATGAAAACAAAAGAAGAGTCCTCACTCTACTCACGGAAGTTAATCCGAAAGAAACAAATTTATCGTATTAACCATATTGTTTACTATTTTAAAAGAGGTATCAAATGTGGGTGAAAATTTTAAAGTCAAATGAAGGAAACCTCGCTTTACTATTCATAGTTTAACCTTAAATGTATAAATCTCATTAAGCCTATTATTAACACATTAAAGGATGAAATCATTTGTGAATGGATACCCCATACCCAAGGAATGAACCTCTCTATATTAAAAGCATGAACCCTTTGGGAGGCCTCTTAATGAAATTATGAAAATAAAGTGCATTAATTAAATAACCTATCAAGGGCCTCCTATCCACCCGAAGTAGATGATCGATTCCTAAAATTCGAAGATGCCAAACCATTAATCAAGATCTATGCGTTATCCCGAAATTAAGTTACCCAGTTTAATAGATCTAATGACGCAAGTTGAGTTAGGTGTAAGGTTATGTAATCGCGTTAGGAAACTCCTTAGGATTGGCTGAGCCTTCCGTTGTGATATCTAAGTTGACAGATCATCTCCATTGTATTTTAATTTCGTGTCTAATAATGAATTGAGTTAACTTCAAACTATCTTAATGTTGTAACTTTGTATTAACGCTTCTAATTATTATCAAAAAAAAAAAAATTTACACTCTATTTGAGTGTTTTTTAATTTAAACCCTTAGGGGTTTCCTGGCGGGGCATTACACTTGGTATCAGAGCCCAAGTTGCAACACTGGGATCTCTGGTTTCGCTTGTGCCCTTAGTTGTTGTGTATGTGTCTATCTTATGTTGTATGCTTGTCCACCTTGATGTGAGGGTGTGATTTAACAAACCCTATTTGTGTGTAACATGTGTGTTCACACTTTGTTTTCACCTTATTGATGTGGGTGTTTTGGAAATAATTATGGGTGTATTGTCTACCTATTGAGGTCTTGGTCTATGACTTCTCGTACTTGAAAAGGATTCGTATGTACCTTCATTCTTGCCTTGTTTTACTCTTTGACTAATCTATCTAAGTTGGTTGTTAATATCTTGAACCTAAAAGTACGAATTGTGTTTGTTTGCGGTTTTGGCTCTATCTTAATGATTGCCCACTTTAAAAACTAGTATGGCAAATATTAATGCTTATTATGTAGAAAATTTAGAGATTATGACTCTTCCTCTTCTATCTCTGAAAAAATTAAAAGTAATTGCTAGGTGTAGTTACCTCTTAGTTAAGTTTTCTAATTGCAAGAGAAAGGATGATATTTCTTGAGCCTTGCGTGAGTTTCATAATGTTTTTGTGCTTTAGATTGTGAAAAGGATTGATTTAGGAGTTAATTTTTGGTTAATGATAGAAAATTGTATGTTTGCATTAAAGGGTGCTCCATGTGCTTGGTAGGAGTAATATAATTAAATTTCATCTTAAGTAAGGTGCTTCAAATGCGTATAGTTGATTTTGTGCAAATTGCTTGATGTGAAAGGAAAACCAAAAGAGGACATACTGTAGTAGCTTCAAGAGTAAATTGATGTGCTTCTCGAAAGATTGTTTTATGTGCTTATTCAATTAGTGTGATTAGGACCTATTAAATGATGCACCATTTAACTTGTTTTGGAAATTAGATAATTGCCTTATTATGTTTCGAAAGGAGTAAATAAAAGACTTGTGGAATTGTATGCACTCAAATGATAAACTTATATCCGAGCATAGGGTGTGATTTCGAAATTCTTGTGTATTCGTAGGAAATAGTTGATTTTCCAACTCTCTTCCTCCTCTCGTTTAAAATATAGGAATTGTTGTTTTTGGAATACTAATTAGAATGCAGTGATTTAAGAAGAAGTTTTGCTATAATGCCTGTGAAATTTTATGTTGCTTTGGGCTTCTAATTGAAAGGGGAAAGTTTTTCATCTTGAAAAGGGAAATTGCATAGTTAATAATGTGAATGAAAATGCTTAGGGAAGATTGAGAAAGATATTAGAATGATGTTATCTCGTTGTGTAAATTTGAATTGTTGAAAATTTCAGTACGTGGATCTAGAGTAAACTTTGTTGGTGATTCATGTGTAAAGCATAATTAAAACTTCCCTTAAGTATATGTTAGCATAATGTAAAGTACTCCCCGTAAATGTGACTAAACCAGTAATGGTGCTATTCTGTGTGTGTTGTGAGAAAACCCGTACTTGCTTTGTGTGCTCATGGGATGGTGAAGTAATCAACCATGGGGAATGTGTTTGTTTATGAGTGTGGGAAACCATACCTATCTATGTGGTGTTGCTTGTTTGTTTCCCTTACTGAGTGCCAACCCACGGGTTGTTGATAAGTCAGTATGTGAAGGGGTAGTAGTAGAAGTCACCATCCCTCGAATAGTATGAACAGCGTACGAGTAATGTCGACGCGAAGTGACTTTAGCTTCCCTATTTTGAGGGAAAAGTATGGTTTTGTAACGAAACTATAACATAGGTGTACTCAATACTTCCCCTTGTGATGAACCGATTTATGAGGTTCATGTGTGCCAGCCTTATTCCTATCCTTTATCTTGAGCATATAGATGACAGTTTTTGAGCATATTGTTGGATTCCATGGGAGCATTGTTGCCTCGTCTTCATGAGAGGCGTGGTACTCTCTTACATATTGGAGCATTTGTTGCCTTGTCTTCATGAGAGGCGTGTTATTGTTCTACATAAGTTACCAACTGGCTAGTGTTGGTAGACTTATGGGTAGACCTTAGCCATGTATACCTCTGGCTTACGGCGAGTATCCTGAGAGGAACATCGCTATGCGGAGTGTGACCAGCGCGTGCCTTGTCCGCGGGGTACACTGCCATGCGGGATACCTCCATTGCATGCTTTGTCCGCTTGGAGTATTGCCATGCCGTGCTGAGACACGATGCGGGATGTAGTAGACATCGCCATGCGGCCTACCAATAGGTATAGGGTAGAGCCATGCCACGTGACGACGTGATGCGAAGTGATGCCGAGGTGCACACTACCATTCCATGTGGATGTGTGACTTGGTCACACCACATGATGAGCTACTAGGGTAGCTAGACGATTGTTCCTTCCTTCCTCGTGGGTGGCTAGCTACTAGTCACATAGTGATGTAATGTGCACTTATGAATTTCCTTTATTTATTTATTTTCTTGTGGGCCAGCAAATTATTTTACTTTGACCTTGACAATTTAGCCACGATCTTGCGATCTTGATCTTACTTGCTTTGATGTTGCAAATCCGGAAATTATTTTCTTGTTTTATTGTTGGAATTGACAAATATTATCTTTAATCTTTTGTACTTTGGTGGCTAAACCGGTTTATCCTTGTTGTTTTCGTATGCTGGTCTTGTGTTGTAATGTGAATTCCTCTCCAAGAACGTAGGAGACGGGCTTGGATGAGTGTATACGAGGAAGTAGACGCAAGGAACCTTGAGGATGGAGGTATGTGAGGCTGTGAAAACAACTAAGATCCACTACCTACCTATGAGTGGTGACTATCTCTTGGAGGCTAAACACCTTACACAACAAGGGATATTCACGAGGGACTTGTATGGAAGGTGGCACCGCTATGGTGTACCCTAGCACCATCAAGCCCTTGAGTGAGATGATGGATATTTGTTGATCATGTATGTATTCTGAGAGCAGACATAGAGATGTGGATCATATATGTTACCTTTAACCGAGCATTAGACATGCTCACATGTGGCCTATTGTGTTGTGCAAACCAGTATTGTGGATGGATATTATGTGTAATCATAGATTAAATGGTATTAACTTGTCACTATGTTATGGGGCATAGTCATTGGAAAGGATCTTGTATGTCTGAAAAATGTAAACAATTGAGCTCTTACGTTGTTCTTATTTGTTGAGAAGTTAACTTGATCGTAGGAATTGTTTAATTGAGGCTAGTTTTATGTGATAAAATTTTGTGAAAGAGATGAATTGGTGAAAGAATTGACCTTGAGAGCACATTTCCTTGTCATGTTTAATAAATGAGTATGATAACTGTGCTTATATATTTTGATTGCTTTGAATTTGGTGACATAAAAAGGGAAAAGTCTCGTATCCTTGCTATGATTGAGTGTAAATTATAGAATATTTGAAGGTGTGAATGATGTTAGATGCATTTTTTAGTGATGAATAATGTTTTAAATTGTTGACAAAATAGTTGTTTGTGCAAAATGAAAAAAATGTTAATTGAGTTTAGGGACTAATAAGTGTTGCAGGACTTCCGTTTAACCTTGCGACTTCCAGGAGTAAGTCGGAACCTAGGGGGGGAGAATGTAATGCCCATACCCTGGTCGGACTTTTAAAACCCGTTTAACCTTGATTGACTTCCTATGTGGCATTCTCGAATGGTAGATTAACCGATATGCAATGTGTAGTTTAGATAATATAAATAAATTGTGCATACTTATTATTGTGCTTTTGCATCGATTTTCGTGTAAATGCAATTGTTCCCTAACCCTTGAGATAAATCTCGAGCTAACGCCTTCATTGAATATGTATATGTATATGCATGCTTGTATGAGTTCATGGGTGCAGGAGATTGCAGGTACAACACCGCTTAGGGCAAGGTTCACCTCCTTTGGAACTTGCAAGGTTGAGTATGCTCTTTCATCTTTTGAATTCGGAATTAGTGGTCATATAACGCTCGTCTTGCCTTAGCCATGGTTAGGTGAGCATCGTGCGTGGATTCGTGGAGCTTGCCTTTCATTGGGATGCATGTCGAGAGATTTGGAGGACTACCTCGATTTGCATGCCTTGCACGAGGTAAGTGAGGCTTGTTATCCTAAGTATTAAATTTAAAATTATGATTAAACGTACACATTAGAAATTTAGAAATTTAAATAGGTAGTTCTTTTATATGATTAATCACTGATTTAAGGGATTGCTTTAAATTGTTATTGTAGCAAGCTTAAGGTATTTAACTGGGGTTAGTGTGCTCATTTACGCATTTGTAACTTTTATGCATTTGTAGTTGAGAAATTTGAATAAACAAGACTCTTGCATTAGATTAGTCATTTATTTAAAAATGTCGCTTTATTAAGTTATAGCGAGTTAATTTAATA
This sequence comes from Cryptomeria japonica, assembly GCF_030272615.1. Classification (NCBI taxonomy): domain Eukaryota; kingdom Viridiplantae; phylum Streptophyta; class Pinopsida; order Cupressales; family Cupressaceae; genus Cryptomeria; species Cryptomeria japonica. Next base: position 446,296,997 of record NC_081413.1, on the reverse strand, counting down.
GTTAATTTTAATAACTACGATTTTAATAAATTATGCATTTTAGAAAGGAAAATTTTTAAAGTCGTTTTGGAGATAGTAATAAATTACTCATTTTCGCATTTTGGAGGAAAAGGGATAAATTATTATTACTTAAACGAAAATTATTTCCTTTTTACTTGTATAGTTGACATAGTATAAAAAGATTGATTCTTAGAAAATTAAAATTTAATCAAAACGCCTTATCCGGTCGATAGTTCCAAAATATAATTGTAGAACTAAATCGATATTGAGAAATTAAAAATTTAAAAAGAAATAGAAGCATTATAATTTTAATAAGGAAAACAAATGAGATGTATTAAATGAGATGTAAATGAATGGCTTCCATTTCATTTTCATTCATTTTATTTCAAAAATAAAATGCCTAATTTCGAAATTAAAAATTAGGGCAAAATTAGGGCTTTTTCTTTTAACCTAGTTTTGGAGACATTTTGGGGGGTTCTTGGCTTTTGGGAGTTTTTTTGGAAAAAAAAGAGAGTTTTGCATTTGGAGTAGCAGATTGGGGAAGCTCTTCATGAAGATCCATGCCTGGAATTTGCATTGTGAGGTAGGATTCGAATCTTCTCCTTATTTATTTGTTGAACAAAAAAAAAAAAATATAGTTTTACTCATGAATGTTTGAAGTTTAGTTTTCAGTCTTCTTCCAAACTTGGTTATTTTGAATCAAATCCTTGTTGTTAAAGGATTTTGTGATTTTAAACTTGATAGGAGACATTTTCTCCCATAATGAAGATTTAGGTATAAATCTGGGTTTTTTTTTATGACTGTTAAAATGGGTCTTGATGGGAATGGAGAGGGTTTTGAAATATTCATTGTTGTAAGTTTTTCTTTCAGACTGTTTTTTTGATAATGGGTTCTGCTGTTGTGGGTGGGTGTGGTTAAAAACCACGTTTCTTATTTTTAAAACCAAAAAAAAAAAAAAAACCCTGTATGTTTGAATCGAAATAATTAAACTTCAAACAATTCACGTTTTTTTTTCATCTTTCATTGTTTATAACCAAAACAAAATAAAATAAAATTTAAAATGAAAAAAACACAAAAAAAGAAATGTTTTTGAGGGTTTTCGGGGGGGGGAAGTCGGAGCTCGACCCGGCCCCAATCCCGCGGCACCGCAGTAGCTCGCAGGGAAACCCTGCGAGACCACGGTGTGGCCGCAGGGAATCCCCTGCGTCCACCGTGGCCGCAGGGTAAAACCTGCGACCACGGTGGCCGCAGGGAAACCCTGCGTCCCACCGTGGTTTGCAGGGAACTCCCTGCGCGAAAACCTAACGGCTGCGTGCCTCCTTTTCTTCGATGTTTTAAGTTTTTTTTTTGTGTGTATCATTTCATTACAGTTTTAAAACGGCATTAGTATTTAATAAAAAGACAATGCAACAAAAAAAAAAGGCCTTGATTAATAATTGTGTAGTTTTAAAAAAAAAAGAGAGTTGGGGAATTACAATTTAAGTGGATAATGTTTATATATATATATATATATACACATGTATATATATATATATATATATATATGTATGTGTGTGTGCGCACTAAACACGAGGCTCGCATATAATATGCAACAATAAGGAAAAATTAGGCTGATATGTGAATTTAAGATCAATAAAAAAGGAAATTAAACTTGGTTCATTTATATCCTTTATATTCAAAACTCAATCGCTTTTATGTTATTTAATCTCTGTTTTGCTAAATAGCATATTTGGGTTCTAGAGATGCAACATTTAGTTGACCCCTACTATAACACAAGTTACTAAATTCATGTGGTATAACATACTCGAGTTAATGTTTATTATTGACATGGAATAAATAGTGATGGTGGTTTAATGCGAGTTTTAAATAAAAGTTAATTTAGCTAGTATACCGAAGGATCGACATTATTAGTCAAGAGCTATATGACAAAACGAATACCTCTACCGGTTAATGCCTATGCCGAATTAGACTTCTATTCTTGAGTTTGGTTATGTAGTGGTAAAGTTTGACATGACAGTGTTTGGTAGCAAGTTGGACAAGCCCCTAGTTAGGGTACCGTCAAACAATAGAATTTAGGTTTATTTGTCTTCTTTCGTTATGATTTAATTTGGCCTGTTTTTAAAAAGGGATCACTATGTAATAATCTAACGAGGTAGATGTGGAATGGTGTATGTGTTTGCCTAAAAGGCAAGATTGTAAAGACATGTAATTATGTAACCTTAACTATATTAAATACCAAAAGGGTCTTGCAGTTGAGCAGACCCGGAGATGTAGCCCATCCGGGGTGAACTCCGAGATCATATTCTGTGTCATGCGATGCTTATAGCATACTTTGTTTTATGTTTTAAATTATCTTGAATGGTGGTATTCTTGTAAAGTGTATGGTGTAAATTAAATGAATTCAAATTTAAATGTATAACATTTTTCATGTGGATAAACGTAGTTATTTAAGTTCATAAAACGTTGTGAAATATGAATATGGCATGGTATTTAAATATTGAAATTAAAGGGTGGAAAAAGGTAAATTGGTAATGTTAATTTAAAAATGTAATTGTGGAAGAAATTTAATTAGAATTACTTTATTGGATTAACTTGATATTGAGCATATCAATGGAATGAATGTAAAAAGGAAATAAAGTTAAAATTCATGTCATAATCCCTAGGTTTAGAACTAAAGGATGAACATCATATAAATACCTATCTTTTTACCTTAATAAATGAATCACGCCATGTCGAATTATGTTTTATTACATAGGATGAATTTGTTAAGTCATTTCACATTTTACTCTTAACAATAATCCTCACAAGAATAATTTGATAATCGTGTGGACTCAACTGGGTATCCATGTTGTATAATTGGATGAATATACTTAATAATTCATGTTGTAATTATAACCAATAATCCTCACCAGATTTACTTTATAATTGTGTGAACTCAAATAGATATCCATATTTTAATCCATATAAAAGGAATTCCTCGTGATTGCTAAAATTAATCTAAAATGGGAGAGTAATTGACTTGTTGTTTATACATTAAAACTTAGTAAAACTATCTCCCTCATTTTAAGTTCATTTAACAAAAAGGAAAAAGAGTGATATGAAATCAGGAAATTGTATTTAATCCTAATAGAGAATGTCACCGTGATTTTAATTATTCTAATCTTGAAATGTTGAATGTCATCTAGTTAACGATACTTTAATTTAAAAGATGTTCTTGTGTGGCCTAATGCATATCCATCTTAATGAAGTCAGTCCACTTATTGCATTATTAAAACTTCAAATGAAATCTATGGTAACTCATATTTTACCTTTCATAAAAGAATTTCAACTCATTAGTTGGTTAAATATGAAAACAAAAGAAGAGTCCTCACTCTACTCACGGAAGTTAATCCGAAAGAAACAAATTTATTGTATTAACCATATTGTTTACTATTTTAAAAGAGGTATCAAATGTGGGTGAAAATTTTAAAGTCAAATGAAGGAAACCTCGCTTTACTATTCATAGTTTAACCTTAAATGTATAAATCTCATTAAGCCTATTATTAACACATTAAAGGATGAAATCATTTGTGAATGGATACCCCATACCCAAGGAATGAACCTCTCTATATTAAAAGCATGAACCCTTTGGGAGGCCTCTTAATGAAATTATGAAAATAAAGTGCATTAATTAAATAACCTATCAAGGGCCTCCTATCCACCCGAAGTAGATGATCGATTCCTAAAATTCGAAGATGCCAAACCATTAATCAAGATCTATGCGTTATCCCGAAATTAAGTTACCCAGTTTAATAGATCTAATGACGCAAGTTGAGTTAGGTGTAAGGTTATGTAATCGCGTTAGGAAACTCCTTAGGATTGGCTGAGCCTTCCGTTGTGATATCTAAGTTGACAGATCATCTCCATTGTATTTTAATGTCATGTCTAATAATGAATTGAGTTAACTTCAAACTATCTTAATGTTGTAACTTTGTATTAACGCTTCTAATTATTATCAAAAAAAAAAAATTTACACTCTATTTGAGTGTTTTTTAATTTAAACCCTTAGGGGTTTCCTAGCGGGGCATTACAATCAGAGTGAGGTTTCCAACACTAGGAATCTTTCTCCATTACATTTCGCTTTAAATATTATTTTCTTTAAAAATTATTATTTATTTATTTACTTTATTTTATTTTTATTGATCATTAGGATGTTGTCGATTACGCGACAAGTTCGTAGGTGCAGTAGGGGTCCTAGACGTGCTTGCATGGCATGTGAAGACGTTGTGCGGGGTGAGCTAGTTCCAGATGGGGATCAAGAAGCTCCTCTTGAACAACCGATTGACCCTAACTGAGACATTTTGGTTGCACTTTAGAACCTGATAAGAATAGTTCAGGATAGACTCCCAACAATAGATCGTCGGGCAGAGCACTAGATTTCTAAGACCCATAAATCAGCAGCTAGAGAGCGGAGTAGGAGTCCACCTCCTAACCATATAGAGGCCCAAGCTAAGCATGAGCCCGAGTCAGTCCAACTGCCTGAACCACCTCTAATTGTGGCACCAGTAATTTTTGAGAGAGCACCCTATGATCCCGACGATCAAATCAGAAAGATTTTATGTCTTCAGCCACCATCATTTGCAGGATCTACCAATGGGGTAGAGGTTGAGGCTTGGCTATTGAGTTTAGAGAGGGGCTTTGGATTACATTCCTATGAGAGAAATTTGAAGGCATGGATTTCTATTCACCTTTTGAGAGGGATGACTTCCACATGGTGGAGGCAGGAGGAGTACAAGAATGGCATAGTTGCGGACATTGTCACTTGGGACATCTTTACAGAGAGATTTAGAGACAGATACCTGTCAGAGAACTTTAGGCAACGTAAGAATGATGAGTTTCATGACCTTCAAAAGAAGGGTTTCTCAGTGTCCGAGTATGAGAGAAATTTCTTCAAGCTCTTACCCTACGTTAGCTACCTAAAGGATGAGAAGCTACTCATTAACTGGTTTATCAGAGGATTGAATGTCAGTTTAGCAGGACTAGCTAGGATGGCAGCTCCAAGAAGCCTTTGGGTTGCCATGGAGAAGGCCTTGATATCAGAGGAGATTTAGGGTAGACCTCAGGACATGTAGGATCAACATCAGAACCAAAACCCTATACCTCAGTCCTTTGGGTTTAAGAAATCCCACTGGAAGGGTAACCACAGGCATTCATCAAGGTCCTTCAAGCCACCTCCTCCTCAACAGCCACAATAGAATTAGAGGCAAAGGTCTCCACAGGGTCATCAAGGCTTTAAGCCCAAGCCATGGTAGACATAGGGTCCTACGCATGATCAACGACCATAGGTTCCATACACACCTCTAGCACGGACTCAATAGTCCTCTAGGGGTGGTTTTAGTGGATCAAGCAGGACAGGAGGACAAACATACTCTAGACCACAGGGTGTTCAATTTTAGACACGTGGTGCTTGTTTCACTTGTGGGGCCATGGGACACATGGCAAGAGAGTGTCCATAGGGTCAAATGGCAGGCAGTCAACGGATGGCAGGTTCGGAGCCTACAGTTGGGTACATGGGTAGGTCCCACAAAGTATTCACAGCGGTTGACAACCGCTAGGCAGAACATCATGCCACTGTCATAGAGGCCGCAGGTATGATAAGAGGTAGCAGTGTTTCTATATTATTTGATTCGGGAGCTACAAACTCTTTTATATCTCGATTGGTTTTGGAGCGTTGTGGGCTAGTGGAAACTAGGCAAGGTGTTTGCTGGGAAGTGGAGTTGGCTTCATGAGCTAGTGTCCATTGAGTCAGTGGTTAGGGATTGTCATATTAAGACTGGGAGTACAACGACCTTAGTAGACCTTCAAATCACACTTATAGGATATTATGGTATTTTTCTTGGCATGGATTGGCTATATGCCCATAGAGCCAAGATGGATTGTCGCCATAAAAAGATTGAGTGTGTGGATGATCATCGTACCTCTATAGTAATTTTAGGGATTCAGAGGCCTGTATCACTTTGTATGATTTTTTCTATGTAGCTTAAGTGGAGCATATGAAAGGGATGTCAGTTATTTTCCATCACCATCAGTGATAGAGAGGAAGAGAATGAGAAGGAGCCTTCCCTAGATGATCATCCTATCCTTGAGGAATTTGCAGACATGTTTCCTTCCGAGCTACCTGGTATGCTAGCTAGCAGAGAGATTGTTTTTCACATAGATCTTGTACTAGGAGCTGAGCTAGTTTCAAGAGCACCATATAGGATGACCACTAATGAGCTTAATGAGCTCTAGATGCAGCTTGAGGAACTCCTGGAGAAAGGTCACATTCATCCTAGTGTCTCCCCTTGGGGTGCACCAGTCATCTTCGTAAAGAAGAAGGATGGATCCCTTCGGTTATGTATGGATTATAGATAGTTGAACAAAGTGATCATCAAGAACCGATATCCTTTACCCAGGATCAATGGCTTATTTGATCAGCTTTAGGGTGCCAAAGTATTTTTTAAGATAGATCTAAAGTCGGGGTAGCATCAGTTGAGGATAGTAGAGAGCGATATCCACAAGACCACATTTCGTAGTAGGTATGGCCATTATGAGTTCACCATGGTTCCATTTGGTTTTATGAATGCTCCAGTTGTATTCATGAGTCTCATGAATGGGGTATTCCACACCTTCCTTGACCAATTTGTGATTGTGTTCCTTGATGACATACTGATATATTCTCGAAATGAGAAGGAGTGTGAGGAGCACTTGAGATAGATATTGCAGTGCTTGAGAGATAACCGATTGTATGGCAGTGTATCAAAGTGTGCATTCTTTAGATTAGAGGCTAGATATCTAGGGCATCTTATATACAAGTGCCAAATAGTTTGACAAAAGTCAGGAGTTTCATGAGTCTTGTAGGGTACTACAGATGCTTCATTGAGGGGTTCTCTAGGGTTGCACATCCTATTACATCTCTTTAGCAAAAGGGAAAGAAATTAGAGTGGACAAAAAGGCATGAGAGGGCCTTTTAGGAACTCAAAATGGCACTCACTAGTGCACCTATTCTTGTTGTGCCAGATCCCTTGACTGATTTCATGGTATGCATGGATGCTTCCTTGGATGGTTTAGGAGTAGTCCTTATGTATGAGGGTCGCATTATAACATATGAGTATAGGAAACTTAAGACTCACAACCTTAAATACCCTACTCTTGACCTTGGGCTTGTAGTAGTAGTGCATGCACTTGTGAGGTGGAGACATTTTTTTTGGGGTCATCATTTTGAGTTTCATTCAAATCATCAAAGCTTGTAGTACATATTCACTCAGCCTAATCTTAATGCTTGTCATAGAAGATGGATGGAGTTTTTATGTGAGTATGATTTTGATGTTCATTACATCAAGGGGACATAGAATGTAGTTGCAGATGCCCTGAGTAGGAGACATCATGAGATATGCTCCATGTCTATAGACACATATTTGAGAGATCCTATATTGCAGTAGCTATGAGAGGATGAGTGGTATTTAGAGGTATGTCAGGTAGTGTGATCTCAGAAGACCCTAGAAGGGAAGTATGCAAACTATTTAATAGAGTTTGATGGACTAATATGCCTTAGAGGGCGCATCTATGTACCTTCTTCCGATGAATTGTGTGATTTCATTGTGATGGAGGCTCATAGAGCTCCTTATGCAACACATCTCAGAGTTAAGAAGATGCATGCAGATTTCAGAGTTATATCAATGGCCTGGTATGTGGCAATTCATTGTTGTACTATTATCCCAATGCCTTGAGTGCCAGAGAGTCAAGGCAAAGCACCGCCATCTACATGGGTTGCTCCAGTCTCATGGGATACCAGAGTGGAAGTGGGATACTATATCGAAGGATTTTGTCATTGGTCTTCCTATGTCATTGCATCGTCATGATGCCATCATGGTGACAGTTGATAAGTTGGCCAAAGTGGCCCACTTCTCACTAGTTCAGACTACCTTCACGGCACCAACAGTAGCACAGGTATTCTTGCGGGGTATTGTCTGACTTCATGGCATTCCTTGCAAGATTATTTCAGATAGAGATTCCCTCTTCATTTCTTCTTTTTGGAAGGCATTATAGGAAGCAATGGGTACCAGAATCTACTTTAGCACAACCTATCATCTAGAAACTGATGGACAGACAAAGAGGGTAAAATAGGTGTTAGAAGACATGCTCTGTATGTACGTCATGGATCAACAGACTAGATGGGAAGAGTACCTTCCTTTGGTAGAGTTTGCCTATATTAATGGTCATCACACTTCTTTGGGGATGCCACCTTTTTAGGCTTTGTACAGTAGACCTTGCAGGACACCTTTGAGTTGGGATCACATTTTGGATAGAGTAGCTATTGATCCTAAGATAGTTCATGATATGGAGCAAGAGGTGGATTTGATTAGATAGCGCCTTAGAGAGGCACATGATAGACAAAAGAAGTATGTAGACGTGAAGAGGATAGATCATAGCTTCATGGTCGTGGATACATTTTTCTTGAGAGTGTGACTGCATAAGAGTCCAATCCATTATGGAAAGGGTTCTAAGCTCATGCCTCGCTTTGTTGGACCATTTGAGATCCTTGAGAGGATAGGACTAGTTGCGTATCATCCATATTTGCCACCTAGCCTATCATGCATCCACAATGTGTTTCATGTATCAGTTCTGAGGAAATATATTTATGATGAGTCTCATATTCTAGATTGGGATACCTTGCAGCTAGAGTCAGATAGACAACTAGCTTTGAAGCCCATTCATATTTTGGCTCGCTTGACGTTGGCTCTTTGAGGTCGAGAGATGGACCAGGTTAGGGTCTAGTAGGATTGTTATGATGAGGTTATGGCATCATGGGAGGATGTAGTATAGATGAGACTTAGTACACCCATCTTTTTGATGAACTCGAGGAGGAAGTTCATCCCCAAAGGGGAGGGTGTGAGGCCCTACCCCAAGCCATCATAGGATTGTGCATATTGTGGACTTATTATTGATACTTTATTTTGATGCATTATGGACATAGATTCTATATGATCCAATGATTGGATAATATTGATATGGTGTATGTCACTTATCTCTAATTTGTAGTACTTTATTTTGATGCTAAAAATTATGGATGCATGCTTTATAAATAATTAAATTTCATGATGATTATGATGATACCATTTAGTAGATTATTTTATCTGGATTTTATTGGATAATTGGAAACTTGATTATTATAACTGAAATTGTATGCAAATGTTTGAATTGTATTCTTTTCATATGATAATATTATATGTGATTATTGGACTTACTAATGTACAAAGTGAGATGTGTAGGAAAACTGATCCAAGTGACCATGGAAACTATTCAGAGAATCAAGCCTAAACCTATGTGTGTTTGTGAAGCCAAGGGTTGTCTATTTGGAGAGAGAACACCTCATGTGTAAATGTGTTTTATTTGTAAATGTTTATACTTGGATGTGTGTTTAATTTGAACTTGTTAAATGTATTAATTCCAGAAAGGGACATTTCCATGTGTATTTAAGTATTGTGTAATTTTGTGGTGTCACTTGACACATGTGTTTTAAAGTGAGTTGGCATTGACATGTCCCTTGGAGGGAATTTGTTTTACCAATGTATTTTTCAAAATATCCTAGTATGGTCCCAAGAAAGTCATGGATAAGGAGCCATTAGAAAGGTCAACTCAAGTTTGAACCATAGGTAAACTTTGGATGAGTTTATAGAGGGTTAAACTAACTCCTAAGGTTAGGTTAGGAATTTTTAATGGGCCATATGTTATACCTATGGGTAAAAGCCAATTTTAGTTAAGTGTCCACTGCATGGTGATTGTCTAGTCACCTCAAAAGTTGAGTTTTTCAAGATGGCCGAATTTCAACTTTTGTGGATCTTACCTATGTTAGACAACCTTCCTAATGAGTGATATTTTCTCTTCCCCATTTTCTTTTACCTTTATAGAGTGCATTGTATAGAGAGCTTGTAAGATGTTGAGAAGACCAACCTATGAAAATCTCTCACCCTTCCCAAGAGGTTGGTTGAAATACTTCCTTTTATATGTTGTATTGTAAATGTGAAAAGATTGTTTGTGCTCTTCTATGGTTGTTTTGTTTTTAGGCTTGGGAAGATTGTTTGAGTCCTTCCTTGTGTATTTTCTTGCATGTTTCATTTTATATGTTTTAGGTGTTTCAAGACCATACTCACCCTTGCGAGGGTAGATTAGTCTTGGGGGAGTGAAGGGTTGTTTGAAAGCCTAAGAGTGTAGAGACTCTCTTTGGAAGAGAGTGATACACAAGGGTTATGGGACCATTGCTACATTGTGTTTTATGTTTATGCAATGGGGGTCATAAGGGGAGATTTGGGCTTGTATGCCATGAGGGACATAAGGATATTTGTTGGGACGAGTTTGAACTTGTGGTTATTCTACTTGGTAGCCTTGCAAAGGCATTTTGTTCTCCTATTTGTAGATTCTCCTCTAGGTACTTGGTCCACCTTCACACCACAAGAAATAGTGACTTGGTGACTTTGTTTATCCTTGGGATGGGAGTTCTATGGTTGTGAGTCTTCTTGTGTTTTTTTTGCAACGATTGTATCTTGTTTAGCCTTGGTTTTCCTAGCTCAGGGGTGGCTTCATGTAAGCCTAGGTTGGGAGGTGAGCCTCCATGGTCAAAACCTATAAGTTTTATTTACAGGTTTTTTATTTGGGATAAAGGATGGAGAAAAGAAAGGTTCATGTGCAAGTCTCCTATTAATTTATTTAGAAAATTTGAAAATATGTATTTTAACAAGCCCCATTCTTGTAGAAATGTGAAAGGCTTGAGATTGTAATGTTGTTACTATTGTTAAAGTGGATTCAAAAAAATATTTGTATTTTATTTGAAAGTGTTCAAAAGACTATGAGTAAAAGAATGTATTAAGCTACTAAGTTTTATTATTTTCTTAGCATGAAAAATAAAATAAAAGCATTATGTTTTCCATTGTAATCTTCTTAAAGAGAAAAGAGTAAAGTTGGGAAGTGTATTTCTTAGATGAAAATTAAGTTGTAAACTTTCAGATTTAGTTATTGTCAAAATAAATATCATTAAAGGCTTTAAATTTCATATGCATCTTACTTTAAATCTGTCTGAACTATTTAGTAGATTTATTAAAAAAAAATGCATTTGCAAAAGTAGGAGAAATGTAGAAAGAAAAATACTTTTTAAGTGTTAGTTTTAAATCTCCTAAATTTTCATCTTGTTGTTTTAATTATCAAAAAGAATGTGAAAGAAATAGTGCAGTTGTTAAATGGATTATTTTTGTTACTTATACCTATTTTCTAAGCTAATGCAATAGAAAATTAAAATGCAGATTGTATATATATATATATATATATATCTATTGTTTTGCATCAATATAATATGTTGTTGTACAAAATATTAAATAAAACATGTGCTGCATCTAAGTCAAAAAAAGGATATTATATACATTTAAGTTAGAGCTATTCATTCATTTAATATTCTGATTAAAAAGAAAAATTAATTGAATCTATGCAAATATATTGTAACATTCTACATTCTAGGTAAAGCAGATCAGATTATTTAAATCTGAATAATGTTTTATGCATGAGTCTATGTATATATCTGTGCATAGACAAAAGGGATAAGAGTATTTCTAGGCATATTCAAACATATTAACATTATATATATATATATATATATATATATATATATATATATATATATATATATATAAATATATATAATATATACTGTAAAATTAAAAAAATTAAAATATTTCATTAAAAATGTTTTTTTTACCTTGCCCAATAATGTTGGCCACCACCATGGATAACAACGGTGGAGGCTCGGCCGCCACTGTGGTATCCATAGTGGGTGGCATCACTACCGCCATTGTGGGTAACCACAATGGGCGACACTCTGGCCACCATTGTCGGTATCCACAGTGGGCATCTTTGTTGCTGCCACTATGGATAACCATAGTGGATGGCACCACAGTCGCCATTGTGGGTAACCACAATGAGCTACACCGTCGCCACTGTGGGTATCCACAGTGGTGCCTGCAAGCCACCATGCAGCCACCACTGCCTCCTGCATAAAAGCTTCAGCCACTTCCTCTGCCATGCCATTTCCATGGCCGTCGTCTCTCTCCCACATGCACACACAAACAAAAAAAATATATTATGTCTTAGTTAAAATAAAACCCTAACCCAACTTCGGGTTAGGGTAAATGAATAACAAAAAAAGAGATTATGTTAGAAAACATAAAACCCTAACCCTATTTTGGGTTAGGGTAAATAAAAAATACAAAAGAAAAAGAGTCATAAGGATTTTAAAATAAAACCCTAGTTAGGGTTAGAATAAGAGACAAAGATAAAAGAAATAAAATAATAAAGAAGAAAAGATTTCTCTAAATTTGATATGGGGAATTCTCATTTAATTTAAGTTAGTATTTAATTAGTTGACTATTTAGGAATTTTAGTTGGAGTTGAAATTAAATATTTATATAGAAATTTTATTCACATATTTGGGTAAATTTATTAGAAAAGTTTATTAATGGGGATTTTAAATAGAATAATGATTATTTGAATGTTAAGGAGGTTGTTTAATGTCAAATATGAAATATTTAATGTTTAATGTTGGGGAAATTTATTTTGTTAATTAAATGAGGTTATCGGCTAGGTTATTTTTATATTTGATTTAGTTAATTTTAATAGATGAATTTTAAAAAACGTTATTACTATTGCTCAATTAGTTAATTTAAAATTTGATAAAATATGTGTTAACATTATTTTAATTGGTCCAAAAGAAAGTAAAATACTAATTGAGATAATTAATAATTGGAGAATACTTGGGGAAAATTAATTAATTAATAAATAATATTGTGATGACCCACTTTGGGGTATAATTAGTATAGTTTAAATTGTAGCATTATAATTATGGAGTTAATTAAATTAACTCTATGAATTGACTCTTTTAATGCTTGAGATAACCCTTATCTTAGACAAGCTTATTTATCTCATCTTTATCGTAGAGTAATTAGTATTTTTATATTGTTTTAAAATTTATTTTTTTAATGTTTTTGCCCAAAAATTTGGGCATGACAATGTTCTCCTCTTGAGGGAGATACTGAATAATGACCAAAACACAAATGCTCTACCTCCTTGTGAATTTTTGTTTGTCTCCAGACAAAATTAGTCGTGAGGTCTTCAATAACATATAACATGAATGTCAACTCCAACGCTTGAAGGAAGACTAATTGCTTGTTTTCTTGAACTTGAATGCTTTATTTCTTGAATTGATTGATCAATATTATTTTTGGATGATCAAATTAGAGGGGTAGACCTCCTTTTATACTTTCCTATCAAAAAATAGTTTAATTTAATGACATGAGCCGACACAAATTTGGAATTCTTGCTCACATTTGATGACCATTAAGGGGCCCAAATTTGGGTCCTAATTGGGAGGACTAGGGTGCTACGCATAATAGTCCTGGTGGGACTAAGGCACCACACCTTGGTCCTGCCTAATCAGATGTTCATTGAAAATAGTGATAAATTTGCATAACAAGAGAAAAAACAAGTCCCTTTCAGGCCTTCAAGCATAAATGCCAATGTGAGGCCCCAAATGCGGATAAAATTATAAGTGATTACAATTTAGAACTCTACATTAGCCCCCACTCTATGTTAGCCCCTAGTTTAGTGGGAGTATGAAACTAAGCATAGTCTTAGTAAAGTACAAAGGTTCACATGAAAATCATTTTATCAATATGCTAAGGAGGAAAGACACACCAAGCCCCCAATGGACTTTACGTATCTTACTACTTCCAAAATTGAGATAAAAGGGACATCATAAGAGAGTGGAAGATAACAATGACTACTTATCCTAGTAAGATTCACTTACTATGAGTCATGAAAAGAAAAATATAAAAATTTCTAAGAAAAAGGCTAAGTTTTTAAAGTAACTTAAGTATAGAGATATGCAAGAGAGAGAAACATTGAGCGGAGTGTGTTCCCCCATGTTAATAAGATTCTGCATGCCTTATCATGAGTAATAGATTTAAGATGGTATACATTAATCCAAAGGAGAAGCACACTCTCACAATGATATGCCCCCAAGTGGGAAGAAATCAAAGGATAATGATTACAAAACACAAAACACATAAAGGTTCTACTTAACTCTGGGGTCAATATGATCTTATGATAAATAGTGTATATCATGTATATATTTGCATTGAATTGTCCTCATCCCCCAAATAAAGTAGAAGCACAATGGAAGAAGGGTACATGTGTCTTTTAAGTCAACATTGGTGACAAAAAAAGAGATTTCAATGCTTTGCAACATCCTCAAGTAGACAACACTGAGGAAAACAAATAGAAGAAGGTTGTGAACAAGCAAGAGAGGAGAGAGAGAGAGAATCTACAACGTAAATGAAGCTAATCAGGTGAATCATCTGCCTCCCAATATTGCTCAACATTTTTTTGGTAAGGTAGACAATATGCAAGAGGAGCCACTTTCAGAATAGTAGATGGAGCTACCACAAGTTACAAACAAGGACCATGCTCTAATGATAGATCACTTTGTTTGTTACTACGAGATATGATTAATGCTTGTGAAATTTGTTTAGACAAATAATTGTCAATATAAACATATTCATATTCATCCTTTGAAAAAACATTGTTAGCATGAACATCATTTTAATCCATCTCTTCATCAAGATTAATAAAAATAAGATCTTTAATTGGAATAGAACATGAACCATCTGTTGGAAATAACAAGGAAGGAAAACTGAGAGGGGGAGTGAATCATTTTTCACCGGATTAAACAATTTAAGCATAATCTCAGATTAGAACAACTGCAGCAAAATACAATTAACAATAACAACAACACACAAAACACCAAGATTTTGACATGGAAAACCCGATCAAGGGAAAAACCACGGTGGGAACCTACCCACAATGAGATGATACTCTGCAGTAGTATGTGGAAATATTATAATGGGGAATGGACATTCCTTCAGGCACACTGCCTAGAGCTCACTACTCAAAATATAATAACCCTAAAGGTTACAACCCCTAGGGAAGGTTCACTACCTTACAATAATGTTCGAACTATAATCCAGCAAAGATGAACTACAAAGATAGCATTCACTAATGACAGATGATAGTTCTAGTTAAGCTCATATGTCTACCCTGCAACAGTCTCTCCTCAATACACAACACCAAAAAGATGAATTTACTTATTTTCTCATACACCACTCTCTAATAATGAAGACTTAACACCAACACCAAAATTACATGAATATTTCACCTATTTATATAAATCATCAACTTTGACTACAAGGTCGACCAAACCCTCAACACCTAATTAAAAAATTACACCACACGATATATAAATCAACCACCAGACCAATACAATATCATGAATAACATAGAATGGACCTAAATCAACTCCTCAAACATGCACCATTAGTGGACATCTCACCAAGATCAACTGCAACATGTTACAACACCACAAATACTACATAACATGAAGAATATCACGGAACCCATAAGATCATCAAGAACACGCATAATTATCAATGCTGACCATAAAAATAAATAAGACATGATTAGGAAACACCAACAAGCATGTTAGAACCATCTGCAATAGCTGCACCAACACCACTTAAACAAATCTTCATCGATCAACATGCTAAATGTTGTCTGTATTTTGAGTATTGGGATTTTTCTTCTTTCAATCTGCTAAAGTCTGCAAGGGTTTAGTACTTCATTCTGCCTATGAAGGGTTATTTGGCTAAGGGTTTTTTGCAAATTCACCTTTTCCATCTTGTAAGCCCTGCGTTCTATTTTCTTGTTACCTTTTTCCACTTAAGTGGAAGGGTCAGTCCATCATTAGAGAAGGGGTCTCTTTTTAGGTCTTTGCCTTGGTGGGATTTAAATTCTTTTGATTAATGCCCTTTTCCTAAGTTTTATTTTGTTTTATCTTTGTCTGCTGGGTGTTGTAAAGAACATGCATCTTATTGTTGATATAACAGTTAGCATTGTTTCACTATGCAAAGATGCATGCTATTTACCTTTCACGAAGCACCAAAAGGGCAGCGAGCCCGACAAATAGATTGGCTTGTGATTTAAAGAATGTGCATCTTGAAGATAATTTGACGGTGCGTGTGGTTTCGCATTAGAAAGGTGCAAGATGTTTACTTTTCACAAAGAAGCGAAAGGATGGTGGGCCCGATAGGTAAGAGACTCCCGAGTTTAAAGACCGATCAACTTGAAGTTGATAGGACATCATGCATTATTTTGCAATGAAAAGTAACATGATGTTTATCCTTCATGAAACAACAAAACAAAGCTAGTTGTGATGTGGTGGATTAGGTGGCGATACAGCTAGATGTATGACTAAAAAAGAAAATGATTTGTCATTGGGACACGTGGCTCCAACTAGATTTTCAGATTGGTCCCTTTGAAAAGGTGGCAGTGTTGGTGAAATTCATGGTTTAGTGAGGCACGTGGCAATTTCGATGTGGATCTTGGTAGAAGTCTTGAGCTAATAAGTGATGGCCACGTGGAGATATTAGCTAGTAGTTTGTAGACGAGTGAATTTGCGAAGAGGGCCCACTTTGAAGACTAAAGAGAGTAAAGACTGATCAACTTGAAGTTGATCGGACGTCGCATGTTGTTTCTTATGGTGAAGGTGCAAGATGTTTACTCTTTGTGAAACAACAAAAAACCACTAGCGGTGGTGGTTACACATGGTTAATAAGAGAAGTAGTCATGGTGAAGGCTAAAGGCCAAGCAACCTGAAGATGATCTGATGATGCGCGACGTTTCGCATTGTGAAGATGCACAAAGTTTACTCTTCGTGAAACAGCGAAAGGATTGTGGGGCCCGTTTCTAAAGAAGGATGACACAAGTAAGGTAAGTAAATGTGCACATCTTGCATGATCCAACGATTGACATTGTTTCATGATGAAAAGATGCATGAAGTTTACTCTTCACAAAGTAGCAAAAAGGCAAAACACTTAAAAAAAAATTGTGGTCTATTGGAGCCATTTTTGAATTCAATTATGAATTAATTGCTGAAGCATGTGGCTTAATTGTGTTAGGATTCCCAAAGATACTGAGGGGGGATGAATCAGTATCCAACTGGTTAATTAATTTTCTGAACTTATTAAATGAATTGTATTTCAAAACAGTGTACTGGTAAACAAGAATTAATGCAGCAAATAAGAGCAATAAACACAACATAGAAAGCACACCATAACACAATATTTTTAACAAGGAAACTAGGTGTGGGAAAAACCTCGGTGGGATTTGTGACCCACAATATTTTCTCACTGGCCAATAAGTGAATATTATTTACAAATGTGGTGCCTGCACATGCAGGAAGGCTCACTGCCTAGAGCTCACTACTCAAATACAAAGGAAGTCTCACTGACTTACAAAAATGGATTATAGAAATCCAAAGTGATGTACTGCTACAAAAAGCATCTTCTATGCCAGATTCAGTACCGGTTTAAGATTATACAAATTCCATAAACCTTATTCCACACTCTGCCTTAATATTCATATTTGCCTATTACATTCCATACATACACAAATGATTTACAAGATCTCATACCTATATGATTCCTACTACAATTGGCCTTGTCGGCTTTACAAAAATATTCTACAATTAAATACAAAATATAATAAATAAAATCCTATCAGCTGGGGTGCCGGTAAACATCTTTGTCGATGCTGGTGTTGGTCCCTGTTTCTATGTCAGTGCCTACCAGTGCCATAGGATTGTAAGGTTGCCATCAATGACAATACCTTCAATCACCTACAATTTCTCATTGGAGTGTGCATTTGCCAACAATCTCCCCATTTGGAATTGATGGAAACACTCATGAGAAAAAGCCAAAATTGTATCCAAAAAGTGTTGTCCAAAAAAAATCTTACCAAAACTCTCTACTCCAAAACTGTCTTACCAAAACCATGTGCTCCCCCTGAGCAGATGATCTCTTTTGTCATACATTAATTGTGTGTTCCTTACTCCTTTTTCACATCCTCTACTACTCCCCCTTTGGCATCAATGACAAAGCTTGTCATTCAATGTCAATTGAGTGTAGTTCCTGTCTAGATCCCTGTAACCGGTGGGTTACAATCTGATACAGATCCGCTAATGCAAAATTTAGGCTGTTATAGAACCTCTCACTGTCGTTTAGTGCTTCTTTTTTACTTTGGATTGTACCGGTGAGTATATGCATTTGCTCTTCCAATGTCTTAAGTCCTAGAACAAGAGTCTCAGAAATCTCTTTTCTCAAAGAGATGAGGATATCTAGTTTAGGACCTAGTCTGCATTTCAGTTCCTTTGCCTTAAACTTTAATCTCTCCTTATCTTTTTCAAGTTTTTCAATTTTCTCTTCATAGCCGGTAATTTCCTGTTCTACTATCGATATGGAGTCTGATGAACCTATTAAATTATCAGTAATATTATTGATTTCCTTTTGTGCTTTGTTGATCTTTGTATCTATATCCTCTGTCAAAATGTTGGTCTTACATGTATCTCTATACAATTTCTTGAAGTCCAAAATTGTCTTCCCTAGTGCCGGTAATAATGTATCAAAATGTTCCTTACTCTTCTTTATTGTCTCCTCAAAGAATTTTTCCTTCTCTTTATTTATTTTCTCTCTAAAAGTCTCCTCATTGATCTAATCAATTGCTAGTAGGTTGTCGGTTATGTACTTAGACAATGTGTCTAATTGGCTTAAAGAATCTTTGTTTTCTATGTTACACTTGGGTGCAATCATCTTCAAAATTGGTATGGTGTCATCAATTGCCTTATATGCAAGTGCATTGCAATCAGTTATTTTCTTAATTAAATCAAGCAATACCTCTATTACTTTGGTTGGCTGAAACTCTATCAGTGAAGAACCAGAGGATTGACCAACTACCTTAATGATCTGTAATCCACCGGTGTGAGGAACCTCTTTGTTTGTGGTGACCTCTAGTAGGTCAGTTTGAGTCTGCATTTCTACTAGCAAGGGTTTAGGTTTCTTAGCTGATGCTGGTGGCATAGTCTCTATCTAAACCTTTACCTCATCCTTCTTCTAATCTGATTTCTTAGTGTGTACCTCAGTCTATTTCTCAAAGCTTTCCACTGTCGGTTTCTCTAATTGTGACTCTGGGTTTTCTACTCGTTTCTCTATGTTTACCTCTGAATTGTCTATAGCCGGTACCTCAATAGATTTTTCAGTGTCAACAGTTGCCGGTTTCTTAGTAGATACATCAGTATGTACACCAGTGGTATTCGCTTTTCCTATATCCAAGGGGTTAGTTGAGTGTTCAGTTTGTTGTTCAACCCCAATTTGAATATTTCCAACTGTGTTCTCAACATTTGTCTCAACTATAATGTCTTCTACCAGTGGCTCAATTGCCACATCTCTCTTCTCACTTGTCTCCTTATCAACCACAATGTTGACTTCCTGTGTGTCAATATTCATTGTATACAACACCTTTGAATTAGGATTTGCATCCTCATGTGTTGTCCCCATACTCTTTGTTACCAGTGGTGTATCAACAGTTTGTGCTGGTGGAGTATCAGAAGAAGGTGGGGGAAATTTATCTATTATCTTTATGCTCATAGGTCCACCTACCTTACTTTTACCTTTATCTTTCTCCTTTTGATAAACTTTGAAAGTCTTTGGTCATTTTAAGCTCTTCTTGTTTTTCCTTCTCAACAAAGAATATATCCCACTTGTCTATTGTTTCTTCTGATATCTCATTAACTCTGCCAACCATTAATGCTACATGTTGGTGACCGGTTGAAAATACTATCCGGTTTGCCTCACTTATTGGTTCATCAATCTCTTCTGTTGAATTCATTGGGTGAACTGCAAGTAGTTTTTCTATCTTCATCTTTTTATCTAGTTCAACAATTGCTACTCTTCTTGCTTCTAACCTTCTATACAAGTCATTGGGTAAATCATCTACAACCTCAATAAAAAATTTCTTGTAGATATCCAAGTGTAGGATAAGACTGTTTTATATGCTTTCTTTTTCCTCATTTGAAAATGTCTTATACAACTTGATAATGTTTGACAGGTTACCATCTTTAGTTATTTCATGTAGAAGATTGTCAAGTGGAGGGACAACTTGTTTTTCTTTCTTCTTCCTTGGAGTTATCTTCTTTGTCAGAGGCCTAATTCCTTGTTGTTTGTATCTTGTTCTCTTGGGTGCAAGAGAGGGTACCTGTGAGATTTTTCTTTTTCTTTCTACCCTTTTAAACTCTGTCGGTATTTCACTGTCAAAGGAGGTAGCAACCGGTGAAAGATGTGTTTCTAGTTTTAATCCTTCCAAGTTGCTCTCCTTAATACCAGTTTTGTTCAATATGTCTTCCTTGATTGCTTTTGCCTACCTTGTTCCTTTTCTAACTATTTGTTCAGTTTTCTTTATTTTTTTTTGTGATTGAATTTTGCTTTCAATTATTTCCACATTTCCAAATACTTTTTCTGTTGGTTCTTTGGGGGCTTCTAGAAGTGCTTTTGCATAAGTTTCTATTATATTCTCATCTGCCTCATATCCAATTTCTATAACCCAAACTATCCTCGAAACCACTGCCTCCATCCAGATTTCATCTTTCTTTATCACAAAGCATATCTCCTTTTGATACTTATCAACTATAGCTTGAGATAGCGTTATCCTAGTTTTCATCCTAGCCTTTAGTGCCTAAAAATGTTCATTTATGTTCTTCTCTCTATCATCTCCCATGTTGTTTAGAATATCCAGAAGTTCTTTTCCTACTGGTATGTCAAATCCAAAATCCTTTTTACCTATATCAAGAACTTCCTTGGTGATATATAGCAATAAGCATACAAGTAAGTTTCCAAATCTGAATGTCCCTTTCTTGTCCCCTTTGATTTTCTTTAGATTGCCTATTAGCTCATCTTTTAACCATTTGCATATGTCAATCTTTGAATTGTTGTTTACCATGTCATAAGAACTTTTGATACATAATCTAGAAATGAAGTTTAATCTATTGGCATGTGTAGCCTTGTATCCAAGAATCATGCTAATGAATCTTACATTGATATCCTTTACATCATTTACTCTCAAGGATCTCTTATCATAGGTTGCACCGGTTAGGGTCATTACAATGTCATTTGGAATCTTTTTAGTTTTGTCAGGCCTGCTACCAGTGGAAGGTAAGCCTGTCACTACCCTAACTGCCTCTTTTGTTATCTTGTGAATGGAATCCAACAAAAATAACTCCCCATGTACTCTACTTAACACAATCCTTATAACATCCTTAGGAAAATTAGGGATACTAAGAATCTCCATAAAACCTAGGGTTTCAGTTATCTTATGTTCCAGTTTCACATTTCCATTTTCATCACATATTATTGTCCTATACATGTTCATTATCTTTTCAGCTCCTAGTTCTTCAATATGACAATGTATGTAAATTCTAGGATCCTCAGCATATATAACTCCTTTGGGTATTTTTGAAAATGCTCCTAGGGTATCATCTTTCTTTACAATTTCAGGAATAATTTTAAATACGGGTCTAGGGTGCTTAACAACTTCAATTACAGTAGGGTTTGCAATGAATTCAAGTGCAGAGGAGGAAACCATTATATAAATACCTTAATCTGCCTTTAGGTAAGAATGCTTGAATGATTTTCTTCACTTCTCGCTATGGATGCCTTCGCTTGGGTTTTTTCGCGCTCTAAAGAAGTTTGAATGCTCGGTGAATGAAAAAGAGCCAAAACACTTACTTTATAATGTCATTTCCTTCAACTATCACATTAAATGCTTGTCGGTTAAGTGAAACTTAACACATCTACCAGTAAAGAAGTAATTCAACTTCTCACCATCAACCAAGTGTAAATTATCATGTTTTTCAATTTGTTGTCATACCCCCAAAAGGTTTCTTTTCAGTTAGATGAAGAATATCCTACTGGTGGAGTGATACTCTTTTTATACCGGTGAAGGAATAACTTCATTAACATTCTGATTTAACTTTCTAATCCATAGTTTTGAGAATTCTTGTTTTACCTCCTCAACCTTCTCTTTACCTTTCAAACTGGGTCCTTTGTTATTTATTAGTGATACCTTACTTCTACAAAATTTTGCAATATGTCCAATCTTGTTACAAGCATAACAAGTCACATTGTTTTTCTGAATAGTTTTTCCATATCCTATACCGATATGTGTTCTGCATTGATTAGATAAGTGTCCAAATCTTCCACAAACATAACATCTTACATTCATTCTGCAATTTTCTGAATTATGACCAACTTTGTTGTATTTAGAACATTGACTGGTGGGTGCATTGGTGTTCTGATAATTTATAGATCTACATTGATTTTCTCTATGACCATACTTGTTATAGTTAAAGCATTTTCCATTGAATTTGTAAGAATTAGGTTGTCTTAGTGGTTTACTATGATCATGATTGTTTGTAGTACCAGAGCTTTCACCAACTTCAAAGCCGATACCATTAGTATCTCCTTTAGGTTTCTAATTTTTCAGCATTTCATCAAGTTCTTCTAAAATATTCTTGAATTTCTCTTTGTGTTGATTTGCAGTAGCCAACTCATTTTCTAAGAAATCTTTTTGATTCATGAGTTCAGTTTTATCATGCTACAAGTGATTTATATTTGTCTTCAACATATCATTTTCATGAATGAGTTATATTTTCATTTCTAGCATCATTGATTCTCCTAGTCAAGTCAGCTTCATTCTTCTTTCGGTCTTCAATGTCTTTACAAAACCTCATAGTCATATCTTGAATCTCATTCCTCAAGGCCATGTTTTCTTGCTTCATCTTACTTACAAGATCATTAAGACTTTCTTTTTTATCATCATCACTTTGTATCTTCTCATGAGGTTCTCTTTTTTTGTTCCTAGTAATTGTGAGGTTTTCTTGAAGTTCTTGAATGATTTCCTATGTAGCCTTCAAATCATCTTCAAGTTTCATATTCTTCAACTTTTCTGCATTATAATCTGCAAGAGTTGTTTCTAATTGCTTTCTTAGTTTTTCCATCTCTATCGTTGTCAGAATCTTCCTTAAGTTGTTAGGATTTTGAAAATAGAGGACCAAGCTCTGATACCAATTGTTAGGATTCCCAAAGATACTAAGAGGGGGGGGGGGGTGAATTAGTATCTAACCGGTTAATGGATTTTCTGAACTTATTAAGTGAATTGTATTTCAAAACAGTGTACCGGTAAATAAGAATTAATGCAGCAAATAAGAGCAATAAACACAACATAGAAAGCACACCATAACACAATATTTTTAACGAGGAAACCCGATGTGGGAAAAACCTTGGTGGAATTTGTGACCCACAATATTCTCTCACTGGCCAATAAGTGAATATTATTTAAAAATGTGGTGCCTACACATGTAGAAAGGCTCACTGCCTAGAGCTCACTGCTCAAATACAAAGGAAGTCTCATTGACTTACAAAAGTGGATTATAGAAATCCAAAGTGATGTATTGCTACAAAAAGCATCTGCTATGCCAGATTCAGTACTGGTTTAAGCTCATACAACTTCCATTAACCTTATTCCACACTCTTCCTTAATATTCTCATCTTCCTATTACATTCCATACATACTTACACAAATGATTTACAAGATCTCATACTTATATGAGTCCTATTACAATTTTCCTTGTTGGCTTTACAAAAATATTTTACAATTAAATACAAAATATAATAAACAAAATCCTACCGGCTAGGGTGCCGGTAAACATCTTTGCTAGTGTCGATGTCGGTGCCTGCTGGTGCCATAGGATTGTAAGGTTTCCATCAATGATAATACCTTTAATCACCTACAATTTCTCATTGGAGTGTGCATTTGCCAATAAATTGTTTCTAATCAATGCTCATTTACCGTAGTAATCTTCACATCAGTTGAAACTTTGGCATCAATTCGAAGAATCTTGCAGAGGAACCATTGCACATAGTGAAATTTTTCAAGCAACAAGTAAGTTTCTGCAAATTGATTAACTGTTATAGTTGAATTGGTTTCACTAGGTGTTTGATTTCTCAAGAAATCTGTCTAAGATTTAATTGAAATAATTGTAATTCTCAGATGGCACCATGAAGAGATTTGACAGGGAAGGTTAATTACTAGGAGAGAGCCATTTGTGATGACTTTTTAGAGAAATTAACTAGGTGCACTAATGCTCTAGGTAAAATGAAATAATTCGTGCCTAAAGCTTCCGACCTAAGAATTGGAGATGGCCTATACGATAAAGGGAATTAATTAAGGGATCCCCAGATAGGAATATCAGGTTTGGGACTTTTCAAAGTGGGTTTTAGCCAGAGAAATTCCCTTGCTCTAATGAATAGTGTATGGGAACTAGATGTTGGGAAGCTCATAGTCCCTGGGGTCTTCATGGACATGGACCTGTTAACCCAAATTGCCAATAATTATGATCCCAATACCAGGACTATAAAGAATGTAAATGGTGGGTCTCTAATTGAAATAAATGATGATGAGCTTAGGATAGTTTCCAGACTTAGTGAGGTATCAAATTATTTAGAGCCCATCAATTTTGAAACACTTGCAAAGGTCTATGATGCACGGAGAGACCACCTCAGAAATGGTCCCTTGAAGGAAATCTTCACCAAAATAGGAGGACTAACAGTTGTAGGCCCTAGCACCATGGAACCATTTTCATTAAACTTATTTACTTTGAGGGCTAAAGGGATGTATTGGTCCTTATGTCAGATTTTTGGGGAGGATGCAAAAACTACTATGCCAACCCACTATATGCTCATGATAGCATAGATTCTGAACCCATCTCTGGCAGTGACTTTTGATTTTATACCTTAACTCACTGATGCCATTCATGACGGATTGATAGGGATAAAAAATGCTAGGGTGGACAGACCTTTTGGATGGTACTCTCTCCTCATGCACATGTTTCTATTTAAAGGTGCTGAATATTTTACTAATGAAATGGACCTGATCAAAGAAAAAGATGGCGAGGAGATCCCTGTTCAGCTGTGGAGCACAATTTTGTCTTGGGATAGAGAAGATGCAAGTTACCTAAAGTTTGATAGATGTTTTGCATCTAGGCTTAGGATCCTTTTGTTCCCACAAAACCCTAAGATTCCTAAAGCTCTCCTTGAATTCCATAGGCCTAAGGAATTTTCTAAAGACATCAATATTGTGCATAATTGGGGTGACATATCTATACCCTGTCTCTACTGTGTTCAAAGTTTTTGGTTTTAGAGTGTAGGTTTAAATAATTATTCATCTTGGATATTATTACACTTTGCTTAAGTTTACTTAGGAAATGCATTTCATAGTAGTTTGGGTATGAGACACTTGGGTGTTTGTGTCACATTGGGATAGTGTGTGTAGGATAATTTTCACCTTTTATGGTGTTGATCTTGTTGTTACACTCCACATTTAGTGGGTGATCCACCTCATGTGGACTATTCCTACCTACCCACACCTATTTCCTACCTACCCTTGTTTCTTATTGAGCCACATGTCATGTTTGTGTGCTCACATATCCCTAGCCTTGCCTATATAAGCAGGCTCATCTACATTGTATGTAATTTTGAACTATTGATCATTTTCTATTGATGAGAATAAAGTTTATTCTTGTCCTATATTGTCTCTATTTTGTACATTTCATTGAGCTCTTGATCTTGACAAAATCTCACATGGTATCAGAGCCATTAGAGCATCATTGATTCATCTTAAAGAGGAAGTATTGTGATGTCAAGAGGCAGATCTAAGGAACATCTTTTGGAGGCGTCCAAGTGGCCGTTACCATTTATTTTGGTTATAAAGTCGGTCTATTTTGGTGAGAAATTTTTTTCGCCAATTTTGCTATTATTGTACGAATTTCAAAAAAAAAATTAGTTTTTTTCCGAAAAAAAAAAAAACAAATTGGAAAAAAAAATATTTCAGAAAAAAAAAAAAATTCCGAATAAATTTTTCGTCAAAAAAAAAATTCAAAAAAAAATCAAAAAAATTCATTTTGGGGGTCCGAAGACCCCCCGCCCTAACCCACAGGTCTTCAGGGCTCCACCACTGGCGGCACCACCATAGGTGGCTTCACTGCTCAGCGCCCTCGCTCTAGCACCACCCAGTGCCGCCACTGCAACCAGCTCCCTTGGCAGCTCCGGTCGCCGTGCCTCCCTACCGCACCGAGCCTCCCGCAGCCGCAACTCGCTCCACCGATGGCCGCTCCTGCAGCATCCCCGCGCAGCTCCTCTCGTTGAGTCTACTAGCCACCAACCACCGTCTCCGGTGGCCCTCCCTGCTGCGCTGCCTCCCGCGCACCTCCAATATGCCTCCCGCGCACCTCACTATTACGCCACCCCCACCGGCTCTCTGCCTTCCGGCCGCCACTACTGGTCCTCTGGTGACTTTCCCCCCACTGCCAACTACCTTCTGGTGGTTTTTCCAGCGACCCCGACTATGTGCCAAATTAGCAGATGCTGCCCAGTTAGTAGCCCAGTTGGCTGCCTGGTCACCCTGCCATGTCAGATTTCCGTACTGCCACATATATTATTTTGGCCAATCAGATCACACCACATCAGCATCCAATCAGTCATGAAGTTTTTGCGATGGTCATATGATCATCAAATTTAACCCTACAGTTTTTTGACATCATCATTTTTCAAAAATTTTGCAAGACCCTCTCATTGAGCTTTTTTATTTTGCAGTTCAACTTCAAATGGCCATATCTTGCTCATTTTTGCTCCTTTTTTGGTGTAATTTTTTTTGAAATGGGCTAAAATTTTGTGTACTTTCACATGGTGGAATTATTTTTTGATTTTGATACATAGATGTTTCATAATTATCAGTTTTTGGTGACTGTACCTATACAATCCCCGTTTCTACAACTTCCAGGTCTCTGTTTGGGCTCATACGAACTCCTTTTCAAGTGCCATTTTTTTTGAAAGTGCATTATTTTTTGTATACTATCAGGATATGCTATTAGTTTGTAGCATTTGTGGGCATAAATTGTACTTTCATCATATGGTCTTATTTGGCCAATTTGGCATTTGTATTGCATAGATCTATCTTTCTAATCTTTTGCTTTATAGTTCTCAACCTATTGAGGCAATTGTAAAACAAAATGAGAAGTCCACCTTTCCATTGTTTGCAAGTGGCCTATTGTACACGCACTACATATAAAGTGCCAAAATCATCATTTTTGGGGGGTACTTGACTGAGTGAATTTGGGGGGGTGTCTCTTGTGCTTTTGTTCTCTTTTGTTCCTTCCTTTTTGCTGCTATGGGTTATTCTAAGTTTCCTCTCTTAACTCCTCATAATTATGCTACTTGGAAAATTGATGCATGGAGTAAACTTATGGAAAAAGGACTCACTCATTATATTGATGGACCTATTGTTTCTCTCGCTAATCCTAAGATTGATCCAGTTGGTCACTTGGCTTGACTCACTAAAAATATAATGGCAATTGGTACCTTAAGAAAGTATGTATCAAAGGATGTCATTTTTCATATTGAGAAGTGTACTCTAATCAAGGATGCTTGGCAAAAGTTTCAAGACTTGTATGGTCAAGTTGATGAGATTAGGGGATATTAGATTGATAGTGATCTCACCAAGTTGGATCCCAAGAACTTTGATACTATACAAGATTATGTCACTAAGGTAAATGAGTTGAGGGCACAACTCAAAGATTGTGGCATTGATAAGAAGGATACTCAATTGATCTTCAACTTGATAGGCAAGATTCCACAAGAATATGCAACATTTGTTTCTAGTTTCCAAACCCATAGGATGACAATGGGTTCAAGCTACACAATGCCTACATTTGATGCTTTCAATGAAATGTTGATGATGGAAGAAACTAAGTTGATAAGCATGGGCATTCTTAAGGCTTCTAAGTCTCAATCATTAGTGGCAAATCAAGGGAACAAAGGAAATCAAGGAAATGACAACTTAAACAAGAAGAAATGGCAATCAAAGCCTAAGGATAAAGCATCATCCTCTCCACAACAAGGAGATATATCCTCTTCCAAGAGGGATAATTCACCAAAGAGGGAGAAACCTACTTGTGCCTATTCTAAAATGTTTGGTCATGAGGAGCATCGTTGCCATTCTAAGAAGATTGATGAGCTCACACATATCATCAAAAGGCATTGTCTACCCCAACTATAATGATAATAATATCTCTAATTGAAATCTCAATCCAAAGTTTGGACATTTATATGGTAGAGTTTACTATTTTCATGGCCGGTGTTCATTTAGTTATCAATCCAGGAATGCAAAACTTGAAATGGGTCTGCAATATATATGCACTAAGCTCCTTAAATGTTTATTCTGCATTACTGTAGTAACTAACATTATGAAGAAAGGAAAGGCAAGAATGGAAATCATAAAAGGCTACATGAAAGCTTCACAACACAATGTTGGAATGATCTA
The DNA here is from genome assembly GCF_030272615.1 of Cryptomeria japonica. NCBI lineage: Eukaryota > Viridiplantae > Streptophyta > Pinopsida > Cupressales > Cupressaceae > Cryptomeria > Cryptomeria japonica. The sequence continues at coordinate 446,268,620 of NC_081413.1, read as the reverse complement.
ATGAAAATAACAAAAATCACATCATTCTGTCTTGGCTGCAGGAACAGTCAATGGATCTATTTCCAATGGCTGTAGGAACAATCAAGTCATGAACTTCTATTGCAACTAAGTAAAAACTAACTTCAATGATCATAAACATAGGATCACTCACCAAGTGGGCCCCCTTGGATGAGTGATATCAAACTTCCAACAAAATACTTTTAATAGATCAGAACAACATATTCTTTATTCATTTCTTCCTAAAAATGATTACATATTCTAAAAGAGAAAATTCAAAATGCTTGTCAAAACTCTGCTCAATTCCTTTCTATCTTGTCTAACTCTAAGAAAGAAGGAAGAGCTTATTATAAAGAAAAGATCAACTACAATGGACAACTCAAATCACACCCAGAAGAAGAAGTGGATGATTGTCAGATGAAGGAGATAACTAAGAGCTTGGCTGCAGGAACCGTGGATCTGAAACTGAACTATAGTCTTTGCATGCCAAAGCGATATTTTGCAAATTCAATATGCACTAGAGTTAAACTCGCATGGTGAAGTATAACTACTCCGATTATGCCATACATTGTGCTTTCTCAAATCCCCTTCAGTTTGATCTCCAATTATCTGAACATGATTCTCTAGTCCTTAGGTGCGAAAGAAAACCATCCATCGCAGCATCAATTATTATCTGCACTAAAACAAAAACAACATACAAGGACATGCATATGTATCATTTTCAATTAATACATTCATTAACTCACATATAACATTATCCTAAATAATCCGCATATCACATGGACAAATCATTTGGCTGTAGGAATAAATTAGCATGGCTGCAAGAATTAACTGACAAAGTTCAAACATGATTTCATAAGTTCAGATTTAAAACATGGATTACATATAGTCAATTCACAATACTTTACTATCACAATGCAATGCAAAAGATGCTAAAAACCTAAGAGTTATGATAAAAAACATGTCAAAGCATCAACTTATCATGCCCCCCAACTTTAAGGGTTTGCTGCTTCTACAGCAAAAGGAAAGTTTCTGATTTTCACTGAAACTCTAAAATCACCAACAGTGTCCTGACTTGTTTCTTTGGAAGGCAAACTCCAATAAAATCCTTTCATTTTTTCCAACCTAGACCATCTAGTTGTTTCTTCTACAACTGCATCATAATTCTATTCTATTGGTTGGCATGCCAAAAGTGGCCACATAGGGATCGGAGGCTGAAAAATCAGTGGCAACTAGTTGTTGGCTTTCTCCCTCCCTAACTGTATGTATCTGGAGGCTCTTTGTATGGCTGCATGAAAATTCTATAATGAGTAAGGTTCTCCCAGTTTTAAATGATCTGGTAGATTATTCCAGCATTGAGTTAACCCTTCTAGTGTGATTGTCTTGTGGGTTTGAACCAAATGCTCATACGCTTGATAGACTTCATCTCTCATTGGAAGTACTATCTTACTAACATCATCTCTTATTAGCAACTTTTGCCAATCATAATAAAGAACCCTGGGTGCTTTTGATTCCCTTCTCAATGGTAATGGACAATCAAGCTCTAATTTTTCAAACTCCCTGGCTTGTGGCCCTATGATAATCTCATTTTGGATCCATGACATTAAAGCTTTGAGATGGATATCCCCAATATACAATAAAGGATTCCATTCTCTATCTTGGGGTACAACATAGTTATGTAAATATAATTCACATAACAAATTCCTCACAACATGTGGAGAGGTTTGATAAGCATGATAGATTTCCTCAGGTGTTTCCAAGGATGGATTAAGGTCCCTAAAAATGCGGTTTAGTCTGAAGTTCAGATATCGCTCTTTCAAATGTATTGCGTAAACTCTTGGGGGTGCCCTACACTGCATCAACTCAGGAACCATACCATAAATCACTTCTACCTTAGCTTCTAATTCTTCAATTCTATTATCTCTCTTTTCAATCTCTTTTTGTTGCTTATTAATTATCCCTTGCAACCTATCCTTCTCTATTTTCCATTGCCTAAAAAATATTAAAGCAATAGATAAACTACTTAGGGATGAAGGAGGTCTAATAGGTCCTACCCTAGACTATGGAATTTCTTCAATAAACTCCTCATTCTGAGTTGACATATCTCCCACATTTTCTTCAAGTTGTAGAATATAATCAACAATCTCTTCACATTGCAATGCCACAAAAGTAAGATTTGCTAGCTTATCCATTACAACCTCTTCTTGAATTTCTTCTTGGATTTCTTCTTTTGTAGGGTTTTCTTGAATTTCTCCTTCCACAGGGTTTTCTTGAATTTCTTCTTCCACAAGGTTTTCTTGCATTGATTTCTCTGCAGAATCTTCTTCTTCCAAAGTTTCTACTGCAATAACCTTTGCTAGATTACTAACAGGTTGAGTCTTTTGTGTCCTTCTTGTTCTCCTTACATACACTTTTGAAATGGCTATAGGAGTTTTTGTTTTTATTCGACGCCTCTTGGCTACAGGAGGAATCTGAGTTACTTGCGACCGGATAACAAATTCTTCGTCTAATTCATCCTTTTCCAACTCTTTTCCTTCCCTTTGAAAAATGGGTGAATATCTTTGAAGAGAAGTAGAGGGTTGTTCTTCAATTGAGTCTGCTTCAATATTTTCTTCCATAATAATTGCGGCTCCTTCAATAACAAGCAAACCCTCATCTTCACCAAAAGAATCTTCTGCAACAATCTCTTCTTGAGCCGGTGGATTATTTGCAATAGGGGCATCATCAACCCTAAATTGTAGAATATCCTCAAATACACCCCATTCCATTTGTGAAACATCTCTCAGGGACTGTTGTACAAGCAACTTAACCAATCCATGATGGCTAACAAAGCGATTTCCATACTTTCGAGTTTCCTTAGCACTTATAGAAATGAGATGGTATAATAAATTAGGGACATTAACTCGCTGGCCATGACGCAGATGACTAAGTAACTTAAAATGAGGTGAATGCAGATTTGAATACTGCCCTTCACATGTAATATATTTCATAACATACAAAGCTACCTGAGGCCAATGTGCTAGTAAAGAAAACCTTCTAGTCCCTTGTCTATCCACCATTAAGGGTCTGTCAGTGGAAATTGTGAACTCTGCCCTGGCACTCCTTGCGTCTTTTGATTCTAGAAAGAGTTCTCCTTCCTGCAGCAACCCTCTGACCTCTGCAATTCTTTGCTCCTTAGCAATTACCCTCAACCCTTTAACTATAGCTTCTCCTTCATCAAAGTAATACATGAATTCTGCAGCAATTTTATCATTGTAATCCCTGATTTTCAAGAAACAATCCAACTAGCCATGGGTTTAGAAATAATGCTTATAGACAACATCCTATAGCAACCTTCATGGACCGTTGGCTCATGGCAAATTAGATCACCACCCATCTTTTACTCTAATACTTTCGTAGCTTCACCAAAATGTTTGACAGTTTTGCAAATAACTAAAATCTACATACATATCTTAATTTTGGCAGTGGACTTTATTATTCACTTGCGTGAAATAATAATCATCATAAGTAATGTCAGTTTAGGAAATCAATTTGGGGTATCAAAAAAATGATAATAAATCTTATTGGAAAAAGGACCATAAAGGACCCCCCCCCAACTTAACCTGGCACATGTCCACATAGGCTACTGAGATTTCGGGTTTGGAGAGGATTTAAACAAGATAAAATCATAATGAACTAATAAATGCATAATTTAAAATAAAGTACAATATACACATACCTGCAATTGGGCAAAAATGATGGCAAAATGAAATGAAGTGACATGTAAGAAAGTGGGATGGAATGTAGTGGGTGGAACTTTATGTACGGAGAACAATATTCCCATGGAAATATTTTATTATGATATGATAAATAAGTTCACTGTAGAGGCTGTAGGAACATCACCTTTATCAATCTGCTCAAGTGTAACAGGAAGCTCATGAATTGATACTAAATCATTGGCAGTTGTTGTAGGAACCTTGCCATTTGCTGCAGGAACTTTTATTTCACTTTGTGGAGCAAACTGCTGCAGGAACTCTTCTCTAGTAGTTGGCTTGTGATAAAGTCATAGGTGGTGTTCATTCACTAATAGTTTAAATCGAACAAGATCTATTGTGGACAAATGGACTGCTCCATTCTGAAAAACTTCTTCTACCTCATAAGAACCTAACCACCTTGTTTGGAGTTTTCTCATAGCATCTTTATATCTAGAATCATATAGGAGTGCTCAGTCACCAACTTTGAATTTCTTTTCTCTGATATATTTATCATGCCATCTTGCTCTTTGGTTTTGAATCAATTTTGTCTATTGAACAACTATCTTCCTCCATTCATCAAGAGCATTTAACTATTGAATGCATTCTTTCTGTGCTTCAAACAATGTCATATTCAGTTGTAGAGCTATTCTCAAAGTTTTATGCTCAAATTCAATAGGCATCATTGTTTTTTTGCCATAAACCATCTCAAAAGGTGTAAATCCAATTGGTTTTTTCCATGTTGTTCTATATGCCCAAATTGCCTCTGAAAGTCGATAAGACCAATCTTTCTTGTGGATAAACACTATTTTTGTAAGAATAGCCTCAAGCTCTCTATTGGTAACTTCTACTTGTCCATTAGACTATGGATGATATGGAGTAGATTTCATGTGTCTTATATTGTATTCATTTACGAAAACTTTTATCAATGTTGATGTAAATTGAGGTCCCTGATCTGAGACAATTTCCCTTGGTACTCCATACCTTGTAAATAACTCTTCATAGAGAAACTCAGCCACCTTATTATCTCTTGCATGTTGCATGGCTCTAACTTCTACCCATTTTGTTACATAGTCTGTACATACCAAGATATAAGATTTTCCATTAGAAGGTGGATCAATGGGGCCAACAAAATCTAATCCCCACTTGTCAAATGGTGTAATAGATATTTGAGGATATAGTGGCATCTGTTCAGATTTTGTAGGTCTACCCATTCACTGACATCTGCTACATTTCCTTGTGTACTGAGCTGCATCCTTGTGTAATGTAGGCCAATAGTATTCGGTATTGAGTATTTTTAGTGATGTCCTTTTGGTAGCAAAATGACCTCCACATTGCTCATCATGACATGCATGCAGGATGTCATATGTTTCATCTTCTCTGACACATCTTTGCATGACTTGGTCAGGTCCAGTATAAAATAGACAATTAGCAATCCATGAAAAGTTAAAACTTTTCTCAACTAGCAACCTTCTTTCCTTAGGAGAAAAAGAAATTAGCATCTTAGCTATAGCTAAATAGTTGGCAATATTAGCATACCAAGGAGTATGAGCCTGTATGAGAAACAAATGCTCATCTAGAAAAGTGTCATCTATCATTATAGAATATTTCTACAATTGAAGACGTGAAAGATAATCTGCAACCACATTGGACTTCCCTGGCTTATCAACAATTGTAATATCAAATTCTTGCATCAACAATAACCAGCGAGCTAATCTATCAGTGATTGATGGCTTATTCATGAGATATCTAATTGCAATATGATCTGTATGCACAAATATGGGATAACCTGTAATATAGTGTCTAAACTTGTTAAGGGCATATATGACAGCTAGCATTTCCTTTTCAGTAACTATATAATTCAATTCAGGTCCTTGCAAATTCTTGTTGATATAATATATTGCATTTTTCAACTTGTCAACTTTTTATCCCAGCACTGCTCCAATGGCATAATCAGATGCATCAGTATGGATTTGGAATGGTAGAGACCAATTTGGTCCTTTTAGAACTGGTGCTTGAGTCAAAGCATGCTTAAGCTGAATAAAAGCTTCATTGCATGCTAAGGTCCATTTAAATTCTGCATCTTTAGTAAGCAGCGAATATAAGGGACTTGCAATTTTGCTGAAATCTTTGATAAACCTTCTGTAGTATCCAACATGGCCAAGAAAACTTCTCACATCTTTCTGCTTCATAGGGTCATTAATATGTTGAATAACCTCAATCTTTGTTGGATCCACTTGTATACCTTATACATATATATGATGACCAAGGACTATTCCTTCTTCCATCACAATGAAACACTTCTCACTGTTTAGAGACAAGTTGTAGTCTTCACACCACTACAAAACTTTCTTCAAATTATCCAATGCTTGATCAAATTCAGAGCCATAAGTTGTAAAGTCATCCATGTAAATTTCCATAATATCTTGAGAAATATTAGAAAAAATATTGATCACTGCCCTTTGAAAAGTGGTTGGAGCATTGCACAACCCAAAAGGAAGAACAGAATATGCATACGTGCCCCATGGGCAAGTAAATGTTGCCTTCTACTGATCCTCGGGAGCTATTTGTATCTGATTATAGCCACTAAATCCATCCAAAAATGAAAAATATCTCTTACGAGCAAGAGAATCCAATACCTGATCCATAAATGGTAGTAGGAAATGACCCTTCCTTGTGGCTAAGTGCAAAGCTCTATAATCAACACATACTCTCCATTTAGCTCCCTTTTTAGGAACTATCACCAAAGGTGATATCCATTGACTGTCAGAGATAGGATAGATAAACCCAACTTTCAACAATTTTTGTAGTTCTTCTTTAACTATCTCCTTCAAGGTAGGGTTGACTCTTCTTTGAGGTTGTTTGAGTGGGAAACACTCATTCTTTATGTAAATACGATTATTACAAACTACTAGATCAATTCCATTTATATCCTTGTAATCCCATACAATTTCTATGGAGTTTCAACAAGTCCACTAGGCTATCCTTTTGAGTATCTAATATATTCTTATTGATGTTCAGATATTTATTCGATTCCACCTCTATCTTGATAGTAAGATCAATCTGATTTATATCAAAAAAAATGAGAATAAGACAATTCCTGCGGCAACAAGGTATGCAAGATATCAGTGGCTGCAGGAAAGTCCAAACCTGCAATATTTAGAACCAATTCCTATAATTCTTGATTTTCTATTAATTCATTCATCATAACCTTATAAATAATTGATTCTTCATCATATAACTGCATGAGTGACCATCGATTAATTATCATAAGGTGATTAATAGAGTCAATTTCTTCAGATTTCTCTCCCAAGATAAGCCAAACAGCCTGCTGCTGCTCAAGCTAAGGTTGTGCTGGGGAATACAAGATTAATGTTTTTGTGGAACTATCATCTGAAATAGTCATGTCTCCTGATCTACACCCAATATATGCATCAGCTGTGGCAAGCCATGGTCTACCCAAAATGACTGGATATCCCCCCAATGTTGCTTTTGGAGATAAAATCATAAAGTCTGCAAGATATTCCCAGGAATCTAGAATAACTACTATATCTTCTATGATACCATCAGGTCTTACTGTAGAGCCATCAACAAGTTGGAGAACTATGGGTGTAGCCCTTAAACTATCAAGTTCTAGATTTTTCATTACTTCCCTTGTCATTACATCAATGGCTGCCCCTAGATCAACTAAAACATTTTTTATTTGACTAGCATTAATGACTATACTCACAACAAGACTACCTGGATCAAAATACTTTGGAATGGCAATTTTTCCTAACATAATATCAACCAATTGACCCATAACATGAACTATTTGTGGATCCTTTTTCTTTTTGCCAGGTTTCTTTAGGCATGCTTCTCTCAATGCCTTACCATATATAGGGACATCCTTTATTGCTTGCAACAATAGAATTTTAACACAAATGTGCTTCAGTTGATCAAGAATATCAAAGCTTTGTTGTTGTCCAGTGGAAATTTCTTTGTCTTTCAGTCTATGGGAAAATGGTGGTAACATGTGATTCTGAGGTATTGTATCTTTAGGATCAGAGATTGGCTACTCTTCTTGTACCTTAGTAATAACCAGATAAGAGGGATTAGCTAGAGTTGTCCCAGATCAGAGGTGAATATCATCTAGTGATAAAGAATAGGTTGTGTATTGATTAGCATCAGTTGAATAAGCTTGTTGTTGTTGCTGAGATTTGATATTTGGATTAGGCAATAGTTGAGTAGGCAACTATGTTGGCTTAGGAGGTGTAGTTGTAGCTGTAGGAGGAAGCATTAAAGCAGGAGGTTGTGGCTACTGAGTAGGAGGTTGATATCTAGAAGATTGGGATGGCCATGATGAGTTTCCCCTCCATTGAGAGGTAGGTTGTCAATTCCCTTGAAACTGGTTCCCTTGACCCTGAGGTGGATACCAGTTTCCCTATGGTTGTTGCCACTAGGGGACTTGATTAGCAAATTGTTGTCCTTGGCCTTATGACCCATACTAATGTGGATAGTTACCAAAATTTTGAGAATACTATGGTTGCCATTGGTTATTTGGTGCATAAGAATTACCACTATAACTAGAAAAGGAAAGTGGATTGGGTTGCATACCTTGTCTTTGAAAATTTGGTCTTCTTTGAGAAACATAGAAGACTTGTTCATCCTCATCTTGAATTGGTTTGAAATCAGGGACTTCAACATTTACAACCATCTTACATTTGCAATCTTTCTTCCACTGCTTACAATGAGGACATAATTCTACAAGAAATGCATCAGCTTCCTCAGGCTTCTTCTTAGCTGCCAATGTATCCAACTGAGTAGCCATATTGTTTATAATGTCTTCCTTGAAATATTTTAAGAGATGGCTAAGTTCCAATCTAGAAACTCCAGTTCTAGATGTTGATGATGGTGCCCCTGGCTTAAATCTGCTATTCTTCTTAGAAGTAGATCTGGAATACTTCTTGCAAATTTGTCCTATTTCAGCCCAAGTAGATTGTGTAATGTCACCTCCTCCCATGAGATCTAAGGAATCAGTGCATTCATCACTGATACCCCTCAAAAATATCAATTTGAGGGAATCTTCATTCAAAGTACTATGCTTGGACTTCTCGACACTAAACAAAAACCTTTCTAGATAATCCTCAAGGCTCTCATCTTCAGTTTGTTTTATTCTAAAGATATCATCCCCATGACAATCAGTGCCTCTACAATAATCTTTGTATTTTGCAAGAAACAACTGTTTCATCTCATCCCATGTGTTGATTGTGTGACTACCCAAGCTCATAAACCATCTCAAGGATGACTCCTTCAAAGTGGCTGGAAACATTTTGAGTCTATGGACATCTCTAGTATAGTCAAAACTCCTACAGAGAACATCAAACTCAAACATAAATGTATTTGGATCCTTTGTCACCACCCCATAGAATTTAGGAAGTGAAGATGTTGGAATGTTCTTGAGGTTAGCATTATCATGCTGGTCAGAGATGGGAAACTCAAATGTTGGACCTGGTGGTCGTGGTGGATTATTCCCAACAGGAGGAGGGTTCCCTTGCATTGGACTTGTGGGGGTTGTTACTATAGGAAATTCTTCTTCTTGTGGACCAAAAAGGAACTGAAGACTACCTTCTAGAAATTCAACTTCAGTGTGATTCAAATTCTATGGGACTTGATACAGTTCAGCAAAAGGGTTTATATCTGGAAAATTATCTTCTGCATGAGTAGGATGAGTGGGTAGAAATCTACCTCTGACATCTCTTCTTCTATTATGTACGCAGATTCATGAAATTTCAAACAATTAACTGGAAACTAAAATAATCACAAAAGGTTCTTAGCTTAACACCATCCCCGAAAACAACGCCAAAAATGTCTACCCCAACTATAATGATAATAATGTCTCTAATTGAAATCTCAATCCGAAGTTTAGACATTCATATGGTAGAGTTTACTATTTTCATGGTTGGTGTTCATTTAGTTATCAATCCAGGAATGCAAAATTTGAAATGGGTCTGCAATATATATGCACTAGGCTCCTTAAATGATTATTTTGCATTACTGTAGTAACTAACATTATGCAGAAAGGAAAGGCAAGAATGGAAATCATAAAAGGCTACATGAAAGCTTCACAAAATAATACTGGAATGATCTAATGAAAATAACAGAAATCACATCATTCTGTTTTGGCTGCAGGAACAGTCAACGGATCTATTTCCAGTGGCTATAGGAACAATCAAGTCATGAACTTCTATTGCAACTAAGTAAACACTAACTTCAATGATCATAAACACGGGATCACTCACCAAGTGGGCCCCCTTGGATGAGTGATATCAAACTTCCAGCAAAATACTTTTAACAGATTAGAACAACATATTCTTTACTCATTTCTTCCTGAAAATGATTACATATTCTAAAAGAGAAAATTCAGAATGCTTGTCAAAACTCTGCTCAATTCCTTTCTATCTTGTCTAACTCTAAGAAAGAAGGAAGAGCTTATTATAAAGAAAATATCAACTACAATGGACAACTCAAATCACGCCCAGAAGAAGAGGCGGATGATTGTCAGATGAAGGAGATAACTGAGAGCTTGGCTGCAGGAACCGTGGATCTAAAACCGAACCATAGTCTTTGCACGCCAAAGCGATATTTTCCAAATTCAATATGCACTAGAGTTAAACTCCCATGGTGAAGTATAACTGCTCTGATTATGCCATACATTGCGCTTGTTCAAATCCCCTTCAGTTTGATCTCTAATTATCTAAATGTGATTCTCCAGTCCTTAGGCGCGAAAGAAAATCATCCACCGCAACATCAATTATTATCTGCACTAAAACAAAAACAACATACAAGGACATGCATATGTATCTTACTCAATTAATACATTCATTAACTCACATATGACATTATCCTAAATAATCCGTATATCACAAGGACAAATCATTTGGCTGTAGGAATAAATTGACATGGTTGCAAGAATTAACCGACAAAGTTCAAACATGATTTCATAAGTTCAGATTTAAAACATGGATTACGTATAGTCAATTCACAATACTTTACTATCACAATGCAACCCAAAAGATGCCAAAAACCTAAGAGTTATGATAAAAAAACATGTCAAAGCATCAACTTATCAAGCATAACATTGATTTGCCTAATGTCTACAAGAAGGATGATTCATCAACTTTCACTTCCTCACATTCAAAAGGAAAAGGGCAAGCATTCGTGGCTTCTACAAGTGGGAAGACTCACTCTTTTGGGACAAGAAAAGGAAAATCTCTATGTGCAACTATCAATGATTCAAAGAGATGGTTTCTAGATTCAGGGGCTTCTCATCATATGGCATCTTCATAGTTTATGTTCTCTACATTTGAGCCTTGCACCATGTCATAGATTTTGATGGGAAATCATACATACATGGATGCGATTCGGAAACGATCTATTAACATTGGGGAAAAATCCTTCAATGATGTGTTGTGTGTACCCCACTTGACAAACAATCTCCTTTCCATCTATCAAATCACACATGGCACAACTAAAAGAGTTGTGGAGTTCACACCTTAGTCAGTTTTCATTAGAGACTTGGAGACTAGAGCTATCATTGCGACTGGAATGGTTGATCATGCATCTCGGTTATACTCCTTTTCAAATTTTGTTGATGATGATGATTTCACATTTGATGATTCTACACATGTTGATCACACTTCTTGTGATGGTTCAGATTTTGAGGAGAATTCTGGGCACTTGAACATGGGGATTCTCACATGTGACCCCGTTCTCGAGCCTTATATTCCATCTCCTCATATTGATATCACATCACCTATTGTACCTGATGATGTGAATAGTGCAACAGTTTTGCCTTCATGTGATTCAATACAACAAGATATTCATTATCTTCTAGCTTCAGATTCATGGGATGATTACTTGATAGACATTGTAGGTTTGTTTGTGGAATCCTACATTGCAGATTTGGGAGACATCATTGATTACATTCATCTTCTCTTTGATGAAGATGATCCTTCTTTGATTGTTGCGAGGGAACACTCTAACCCTCTTGTTCATTCTCTACATGATCATTATTTCAAGGTTGACATGATTGTGGATACTTATGTACAACAGTTGGAGGAGGTCTCTTTATCTTTTGAGGAGACATGTGAGTCTTTGGGACATGTTCTACATCCATCTTCACTAGGTCTTGGAGCTCCTTTTTCAGCAGTGTGGCATAGTTTACCACCTTTGGAGGGGGTATCTTTTAGCATTGACAAGGGGACACTAGAGAAGTTTTTCAGAGATTCCATTCATCATCAGTATTTTTCATACATCTTCCTTTCATGATTGGGGAGACTTCATGGATACACCTTTGGTTTTGTTTCTTCCTAAGGGGAGGAATGTTGTTTGACATTCATGGAGTAGTTTCTTCATACATCGAGCTTCTATCATTGGTGTAGGTTCCACATTAAGGGGGGGCTTCCTAGCTTCTCTTCTTCTCTCATATGGGGGGGACTTTTTCCTCACATGGGGTTTTGTCCTTCACATACTTCTATGAGAGTTCTTTGAATCTAGTTTTCATCTCTCTTTTGGGGGAGGGTTTTTCCCCATTGGGTTTTTCTCTCTTTCCCCACTTTGTGAGAGATTTCATTGCATTGGTTTTCATGCATTTACATTTGTACATGGGTACCTAACATGGCCTAGTAGCCAGGGCCCATCTTGTATTGCTTAGTTGCATTGTAGACTTAAGTGCATTCCCCTAAGTTGCACTTAAGGGGGGTGTTGGTGTAAATAATTAGTCATCTTCGATATTATTACACTTTTCTTAAGTTTACTTAGGAATGCATTTCATAGTAGTTTGGGTATGAGACGCTTGGGTGTTTGTGCCACATTGGGATAGTGTGTGTAGGAGAATTTCCACCTTTTATGGTGTTGATCTTGTTGTTACACTCCACATTCAGTGGGTGATCCACCTCATGTGGACTATTATATTGTTTCTCCTACCTAACCACACCTATTTCCTACCTACCCTTGTTTCTTAGTGAGCCACATGTCATGTTTGTGTGCTCACATATCCCTAGCCTTGCCTATATAAGCAGGCTCATCTACATTGTATGTAATTTTGAACTATTGATCATTTTCTATTGATGAGTATACAGTTTATCCTTGTCCTATATTGTGTCTCTATTTTGTACATTTCATTGAGCTCTTGATCTTGAGAAAATCTCACATAGAGGAATTCTATATTTTCTCCCTAGTCAAGTCCCATTGATGATAGGAATTGTTGATGTCCTATGGCAGATTGGAGGCTTGCAAGAAGCATAATTGACAAATAGGGGGAAAGGAAATTTTTTCCCAACTATTACTGTGGCACATCAGTTTGTAATCACCAAGGGTGGTTGTACACATTTCGATGATTTCTTTCAGCCATATAGGTTGTCTACTACAGTGGCAAGATTTTCCAACCCAGAGGGTTTCTTTAATGGTATGTTTAAGAAGAGAGCCGTATGCAAGGGTAAGGCACACTAGTTCCATTTTCTTGAAGATTTGATTAGAAACGAGTTCAATTTAAATGAACAAGAACTGAGGAAAGAAAAGTGGATAGCTTTTAAGAAAGCTTTGTGTTGGTATTTTGGATATGTTGATATGGTTTTGTCATTGATGTCAACACCTATTAACACATATCAAATCTGGCACTTTGGAGGATTGATAATGTTCACTGGAAAGCAAGTGACTTTAAGCACAGTCACCGGTATCTGGTACACCTACAGGATATATTGTTCACCAACACTTGGAATAACATGGAAAACACTTGGTTATGTTGAAGAATTTGTTTCGACACTTTATCTTGGAGGTTTGTTCATGGGTATATTCGTATTTGCATATTTGTTGTTACCAGCAAATAAGTCTAGAATAAGCACCGATAGGATTATCTATTCCAGATCAGCACAACATGCTTTGGAGATGATGTAACAATGTTGTAAATTTATTAAGCCGACATGTTGAATTGGATATTGCATCGGTTATTCATTTACTTGTAATTGATTTTATTGTAATATCTTTTAGAGATAACCTACTAAAATTGGTCTTAGGTTATGGTATATATGTAAGATCTTATTTGTAAGATCTAGATGCGATTGGGAAAAGGAATTGTAACAAGGTATATGCGAGAATAAGCAAACCTATACACGCATACATCATTTGAAGGTGAAGCAAGGTTTTTGTGAAGACATATCAGAACTACACTGGTACTGAATCCAACATATGAAGATGCTATTTTGAGAAGTACATCATTATTGGATTTAATCATCCAATTGTAGTCAGTGTGACTTCTATTTGTGTTTGAGTAGTGAGCTCTAGGCACTTGGCCTTTCTGCATGTGTAGACCCCATTTGTATACACATACTATCTGTAGTAGTATCACATGATTGTGGGTAAGGTTTCCCACTATAGTTTTTCCCCTTACAAGGTTTCCACATACAAACATTGGTGTTATGTGTTGTGGATGTTATTATCTTTTTGTTTTCATGCATTAATCTTTACCGGTACTACAATTAACTAATAAACTATCTACCGACATAAAGTTTGGTTTATTGGTATTAAGCATTAAATTTAATTTAGTTGTTTTGGTTTGAATTTATTTGACAACTGATTTACATGCCCCTCAAAGTTATGTCTAGGACCTAACAATTGGTATCAGAGCATAGTCCTCTTTTTGCAGAAGTTTAACAGCTTCAGGAGATCCAATGTCTACTAACTATTTCAATAAGAACAATCCTAAACTTGATGGAACCAACTATGGCATATGGAAGATCAGGATGGAGACACATCTGAATTGCATTGGAAAGGACATCTCAGAAGTTACAAGGAATGGCAATACTGCTCCTACTCTCGGTCAGCCTAATCTACCTACCAAAGGAAAAGATGAAGAAAATGATTGCAAAGCAAGGGAAGCACTTTTGAGCGCATTATCATATTAGCAAATCATGGGATTATCAGATAGGTCTACTACTAAAACTATTTGGGTTCATTTGGAAACATTGAATGAAGGAGATTCCATAGTCAAAATTGCAAAACTTGAAAGCTTCCGGGTTAGGAATGAAAATCTGAAAAATGGAAGAAGATGAAAGGATTACTACTTTTATGGAAAGAGTAAATCAAATTGTTTTGGGTATTAAATGTTGTGGAGGAACCTTAAGTGAAGATGAAATTGATTCAAAAGTTTTAAGAGGATTGCCACTGGCATACAAAATGAAAGTTACTCCTATAAATTAGTTAAGAACTATGCCTAATACATCAGTAACTAGGGAGACATTGAAAACTTTTAGCTTTTGAAATTGAGGAGTTTGGTCATGTTGCTACTATAAAGATAGATTTAGATTTTAAGGCATCAACATCATCTACACCATCATTTGACAAATCTGATTGGAAAGCCTTTTATGCAAGAGAACTTGAAGAAATTGAAGCACTATTTGCAAGGAAAATGCCTAAAGGTCCAGTTGGAAGCAAGTATGAAGGTAGAGCACCCTTTAAAAGTTTTAACTACAATAAGATTGGTCATATGGCTTCAAGATGCCCTGATATACATGCTAGACTAAGAGAAGAAGCTAGAAGAACATACAAGCCTAACACTAAATATCAGAGATACAGATTTAAGAAGAATAAAGATAAATCTTGTTATCTTGGTGATGAAGGAGTCACTGATGAGGATCCGAGAGATAATGGATGGGTTTTTGTTGCTATAATAGAAGATCAACCAACACCTACTGTTCAACCGGTAGAGCAGGCACTAGAAGCTAAAGTTGAAGTTAAGGATGAATGGATCATTGATAAAGGATGTTCACATCATATGATTGGTGAGAAAAGTAAATTCTTGAACTTTCAGGAGTATAATAGAGGTCTGGTAAGATTTGGAGATAATAAAGCTTGTTTGATCAAAGGAAAAGGTACTATATCTCTTGATGGTAAGCATAATACTGACAATGTTTACTATGTTGAAAGTTTAAAGCATAATCTTTTGAGTGTTGATCAATTAGTTGAAAAAGGATTTCAGTACCAATTCAAGAATGAAAAATGCAAAATTATGAATAGAACTAGTTTGGAAATTGCAATCGGTAATCAAACTTGAGGTAAAATCTTTCATTTGAATAACAATGAAAATACATGCTTGATTGCACATATTGATGAAAGTTGGCTATGGCATAAGAGACTCTGTCATGTAAATTTTGAATGCATGGTGAAAATTAGTACTACTAAGGTAGTTAGAGACTTACCTAAGATTGTGAAATGTCACAATCCGGTATGTAAGGAATGTCAATTTGGAAAACAAGCTAGAGCATCTTTCAAAAGTATTCCAAAAAAATCCACTAATGCTCTTGACTTAATTCACACTGATTTATGTGGTCCAGCTAGAACTAAAAGCTTACAAGGTGATAGATATCTCATGCTAATCATTGATGACTAATCTAGAATATGTTGGGTTACTTTTCTTAGAGAAAAATCAGAAGCACTTGGGAAGATCAAACTATTCAAGGTAATGGTAGAAAATGAAACTGGTAAGAAAAACAAATGTCTGAGATCAGATCAAGGAGGTCAATTTACATCTAAGGAATTTAATGCATTCTGTGAAGTGAATGGAATCATAAGTTAGTTATTAGCACCTCAGACACCACAATAGAATGGAGTTGTAGAAAGGATAAATAGAACTATCTTGGATGCAGCTAGAAGTATGTTATCAGAAGAAAATCTACCACATGTATATTGGAGAGAAGTAGTGAGTACAATGGTCTATACATTCAACAAATTTCACATCAAAAGGCAAAACTGGTAAGACCCCTCATGAACTATGGTTTGGTATTACTCCTACTCTTAAATATTTTTGAATATTTGGAAGTAAATGGTATATTAGAAGAGATGAATATATTGGTAAATTTGATCCTAGAAGTGATGAAGAAATATTTCTTGGTTATTCATCTAAGAGAAAAGCATATAGATGTTTTAACAAGAGACTACAGAGAATTGTTGAGAGTACAAATGTGAAGATTGATGAACAGTTTAGAGGAACTTCAAGGTATATAGACTCTGAACCGGCAATAGAGATACTGACAAATGAACCTACATTGAACCCACTGATACAGAATGAAGATACAGTTACACCAGTATAATTTGAAAATTCCACTGTAACTAAGGAACATCAGGAAATGAAGACACCCTAGTATGCAAGACTAAATCACTCAAAAAATCAGATAATTGGAAATAAGTATCAAGGAGTTATAACAAGAGGAAGACTAGCAAATGAAGAGGTATGTATTATTTTTCAAATTGAACCATCATGAATTAATGAGGCATGTGAAGATATGCACTAGATTAAAGGTACCGAAGAGGAGCTAGAACAAATTGAGAAGAATAACACATGGACATTAGTCCCCCGACCTAACGACAATAATGTAATTGGAACAAAATGGGTATTTAGAAACAAACTTAATGAAGATGGTAAGGTAATCAAAAATAAAGCAAGACTAGTGTGTAAGGGATATTCTTAGAAAGAAAGAATTGATTATAATGAAACCTTTGCACCGATTGCTAGAATTGAAGCAGTCAGATTATTCTTGGCTTTTGCAGCACACAAGAACTACAAAGTATATCAAATGGATATTAAATGTCCATTTTTGAGTGGAGATCTTGAAGAAGAAGTTTACATTGAGAAACCTGATGGATTTTCCTTGACATATAACAAAGATATAGTTTGTAGGTTAAGGAAAGATTTGTATAGGTTGAGGCAAGCTCCAAGAGCTTGGTATGCTAGATTGGAGAAATATCTTTTGAAGATTGGATTTTCTAAATGTAATGCTGACACCAACTTATACTATAAAGTGCTTAATGATGAAATATTGGTTATAGAAGTTTTTGTTGATGATATAATCTTTGGAGGAGAAGATGGATTATGTAAAGAATTTTCTATTGAAATGCAACAAGAATTTCAAATATCTATGATTGGAGAGATAAAATTCTTTTCAGGATTGCAAACTTCACAAACTAATAAAGGTATATTCTTGAGTCAATCCAAGTACTTGAAGGAGTTACTAAAGAAATTTGAGGTGGAGAACTCTAAACTGGTAAGCACAACTATGACTACAAATGACAAATTATCACTAAGGGATGAATCTACACCTGTTAATCTGACTAGGTACAAATCTATGATAGGAGTACTGTATTTGACACAAACAAGACCTGATATTATGAATGCAATATGTATTATTTCAAGATTTTGGAATAATCCTAAATAAAATCATGAATCAATAGTAAAAAGGATTTTCCGGTACTCACAAGGCACTACAAATCTTGGTTTATGGTATCCTAGAGATGAAAACTTTGAATTATGTGCATACACAGATGCAAATTGGACAGGAGATGTAGATGATAGAAAAAGAACCATCAACAGAGAATTTTTTCTTGGAAGAAGATTAATTTTTTGGTTGAGTAAGAAACAAAGTTGCACATCTTTATTAGCAATAGAATCAAAATATGTTGTAGCAACAACTAACTGTACATAGGTATTATGGCTTAAGAAAATATTGAAGGACATAAAGATCAAATGTAAGGAACCTATAACTATCAGATAATCAATTGGTGCCTCCACATCATCCCAACTAGATAATCAAATCAAAATCTTGGACAATGGTTGTGGAGAATACAAATTGGAGGATGTCTTATTAATAGGCAACCTCCCTCTCTCTCCTAAGTCATTTGGCAAACCAAAAGAGATAAAAAAGGACCCAAAACCAGTCATGCAATGCCAAAACACCACCTTCCAGCAATGGGGCCCACTTGATAACAAGAGCCTTGAAGCAGATATCTCTTCATGGCTGTACCAAGAAGAAGATGAAGATCCAACAAGAATATCCAAAGAAATGTACCCAAAAGAATCTACCATAGTTGAAAAAATGGGTTACAAAGGACATGCCCTGGGACCAGAGGAGATAGGAAGAAAAACACCCATAAATCCTATCTCCTATTGATACAACAGAGGGTTGGGGTACACCTCGGTGCCTAAGATTACTATCGCTGGTGCCCCTTCTAGTCCTTCTTTGGATATCGAAAGCGTTGACGAAGAGGAATTCCACAAAATGCCTTATGAATATGAGAAAGATATCTTCTTGGACGCTTACATCAATACCATCACCCCCGTAACCCCTCCCACTTCACATGAGCTACATCTTGTCCATCCTAAACTCATTGATTGGGGCTAACGAGACAAACCCACTTTAGATATCTGCATCGATGATAATGCTCTCATTTCTCTCCTAACAATGCAAAATATGGAAGATTGTAGAAGAATCGAGGGTATTCAACTACACAAAAAGGGATACTTTGGTAGTCAAGTCAATGCCCTTAGCCAAAAAAAAGATAATAAAAGAAAAAGATATGATTCCCTAGGTGAAAACCTCCCTAAGGCACCTTTGGATGAACAAGACATAAAAACAAAGGGTGTATCTAAAAGTGAAAACCTGGAAAAGGCACTTGACGATGAGGGTTTTGACTTCCCTACCATTGGTTACCTTCCACAGGACAAGTCAAATTTGTTGATAGAAGAAACAGATAGCATCAACATGGGCACCGAGGTCATTCCAAAAAATGTGCTCATTGCCAAATCCCTCACAGAAATCGAGAAACAAGATTTCATCAACTTCCTTACAGAGGTAAAAATCAATTTTGCATGGTCCTATTCCGATATGCCAGGGTTAGACCCTGCCTTGGTGGTTCACAATCTAGTCATCCGCCCAGATGCAAAACCTATAAAATAAAAATTGCACAAAATGCACCCACATATTGCACTCCTGGTCAAGGCAGAACTCCAAAAGTTATTAGAAGAAAAATTTATCAAACCAATAGATTATGCTGAATGGGTCTCCAACATTATACCTGTCGGCAAACCTGCTGGGGGCATCCGCATCTACACAGATTTTCGAGATATAAATATAGCTTGTCCTAAAGATGATTTCCTGCTCCCCAATATAGACATGATTGTGGACCTTACAACAGGACATGAAATGTTATCGCTAATGGATGGGTTTTCTAGATACAACCAAATTAGGATAGCAGATGAGGATTAGCATAAAACTGCATTCACAACACCATGGGGTACATTCTGTTACCAAGTCATACCTTTTGGCCTTAAAAATACTAGAGCTACGTATCAACAAGCAATGACAACAATTTTTCATGACCTCTTACACAAAATTATGGAGGACTACATGGATGATCTGCTAGAAAAATCCAAGACAAGACAAGAACACATCCCCATTCTAAAACAAATCTTTGAAAGATTGGAAAAATACAAGCTACGCATGAATCCCAAAAAGTGTGTGTTTGGCATCACATCAGGAAAAATACTGGGATTCATTCTTTCCCGTAGAGGCATCGAGGTTGATCCTGTAAAGGTAAAAGCTATTATGGAAATGCCTCCACCAAAAAATCTCAAACAACTACGCAGTCTCCAGGGAAAACTCCAGTTTATTAGGCATTTCATTTCATAGCTAGCAAACAAGTGCCATCCATTTGCACACCTATTGCGTAAAGACACAAAATTTAAATGGGATTGCCTATGTCAAAAGGCCTTTGAGAAATTAAAAGAATATCTAGCATCACCTCTAGTATTGATGCCTCCTGCTCCTGGAAAACCCCTTATTTTGTATATATGTGCTATTGCAGTGGCATTGGGGGCATTATTGGTGCAAACAGATGATCAAGGGAAGGAACACACCATTTACTACATCAGTCGGACATTGGTAGGATATGAACTCAATTACACCCCCATTGAAAGAGCATGTTTGGCATTAGTGTTCAACACATAGAAACTACGACACTATATGCTAAATAATAAGACAAAATTAATTGCTAAAATTGATCCACTTAAATATCTCTTGTCCAAAGCTACTCTCACTGGCAGAACCACCAAATGGGTCATGCTCTTAAGTGAGTTTGACATTGAATATGTGGACAGAAAGGCAATCAAGGGACAAGTCATTACAGATCAGTTGGCTGAAGCTCCACTTCTAGGTGACCATCCTCTTCTCACATAATTACCAGATGAGTTCATTATGACTGTTACCACATCCTCCACATGGAAATTGTATTTTGATGGCTCCTATACTCAAAATGGATTGGGGGCAGGAATATTACTAGTCACACCTCAAGGAGATGGCATCCCCAAATCATACAAGATAGCCTTTACATGTACCAATAACATAGCAGAATACAAAGCCCTCATCACAGGTTTATGCTTGGCTATCCACTCAAAAATAAAGGAATTACAAGTCTATGGTGATTCTCAACTCATCATAAAACAAGTCAATGATGAATACTAGACAAAAGATGATAAATTCCTTCCCTACCGTACCATGGTTAAAGATCTTAAGCAACATTTCATGACAATCAAGTTTGACCAAATCCCATGAACAAGCAATAGGGTTGTAGATGTAATGGCTACCATTGGCTCCCTCCTTCAAATGCCAGCACACAGTCAGAAGTGCAAGTTCTTGGTCGAGCAATTGTTTATACTGGCATACAACCTACCAGAGTCTGAAATGGTGTGTGTTCTCATTGGTCCCGAGTCCCCTTGGTACCAAGAAACCTTCACTTTCCTCAAAGACAACACCATTCCCCCACACCTCACCAAAACCCAACAGCAAACCTTCATACGCCAATGTGCCCGTTACACCATCCTTGGAGACACCTTGTTCAGAAGGCATTTTGATGGTTCCCTCCTAAGGTGTTTAGATAGACAAGAAGTAGAATGGGCATTAGGTGAAGTACACGAGGGTATCTGTGGGGCACACTCAAGTGGACTCACATTGGCTAAATTTTTTTTGAGAATAGGATACTATTGGCCTAAAATGAAAGAAGATGCATACAATTATGTGAAGAAATGCATCCCTTGCCAGCAACATGGTGACAAGATTCATGCACCATCACAAGAATTGCAACCATTTATTACACCATGGCCCTTCTCATAGTGGGGGCTCGATCTTATTGAGAAAATCCACCCTTCATCTTCCAACAGACATAAATTCATTATCACCACCACCGAATACTTCACCAAGTGGGTAGAGGCTATCCCTCTTACTTTCACCATCGACAAGGAAATATCCAAATTCATCCTGAACTACCTAATCTGCCGATATGGCATCCCAAAAGTTATCATCACAGATAATGGTAAACAATTTAAGAACTAGGATGTCAAAGAACTTTGCCAAAAATTCAACATCCAACACCACTTCTCCACTCCATATTACCCCCAAGGCAATGGCCAAGCTGAGGCTTCTAATAAAACCGTAATAAAAATACTCAAAAAGACAGTCAATGAAGTGGGTCGTGATTGGCACCTCCAAATCCATCCTACATTGTGGGCCTACTGCACCTCCATCTGCACCCCCATAGGTGCCACTCCTTATTCCCTAGTATTTGGTTTCGAAGCCATCCTTCCCCTTGAGATCGAGATCCCCTCTCTAAGGGTATCACTGCAAAACATCCTACTAGAGGAAGAATACAAAATTGCCCACTTATAAGAGCTAGAATTGTTAGATGAAAGGTGCCTCAAGGCCTTGAATCATCTCCAGGTATATCAAAATCATCTGCGCATGAGTTATCATAAAAAAGTCAGAACCCAAGAATTCCAAGTTGGTGATCTTGTCCTCATGGAGAATCAGAAAAATCTACAAGAAAGAGAAAAGAAAGGCAAGTTCGAGCCTAATTGGCTTGGACCATATGTAATCACAACGAAATATGGATCAGGAGCTTATTAGTTGGCTACTCCTAAAGGTGATCCTTTGGATGATCCAATGAATATCATGCACCTCAAAAGATTTTATGCTTAGTCCTTGGAAAGTCTTAAATGGTAAAAAAAAATAAAAAATCAAGAAAAAAATTAAAAAATCAGAAAAAGATCCTGAAAAAATCGTCACTTTGGTGAAAACCTGGCAAACAGGCACCTTATGACACAAAAATTTTTTTATTAAAAAATCAGAAAAAGAAAGAAAAACAATTCGTCCATTAGTGAAAACCACTTGGTGGTGCTATGGACAAGTACCTTGGTGAAAACCTTTGTGCAGGCACCAAGGTAAATAACTAGATCCATTGTCTATCATGTCGATACTACAAATCATCCACCATCTAGCCCACCCATGCACAACATTCCTTCTTTTCTGCCTCCCAATAAAACATGTGTATGATGACGAGTCTTCACCTGAGTCATGAACAGGGAATGTCCCATTGAAACTGAGCTTTTATGCCTCTGTGTAAGCTTCAAGAAGTCTTGAGCAACCATCCCAAGTCCATCCTAGTTCTACTCTTGGCAAGAGGTATCATTTGGTCGTAGGGAAGAGACTTGTTAGATTTTGTTAGATCTTTTCATATAGACTTGCATCTTTGCCCTACGACTACCACTATTTACAACTGCCTAGATTCTTTCATATCCATGTACGTTATGATAGGCACATACTGGGGCATATTTCATAGTATGGAATGTTTTGGATTCTTCTTGTATAAACCGGTGACCTGGTACTAGTTGTAGACATCTAAAAATGGTCAATGCTTGCGGAGTCATACTTTAACATTGGTGCATTGCCTTATTTTAGGGTTTTTGCGTTGAATTAACATTTCTTCTATGTTGTGCATTTGGTCTTTATCATTTGCGAGCATTGAGTCCTTCTTCTGCATTCTTCATTTTTCTCACTTTTGAATTAGGTCTTGTTGATAGAAATCTTCAGTCATGATTTTGGTCAATCTTATCCTGTCGCATCAATGTGCATGCTCATTTATCATCATTTTGGACATCGTCAATCCTAATCGATGATAGAATTAGGGTTTTGTCCTCTTGTCAAATCTTGTCATTTTGTGATCGATTCGTCATTGATCCTTGTCCTTGTCAATCTCATCATTTTGCGATCGATTCATCATCGATCCTTGTCCTTGCCAATTATGTCATTTTATGATCAATTCATCATCGATCCTTGTCCTCTTCAATCATGTCAATTGGCACTTATTAATTTGATCTCCTTGTCAATCTTGGTCAATTTGTCATTGATTTTTGTCAACCAATTTTAATCATTTATCAACATTGGTCCTTTGTCAATCAGAATCATGATCAAATTGACCCTATATCAATTATCTTTTGTCAAGACCTAATTGTCATCCTTGCATTTCTAATTCATCTTCTAGGGTTTTATGATTTATTCATTTAATCTTGTTTGTCATTTTCCCTCTAGGTTAAATAATTTATTTATTTATCCTAAGTATTCTTGTCACAATTAAATATTTATTTAATTGGCTAATTAATTCCCCCTCTTTCTATGAATTAATTAATGAATGAAAAATTATTAATTAATTCACCTAATTTTCTAATTTCATAAATTTCTAATTTCCTAATTTCCAATTCATCATTTCTAACCTTATTTCTAATTTTCCTAATTCCTAATTTCCACCTCATTTTCTAATTTGCTAAATTCAATTTCCACCTAATCAATTCCTCTCTAGTCTCTCCCTATTTTTGTGCTTCGGTGGAAGCATTGATTTCTCATGCGTCATACCATTGGCATAGCAAGATGTCATAGGCTTTTAGTCTTCTAACCTTTGCATTGGCAATATGTCATAATTCATGACATAGAAGGTGACATAACCTTCTTCCTTCAACTCAATTTTACCATTTTTGAAATCAATTGCCTCTAATATCAATTTCATGCTAATCTTGTCCTCTCTCCAATTTGTCTATAAACTGGATGAATTTCTTCAATCAAGGGATGGAATCACATTTTCGAGTAACCTTATGCTACAGATTTCATCAACAACTTGCTTTCCACTTGCAAATGCACTTTGTAGGTGAGAACAACATCAAATTGGAAGGTGAAAGAAGAACAATTGAGCTACATGAATGAGATATCTGCATTTGGTTTGCTTTGATTAAATTTTGAATATCTCGTCTTCATGTTTTCATTGATTAGATTAGGATTGCTTTCATTGCAGTTTTAGGTTTTGTGATTGTCCTAATTTGCTATTGCTTTGATGAATCCTCAATTTCCTAGTCTACACTAGTGTTTACCAACACTTACCTTCTCGTGTACAAGAGGTATCGGTGTGTTTGAGGGTTTCCTTGCACAAACCCACAATTTTGTATTAGTGTTTCTTAACACTTGCATTGTTGTGTGCAAGAAATTCCCATTTGTCTACAGAGTCAGTCCACACCCTGGGTTTCTCATCGCATCCTGATTTCTATAATCAGTGGCGCAAGTCACTCAGGACAACATCAAACTAGGTCGGCTCTCCACATTTGTTGTGCACAAAATCTCACCATCATTCCATCAAATCCTAAACTCAATAATCCCATAGAGTTCTCAATTGCCCCCATTTTCCTCCGTGGTCTCGCATCTCTTATTCTTCTTTCCAAATACCTCACAACTGCTTCATATTTGTTCATCTATCCCTTCCACCTTAATTTTTCTTCCTCTATTCTTTTTTTTCTCACATAATCAATTATGATTCTAATTCATGTCTTATACAGGATGTATCCTTCCTGAAACTAGACGCTCTGATCTTGTCTTATATAGGATGAGTACTTCCTGAAACTAGACGTTGTGATCTGATCATGTCTTATACAGGATGAATCCTTCCTGAAACCAGATGTTGTGATTAGTCATGTCCTATATAGGATGTATCCTTCCTGAAACCAGACACTCTGATCATGTCTTATACAGGATGAATCCTTCCTGAAACTAGACGTTGTGATCTGATCATGTCTTATATAGGATGAATCCTTCCTAAAACTAGACATTGTGATCAATCATGTCTTATACAGGATGTATCCTCCCTGAAACCAGACACTTCGATCATATCTTATAAAGGATAAATCCTTCCTGA
This sequence comes from Cryptomeria japonica, assembly GCF_030272615.1. NCBI lineage: Eukaryota > Viridiplantae > Streptophyta > Pinopsida > Cupressales > Cupressaceae > Cryptomeria > Cryptomeria japonica. Next base: position 446,243,019 of record NC_081413.1, on the reverse strand, counting down.
AACCAAACATTGTGATCTAATCATGTCTTATACAGGATGAATTCTTCCTAAAACCAGACGTTGTGATCAGTCATGTCTTATATAGGATGTATCCTTCCTGAAACCAGACACTCTGATCATGTCCTATACATAATGAATCCTTCCTGAAACCAAATGTTGTGATCAGTCATGTCTTATACAAGATGTATCCTTCCTAAAACCAGATACTCCGATCATGTCTTATACAGGATGAATCCTTCCTGAAACTAGATATTGTGATCAATCATGTCTTATACAGAATGAATCCTTCCTAAAACTAGACACTTTGATCATCTTTGTCTTATACAAGATGAATTCTTCTTGAAATTAGACTGAATCTAGATCTTATCAATCAAATCAAATCAAATCTATCGGGATATCAATTTCGCAAAACTCCAAAGATCAAATACCTCAATTGATCTCCCAAGCGGGCATCACCATACCATAATCTATCAATCAAGAGTTGGGGCATCCTATCAAACCAATATTAGCATCAAAACAAGATTATTCTTTGAATCAATGTGTCATCACACCTCGCTTCAAAGAGGAGCAAAATTTAGACACTTAAAAATAATTATTTTAATTATTTTTAATTCCTCGCATAATTAATTAATCAATTATGTTAATTCAAATTCCTCTCAATATTAATTAAATATAATTAATATTGTCACTATAGCATATGATTGATTTATTTAATAAATCAATCCCTTTCCTTATTTTTCTTAAAAAATCAAATCCTCACAAATCTTCCTCATAGCTAATTAATTTCAATTAATTAGTTAACCTACATGATTCCTACAAATCATCTTCTTAATTCATTCTTCTAGAAACTCCCTAAACTCACTTAACATTATTCTTCTAATTTTTTATTCCCTCCACTCATTCTCTCTCCTAGTCAAATTCTCCTACAAATATTAATCCCACCTAACATTTCCTCTAATCCCCCTCCTAATGAGTTGTTAATGGTTAATCATCATGATTAGTCACAAAGTTAACTCTTTGTCCTTTTCATCCAGCCACTAGCTTTAAATGCTCTTTTCCTAGGTGAATGTAAGATTTTTGAGATCACACATTCCTCTAGGCATCCCCTCTCCCAAGAAATTTTTAATTCCTTTTTATTCCTCCAATCCCCATGATATCCTTTTTTGGAGAATTTCTAATTCGTCCAATGCATCTTGTGGAGTGTGGAGATATGAAATGCCTTTAAGGCATAATTCTTGGTCTCGACACCCTCTCTTGGACCTTGTGTGAGCTCACAAGTAAATCTTAGCCATTCATCTTGAATTCATCCTAGCCATCCATTTTCCTCTCCTCTTCCTATAAAATAGGGCTCCATCCCTTCATTCAAAACATCTTGAAATCCAGTAAATCTATGCTACCCTTTTGAGCCCAAGAAATCATCTTGGCAACTTGATCATCTCATCCTTATCATTTTTCAAATCCATTCCATTTGTGCACAACATTGGAGAGCCATCCACATCCAACAATCAAAGGAGCACATCAAGTGGAGCATTATCAAGGGGCAACTTCACTTCATCAAGCTCAATCCGAAGGAGAAGGTAAAATACCATGGTGAAATGGTCTTTTAATGATATTTTAGCATTCCACATGTTTATTTCATTATATTTTGATCATTTGACCTTCAAATCTATTTTCCCCTCTTTAGAACCTTAAGTGAAGATGAAATTATTTCAAAAGTTTTAAGAGGATTGCCACCGGCATACAAAATGAAAGTTATTGCTATAAATGAGTTAAGAACTATACCTAATACATCAGTAACTAGGGACACATTGATTGGAAAATTTTCAGCTTTTGAAATTAAGGAGTTTGGTCTTGTTGCTACTATAAAGACAGATTTATCTTTTAAGGCATCAACACCATCTACACCATCATTTGACAAATCTGATTGGAAAGCCTATTATGCAAGAGAACTTGAAGAAATTGAAGCACTATTTGCAAGGAAAATGCCTAAAGGTCTAGTTGGAAGCAAGTATGAAGGTAAACCACCCTTTAAATGTTTTCTCTGCAATAAGATTGGTCATATGGCTTCAAGATGCCCTGATAGACATACTAGACTAAGAGAAGAAGCTAGAAGAACATACAAGCCTAACACTAAATATTAGAGATACAGATTTAAGAAGAATAAAGATAAATCTTGTTATCTTGGTGATGAAGGAGTCACTGATGATTTTGATGAGGATCTGATAGACAATGGATGGGTTTTTGTTGCTATAACAGAAGATCAAATGACACCTACTGTTCAACCGGTAGAGCAGGCCCTGGCAGCTAAAGTTGAAGTTAAGGATGAATGGATCATTGATTCAAGATGTTCACATCATATGACTGGTGACAAAAGTAAATTCTTGAACTTTCAGGAGTATAATGGAGGTCTGGTAAGATTTGGAGATGATAAAGCTTGTTTGATCAAAGAAAAGGGTACTATATCTCTTGATGGTAAGAATAATACTGACAATGTTTACTATGTTGAAAGTTTAAAGCATAATCTTTTGAGTGTTGGTCAATTAGTTGAAAAAAGATTTTAGTTACAATTCAAGAATGGAAAATGCAAAATTATGAACAGAACTAGTTTGGAAATTGCAACCGGTAATCAAACTAGAGGTAACATATTTTATTTGAATAACAATGAAAAGACATGCTTGATTGCACATATTGTTGAAATTTAGCTATGGAATAAGAGACTCTGTCATGTAAATTTTGATTGCATGGTGAAAATCAGTACTACTAAGGCAGTTAAAGACTTACCTAAGATTGTCAAACCTCACAATCCGATATGTAAGGAATGTCAATTTGGAAAACAAGTTAGAGCATCTTTCAAAAGTATTCCTGAAAAATTCAAAAATGGTCTTGACTTAATTCACACTGATTTATGTGGTCTAGATAGAACTAAAAGCTTACAAGGTGATAGATATTTCATGCTAATCATTGATGACTATTCTAGAATGTGTTGGGTTACTTTTCTCAGAGAAAAATCAGAAGCACTTGGGAAGTTCAAACTATTCAAGGTAATGGTAGAAAATGAAACTGGTAAGAAAATCAAATGTCCAAGATTAGATCAAGGAGGTGAATTTGAATCTAAGGAATCTATGCATTTTATGAAGTGAATGGAATCATAAGATAGTTATCAGCACCCCGGACACCACAACAAAATGGAGTTATAGAAAGGATAAATAGAACTATCTTGGATGCAACTAGAAGTATGTTATCAGAAGCAAATCTACCACATGTATATTGGAGAGAAGTAGTGAGTACAACGGTCTATATATTCAACAAAGTTAACATCAAAGGGGAAACCGGTAAGACCCATCATGAACTATGGTTTGGTATCACTCCTACTCTTAAATATTTCAGAATATTTGGAAGTAAATGCTATATTAGAAGAGATGCGTATATTGGCAAATTTGATCCTAGAAGTAATCAAGGAATATTTCTTGGTTATTCATTTAAGAGCAAAGCATATAGATGTTTTAAGAAGAGACTACAGAGAATTGTTGAGAGTACAAATGTGAAGAGTGATGAATAGTTTAGAGGAACTTCAAGGTATATAGACTCTGAACTAGCAACAAAGATACTGACAAATGAACCTACATTGAACCCATCGGTTCAGAATAAAGATCCATTTACACTGGTATTATCTAAAAAATTCCATTGTAACTGAGGAACAACAGCGAATGAAGACACCCCGGTATGTAAGACAGAATCACTCAGAAAATCAGATAATTGGGAACAAGTATTAAGGAGCTACGACAAGAGGAACATTGGAAAATCAAGAGGTATGTCTTATTTCTCAAATTGAACCATCATCAATTAATGTGGCATGTGAAGATAAGCACTGGATTAAAGCTATGGAAGAGGAACTAGAACAAATTGAGAAGAATAACACATGGACATTAGTCCCCGGCCTAAAGACAAAAATGTAATTGGAACAAAATGGGTATTCAGAAACAAACTTAATGAAGATGGTAAGGTAATCAGAAATAAAGCAAGACTAGTGTGTAAGGGATATTCTAAGAAAGAACGGATTGATTATAATGAAACCTTTGCATCGATAGCTAGAATTGAAGTAGTCAGATTATTCTTGGCTTTTGCAGCACACAAGAACTACAAAGTATATTAAATGGATATTAAATGTGAATTTTTGAGTGGAGATCTTGAAGAATAAGCTTACATTGAGCAACCTGATGGATTTTCTTTGATAGATAACAAAGATATGGTTTGCAAGTTAAGGAAATCTTTGTATGGGTTGAAGCAAGCTCCAAGAGCTTGGTATGCTAGATTGGATAAATATCTTTTGAAGATTGGATTTTCTAAAGTTAATGCTAACAACAACTTATACTATAAAGTGACTAATGATGACATCTTGGTTATAGAAGTTTTTGTTGATGATATAATCTTTGGAGGAGAAGATGGATTATGTAAAGACTTTTCTATTGAAATGCAGCAAGAATATGAAATGTCTATGATTGGAAAGATAAAAATATTTTTAGGATTGCAGATTTCACAAACTGATAAAGGTATATTCTTGTGTCAATCCAAGTACTCGAAGGAGTTACTAAAGAAATTTGGGATGGAGAACTCTAAACTGTTAAGCACACCTATGACTACAAATGAAAAATTATAAGTAAGGGATGAACCTAGACCTATTAATTTGACTAGGTACAAATCTATGATAGGAGGTTTACTGTATTTGACACAAACAAGACCTAGTATTATGAATGTAGTATGTATTATTTCAAGATTTCAGATTAATCCTAAATAAAATCATGAATCAACAGTAAAAAGGATTTTCTGATACTTAAAAGGCACTACAAATCTTGGTTTATGGTATCCTAGAGATGAAAACTCTTAATTATGTGCATACACAGATGCAAATTGGGCAGGAGATGTAGATGACAGAAAAAGAACCACCGGTGGAGCATTTTTTCTTGGAAGAAGATTAATTTCTTGGTTAAGTAAGAAACAAAGTTGTACATCTTTATCAACAATAGAATCAGAATATGTTGCAATAGCAAATAACTATACACAGGTATTATGGCTTAAGAAAATGTTGAAGGACATAAAGATCAAATGCAAGGAACCTATAACTATCTATTGTGATAACACTACAACAATTGATATATCTAAGAATCTGGTACTACATTCCAAAACTAAACATGTTTCTATCAAGTTGAATTTTCTAAAAGAGAATGTTGGAGCAAAAGAAGTAAAACTGGTTTATGTGAATACTAAAGAGTAGATTGCAGATATTTTCACTAGTCCTTTGCCTAAGGAAACTTTTGAATATCTTAGAGATCATCTTAGGGTCATACCCCCACTGGTAGAGACATAGACAGTTGATGTTTGTCATCAACTAACAAAATTAATAGAGAAATATTTTATTTCAGCTTTGATGATGAGAGCTACTTCTCAAGGGGAGTAGCTGGTATAGTGAATTGGTTGGTATTTTATATTTCAACTTGGTTTTGTAGTAACTTTAGCATTTGATGTCAAAGGGGGAGAGATTGATATGGAAAAACACAAGGAAACCAACTGTTACTCTTAGGGGGAGAGATTGTTACTTTGGGAGAGATTGATTCCTCTTTGTATCTGAATTTTGATTTCTAGTTATGATCTCTTTTGGGAGATTGTTGGTCTTTGGTATTTGGCATTTCTGTTTTGGCACTTTGATGGTTTTTCCATCTTGTGTTGCCATCAATGCCAAAGGGGGAGATTGTTGGTATTTTGGATATGTTGATATGGTTTTGTTATTGATGTCAACACCTATTAACACTTATCAACTCTGGCACTTTGGAGGATTGGCAATGTTCACTAGCAAGCAAGTGACTTTATGCATAGTCCCCGGTATCTGGTACACCGACACTTGGAATAACCTGGAAAAAACTTGGTTATGTTGAAGACATCATTTGGACACTTTGTCTTGGAGATTTGTTCATGGGTATATTCATATTTGCATATTTGTTGTTATCGACAAATAGGTCCAGAATAAGCACCGATGGGCTTATCTATTCCAGATCAGCATGACATGCTTTGGAGATGATTTATCAATGTTGTAAATTCATTAAGCCAACATGTTGAATCAGATATTGCATCGGTTATTGATTTACTTATAATTCATTTTATTGTAATATCTTTTAGAGCTGACCTACTAAAATTGGTCTTAGGCTATGGTATATATGTAAGATCGTATTTGTAAGACCTAGATCTGATTGGGAAAAGGAATTGTAAGAAGGTATATGCATGACTAAGTAGAGCTACACATGCAGACATCATTTGAAGGTGAAGCAAGGTTTTTGTGAAGAGGAACTAGAACAAATTGAGAAGAATAACACGTGCACATTAGTTCCTCGGCCTAAAGACAAAAATGTTATTGGAATAAAATGGGTATTTAGAAACAAACTTAATGAAGATGGTAAGGTAATCAAAAATAAAGAAAGACTAGTGTGTAAGGGATATTCTTAGAAAGAAGGAATTGATTATAATGAAACCTTTACATTGGTAGCTAGAATTGAAGCAGTCAGATTATTCTTGGCTTTTGCAGCACACAAGAACCACAAAGTATATCAAATGGATATTAAATGTGTAGTTTTGAATGGAGATATTGAAGAATAAGTCTACATTGAGAAACCAGATGGATTTTCTTTGATAGATAACAAAGATATGGTTTGCAGGTTAAGGAAAGCTTTGTATGGGTTGAAGCAAGCTCCAAGAGCTTGGTATGCTACATTGGATAAACATCTTTTGAAGATTGGATTTTCTAAAGGTAATGCTGACAACAACTTATAATATAAAGTGACTAAAGATGACATCTTGGTTATAGAAGTTTTTGTTTATGATATAATATTTAGAGGAGAAGATGGATTATGTAAAGACTTTTCTATTGAAATGCAACAAGAATTTGAAATGTCTATGATTGCAAATATAAAATTCTATTTAGGATTGTAGATTTCACAAACTGATAAAGGTATATTCTTGAGTCAATCCAAGTACTTGAAGGAGTTTCGAAAGAAATTTGGGATGGAGAACTCTAAACCGGTAAGCACACCTATGACTACAAATGACAAATTATCACTAAGGGATGAATCTACACCTATTAATACGACTAGGTACAAATCTATGATAGGAGGTTTACTATATTTGACACAAGAAAGACCTGATATTATGAATGGAGTATGTATTGTTTCAAGATTTTAGAGTAATCCTAAAGAAAATCATGAATAAGCAGTAAAAAGGATTTTTCAGTACTTACAAGGCACTACAAATCTTGGTTTATGGTATCCTAGAGATGAAAACTTTGAATTATGTGCATACAAAGATGCAAATTGGGCAGGAGATGTAGATGATAAAAAAAGAACCACTAGCGGAGCATTTTTTCTTGGAAGCAGATTAATTTCTTGGTTGAGTAAGAAACAAAGTTGCATATCTTTATCAACAACTAACTATACATGGGTATTATGGCTTAAGAAAATGTTGAAGGACATAAAGATCAGATGCAAGGAACCTATAACTATCTATTATGATAACACTACAACAATTGATATATCTAAGAATTTGGTACTACATTCCAAAACTAAACATGTTTCTATCACATTGAATTTTCTAAAAGAGAATGTTGAAGCAAAAAAAGTAAAACTGGTTTATGTGAATACTAAAGAGAAGATTGCAAATATTTTCATTAAGCCCTTGCCTAAGGAGACTTATGAATATCTCACAAATCAACTTGAGGTCATATTCCCACTAGTAGAGAATTAGACAGTTGATGTTTGTCATCAACTGATAGAATTAATAGAGAAATCTTTTATTTTTGCTCTGATGATGAGAGCTACTTATCAGGGGGAGTAGTTGGTTTACTAAATTAGTTGGTATTTTTTATTTGAACTTGGTTTTGTAGTAACTTTGGCATTTGATTTCAAAGGGGGAGAGATTGATATGGAAAAACACAAGGAAAACACATGTTACTCTCAGGGGGAGAGATTGATTCCTCTCTGTATCTGAATTTTGATTTCTGGTTATGATCTCTTTTGGGAGGTTGTTGGTCTTTGGTATTTGGCATTTTTGTTTTGGCATTTTGATGATTTTTTCCTCTTGTGTTGCCATCAATGCCAAAGGGGGAGGTTGTTGGTATTTTGGATATATTGATATGGTTTTGTCATTGATGTCAAACCTATTAACACTTATCAACTCTGGCACTTTGGAGGATTGGCAATGTTCACTGGCAAGCAAATGACTTTAAGCACAGTAACTGGTATTTGGTACACCAGTAGGATATATTGTTCACTGGCACTTGGAATAACATGGAAAACACTTGGTTATGTTGAAGACATCATTTGGACACTTTGTCTTGGAGATTTTTTCATGGGTATATTTGTATTTGCATATTTGTTGTTACCGACAAATAGGTCTAGAATAAGCACCGACAGGCTTATCTATTCCAGATTAGCACGACATTCTTTGGAGATGATTTATCAATGTTGTAAATGCATTAAGCCGACATGTTGAATTGGATATTGCATCGGTTATTGATTTACTTGTAATTGTTTTTATTGTAATATCTTTTAGAGCTGACCTACTAAAATTGGTCTTAGGTTATGGTATATATGTAAGATCTTATTTGTAAGATCTAGGTGCGATTGGGAAAAGGAATTGTAAGAAGGTATATGCGAGAATAAGCAGAGCTATACATGCAAACATCATTTAAAGGTGAAGCAAGGTTTTTGTGAAGGCATATCAGAACTACACCGGTACTAAATCTAGCATATGAAAATGATATTTTAAAGTAGTACATCATTATTGGATTTAAACATCCAATTATAGTCAATGTGACTTCTATTTGTGTTTGAGCAGTGAGCTCTAGGCGTTTGGCCTTTCTGCATGTGCAGACCCGATTTGTATACACATACTATCTGCAGTAGTATCATCTAATTGTGGGTAAGGTTTCCCACTGTGGTTTTTCCCCTTACAAGGTTTCCACGTATAAACATTGGTGTTACCTATTGTGTATGTTATTGTCTTTCTGTTTTCATGCATTAATATTTACTAGTACTGCAATTAACTGATAAACTATCTACAAGCATAAAGTTTGGTTTACTAGTATTAAGCATTAAGTTTAGTTTAGTTGTTTTGGTTTGAATTTATTTGACAACTAATTCACCCCCTCCCCCCCTCTCAATTGTCTCTAGAACCTAACACTCTGGACTTCATCCACCAATTTTATAGTAGCTATGACCCCCTCGCCAGTTTTACTCCTTTTGAGGAAAAGGTCAAGTTTTTGACTCTTTAGTTTGAAGATTTAATGCAAACTTTAAAGGAGAAGAGGGAGGCTATATTAAAGAATGACCCCGAAAAGGCTAAAGTTATCTTAGATAAGCTTGCATTTACAAAGGCAGTGCCCCCAGGTGGTTATGTGATGCACAAAAGACCTACTTATAATGTGCTAATACCAAAAAAAGGTGAATCTTCCTCCTCAAAGGGAAAAAGGCCATTAGTAGATGCTATGGAGATCCAAGACTCTCCTAAAAGGCAAAGGGTAGGAAAAGAGGTATAAACAAATGAGCCTCTATATTCTCCATCTCAATCCCCAATCCATGGAGGGGATGAACATGTAGTAGCAGAGTAACTGCTGCAATTAGGAAGCCTTGGGGAAATTTCTCTCACTTATGAGGAGTTGCAAGAAGGAATGCATGAAGAACCAGCAATTGCCCAAATGGACCTAACTGTAGAGGACTTTATAGGAAAATAATTGGACCTTGTCATTAAGCAGGCTAGTGAGGAATTTTTGGCAAATGATGGTTTCATCAAAACATGATCCTTCTTTCAGTTTATTTGGAGGAGAAATATAGGCTAGTTCAAGGCAAGATGTGAGAAAAGGAAAAATGAGAATCCTCACAAAGATGCATCTGCAGTTGAAGCAGACGTAAAACAAGAAATGTTGACAGAATTTGGGAATACTACCCCAGAACAAGGGAGGAAAATGATTGCAGAAGCAGGAGTTTTGATTCTCCCTAAATGGGATATAGCAGATGCATTAGTGCTTGAGGCAGTACAGAAGGAGACAAAGCCCTTGGAAGGAGTAACTTATAGAAATGATCATGCTTCTTTAGTTATGTGGTCACTAAGGAGGGAAGAGAGAAAAAAGAGGAAAGACGCCTTAGAGTCCATCTATCTTGGAGGCATGATTGTGAAGAAAGTAAAGGACACAGGGGTAGTGGAGGCTATTGGCACAATTTTGGAATCAACAAAATTCAACATGGTTGTAGCTGAGAAAGAGGCTAAGGAAAAGGTTGATCTCTAGGTCGAGTTGGAGGTAATCCTAAAAGCCTACAATGAAGCCCAAGTTGAAATAGCTCAGAGGGATAGTATGATTGTTAAATTGAATAATAAAATAGCAGGGCAACATCATCAAGGTGAATCTTCTACCTTGATGATTGCCTCTTCTCCAGCTAAACCTCCATCAGCTAGTCCAATCATTGAGTTTCCCTTGTCCCCTGTAAATCCTGCTTTCCAATATACTGAATCTATTCAAGATGAAATGGAAAAGTTGAAGTAAGCTCAAGCCATATTTGCACGTAAATATGAGGAGAAGGTTAGGGGAACAATTTTAAAGTCTGCTGACACAATAGGGGCTTCTGTTGTGTATATATATATGAAAAGAGTTTTAAGCATGTTGACTGATTTGAAGGAAGACAAGGCTACTCTGGAGCCAATTTTAAATAAATGGATGGCAAGAGAAACAAACTTGGAACTTATGTGCTCATCTGATGAAGAGGTAGAGGTTGATGCCACTATTAAATCCACATGTGAGCTAGTTAAAGGTATGTCTAGGTTAGGAGAAGGAAGAGCTAGTCTAGAGAGAAAGGCCAACCTGTACATAAAATAATATGCTAACCAAAAGTTTGAATTATTTTCTGGAGGTTTTGTTAGTTCAAGTCTGTTGAAAGATGAAGAAGTATGGCTTGGTGAGTTGGGACATAAATTGTCTCAATGGATAAATGATGTTATCAATTCTAATGATACATCTTTATTCATTAGAACAATTGAGGAAATTGAAAAGATAAAGTCACACTATAATTTTCTCGAAACTGAAGTTCAGCAATTGAGGAACACTTGGAAAAGATTAAACAATCTAAAGAAGAAAATTGTTAGTTATTCTTGGCCCAATGATGATGTATTTCAAGCATGGAAAGACAAATATATGGTGCAAGAAGTGGAGGATCATGAATAATCAATTGATGTTGCAGTGTTGAAACAACCTTCAAGAAGTTAGGAATGAAAGTGATTTGTAACATCTTTCAAGAGAGAATTATGGGTACAACAAACTATTCCTAGGAAAGTCCGAAGCTTGTATGTATACCTAACATTATAAATGGATACTAGGACTATTGAAAAGATCATCACAATCATTTGTAAAGAAACTCTGTCGAAATATATTTAAGGTTTTCTGGTTCTTTCAAAAATCACCTTGAGTTATGTATGATTTTCAAAAATGAATATTAATATACAGATCAAAACATTTTGAGCCTAGATCTCTGTTTTCTTCTTATGTGCATTCATTGATTTACTGGTTTCTTTTCTCTCAAGGAGGGGAATTAAATATATATGAAACCTTTCTATTAGTAAATCAATAGTTTTCTGCTTGAATTTGATGACTAGGTCTAGCATAAAGAAAAGACTTATATATGTCAGGCATATATTAGGTTGATAAAGCTGAAATAATGAGATGTATGTGAATGTTCAAATTTGGAATTCTTGTTTAGTTTGAGTGACTTTGTAGCCCAAAATAGGCACTGATATCATTTGTGGAGTTTTTCTATCTTCCTTGGGGTCAAGACTAAAAATGAACACACATTTTTCTCTTTAGCTTCAGTATTGTTGAGGGGATGAGGTTCGTAGGTTTCTAACACTGGTTTACTGTGGATCTTATATTATAATTGTGAAAGTGTTCACAAGAGGTATACCCACATAAGCCTAGGATAGGCTTAAAGTGTAGAAGGTTTTGTATAAACCTTGTTATATGTTATTCTGGATTTTGATTTTCTTATTGTTCTCTCCACATGCAACATAGGCTTTAAATTTTCTTACAGAGGGGATAGGGAAATTAGAATTTGAGAATAACAAAAGTGGCGACTCTACTGGGGAGAGTCATAGTGTGAATCTATGCTACAGATTAGTGCTTATATTAACTGAAAATTTGTTCAAAATTGTGTGTATTTGGTCCTTGTAGCAGGTCATTTTATCCCTGATCTTTGTTATTTTTCTCTGAAGATTTCGTGTTCTATTGTTTCCTGTGAGTGATTTGCCAAGCTTAATTCCTTATTTTCCCATAGTTCTAGGTGATGAATCTAACATAAAATAACCAGTGCTCTTGAATAAGCATAATTCATTTTAAGGAAACAAGTATAATGTAGAGAGGAAAAAAACCTAGATCATACATGAGGAGAAATCCTCAAGAGAAATTGCAAGGAGGATTTCCTAAGGAGGCCCGAAAAGGCCAGAAAAGATTAGTTGCACATGAACCATCTAATGTTGCCTGGATACAAAAGAGCAGTCATACGAGTAAGTCATCTGAAAGACCCGTATATGCAAATTCAAATTCTTCTTCCCATGAATCTGAACAAGACATTTTGGGTTTTCATTCTGGTTTGTTTGGTAATAATGAAAATGTCCAAGTTTTGAATCAGAGGATTTTTCATGCTAGTTTATTTGGGAAGGATAGAAATAGTTCTAATGTTAAGATGGATTCTGTACCAAGAATTGTAGAAGGGAATATTAGTTTGATCGATATTGATAAAATCAATATATCAGATTCAGAAGAGATTTTTCCTGATGAAGATGAAGTATCTCAAGAAATTGAGGCTCTTAATAGAAAAGTTCATCAATTGATCTCTCTAAGGACACAAAAGGAAATAAATAAAGAAAAGGAGGTTAAGGCTAAATTGATTAAGAGAGATAGGCTTTTAAGGCAGATTGTTGATCTTGAATTGTTCACCCAAGAGAAAACCTAGAGTGGGGAGGGAGGTCCAGTTATCAGAGAAAATTTGACTGTAAAGACCAACCTTGCACACAATTTTGTTATGCAACCTAGTAGGGAGGTTCTTAGTGTTCCACAACCTACTCGAACTAATATTGACAAAGGAAAACAAAAGTGCATGGAAATTGGGTCTAGGTCTAAGACTACAAAGGAAATCTCTCATCAGTTGTCTGCACATGCGATAGAGATAGAAAGGATGAGGAAAGAAAAGGAAGATCTGCAAAGGGAATTGGAGAGATCTGAATTAGAAGCAGCCAATGAAGAAGTTAAAAGAAAAATTAATTATTTAAAGACCCCTCCCATAATATTTCCTTCAACAGACCCAAATAAGCCTTTACCTCAGCATGCCTCACACCCTCTAATCAAAATTCAGTCAACCCTACCTATGAGTATTGTTCCAATTAGTCAAATCCCTATTACCAATCAAAGTAATCAAGTCCCTATAACTCATGGTCTTAATATGAGAATTAACATGGGTAATAATCCTTCTGGTAACCAGTTCCAGAGAAGACCCATTAATTTGGAGTTGTACAGACAACTTTTCTTTGAAGAAATCCCAGGGTACCCCAACCATGTTCCTACTAAATTGAGGGATAGGCTTCAAAAAATTTCCACTAACAATGCCATAAGTGCAGAGGAGCATTTAAAATATTTTGGTGATATGATAAATGATTATGAGATTGCCAATGAAAATGTTATCATGAAATTGTTTGTATAGTCTCTGGTGGATGATGCAAGGGATTGGTATAGAGGCTTACCTATAAATAGCATTAGTTCTTGGGAAGAGTTTAAAAACTACTTCCAAGAGCAATATGGTGATAAAACCAATGTGACTTTTATGCTAAATGAATTCAACAACATCAATAAGTCTGATAATGAAGTTGTTACAAACTTGAATGCAAGGTTTCAGAAGGCAATGCATAGACTCTTCCAAATAATGAGGTTAGATGAGAATGCATGTTTAATTACTTATTATAATGCTTTTGATCCCAAAATGGTTTATATCCTCAGGGATAAAAACCCACATAGCTTAAGAGATGCTTTTAAAATTGCTATAAATGTAGAAAGTAATAGCAAGGCATCTGGGGAGGTTGGAAGAAGGAATGATGGCAGACTATGGCAAGATCCAAAGCCTCAACAAAATAAAGCTCCTAAGGAAGAGGATAAGATTGAAAATCTTGTGATTGCCATGAAATATCTTACTGCCAAAGTGAGTAAAAATGACAAACCTAATTACTATTGGCAAGATAGGCCTCCTAGACTACATGATATGCCATACAACACCACTTGGAAGGATGGTAAACCTATCCAAGATAAGCCTAAGAACACACATAACCAAGATACACCCGATCCGTTAAAAGGAGGGAATGTGCACAATATGGAAATTACTCCCTAGTGTATAGCTTGTGAAAGACCATATTCTCCTTATTAGTGTGTTGTGGACCAAGCATTAAATGAATCTATGAAAGGTGATGGTGAGTTGAGATATCAGAATGAGGATAGGCCTGTTGTTAATATGTTTGAAACCATTGTTGAAAGTGATGATGAGTCCTCAAAAAGTGAAGCTAGTGGGTATGATGGACTAAGTGACAATGAGGGTTATCAAGGTCAGCTAACAATTGACTGGCATCCCATCTTGAATGTAGTGACAATCGAGGATGAATAAGTTCATCTCAGGAGGCCCAGTGAAGAAGAGGTTAAAAATCTCACTAAAGTTTCTATAGCCAAAGCCAAACATAACTATCATTTGAGAAGAAACAATAGGGATGGAGATTATGGGGAGCCTGCTTCTATGTTCATGACATAAGTGTCTTAGAAAAAGATGGCAGGCAATAGTGCTTCACCCAAAGATGATCTTGCAAAAGGTGACCAATCCAAAGATGGGGCCAAGAGTGCAGATAACAATACTACTGGAAATTTACAAGGGACTGCTACAGCTAAAAGGGAAAGCCAACCAAAAATAGAAAAGGCTAAAATTAATACTGAGTCAATTATCAGTTCCACTTTTGATATGTCTTAGGATTTGACTCAAATGAAGGTAACAAACCCATTAGTAGAACTGTTGAAAATAAAGGAACACAGAGAAGTTGCACTCTCTTTACTATCTAATATATCAGATAATAGTGCAACTTTACCTGTAGGTACTAAGAAGGATAGAAATGATTAGGAGCCACAAACTCCAGAAATATATGTTGGAATAATAACTACTCAAGAACCCTCTTAGGTTGATCCATTTTATGTGACTTTATTAGTCAATAACAGGCTAATCAAAAATTGTATGATAGACTTTGGTGTTGCTGCAAATGTGATGCCATATGGTGTCATAAAAGAATTGGGATTATTAGTAAGTACTGTGTATGGGAAATTTTATGCTATGGACAATAGAGAAGTACCTATGGTACGTACAATGAAGGATGTGGAGGTAAAGATAGAAGCATTTCCTGAAGCAACTTACAAGATGGATGTCATAGCAACTGATACAAAACCCCGTTATGGCATGCTATTATCTAGACAATGGACTGCAACAGTGGGAGGAAACGTGCAATTAGATCTTCCATATGCAATGATCCCAGTGAATCGAAGCCAGATTAATTTATATAGAGAACCACTTGCTCCTAAGGTAATTGAGAATATAGACCCTGATCTGTTGAATTGTATGATTGACGTGGACCTTGACAATTTTAGAGTATAGCCAATTCAACCTCAATTGAATAATATTAATCCCATTGTTAACGAATTGGAATCCCAACAAGAAGGTTTGTGGCATATGTATTTTGATGGAGCTTGCTCGAAAGAAGGGTCTAGAGTAGGAGTACTTTTTGTGTCTCCATTAAGTATAACTTTCAGGTATTCTTTTCTATTGGCTTTCAAATGTACAAATAACACAACTAAATATGGAGCCTTGTTATTGGGATTGGAAATTACTAAGAAACATGACATATAGCTATTAAAAATATTTGGGGATTCAGAGTTGGTGGTCTCTTAGATAAGGTATAAATATGCATCCAAAAATGATCGTTTGAAAAGATATAAACATGCTGTTTGGGATGTGATTGAGCATTTTTGTGCATTTTCTATTAAATGGATAGAAAGATAAAAGAACATCATGGCTGATTTTTTAGCTAATGTTGCATTAAAGAATGATGATGTAACATTAACTGGTGTGTCTATAGTTCAGTTATAAGCTAGGCCTATTATTCCTGATAATGTATATAACTGGAAAGTGTTTGCAAATGATGAAGATATTCTTAGATTCATATAGTGCATTGATGATTATGATGGACATAAAATTGATTGCAATGCATTAGTAGAAGTAGTGGATGATAGAGAAACAATGTTTGGAAATGATGTGGTCCAGTTGGAAACCAATGAAATCCCCAAAGGATTAGTAGAATTGGAAGGTATGTTTAGTCACAATGATAGTCATTTTCATCAACAGTCAACCACCAAGTTAGAAGAACTGGAGGAAGTGAACTTAGGGACATAATCATCCCCTAAGTTAGTATATATAGGAAAGAACTTGTCTCCTCACATTAAATCCAACCTCATTAAATTATTAAGGAAATACAAGCATGTTTTTGCTTGGTCTTATGAGGACTTAGAGGCATATAGATAGGACCTATTTCAACATGAAATTCCTCTGCATTCAGATGCTAAGCCTTTTAGATAGAAGCAAAGACCTATCAACCCCCTTTTAGAGACTAAGATGCAACAAGAATTAATCAAAATTGAGAGAGGGGGGATTATTAAGCCTATAAGACATTCCTCATGGGTGTCCAATTTAGTCCCTATTAGAAAAAAGAATGGGGACATAAGGCTTTGTGATGATTTTAGAAACTTAAATGTTGCTTCTTTGAAAGACAATTATTCTCTCCCCAATATGGAGGCAATGTTGCAGAGAGTAATTGGTTGTGATCTATTGTCCATGATGGATAGATTCTTAGGATATAATAAGGTTCTGGTAAAAGAACCTGAACAGTTTAAGACTTCTTTTACCACCCCTTGGGGGATGCATGTATATGTCAGGATGTCGTTTGGTTTAAAAAATGTTGGAGCTACTTTTTAAAGAGAAATTGATGTATCTTTAAAGGAAAATATCAAAATCATCATGGTTGTGTACCAAGATGATTTAACATGTTCTTCTAAAAGGGCAGATGACCACTACGGTCATTTGGAAAAAGTTTTAAGCAAAGCTCTGGAGTTTGGTGTTCCCCTAAACCCAGAAAAGTGGCATTTTGCAATCACTGAAGGGAAGTTGCTTGGGTATATCATCTCCAAGGAATGGCTTAGAATAGACCCTGAAAGGATCAAAGCCGTAAACAATGTACTTGAGCCAAAGAATGTCAAAGGCATTCAGTCTTTCTTGGGAAAGGTAAATTTTGTTAGACGATTCATTGCTAACTTTGTTGAAATAGTCAAACCTATTGTTAAGTTGCTTAAGAAAGATGCAAGGGCTTTTGATAAAATTAAAAAGGCTATTCAAGAGGCACTGATATCATTTGTGGAATTTTTCTATCTTCCTTGGGGTTAAGACTGAAAATGAACACATGTTTTTCTCTTTAGTTTCAGTATTGTTGAGGTAATGAGGTTCATGGGTTTCTAACACTAGTTTACTATGGATCTTATATTATAATTGTGAAAGTATTCACAAGAGGTATACCCACCTAAGCCTAGGATAGGCTTAAAGTGTAGAAGGTTTTGTGTAAATCTTGTTATATGTTATTATGGATTTTGATTTTCTTATCTTTCTCTCCACATGCAACATAGGCTTTAAATTTTCTTACAGAGGGGATAGGGAAATTAGAATTTGAGAACAACACTAACACTCAAGAACAGTTAATAACAACTACTTGAAGAAGAAAGATATCTTCTGGAGAATCAAATCATGAACCATCTAAAATGAAGATACAAATGAATGTCAAAAACACTCTCCCAAATCTGCAACACAAGATATGATCATACCAGAGCATAATGTATCAAACAACAAAACATTGTAACATTGAACACTAAAAACCAATCTCCATATCAGAATCCACAACTCAAATAGATCACCACATAGCATCATGAAATCAATAAAGAATGAAGTAATACTAGTTGATTTAGCATCCCAAATAGACAAACCAACAAATCAACTCACTCAAATCACCAGATCTGCAAACAACACTCTACAACATCAAAACATAGGAATATGTTGACATTAATGACAACAACATATCCTAGTAGCAACAATATTCAAAAATATCCCCCTTTGGCATTGATGGAAACATATGAATGTGAAAAATGATCAATGCAAAGGAATAAATAAACACCAACAAACTCTAACAAACTCCCCCTTAGATCATGCATACCAAGATCCAAAGATAAGGCAACTTTTCACATGTTTCTCTCCCCCTTTGACAACAATGCCAAAGACATAGATCAAGCTTCTCTCCCCAAAATAGATAAGATCTCCCTCTAAGAAGGCAAAACCCTCCCCTTAGGATAAACTCACAAATTTGAATAACACACTGACTACCTCGACTGAGTAGTAGCACCAACTCATCAACCCAGATAAAAAGAAACTCTGAAGTCCATCAGATTGATGCATATCCATGCACCTAGTTCTCATCAAGAGGGGAAAGGACCCCTAACTTATCTCTCAAATAGACAAATGTATCTGCAGGAAAAGACAGTGAAAATATCTACAATCTGATCCTTTGTAGATACATACTCTTATTTTACTTCCTCATTAATGACTTTTTCCCTCAGAAGTGATACTTAATTGATATATGCTTTGTTTTAGAATGCAGTACCAGATTCTTGGAAATATTAATAGTAGTTGAATTATCACAATATATAATAGTAGGCTCATCATACACAACTTTAATGTCTTTCAACATTTATTTCATCCAAACTACCTGAGTACAGTTGCTAGTAGCAACAATGTATTCAACTTCAACAATAGATAGAGATATAACATCTTGTTTCTTACTTGCCAATGAAACCAACTTCTTCCTCAAAAAGAAAGCTCCACCCATAGTGCTCTTCCGTTCATCTACATCACCTACCCAATCAACATCTATATAAACACATAACATGAAATCATCATTCTTCAGATACCACAACCCATAATTAGTAGTTTCCTTCAAATATCTTAAAATCCTCTTCACAACAATGACATGACTCTCTTTAGGATTATCTTGAAATCTAGCACAAAGACAAACAACATGCATAATATCTGGTCTAGTCTGAGTCAGGTACAATAGTCCACCAACCATAGATCTATACAAGGTCTGATTAACTTTCTAAGATTCATCTTGCTCAAACAAATTGCATCTAATCACCATAAGAGTTCCAATAGGTTTAGAATCAGCTAACTCAAATTTCTTCAATAATTTTTTCACATATTTAGATTGAGAAATGAAAATACCTTTATTGGTCTGAGTAATCTGCAATCCTAAGAAGAATTTTATTTAACCTATCATAGACATCTCAAATTCCTTTTGCATATCATCATAACACTTCATACTCAAATCACCATCTCCTCCAAAAATAATGTCATCCACAAATACTTCAACAATCAAAATGTTTTCATTCTCAACCTTAAAGTATAAGTTATTGTCAACAATATCTTTACAAAATCCCAACTTCATCAAATACTTATCTAAACTAGCATATGAGGCTCTAAGGGCTTGCTTCAATCCATACAAAGCTTTCTTCAATCTGCATACCATGTCTCCTTCATCTGATAATAAAAATCCTTCTAGTTTCTCATTATAGACTTCCTCCTCAAGATCACCATTCAATAATGTTGACTTGGCATCCATCTAATAAACCTTGAAATTCTTGTAAGAAGAATATGCAAGTGGAAATCTAGTAGCTTCAATTATATCTATAGGAGCAAACATTTCCTCATAATCAATACCTTCCATCTGCGAGCATACTTTACATACCAATCTTGCTTTATTTCTCACCACATCATTCGATTCATTCAGTTTATTCTAGAACACCCACATAGTACCAATCAGATTCTTGTCTTTAAGTCTCGAAACAAGATCTCATGTGTTAATCTTCTCAATATGATTCAACTCTTCTTCCATAGCTTTTATCCAATTCTCATCCTTACATGCTTCAACAACATTTTTAGGTTCAATCTTGAAAATTAGGCATATCTCTTTAGCAACAATCCTTCTCCTAGTCATCACACCTTTATTTTTGTCATCAATAATCTAATTCTCTGAATGATTTAATTTCACATACCTTAGACTCTTCTAATTGTTCCGATTCTCAAGCTCTTGAACTTCTTCATTAGCAACAACAATATATGGATTAACTATCTCTACTAGATCATTCTACTTTAATATCTTAGTCTGTGCAGGCTTACAAATAATATCTTGATCATCAATCTCATATTTGCATTCTCTGATTTTAATCCCATGACATTCATCAACCTTCACATTTTCAGATTCTACTATATTCTTCATCCTCTTATTTTAACACTGGTAGGCCTTACTCTTAGTAGAATATCCCAAGAAGATTCCTTCATCACATCTTGCATCAAACTTCTCTATATCCTCATCTCTTATGATATAACATTTGCTTCCAAAAACTCTGAAATATCTAACTATAGGAACATGACCAAACAATAATTCATAAGGAGTCTTAGAAGATTCACCTTTTATATGTATCCAATTGAATGTGTAAACAATAAAGCTAACAGATTCTTTCCAAAAGGTTTGTGCAACATTTCCTTCAATCAACATTGTCCTAGAAACATCCAAAATAGTTTTGTTCTTCCTTTCAACAACTCCATTTTGTTGACGGGTTCTAGTAGCAGATAACTATCTTCTAATTTTGTTCCCCTCACAAAATGAATCAAACTCACTAGATGTGAAATCTCCTCTCTGTCAGATCTCAAACACTTGCTCTTCAATCCTATCACAATCTCCACCTTAGCTTTTAATATCTTGAATTTCTCCAACACTTTTGATTTCTCCCTTAGAAAGGTCACCCACATCATTCTAGAGTAATCATCAATTACCAACATCAAATACCCATCACTCTGCATGATTCTCACTGTTGTAGGAACACACAAGTAAGGATGCACAAGATCTAATAGTCCATTAGATGTATACAACTTACTCTTAAATTAAGTTCTTGTCTTCTTTCCCAACTGACATTCTTTACATATTGGAATAGAAGGCTTTACAATCTTAGGCAAATCTCTAACAGCTTGAGTAGAACTTATCCTTATCATGCAATCAAAATTAACATGACACGTTCTCCTATGCCACAACCAACTTTCATCAATCTGACTAATAAAACAACTTTTCTCACCAGCATTCATGTGAAAGATATTACCTTTTGTCTTATTACCTATTACAATCGGTGTACTAGAGGCATTCAGAATCTTGCATTTACCATTCTTAAATTTTAAATCATATTGCTTGTCGACCATTTATCCAGCACTCAAAAGATTATGCTTTAAACCTTCAACATATAAGACATCATGAGTATTATTCTTACCATCAAAAGATATAGAACCTCTACCATGAATCACACAAGATTTATCATCTCCAAATCTTACTATACCACCATAATATCTCTTTGTATTCACAAATTTACTTTTATCACTTGTCATATGATGTGAACAACTGCTATCAATTACCCACTCATCTTTCTCTTGAATCTTTGCAGCCAAATCTTTCTCCTCAATAATGCAACTTGTAGGATTCACTGGTATTGAATCATCTTCCTTAATAGCAATAAATACAAATTCATCTCCTAAATTGCCATTCTCATATTCCTCATTTGTCACACCTTCATCAGCAGCATAATAACATCTTTTTTTATTTTTGTACTTTTAGTTAGGCTTATAGGGCTTATCACACTTATCATGCTTCTCATTTCTATCTTTCTTATCAAATCTATCATGTCTTCCATGCTTATCATACCTAGATATTATTTTAGGATACCTAGAAGAAAAATGTCCTATATTATTACAAGAGAAACATTTCTAAGGTAACTTTCCATCATACTTACTAGCTCCCTTAGGTAAACTCTAAGCAATAAGTGCTTCAAGCTCATCTAGCTCTTTCTCCTGCTCTTCCATTCTTTCATATTTGGAAACCCTAGATGAACTCTCTCTCGGATCATACTTCAACTTCCTAGATATAAAGGCTTTAAATATAGTCTCAGATTTACCACGTGATTCTCCAAATTCACTCAACTCAAATGTAGCTAACTTACCAACCAAAAAATATCTTCTCATAGTAGTCACCCTCTGGATCTCAACACTTTATGAACAATCTCATCTTCCTCAAGAGTTCCACCTGCACATCTGATGTTCATAGAAAGTTCATTCACCATAGCCATAAAGGGTGTTATATTCTCATCTTCAATGTCACATATTTTCCTTTCAAACTCTGCAACCTAGCAACTTTAACTTGTGCATCTCCTTCATACAAGATCTCTAGCTTTTTCCAAATCTCATCTACAGTATAAAGTCCCATCACATTAGTCTTCTCTAAATTAGTTAAGGTTATCTGCAATGCTTCCTTGGCTCTTATGTTATGTTCAGCTTCCTTGATTTCATCAGCTATAATCGATTCATTCAGAGGAACATTGTAGACATTCATTGTAGTCTTCCAATAATCTTCTCCAAGACACTTGAAATCAACTTCCATCCAGTCCTTCCATACAGTATAATTATTTCCATCAAATCTAGGACTCTCCTTCTTCAACACATAGGTTTCCATCCTAAATCTCCTCAAGTTATTAAGCTTCTTCTAGAGGATCTAGATCTGATGTCACTTGTTGGTAGAAAAAGGGAAGGAAAACTAAGAGGGGAATGAATCAGTTTTCACCAAATTAAATAATTTAAGCACAAACTTAGATTAGATCAACTGCAACAAAATAAAATTAATAGTAATAACAACAACACACATAACACCAATATTTTAATGAGGAAACCCGGTCAAGGGAAAAACCATGGTAGGAACCTACCCACAATGAGATGATACTCTATAGTAGTATGTGTAAATATTATAATGGGGAATGCACATGCATTTAGCCACACTTCCTAGAGCTCACAACTCAGAATACAATTGTTGGAAAATGCACACTCCAATGAGAAATTATAGGTGATTGAAGGTTTTATCATTGATGGCAACCTTACAATCATATGTTACTAGTAGGCACCGACATTGATAGACTCTACACCGACATACAGTTCACCAACACCAAAAAGATTGATTACCGACACCATGGCTGACAGGAATTTTGTTTAATTGTATTTTGTATTTAATTGTAAAATCTTTTTGTAAGCCGACATGGCGGATTGTAATAAGACTCATATAATTATGATATTTTGTAGTTCATTTAGTATGAGTAGATATGGTTAGATTATTGCAGACCTAATGTCCGAATTGTAAGGCAGATTTGGGATAAGGGTTTATGATTATTATTGAGCTTAAACTAGTACTGAATCTAACATAGAAGATGTTGATCTAAAGTAGTACATGACATTGGATTTATATAATCCATTTTTGTAAGTTAGTGAGACTTCTTTTGTAACTGAGTAGTGAGCTCTAGGCACTTGGCCTTCCTGCATGTGCAGGCCCCTATTGTAATAGTAATATTCTCTTATTAGCCAATAAGAAAATATTGTGGGTTACAAATCCCACTGAGATTTTTCCCACATCATGTTTCCTCATTAAAAATATTGTGTTATGGTGTGCTTTTCATGTTGTGCTTATTGTTCTTATTTACTGCATTAATTTTGGTTTACCGATATACAGTTTTGGAATGTTTTTCATATAATAAGTTTAGAAAATTCATTAACCGATCAGATACTGATTCACCCCCCCTCTCAGTATCTTTGGGAATCCTAACAATTGGTATCAGAGCCTGGTCCTCTCTTTTCAAAATCCTAATAGCTTGAGGAAGATTTTGACACTGGTAGAGATGGAAAACTTGAGAAAGCAATTAGAAACAGCTCTTTCAGACTATGATGCATAAAAAGTAAAGAATATAAAACTTGAAGATTATCTAAAGGCTGCATAGGATATCATTCAAGGACTTCAAGAGAATCTCACTATTGCAAGAAACTAAAGAAGAGAACTTTGTGAAAAGACACAGAATGATGATGATGAAAAGGAAACTCTTAATGATCTGGTGAACAAACTAAGACAAGAAAACAATACAATGAAGAATGAGATGTAGGATATGACTATGAGATTTTGTAATGAGATTGAAAATCGAAAGAAGAATGAAGATGAATTGACTAGAAGAATCAATGATGCTGCAAATGAAAATCTAAGACTCAGTCATGAGAATGATATCTTAAAAATAGATCTAATTCACTTAGAACATGACAAAACTGAACTATAGAAAGATTTCTTGGAAAATAAATTGGCTAATACAAATTAACGCAAGGAGAAATTTAGGAAAAGTTCAGAAGAACTTGATGACATGCTAAAAAATCAAAAACCTAATGGTGATACAAATGGCCTTGGCTTTAAAATTGGTGAAAGCTCCAGTACTGCAAACAATCATGATCATAGCAAATTGGTAAGACAACCTAATGCTTACAAATTTAATGGGAAATTCTTTAATTGTAACAAGTATGGTCATAGAAAAAATCAGTCTAGATCTAGAAATTATCAGAACACTAATACACCAACCGGTCAATGTTCTAAATGCAACAAAGTTGGTCATAATTTAGGAAATTGCAGAATGAATGTAAGATGTTATGTTTGTGGAAGAATTGGACACTTATCTAACCAATGCAGAATACATACCGGCATAGGATATGGGAAAGCTATTCTAGAAAAACAATGTGACTTGTTATGCTTGCAACAAGATTGAACATATTGCAAAATTTTGTACAAGTAAGACATCATCGACAAATAACAAAGGACCCATCTTGAAAGGTAAAGAAAAAGTTGAAGAAGTAAAGCAAAATTTTTTTTAAAGCAATGGATCAGAAAGATGGATCATAATGTTGATGGGAATACTCCTCCACCAGTAGAACAAAGTATCACTTTATCGGCAAGAGATTCTTCATCTAACTAAGAAATAATCCTTTGGGGGTATGGCAACAAATTGAAAACATGCTAATTTACCCTCGGTTGATGGTGAGAAGTTGAATTACTTCCTTATCGGTAGATGAGTTAAGTTTTTGACTTAACCGGCAGGCATTAAATATGGTAGTCAAAATAAATAACATTATAAAGCAAGTGTTTTGGCTCTTTTTTAATTCACCGAGCATTCAAATCTCCAGAGAGAACGAGAATCCCGAGTGAAGGCATCCACAGCGAAAAGTGAAGTAATTCATCCAAGCAATTCATCCTAAAGGTAGATTAAGGTATTTATAACTATGGCTTCTTAATTTGCACCTGAATTCATTGCAAACCCTACTATGATTGAAGTTATTAAGCACCCTAGACCCGTGTTCAAACTTATTCCCAAAATTGTGAAGAAATATTATACCCTAGGAGCATTCTCGAAAATACCTAAGGGAGTAGTTTATGAAGAGGATCCTAGAATGTATATACATTGTCATACTAAGGAACTAGGAGATGATGAAATTAAGAACATGTATAGGAATGCAATTTTTGATGCAAATGGTAATATTAAACCAGGACACAAGATAGTGGAAACCCTAGGTTTTGTGGACATTCTTAGTATCCTTGATTTTCTTAAAGATGTGATAAGAATAGTCTTGAGAAGAGTTCATGGAGAGTTCTTTTTGTTGGATTCCATCCATAAGATCACTAAAGAGGCAGTTAGGGTAGTAACAAGCTTACCTTCCACACATAGCAGCCCTGACAGAACTAAGAAAGTTTCAAATGACACTATGATGACCTTAACCAGCGCAACATTTGATGAAAGATCCCTAAGAGTCAATGATGTGGAGGACATCAATGTTAGATTTGTCAATATGATTCCTGGTTATAAGGCTACACATGCAAATAGACTAAACTGTGTCTCTATCTTATGTATTAAAAGTGCATATGACATGGTGAATGATAATGCAAGAATTGATGTATGTGAATGGCTTAAAGATGAATTGATAGACAATTTGAAGAAAATCAAATGTGATAAGAAGGGAAATTTTAGATTTAGTAACTTTCTTGTGTGCTTAATCCTATACATTACCAAGGAAGTACCCGGTATTGGTAGGAAAGACTTTGGTTTTGATATACCGGTAGGAAAGCAATTGTTAGACATACTAAACAACATGGTAAATGATAGAGAGAAAAACATAAATGAATATATTCAAACTTTGAAAGGAAGAATGAAGACAAGAATAAGGCTATCTCAAGAAATTATTGATAAGTATCAAAAGGAGATATGCTTTGTGATCAAGAAAGATGAAATCTGGATGGAGGCAGTTGTCCCTAGAACTATTTGGGTTACCGAGATGGGATATGAGACAAATGACAACATAATTGAAATTTATGCAAAATCCCTCTTAGAAGCCCCTAAGGAACTGACAAAAAAAGTATTTGGCAATGCAGAAACAATTGAAAGTGGCATTCAATCTTAGAAAAGAGTTAAGAAAACTAAACAAATAGTAAGGAAGGGAATGAGACAGGCAAAAACAATAAAAGAAGATGTATTAAAGAAACCTGGTATTAAGGAAAGTGAACTGGAAGGACTTCAACCAAAAGCACATATTTCACCGGTTGCTACTTCTTCTGATAGTGAGATACTAGCTGAGTTCAAAAGGGTAGAAAGAAAAAGAAAACCCTCACTAGTATCCTCACCTACACCCAAAAGGACAAGACAAAAACAACAAGCAGTTAGGTCTTCGACTAAGAAATTAACACCAAAGAAAAGAAAAGAAAGACAAGTTATTCCACCATTTGATAAACTTCTGAATGAAATAACTGAGGATGGGAAATTGAAAAATATTGGTAAGTTATATAACACACTATCACATGATGAAAAGGAGAGCATAGAAAATAGTGTAATCTTACACTTAGACATTTATAAGAAATTTCTAATGGAAATTGTGGATGAGATACCCAATTATTTATAAAGAAGGTTAGAAGCTAGAAGGGTAGCTATTGTTGAATTAGATAAGAAAATCAAAATAGAAAAACTACTTATAGTTCACCCAGTGAACTCCACACAAGAAATTGATGAGCTGATCAGTGAAGCAAACCGGACAGTGTTTTCAACTGGTCATCGACATGTAGCATTAATGGTAGGAAGAGTAAATGAGATATCAGAGGAAATAGTAGATAAGTGGGACATATTTTTTGTAGAGAAAGAAAAACAGGAAGAACTTAAGAAACCAAAGACTATCAAAGTCTACTAAAAGGATAAAGGGAAAGGTAAGGTAGGTGGACCTCTAAGCCTAAAGATAACTAATAACTTGCCCCCACCTCTCTCTGATACTCCACCGGTACAAACTGATGACACAAAAATGCCAACAGAGAGTATGGAAACACCACATGAGGATACAAATCCTGATTCTGAGGTGTTATACATAATGAACATTGACACATAGGAAGTCAATATTGTGGTGGACAAGGAAACAACTGACAAGAAGGATGTGGCAACTAAGCCACCGACATAAAATTTTGAAGTTGGAAACATTGGAATTGGGGAACAACAAAAAACTAAAAAATCAAATGAACCCCTAGTTATTGGAAAGGTAGATACCACAGGTGTGCATAATGATGCATCTACTGAACCACCGACAACCACTGAAACTGGAATACCTACTGAGTCACGGACACTAGACAACATAGAGGTAAATAAAGAAAAATTGGCAGTGGACACTATAGTGAAATCTTTAGAAGCACAAACAGAGAAACCATTAGAGCAACAGACTCCTTCTCAGGTACCTACTCAGACTGTACCACCGACTACATCTGAAAAGCCCAATCCTTTGGTAGTAGAAATGCAAACTCAAACAGATCCTCTAGAGAAAGAGGAAAGCAAAGCTATCACAACCATCGACAGATTACAAATTGTGAGAATAGTTGGACAGTTATCTGGCACATCAATGACTGAATTCGGGCCAACAAGTGTAACAGAGGTACTCTTAGATTCAATAAAGAAAATAACAGAGAGTAATGCACAAGCTTATAAGGCTATAGATGACACTTTACCAATTTTGAAAATGATAGCTCCAAAGTGTAACATAGATAATAAAGATTCTTTGAGCCAATTAGACACATTGTCTATGTATATTACCAGAAACCTAATAACACTGGACCAGATAAATGAAGATACATGCAAAGAAAAAATGAATAGGGAAAAAGAAAAATTCTTTGAGGAAACTGTAAAGAAGAATAAGGAGCAAATGGAAACCTTATTACTGGCATTAGGAGAAACAATTTTGGATTTCAAGAAACTATATAGAGATACCTGCAAAACTGATATTTTGATAGAGGACATAGATTCAGATATCAGTAAAGCACAAAAATAACTCAACAATATTGCTGACAACTTAATAGGAACATCGGATTCATTTTTGGATGTTGAAAAGAATATTGCAGTTCTTGAGGAGAAAATTGAAAAGTTAGAAAAAGATAAAGAAAAGATAAAGTTTAAGGCAAAGGATTTAAAATGCAAACTAGGCCTTAAACTAGATTACCTCATTTCTTTGAGAAAAGAAATTTTTGAGGCTCTGGTTCCAAGACTTAAGACACCAAAAGAGAAAATGCACATACTCACTAGTACAATTCAGAGAACAAAAGAAACAATAAAGGATAGTGAAAGGTTCAGTGACAGTCAAAATTTTGCATTGGTGGACATCTATCAGATTGTAACCCACTGGTTACAAGGATCTAGGAAGGAACCACACTCTATTGAAAGTGAATGACAACCTTTTTCATTGATGCCAAAGGGGGAGTAGTGGTAATGAGAAAAATGATCCGAAGGAAGACATCAACTCAGGGGGAGCACACATTTTGAGAACACAGTTTTGATAAGACATTTTGGCAGATTCTTTTTGGACAACATTTTTGGACACTTTTTAGATTTTTCTCATGAGTGTTGCCATCAATGCCAAAGGGGGAGATTGTTGGCAAATGCACACTCCAATGAGAAATTGTAGTTGATTGAAGGTTTTTTCATTGATGAAAACCTTACAATCATATGTTACCGGTAGGCACTAGCACTGACAGACTCTACACCAGCATATAATTCACCGACATCGAAAAGATTGATTACCGACACCATGGTTGACATGAATTTTGTTTAATTGTATTTTGTATTTAATTGAAAAATATTTTTGTAAGCTGACATGGTGGATTGTAATAAGACTCATATAAGTATGAGATCTTGTAGATCATTTAGTAGAAGTAGATATGGTTAGATTATTTTAGACCTAATGTGCAAATTGTAAGGCAGATTTTGGATAAGGGTTTATGATTATTGTCAAGCTTAAATCAGTATTGAATCTGGCATAGAAGATGGTGATCTAAAGTAGTACATTTCATTGGATTTGTATATTCCATTTTTGTATGTCAGTGAGACTTCTTTTGTAACTGAGCAGTGAGCTCTAGGCACTTGGCCTTCCTGCATGTGTAGGACCCTATTGTAATAGTAATATTCTCTTATTGGCCAATAAGTGAATATTGTGGGTCACAAATCCCACCGAGGTTTTTCCCACACCAAATTTCCTTGTTAAAAATATTGTGTTATGGTGTGCTTTTCATGTTGTGCTTGTTATTCTTATTTACTCCATTAATTTTGGTTTACCGGTACACAGATTTGGAATTCTTTTCATATAATAAGTTTAGAAAATTCATTAACCAGTCAGATACTGATTCACCCCCCCCACTCTCAGTATCTTTTGGATTCCTAACAACAATAACCCAAAAGGATACAACCCTTAGTGAGGGTTCACTACCTTACAATAATGTTCGGACTATAATCTAGAAAAGATGAACTGCAAAGATAACATCTGCTAATGCCTATTGATAGTTTTGATTAAGCTCATATGTCTTCCCTACAACACTATATCCTCAATACAACACACTGAAAGATGGATTTTCTTATTCACATATACACCACTCTCTAATAATGCAGACTCAACATCAACACCCAGCTTACATGAATATTACACCCATTTATACAAATCATCAACCTTGACTACAGGGTTGACCAAACCCTCAACACCTAATTACAAAATTACACCACATGATACATAAATGAACTACCAGACCAGTACAATATCATGAAAAACATAGCATGGACCTAAATCAACTCCTTGAGCATGCACCATCATCAAAAATCTTGCCAAGATCAACTGCAACATGTTGCACCACCAAAAATTTTGTATAACATGAAGAATATCACTAAACCCATAAGATCATCAAGAACATGCACAATTATCAATGTGAACCATGAAAAAAAATTGGAGATGATTAGGAAATACCAACAAGCATGTTAGAACCATCTACAATAGTTGCACCAACACCACTTAATCAAATATTCATCGATCACCATGCTAACACTTAAGAACACTTAGCAACATCAACTTGGACTAGAAATATAGCTTGCGAAGATCAAATAACAAACCATATGAAATGAAGATACACACAAATTTCCCAAACACTCTCCTAAATCCACAACACAAGATATGATCATACTAGAGCACAATGGATCAAACACCAGAACACTATAACACTAAACACTAAAAACCAATCTCCATACCATAATCCACAACTCAATAAGATCACCACATAGCATCATGGAATCAATAAAGAATGAAGTATCTCTAGTTGATTCAACATACCAAATAGACAGACCAACTAGATCAACTCACTCAAATCATCGGATCACCAAATATCTCTCTACAACATAAAAACACAAGAATATGTTGACATCATTGATAACAATGTATCGTAGAAGCAACAATATCCAAAACCATCATCTTTTTTAAGAATTTCACATTTTGTATAATTAGGTTTAACTTCCTCCCTAGCATTAGGCGAAGGCTGGACAAATGGATCATGTCAATATTTGGAGTCTTAAATGAGGAATTGGGTTGAGAAGAAAGTTCACAAGCCCTAGAATGACATCTTTGTCAATGTTCTCTTGCATAATGATTCTTTTAGTTTTAGTTGAAGTTGTGAAGGTTTAGGATAAATATTCATAGGCTTATTCTCTTCCATTAAAGAAGGATGCACAAGAGAAAGGATTTTAGGTTGAAGGATAGGAGATGTCAGGTGCTTCCCTTTATAAGATGTAGGAGGTGGAACAGTAGAATATAATGGAAGAATAGATGATGTAGGAAGGAGACTAGGTCCGTCATGAGGAGGAGGAATAGGTATATCATGAAGAAAAGGAATGATATTGGGATCTATAAGTTTACTTAAGGATAAGATTGAAAAAGAGCATCACTTCAAGGTTTAAGAGGTTGAATTTGTTTAGACCAAAAGTAATCAAGATTAGCATCTCCACACCTCACCATGGGTTGGTACATGCTATGATTAATTGTTATGATTTGGTCATTAAGAGGAAATTTTAAACATATAAATGGTAGAAGGAATCACTTTCATGGAAGAGAGCCAAGGATGTCCCAACATCACATGAAATTGATCCAATGTAGGAATGATAGAAAAATTGACATCTAAATATTTAGTAGCAACCTCAATGGGAAGAGTAATAGAGCCAATAGCAAGACAAGAGTAACCATCAAAGATCTTAATCACCAGATTAGATTTATTATATGTTACTTGATGTAATTTAAAGGTGTAAAGATATTATTTAGTTATCACATTCACCATACACATGGGATCAATGAGAATGCCTCATGAGAGCATGTCTTTGATCTTCATAATGATATATTGTGGGTGATCAAGTGCTTTAATAGTTTCACTAGGATAAAATGTTCTATATAGGTCCTTAGGAGGTGTAGGTTTGTGAAAATGATGCACCACATTATTAGACTCAAGGTCAAGACCATTAGGAGAAAAAGAAAGATGCTTAAGCTTAATCACATTAGCAGATTGAGAAGGAAAAGGATTGGTAAATATTTGCGGGTTTTTATTAGGAAGAGCTATGGATTTGTTTCCTTTGTTAGTCACACTAGCTACAGATATGGTATTGTTATAAATAAGGTCTTGATTACTCGGAGAATAACACTTTTCAGTGTCATCACCAGGTTGATGATGATATTGGCAAAAATATTTTGCATCATGAAAAGGTGGCAAAGGTTTGGATGTGTCAATCGATTTGATGGGAGGAAGTTTCAACATATTTTTTATTAACAATTGTGTCATAATTCTATGCAAAGATTCAGAAAGAGGAGTAAATTATTTTCTTAAATACTTGGATAAAGGAGGCACACCTATTGTTGTGGCTGCTACCTAGATATTGTCATTGTCATTGAACTTGATGAATCCCTTGTTCAATTTAAACTTCATAAAAGGTTTTTTAGAACTTTCATTATTATCAACTAGAGCCATTGAAGGAGATTGTTCAAATTGACTCACTTGAAGCTGATAGTTATGAAGTACTACGTACAATTGCATAAAGGAAGTAAACTCGGAAAAGAGAAGTTGATCCCTATTATCTTTTTGCAAATTATAAATAAAAATTCCTTGAACATCTTGATCAAGCATAGGATAAGAAATTTGAGAATATATATTCTTATATCTACTGATAAAATCAGCCACTTTTTCTTTAACACCTTCCTTACAATGCATCAAATAAGTCAAAGTAATTTTAGTAGGACCAATATTATTGTGAACTTGTTGAATAAAATAATTATCCATTAATTAAAATTATGTAATTGAATAAGGATGCAAGGAACAATACCATTGCAAAGCTTTCTCTCCAAATGTTCTAGTAAACAATTTCGCCAAAAGTCTTTGATCATAAGCAAAATCACTACACAAAGTTTGAAATGTTTTCACAAGACTCACGGGATCACCTTTTCCATTATAAAGCTCCAATTGAGGGACTTCCACATGTTTTTGGGGGACAACACAAACAATATCATTAATTAATGGGATTTCTACATCAAATATGAGCACATTAAACTTTAATTGGTTCATGGAAGCTATTTTGTATTGCAAGGATGACATAGTTTGAGCTAGACTATTAATGGTTATTTTAGTTGATGAGATAAAATTAGAAATGTTGGATTAGGATGGAGGAGTAACAATGTTAAATGAAGGATGAGGTTGAGAATAAGGAGGTGGAACACTATGATAGGTAGGTATGGGAGATGATTGGGTGACAAATAAAAGACTCATGAAAGGAGGGATGAAAGAGTTTTGATTAGCAACGTTGCCCCCTTGACTAACATGTGTAGGAATAACATTTTGTGTGGAAGTAGCCATGATGTTGGATGTAAAATTTGGCACACTAGTCGTGGAAGTAGTCATAGGAATGGAATGATTGACTTCACTAGGAGGTTGAGTGTAACCAAGGACTTTATCATAACTTTTTAAAGGCATGATATTGGTGTCAACAATATGTGCAAGACCATGC
Organism: Cryptomeria japonica; assembly: GCF_030272615.1. Taxonomy (NCBI): domain Eukaryota; kingdom Viridiplantae; phylum Streptophyta; class Pinopsida; order Cupressales; family Cupressaceae; genus Cryptomeria; species Cryptomeria japonica. The sequence continues at coordinate 446,209,511 of NC_081413.1, read as the reverse complement.
AACAAATCAACACCAACTTTATCACTTTAAACCATTATTTTTAATCCTTGAATCAATAGGATAGCATTGCTTTCTAGGTATTGTTGACCCATCCATTATTGAAGATTTCCAAATTCATTATCAAACTTCTCCAATTGGCCAATGAAAGTTATAGATTCGCCCTCATCATGAGAATTATGCAAAGAATGTGGATAAATAACATCAATTATTGGAATAGATGAACCAACCATATTCTCACAAGTTATCCAAATTAGGCTCCATATCCTAAGTAATTAAACCTTGGGAAGCCTTAATTATACAACTTTGTTTCATGTGAATATTATAGGTAGGACTAATAGTAGTAAAATTCATGCACAAAGGAGAGAAAAAAAGATTTTCAATTTGAAAATTATGATTAAGCAATACAATTTTTTGTGAAAAATGATTGATTAACCAATTAATCAAGCAATTTGATTTGTGAATTTGAAAGATAAAAATTCATAAAGATCACATTTAGAAATTAAATTGAGAAATTATGTAACCTACATGGTAAATGTAAGAATTATAAATTAGAGTTTTTGTAAATTCAATCACTAACTTAATGTAATTCAATTTAAAAAAGAGATCTAGGAGGGAAAATTTAAAACTTAAATTAAATGAATAATCAGATTTGAAATTATAAACCAAAAATAGACAACCGACAAGCTCAATTTTAGAATTAAAAATTAGGGTTTTTGTGAATTTAACCTCTAAATTTATAAAATTCAATAAAAAAAAAACTTCCAAATGTAAACTTGAATTTGAAATACTCAGATCTGAGAACATAAATTAGAATTGTAGGTGTAAGGAGTTAGGATCACCAAAATGTAATGGTGAATAATTAGGGTTTCCACCATTAGATGTATGAAAACCACTAATTTCTACTTGAAGATAATTATATTAAAGAGGGAGATAAATCCAATAGATCTAGGCACAAACCAACAAGGATAAGGGATTTAAGAATTCTATTAGATTTACTAGGGGTTTGGAATGAATTGCCCTCTTTTTTTTTGAATTCAAAAAATATTGAAATTGAGGTAAATGTGCTGGAATTTGATGTAAAAATGGATAAACAGTAAGCTACAGTCATCAAATTGAGCCATGAACCTGGAATTGAGGATTGTAAGAGGATTTGGATATATTCCAAGAAGGAGCTCTTGATTTCTTAAAACTGGTGTGATGGTCACTCTTGACCTCTGCACTTTTCACACTACAATGGGCGATCGATTTGTTTCTTTAAATAAAGCTTATTCTAAGGATCACTACTTCATACCTTCTTGATACACACAAAAAGAAGGGGAAATAGGTTGGAAATAGGGGTTTGCCTAAGTCAAACCCCAGTTTTGGAATTAACCATGAAATAGAAATAAAATCTGATTGAACTGTTGTAAAGTAAATATTCTCTTTTTGAGGGAGATACTGAATAATGACTAAAACACAAATTCTATACCTCCTTTTGAAGTTATGTTTGTCTCCACATGGAATTAGGGTTTCATGAAGTCTTGAATAACATAGAACATGAATGTCAACTCCAATGCTTGAATCTTGACTTTATCTCTACTCCAATGCTTGAAGGAAGACTAATTGCTTGCTTGCTTGAACTTGAATGCCTAATTGCTTGAATTGATAGATCAATATTAGTGTTGAATGATCAAATGAGAGGGGTAGACCTCCTTTTATAATTTCTTGTCAAAAACATTTTAATTTTTTGACATGAGCCAATACAAAGATAGAATTATTGCTCACATTTCATGACCATTAAGGGGCCCAAATTTCGGTCCTAACTGGGAGGACTAGGGCACTGCACCCTAGTCTTGCCCAATTAGAGACCACACATTAGATGCATATTATTATGTCAAGAAATGTGTTCCTTGTCAAAAATAAGGTGATAAGATACATGTTTCATCTCAAAATCTGTAACCATATATCACACCCTAGCTGTTTTCACAGTGGGGGCTCAATCTCATAGGTGAAATCCATACCACCTCATCTAATGGGCACAAGTTCATAAGTACTGTGATAGCGTATTACACAAAATGGGTGGAAGCCATACCACTCACCTTTACCACTAGAAATCAAATTGTTAATTTTATCCTAAACTACTTAATCTCCCGATATGGAATCCGTACTAGGTTATAATTACTGACAATAATAGACCCTTTAAGAATCAAGACATTAAAGAGACATGCTATAAATTTTCCATCCAACATGGCTTACACTCCATATTACCTACAAGGTAATGGTTAAGCTAAGGCTTCTAATAAAACTCTTATCAAGCTCCTAAAGAAAATAGTCAATAAAGTTGGTCGTGATTGGCACTTGCAAATCCATCCCGTCCTTTGGGCTTACTACAAAAGCATTCACAACCTTGCAAAATCTATGCCATACTCCCTACTCTTCAGTTCTGATGTTGTCCTCCCCCTTGAGATCAAGATCCCTTCACTCTGAGTGTTAGTAAAATATATCCTTCGTGATGAAGAATACAAAGTGGCTAGATTACTAGAGCTTGAATTATTAGATGAATCATGCCTCAAGGCCTTGAATCATCTGTGAGTCTATCACAATCACCTATGACTGAGATACAACAAGAAAGACAATTTCAAAGAATTTAACATTAGTAACCTTGTCCTTATGGACAATTTGAGAAATCTTTAGGATTGAGGAAAGAAAGGAAAGTTTGAACCTAATTGGCTTGGACTTTATGTCATCATTGCAAAGTGTGGCTCTAGATATTATCAGTTCGATACACCTGAAGGTGACACCTTAGATGAGCTCATGAACATCATGCATCTAAAGGGATTGTACGCTTAGTCTTTAAAGTATAAAAATTTTCAAAAATAAAAAAAAAAACCATGAAAATAAAAAAATCATAAAATACTCAAAAAAAAAATGAAAAAAGCAAAAAAGTAGAGAAAAATTTGTTAGGACCTAGAAGCAACTGAGAGGGGGGGGTTGAATCAGTTGTCTATTAATTTCAACCCAAATATAACTTAACAAAACTTAATGCATAATACCATTAAACCAAACTTAATGCTGGTTGATAGTTTAAGAGTTAATAACAGTACTGGTAAAATTTAATGCATGAAACAGAAAGACACATAACACAGATATTTGTATGTGGAAACCCTGTAAGGGGAAAAACCACAATCAGAAACCTTACCCACAATCAAATGATACTATTGTAGATAGTAGGTGTGTACAAATGGGGTCTGCATATGCAAAAAGGCCAACTACCTAGAGCTCACTGCTCAATCACAAAATGGGAGTCGTACTAACTACAATTTGATGGTTAGATCCAATGATAATGTACTTCTCAAAATAACATCTTCATATGTTGGATTTAGTACCAATTAAGCTCTGATTGTCTTCTTCATAACTTCCTTGAATCTTCAAATGGTGTCTACGTGTATAGCTCTTCTTATGCTGAATATCACAACCTTGTAATACCTTATTGCATTCCTTATCTTAATCTCACAAATGAGATCTTACATGTATACCAAAACCTAAGACCAAATGTGTAGGTCATCTCACTAAGAATATTACAATTAAATCAATTACAAATGAATCAATATACAATGCATCATGTTGGCTCAGTGCATTTACAATAATAACCAATCAATAAGGCATCTCCATAACGTGCCATGTTGATATGGAATAGATAATGCTTGTTGGTCCATAACCTAGACCTATTTGCCGGTAACAACAAATATGCAAACTTGATTAGACCAATAACCAAATGACCAAAACCAAGTGTCCAAACAATTTCTTCAACATAACCAAGTAGTCTCAAGATGATAATAGATCATCCTTAGTGCCGGTGAACAATATAACCTGCTGGTGAACCAAATACCGGTGACTGTGCATAAGTCACTGAACATGCCAGTGAACATAACAAAAGATCTTGAGTGCTGATAAGTGTTCACAAGTGTTGATAAGTGTTGACATCAATGAAAAAACCAATGCAACACATCCATAATACCAACAATCTCCCCCTTTGGCATTGATGGCAACACAAGATGCAAAAACCATCTAAGTGCCAAAGCAGAAATGCCAAAAACCAAAAACCAACAATCTCCCAAAGAGATCAATTACCAGAAATCGAAATACATAATATTTCTCTTCCTAGGAATAATCTCTCCCCAAAAGATAATGTATTTTTCCAAATATATCTCTCCCCCTTTGACGTCAAATGCCAAAGAAATACAAAACCAAATACAATCAATTGATAGAACTTATTACAAATACCAATTGTTATAACCAAATTTATCCAATCTACTCCCCCTGAGAAGTAGCTCTCCTTCATCAAAGTCAGAAAAGATTTCTCTATTAATTTTGCTGGTTTGATGCCATGCTCCAATGGTCTAAGTCTCTACCAATGAGGGTATAAATCCAAGTTGCTCTCTAAGATATTCAAAAGTTTTCTTAGGAAAAGGCTTAGTAAAGATATCTGCAATCTACTCTTTAGTATTCACATAAACACATTTCACTTCTTTTGCTTCAACATTCTCTTTCAAAAAATTGAATTTGATAGAAACATGTTTAGTTTTAAAGTGAAATACAGGATTCTTTGATATATCAATTACTGCCATATTATCATAGTAAATGATGATAGGTTCTTTGCATTTTACCTTTATGTCCTTCAACGTTTGCTTAATCCATAATACCTATGTACAATTAGTTGTTGCTGCAACATATTCTGATTCTGCTATTGATAATGATGTACAACTTTGTTTCTTGCTCAACCATGAAATTAATCTACTACCAAGAAAAAATGCTTCGTCGGTGGTGCTCTTTCTGTCATCTACATCTCCTGCCCAATTTTCATCTATGTATGCATATAAATCAAAATTTTCATCTTTAGGATACCATAAACCAATATTTGTTGTGCCTTGTAGATACCGAAAAATCATTTTTTACTGTTGATTCATGATTTTCCTTAGGATTACTCTGAAATCTTGAAACAATACATACTGCATTCATAATATTAGGTCTTGTTTGTGTCAAATACAGTAAACCTCCAATCATAGATCTATACCTTGTCGGATTAATAGGTGTTGATTCATCCTTCAATGATAGTTTATTATTTGTAGTCAGAGGAGTACTTACCGGTTTGGAGTTTTCAATACCAAATTTCTTTAGTAGTTCTTTCAATAACTTTGATTGATTTATGAATATACCTTTATCAGTTTGTGAAATCTGCAATCCTAAAAAGAATTTTATCTCCCCAATCATAGACATTTCAAATTCTTCCTGCATCTCATTAGAAAAGTCTTTACACAATCCTTCTTCTCCTCCAAAAATGATATCGTCAACAAAAACTTCAATAACTAAGATGTCATCATTAGTCACTTTGTAATATAAGTTGTTGTCAACATTACCTTTAGTGTAACCAAGCTTTAAAAGAAATTTGTCCAATCTAGCATACCAAGCTCTAGGAGCTTGCTTCAATCCATATAAAGCTTTCCTTAACGTACAAACCATATCTTTGTTATCTATCAAAGAAAATCCAGCAGGGTTTTCAATGTAAACTTTCTCTCACCATTCAAAAATGCACATTTAACATCTATTTGATATACTTTATAGTTCTTGTGTGCTACAAATGCTAGAAATAATCTATCTGCCTCAATTCTAGCTACTGGTGCAAAGGTTTCATTGTAGTCAATTCCTTCTTTCTGTGAATATCCCTTACACATGAATCTTGCTTTATTTCTAATTACCTTACCATCTTCATTAAGTTTATTTCTGAATACCCATTTAGTTCCAATTACATTTTTGTTTTTAGGCCAGGGAACCAATTTCCATGTGTTATTCTTTTTGATTTGTTCCAATTCATCTTCCATAGCCTTAATCCAATGTTTATCTTCACATGCCTCATTAATAGTTGCTAGTTCAATTTGAGAAATTAAGCATACCTCTTCATTTGCTAGTCTTCCTCTAGTCATTACACCTTGATACTTATTCCCAATTATTTGACTTTCAGAGTGATTCAATCTTACATACTTGGGTGTATTCACTTGTTTCTCTTCTTCAATCACTGTGGAATTCTCAAATGATGCCAGTGTGACTGGATCAATATTTTGTATCGATGTGCTAAGTGTAGGTTCATTTGTGATTATCTCAAATGCCGGTTCAAAGTCCATAGACCTTGAATTACCTCTAAATTGTTCATCAATCTTTACATTTGCACTCTCAATGATTTTTTGCAATCTCTTATTAAAACATCTATATGCCTTACTCTTAGATGAATAACCAAGAAATATTCCTTCATCACTTCTAGGATCAAATTCTCCAATATAATCATCTCTCCTAATATAACATTTTCTTTCAAATATTCTGAAATATTTAAAACTAAGAGTATTACCAAACCATAGTTCATGAGGGGTCTTACCGGTTTCACCTTTGATGTGAACTCTGTTGAATGTGTAAACAAATGTATTCACTGCTTCTCTCCAATACACATAAGGTAGGTTTTCTTTTGATATCATGCTTTTAGCTACATCTAGAATAGTTCTATTCTTCCTTTCCACAAGTCCATTCTATTGGGGTGTCCAAGGTGCTGATAATTGTCTTCTGATTCCATTCACTTCACATAATGTATTAAATTCCTTAGATGTAAATTTACCTCCTTGATCTGATCTCAAACATTTGATTTTATTACTGGTTCCATTCTCTACCATTACCTTGAATAGTTTGAATTTCCCAAAAGCTTTTGATTTCTCCCTGAGAAAAGTAACCCAACACATTCTAGAATAATCATCAATGATCAGCTTAAAATATCTATCTCCTTGTAAACTTCTAGTTCTTGCTAGACAACATAAATCAGTATGAATTAAGTCAAGAACATTATTGGATTTTTCTAAAATACTCTTAAAAGTTGCTCTAACTTGCTTTCTGAATTGGCATTGCTTATGTACCGGGTTGTGAGGTTTTATTATCTTAGGTAAATACCTTACTGTCTTAGTAGTATTGATTTTCACAATGCAATCAAAATTTACATGACAAAGTCTTTTATGCCCTAACCAACTTTCATCAATATGTGCAATCAAGCATGTCTTCTCATTGTTATTCAAATGAAAGATATTACCTCTAGTCTGATTACCGGTTGCAATTTCCAAACTAGTTCTATTCATGATTTTACATTTACCATTCTTGAATTGTAATTGAAATCCCTTTTCAACTAATTGACCAACACTCAAAATATTATGCTTCAAACCTTCAACATAATAAACATTATTAGTATCGTGCTTATCATCAAAATATATAGTGCCTTTTCCTCTGATCAAACAAGCTTTATCATCCCCAAATATTACTAGACCTCCATTATATTCCTGAAAGGTTAAGAATTTACTTTTATCACCAATCATATGATGTGAACATCTGAAATCAATGATCCATTCATCCTTTTTTTCAATTTTAGTTGCCAGGGCCTTCTCTACCTGTTGAACAGTAGGTGTCAGTTGATCTTCTATTATTGCAACAAAAGCCCATCCATTCTCTATCGGTTCCTCATCAGAATCATCAATAACTCCTTCATCAACATAATAACATTATTTGTCTCTATTCTTTCTTAAATCTGTATCTCTGATATTCAGGGTTAGGCTTATATGTTCTTTTAGATTCTTCTTTCAATCTTGCATGTCTATCATGACACCTAGATGCCATATGACCAATTTTATTGCAGTTAAAACATTTAAATGGTGCTTGACCTTCATACTTACAACTGGACCTTTAGGCATTTTCCTTGCAAATAGTGCTTCAAGCTCTTCAAGTTCTTCATTCTCTCTTCTAATTTCTTCAAGTTCTCTAGCATAAAGTGCTTTCCAATAAGATTTTTTAGATGATGATGATGATGCTATAGATGATGATGCTTTGAAAGCCAAATCTGTCTTAATTGTAGCAACAAGACCAAATTTCTCAAGATCAAAAGCTGAAAGTTTTCCAACCAAAGTATCTCTAGATACTGATGTATTAGGCATTGTTCTCAATTCATTAATAGTAGTTACTTTCATTTTGTATGCTAGTGGCAATGCTCTTAAAACTTTAGAAACAATTTCATCTTCACTTAAGGATCCTCCACAACATTGTATACCCAAAATAATTTCATTAACTCTTTCCATAAAAGAAGAAATCCTTTCATCTTCTTCCATTTTCAGATTTTCATACCTAACTCGGAAGCATTCTAGTTTTACAATTTTGATAGTGGTATTACCTTCATTCAATGTTTCCAATCTATCCCAAATAGCTTTAGCAATATATTGGTCTGATAATCCCATGATTTGCTGATCTGACAACGCACTCAAAAGTGTTTCTCTTGCTTTGCAATCATTCTCCTGATCTTTAGCCAAGGTAGGTGGATTAGGTTGACTCTATTTAGGACCAACATAGTCATTCTTTGTAACATCCCATATGTCTTTTCCAATACAATTCAGATGTGTCTCCATTCTAATCATCCATATACCATAGTTAGTTCCATCAAGCTTCAGAGTGTCCTTCTCGAAATAGTTAGTTGCCATAGAATCTCCTCAAGCTATTAAACTTTTGCAAAAAGAGGACTTAGCTCTGATACTAATTGTTAGGACATGGAGGCAACTAAGAGGGGGGGGGGGGTGAATCAGTTGTCTATTAATTTCAACCCAAATATAACTTAACCAAACTTAATGCATAATACTAGTAAACCAAACTTAATGTCGGTTGACAGTTTAACAGTTAATAACAGTATCGGTAAAGTTTAATGCATGAAACAAAAAGACAAATAACATCCACAACACATAATAGATATTTGTATGTGGGAACCCTGTAAGGGTTTAAACAATGGTGGGAAACCTTACCCACAATCAGATGATACTACTGCAAATAGTATGTGTGTACAAATGGGGTCTACACATGCAGAAAGGCCAACTGCCTACAACTCACTGCTCAATCACAAAATGGGAGTCACAATGACTACAATTGGATGGTTATATCCAATGATAATGTACTACTCAAAATAGCATCTTCATATGCTAGATTCAGTATTGGTTAAGCTCTAATTGTCTTCATCATACCTTCCTTGAATCTTCAAATGATGTCTGTGTCTATAGCTTTACTTATATTGAATATCACAGCCTTGTAATACCTTATTGCATTCCTTATCTCAATCTCACAAATGAGATCTTACATATATATGAAAACCTAAGACCAAATGTGTAGGTCGGCTCACTAAGAATATTACAATGAAATCAATTACAAATGAAACAATATGCAATGCATCATGTTGCTCAATGCATTTACAATAATAACCAATCAATAAGACATCTCCATAATGTGTTGTGCTGATCTAGAATAGATAATGCTTATTAGTCCATAACCTAGACCTATTTGCCAGTAACAACAAATATGCAAACTCGATTAGACCAATAACCAAATCACCAAAACCAAGTGTCCAAACAATATTTTTGAGATAACTAGGTAATCTCTAGATGATAACAGATCATCCTTAGTGCCAGTGAACAATATAACCTACTGGTGAAACAGATACCGGTGACTGTGCATAAGTCACTGAACATGTTGGTGAACATAGCAAAGGATCTTCAATGCTGATAAGTTTTCACAAGTGTTGATAAGTGTTGACATCAATGACAAAACCAATGCAACACATCCATAATACCAACAAAATAATTTTTTCCATTAGTAAAAACCACTCTCTGGCACTATGGGAAAGTACCTTGGTGAAAACTCGTTCTCAAGTGTCAAGGTAAATAAGTCAGATCCACTATTTTTTTGGAAACTTGTCAAATTCATTTGCATCCCTTTCCCCTAATTAATATCTCTTTCATAATCCCTCTTTTCCTATGCATATCCATGTCCCTTGTCATATATGTACAAGCACTCTTTGCCTTATTTGTTCACCCACATCCTAGCATTGATCTATCATCCTCACTCCCTCCTCTCAAGATGATGAGCTATACTCCAAATCTTGAATAAGGATTGTCCCGTCAAATTGAGCTTTCCTCCCATCATATTGAGCTTTCACCATATTCTGAGCTTATCCCATCAATTTGAGCTTCTTCTTGACTTAATACCCATCCATACTATGCTAATCAAATATTAACGATGATATTTGCATCTGCATACACACGTGCATCTAGCTAGTTTATTATCTATTTTTTATTCCTATCGATTACCTTTACCCATCAAGATGAATCATTTTCTTCTTTGGTAATTTATCTAAATCAGCATCCTACTGTTAGCAAGAGATATTACTTGGCCATGTGTGTATTGTTTTCTTGATTGGTCTTTTTGCTTTGATTTTCATTTTATGCTCTATGACTATTCCTATCTAGGGGTACCTCGATCATTCTATATCTTGGTATCTCTTGGGTTCGTGTATATTGGGGCATCTTTTTGTGGTATGTCATGCTTGATGGTTTCTCTTGTACAATCCAACAGTCTCATATTTACACCATCATTTGTGTTTGTGAACATGTGTGCTTTAAGAAACCTATTGTTTGAGAGTCTAGTCCATGCATTGGATATTCACAACATCCTAATTCCAATAATCAGTAATATAGATGATCCCTGACAATATCAAAACTAGGTTTTCTCTCCATATCTATGCAACAAAATCCAATTTATGAACTCAACCCTTTTCATACACTTTTCTTGGAGACTCCAATTTATTTAATCTACCACCCCATTTTTCTTATTTCTCCATCGAATCCCTTCTATCGTATTATGGTTGGCACATCATATTAGGTTGCATTTGCATCTCATGATAAGATTTATTTGCATTACTCATCTTTAGCTTGTGCATAGTAGAATTAATTTCATCTTATAAATTCACTATCATATAGTTGCAATATGGTCCATTGGGTCCTTTTGCATTATTATTAAAAATCATATACACCTAGGGTTCATTTGCATATTAATTTCACCTTTTTATCATTCCATTAAAATTTCATTTGTCTTTATTTTTCATTTGCATTTCATTTTGGCTATATTTTCATGTCATTTATCATTATGATAAATTATAAATAATTTAGGAAGCATTTTAAGTTCATTGTCAAGTCCATATCATTTAAATCCATTTTTGATTTGCATATTATTAGGATTAATTTTCATTTTGCATATCATTAAAGATCATATACCATTATCATAGTGTGCATGGCATAATCATTCTCATCTTAAGATTCCATATCATCTCATAAGGTAATATTCAATATATTCATCATAACAATTATTATACATTACATGCATAGCTAATACACCATACATTAATAATTTGCATCATGCATATCACATCTTGCATACATAATAAGTTAAATACTTCCATTGCATACATATCACCAAATCACACACATCACATAATAAGTGCATCCATTCTACATCCACCACATGTGAGCTAGTGAACCAAGGGAAAACAAATGTGAAAGCATATGGTTAGTTTCAATAAAAATACACATAAAACATTCGAATAAACATGAAGAAAATCATTATACCTTTACATGTAGTCTCTCTTGTTCCTCAGATTGGAACTTTGATGAATCCAAGGATGTACCCCTCCTTCGCTTGATTGGATTGGTCCTTGATATGGATGTGTAATATTCTCCACTACACAACAATAAAGTTGGATGATGACATGATGGATGGAGGATGCATGAAAATGGCTAGGTGTGGATGAATTTGGCTATATTGTGGATGCTATAAGGGATTTATAGGCTCAAAGGGGCAGCATGAGATTGTACAAACATGAGATATGGAAATAATGGGGATTTATAGATTTGAGAAGGCCAAAATGGAGGGCCAAGATCAATTTTAAATGGAGGGTGGGGAATGAATGAAAGTGATGGGAAAGAATGAGATGACATGGTGTGGAGACCAAGAGATTTTCCATAAAGTAATTTCTTAGCTCCACACTCCTCTAGGTGCATGGGGAAGAGATCCCTAGGCACATTGGAAGAATAGAAGGAATTAAAGCCTCCTTGGGAAGGGACAAGGGAATGAAAAATTCCCAAATATAAGATTGCATGGGAAAAATAAAAAATGAATTAAAAATTCCTTGGGAAGAGAGGGAAAGGGAATATGCAAAGGATTTGAAATCCTTTGACATGAACAAAGTAGGCGCATTTAAGGTTTTGGAAGGTGAAGGGAACAAACAATTTATTGCAAATGGCTGACTTGCTCCTAATCAAGGTAATTGGGATTGTGCAAATGATTAAGAGAGGAGATTAGGTGGGTTAATGAGAGATTAGAGGAAAAGTTGATAAGTTAGGAGGATGTGACAAGAGGAGAGAGAATGAGGGGAAGTATAAAATTGAAGAATAATGATAATCAAAATTCTAGAAGAATTAATTAGGCTAAGTGAGGATTAGGAAAAGCGATTTATAGGAATCACAAGATTGAGTTAATTAATTAGAATTAATTCACTTAAGAAGAGTTTAGGAGAATTAATGATTTGAAGAGACATTAGAAGAATGGGAAAAATAAATAATTTATTGACAAATTAATTATTGGGCTATAGTGACAAAATTAGTTAAATTTGATTTAATTAATTTTGAGATTAACAAAGATAAACATAATTAAATTACCTAATCGCATAGAAAGACTAAATTAATTAAATATTTAATTTAATTAATTTTAGATGTCTACATTTTGCCCCTTTTTTATGTAGTGGCGAAATTGGTGGTGGGTAAAACTCTTAGGTCTCTGAGACAACTGAGAGGGGGGGGGCGGGGTGAATCTGTTGTCAAATAAATTCAAAACAAAAACAACTTCACCAGCTTACTGCTTAATACTGGTGAACTAGTCTTTTATACCAGTAGCCAGTTTTATTAGATAATTTTAATACCGGTAAAGATTAATGCATGAAACAAAAAGACAAAGTCATCCACAACACTTAACACCAATATTTGTACGTGGAAACCCTGTAAGGGGAAAAACCATGGTGGGAAACCTTACCCACAATCAGATGATACTACTGCAGATAGTAAGTGTGTACAAATGGGGTCTGCGCATGTAGAAAGGCCAAGCGCCTAGAGCTCACTGCTCAAACACAAAATAGGAGTCACACTGACTACAATTAGATGGTTAAATCCAATAAGGATGTACTTCTCAAAATAGCATCTTCATATGTTGGATTCAGTACCGGTGTAGTTCTGATATGCTTTCACAAAAACCCTGCTTCACCTTCAAATGATGTCTGCGTTTATAGCTCTTCTTAATCTTGCATATACCTTCACACAATTCTTCTTCGCATTCCACATCCGATCTTACAAATAAGATCTTACATTTATATCATAACCTAGGACCAATTTTAGTAGGTCACCTCTAAGAGATATTACAATAAAATCAATTTATAAATAAAATAATGCCCGATGCAATGACCGATTCAACATGTCAGCTTAATGAATTTACAACAATAATAATTCATCTCCATAGTGTGCCATGCTGATCTAGAAAAGATAAACCTGCCAATGTATAACCTGGACCTATTTGCCAGTAACAACAAATATGAAAATACGAATATGCTAATAAATGATTTTCCAAGACAAAGTGTCCAAATGATGTCTTCAACATAACCAAGCGTTTTCCATGCTATTCCAAGTGTCGGTGATCATTATATCTTGTCGGTGTACTAGATACCGGTGACTGTGCATAAGTCTTTTGCTTTACGGTGAATGTTGTTGATTCTCCAAAGTGCCAGAGTTGATAAGGTTTAGTAGGTGTTGACATCAATGACAAAACCATACCAAAATACCAACAATCTCCCCCTTTGGCATTGATGGCAACACAAGATGGAAAAACCATCAAAGTTCCAAAATAGAAATGCCAAATACCAAAATACCAATAATTACCAAAATATAAGTAATCTTTCTCAAAGTAATAATCTCTCCCCCTAAGAGTGACATGTGTTTCCTTATGTTTTTCCATACCAATCCCTCCCCCTTTGACATCAAATGCCAAAGATACTACAAAACCAAGTTCATTACAAAATACCAACCAATTTAGTATACTAACTACTCCCCCTCAGAAGTAGCTTCCTCATCAAAGCCAGAGTAAAAGATTTCTCTATTAATTCTGTTGGTTGATGACAAACATCAACTCTATAAGTATCTATCGGTGGGGGTATGACCCCAAGCTGATCTCTAAGATATTCAAAAGTCTCCTTAGGTAGAGGTTTAGTGAAAATATCTACAATCTGCTCTTTAGTATTCACATAAACTAGTTTTATTTCTTTTGCTTCAACATTTTCCCTTAGAAAATTTAGTTTGATGGAAACATGTTTGGTTTTAGAATGTAATACAAGACTCTTAGATATATCAATTGTTGTAGTGTTATCACAATAGATAGTTATAGGTTCCTTGCATTTTACCTTTATGTCTTTCAACATTTGTTTAAGCCATAGTACCTGTGTATAGTTAGTTGTTGCTGTAACATATTCTTATTCTGTTGTTGATAAGGATGTACAACTTTGTTTCTTACTCAACCAAGAAACTAGTCTGCTTCCAAGAAAAAATGCTCCATCGGTGGTGCTTTTTCTATCATCCACATCTCCTACCCAATTTGCATCTATGTATGCACATAATTCAAAGTTTTCATCTCTAGGATACCATAATCCAAGATTTGTAGTGCCTTGTAAGTAATAAAAAATCCTTTTTACTGTTGATTCATGATTTTCTCTAGGATTACTCTGAAATCTTGAAACAATACATACTCCATTCATGAGATCAGGTCTAGTCTGTGTCAAATACAGTAAACCTCCTATCATAGATTTGTACCTAGTTGGATTAACACATGTAGATTCATCCCTGAGTGATAGTTTGTCATTTGTAGTCATAGGTGTGCTTACCGGTTTAGAGTTTTCCATCCCAAATTTCTTTAGTAACTCCTTTAAGTACTTGGATTGACTCAAGAATATACCTTTATTAGTCTGTGAAATCTACAATCCTAAAAAGAATTTTATTTCTCCAATCATAGACATTTCAAATTCTTGTTGCATTTCAATAGAAAAGTCTTTACATAATCTATCTTCTCCTCCAAAGATTATATCATGAACAAAAACTTCTATAGACAAGATTTCATCATTAGTCACTTTATAATATAAGTTGTTGTCAGCATTACCTTTAGAAAAACCAATCTTCAAAAGATACTTATCCAATCTTTCATACCAAGCTCTTCGAGCTTGTTTCAATCCATACAAAGCTTTCTTTAACCTACAAACCATATCTTTGTTATCTGTCAAAGAAAATCCATCAAGTTGTTCAATGTAAACTTCTTCTTCAAGATCTCTATTCAGAAATGCACATTTAATATCCATTTGATATACGTTGTAGTTCTTTTGTGCTGCAAAAGCCAAAAATAATCTGACTACCTCAATTCTAGCTGCCGGTGCAAAGGTCTCATTATAAGCAATTCCTTCTTTATGAGAATATCCCTTACACACTAGTCTTTCTTTATTTCTAATAACCTTACCATCTTCATTAAGTTTGTTTCTGAATACCAATTTGGTTTGGATCATAGTTTTATCTTTAGGCCAAGGAACTAATGTCCAAGTGTTATTCTTCTCAATTTGTTCTAATTCTTCTTCCATAGCTTTAATCCAATATTTATCTTCACAGGCCTCATTAATTGATGATGGTTCAATTTGAGAAATAAGACATACCTCTTCATTTTCCAAACTTCCTCTTGTCATAACTCCTTTATACTTGTTTCCAATTATCTGATCTTTAGAACAATTCAATCTTACATACCGGGGTGTCTTTGTTTGTTGTTGTTCCTCAGTCACAGTGGAATTTTCAGATGATATCGGTGTAACTAGATCTTCATTCTATACCGATGAGTTCAGTGTAGGTTCATTTGTTAGAATTTCTATTT
This sequence comes from Cryptomeria japonica, assembly GCF_030272615.1. Classification (NCBI taxonomy): domain Eukaryota; kingdom Viridiplantae; phylum Streptophyta; class Pinopsida; order Cupressales; family Cupressaceae; genus Cryptomeria; species Cryptomeria japonica. The sequence goes on along the minus strand of NC_081413.1, from coordinate 446,193,641 downwards.
CTGGTTCAGAATATATATACCTTGAAGTTCCTCTGAATTGTTCATCAATCTTCACATTTGTACTCTCAACAATTTTCTGCAATCTTTTGTTAAAACATCTATATGCTTTACTCTTAGATGAATAACCAAGAAATATTCCTTCATCACTTCTAGGATCAAATTTTCCAATGTACTCATCTCTTCTAATATAGCATTTGCTTCCAAATATTCTAAAATATTTTAGAGTAGGAGTAATACCAAACCATAGTTCATTAGGGGTCTTACCGATTTCACCTTTGATGTGAACTTTGTTGAATGTGTAGACCGTTGTACTTACCGCCTCTCTCCAATATACATGTGGTAGGTTTGCTTCTGATAACATACTTCTAGTTGCATCCAAGATAGTTCTATTTTTTCTTTCAACAACTCCATTTTGATGTGGTGTCTAAGGAGTTGATAGTTGTCTTCTGATTCCATTCACTTCATAGAATGCATTAAATTCCTTAGATGTAAATTTTCCTCCTTGATCTAATCTTAGACATTTGATTTTCTTACCAGTTTCATATTCTACCATAGCTTTGAACAGTTTGAATTTCCCAAGCACTTCTGATTTTTCTCTGAGAAAAGTAACCCAACACATTCTAGAATAGTCATCAATGATTAGCATGAAATATCTATCACCTTGCAAACTTTTAGTTCTAGCTAGATCACATAAATTAGTATGAATTAAGTCAAGAGCATTATTGGATTTTTCTGGAATACTTTTAAAGGTAGTTCTAACTTGTTTTCCAAATTGACATTCCTTACATACTGTATTGTAAAGTTTGACAATTTTAGGTAAATCTCTAACTGCCTTAGTAGTACTAATTTTCACCATGCAATCAAAGTTTACATGACAGAGTCTCTTATGCCATAGCCAACTTTCATCAATATGTGAAATCAAGCATGTCTTTTCACCATTATTCAAATGAAAGATATTTCCTCTAGTTTGATTACCAGTTGTAATTTCTAAACCAGTTCTATTCATGATTTTGCATTTTCCAGTTTTGAATTGTAACTAAAATCCTTTCTCAACTAATTGACTAACACTCAAAAGATTATTCTTTAAACCTTCAACATAGTAAACATTGTCAGTATTATGCTTACCATCAAGAGATATTGTACCTTTACCTTTGATCAGACAAGCTTTATCATCTCCAAATATCACTAGACCTCCATTATATTCTTGAAAGTTCAAGAATTTACCTTTATAACCTGTCATATGATGTGAGCATCCTGAATCAATGATCCATTCATCCTTTACTTCAATTTTAGCTAGCAAAGCTTTCTCTATTTGTTAGGCTATAGGTGCCAATTGGTCTTCTGTTATAGCAACAAAAACCAATCCATTGTCTATCAGATCCTCATCAGAATCATCAGACACTCCTTCATCAGCAAGATAACAAGATTTATCTTTATTCTTCTTGAATCTGTATCTCTGATATTTAGGGTTAAGCTTGTATGTTCTTCTAGCTTCTTCTCTTAGTCTAGCATGTCTATCAGGGCATCTTGAAACCATATGACCAATCTTATTATAGTTAAAACATTTAAAGGGTGCTTTACCTTCATACTTACTTCCAACTGGACCTTTAGGCATTTTCCTTGCAAATAGTGCTTCAAGTTCTTCATTTTCTTTCTTGCTTTCTTCAAGTTCTCTTGTATAAAAGGATTTCAAATCAGATTTGTCAAATGATGATACAGATTATGTTGATGCTTTAAAGGCTAAATCTATCTTTATAGTAGCAACAGGACCAAATTCCTCAATTTCAAAGGCTGAAAGTTTTCCAATTAATGTATCTCTAGTTATTGATGTATTAGGCATTGTTCTTAACTCGTTTATAGAAGTGACCTTCATTTTATATGCCGGTGCCAATCCTCTTAAAACTTTTGAAACAATTTCATCATCACTTAAGGTTCCTCCACAACATTCAATACCCAAAACAATTTCATTAACTCTTTCCATAAAAGCAGAAATCCTTTCATCTTCTTCCATTTTCAGATTTTCATACCTGACCCAGAAGCTTTCAAGCTTTGCAATTTTGACTATGGAATCTCCTTCATTCAATGTTTCCAAATGATCCCAAATATCTTTAGCAGTTGATCTATCAGATAATCCAATGATTTTCTGATCTATTAATGCGCTCAAAAGTGCTTCTCTTGCTTTGCAATCATTTTCTTCATCTTTAGTCAAGTTAGGTGGATTAGGCTAGCTTTGAGTAGGAGCAGTATAGCCATTCTTTGTAACATCCTAGATGTCCTTTCCAATGCAATTTAAATGTGTCTCCATTCTGATCTTCCATATGCCATAGTTGGTTCCATCAAGTTTAGGACTGTCCTTCCTGAAATAGTTAGTAGACATTAGATCTCCTCAAGCTGTTAAACTTCTGTAAAAGAGGACTAGGCTTTGATACCAATTGTTAGGTTCTAGAGACAACTGAGAGGGGGGGGTGAATCAGTTGTCAAATAAATTCAAAACAAAAAAAACTTAACCAACTTAGTGCTTAATACCGATGAACCAGTCTTTTATACCGGTGGACAATTTTATTAGATAATTATAATTCCGGTAAAGATTAATGCATGAAACAAAAAGACAAAGTCATCCACAACACTTAACACCAATATTTATACATGGAAACCCTGTAAGGGGGAAAACCATGGTGGGAAACCTTACCCACAATCAGATGATAATACTGCAGATAGTAAGTGTATACAAATGGGGTTTGCCCATGTAGAAAGGCCAAGCGCCTAGAGCTCACTACTCAAACACAAAATAGGAGTCACACTGACTATAATTGGATGGTTAAATCCAATAAGGATGTACTACACAAAATAACATCTTCATATGCTGGATTCAGTATCGGTGTAGTTCTAATATGCTTTCACAAAAACCTTGCTTCACCTTCAAATGATGTCTGCGTGTATAGCTCTGCTTAATCTCGCATATACCTTCACACAATTCTTCTTCACATTCCACATCCGATCTTACAAATAAGATCTTACATTTATATCATAACCTAGGACCAATTTTAGTAGGTCACCTCTAAGAGATATTACAATAAAATCAATTTACAAATAAAATAATGCCTGATGCAATGACTGATTCAACATGTCGGCCTAATGCATTTACAACAATAATAAGTCATCCCCATAGCATGCCATGCTGATCTAGAAAAGATAAACCTGTCAGTGTATAACCTGGACCTATTTGCCGGTAACAACAAATATGCAAATACGAATATGCTAAAAAATGATTTGCCAAGACTAAGTGTCCAAATGATGTCTTCAACATAACCAAGTGTCAGTGATCATTGTATCTTGTCGGTGTACCAGATATCGGTGACTGTGCATAAGTCATTTGATTGCCGATGAATGTTGCTAATTCTCTAAAGTGCCAGAGTTGATAAGGTTTAGTAGGTGTTGGCATCAATGACAAAACCATACCAAAATACTAACAAAAACATATAAAAAGATGCCCCAGCGTGAAGTCATGGGTGGTACATTCCCCCTCAAGAATTTAATTGGAATTTTTTAAAAAAATTTTTGAAAAATTCTCAAAAAAGAACAAAATAATGACAAGAAAGAAGAAGAGAAGAGGAGAAGAATTTTGAAAGAAAAAGTAGGGTATGGGAGTGGAGAACATATGAGAAAGAGAGTGAAGAGAGGCCCTATATAAGCCACATGGGGCCCAAGGAGGGGTCATTTTCACATACGTAGTTCAAAGATCCTAGAGAGTAGAGCAACTAGGAGTTATAGCCCGCATTCCTCACCATGAGCATCATGTCGAGAGATTCTGGAGGTTCCAATGACCGACTGAGTATGGCCCACCGGTATGTACCTCAACTTTGATTTCAACATTTAGTAGAATAGCATTTATTAGGGGGTAATAAATGATGGGAAAAGTTAGCAGGGTACAGAAATCGATCACAATTTTGGTGTCTATGTAGGGGATCAAGCCCTACGTAGGTGATCCCCATCCATCCAAATTAGACATTGTGTACGTAGAATTTTGATCAATAGATCAATGTCTCCACTATGGGAAAAAGGGAAAAGAAGGGCAGATTTTCTAACGATGTATCTGCCTTATGGATCAATGCACAAGCCATGGTTTTAACGTCTCTGCCTAAGGAGAAATGACGTCTACACTTAGAAGGACAATGGGGAAAAGAAAAGGAAAAAGGGGGGGTCGCATGGTGTCAAAAAGATGCCCTGGGGACAAAAGTAGGCTAGAATGAGGTAGAAAGGAGGACTAATGTGTTTTACTTGAATGCAGGAGGATATAGATGAATTTGGTGTCACGGGAGCATTGGCCTCCCACAATAGCATTGTAAAAGTAGATAGATTGCACTGAGCAGGTTGTATTAGCCTCATTAGGATTAGGGTGCAATGCACATTGGTCATGGATTCACTGTCATGTGGCTATAATTGTCATGCTAGTGGAGAGATGGAATAGTGATACATGTACATTCCATCTACCTACAAGTGGGGCCTCCATCACTCTTCTTGATGTGTGGTGGATCCTGAAGGTGTCATTTAGAGGGGTGATTCTAGAGTAACACCTAGAGCACAAAAAGGACTATCTTCGGAGATTGTTCCTCATAGACAATCTTTTGATGGATCACACATGGATGACCCCGCGGAGAGAGATGGAGTGGTGACAAGGGATCCCACAACTAGTCCTATTCATTTGTATATTAATTAGTGGGAGGATGATGCCAGACCTGAGTGGGCATAGTTTCTCTATCGATTGGAGCAGATGCTTATATTATATGATTGAGGATGGAGTGTAGTATGTGTGGGGTGCATCCATATTGGGCCAGCTATACCATGATATGCATATGTGCATATACTGAGGTTATAAAAACCTTGGGACTATTGTGACACTCCTACATGTATGGGCACTAGAGTATATTGCAGTCACATGACCAATTTGAGCACAAGATTGGTGGATTAGATATCCTTATGTGGAAAAGTACAAGGGTGTATTGCATTATACATGAGTAGACACTATGTAGTTCCAAAGATGGTTTTTTGATGAGATGGTAGATTTTACATTGCACCCTTCCAAAATTGTGAGCAATGGTGGAGGGACTACATGCTAAATTGGGTACAAAGTGAGTGTTGGTTGTTCAGTAGGATAGTTCACATTATAGATCAATATCTTCTGCATTAGGTGATGAGGTAGTTTAGGTAGTGGCAGATATAATGGACCACAAGTGGACATACCCATGGATTACCAAGGAGATGGCCACCTAGGAGGATATTATTGGACCGTTCAATTTGTGCCTTAGTTGGACATGGGAAGTGATTGTGGTCTAGGATGATAGGCCAAAGAAAGGTAATGCTAGATGTATAGGGGCTTATAGTGCATGGTGGGAGGCTCATAGGCTAGTTCAACTCAGCAAGCTAGGGATGTTGGAGGAGGATGAGCTTGCACCCTCCATTAATGACATAGTGGGGGGAGAGGGAGACAAAGCTAGAGAGAGGGAGGCTACAGGAGGAGATAGGGTTTGGCCATAGGTGTGAAGGGTAGGTAGGAGGAGATAGGTACCATGTGTAGAGCTACCTTTATAGGTTTAGGCACAGACAAGGTAGATAGGCGTACCCCACTAAGAGGAGAAGGTAGGAGGAGCAGAGTTGATGGACATCCTTGTAGAGGAGGATAGGAGGGGGAGTAGGAAACTACGTAGGTAGCTCAGGCTATTTTGGATTAGGCCATTTTTGAGAGGGACACAAAGAGGTCCAAGGCATAGAGTTTACAGGATCAGTTGGTGGCTAAGAGGCAAAAGGCTGATAAGGAGAGGTCTAGCGTAGATAGCCTAGAGGGAGAGTTTGTCTTGGTGATGGAGGAGGGGGAATCTCTTTGCAAGGACTTGGAGGATACTATCTCAGAGTGAGATAGTTTTAGGACAGAGGCAGAGACTACCTTAGAGTTTCTAGAGGCATCCAAGAGTGGGAGAGCTATTGGACAGATGGGAGAGGAGATGTGATGGATGGACGAGGAGATTGATACTCTAAGGACCAATCTTAGTAGGGAAAAGGTAGAGGAAATGAGGCTTCAGGGGGAGAGGAATGCGGTGAGACGGGCAATAGATCCTAGATAGCAGATGACACTATTCACTGAGGTGATGGATGTATGGAGGGCTTCAGATAGGTCCCTACAGGAGCCACAATAGTACAAGAGCCTATATGAGAGAGCAGTGCATAAGGACCAGAGAGATATTACCTATGTTGAGAATACATAGTCCAAGAAGACATGGACACAGACGTAGTCATCAAGAGAGTTTGTAGGCATGAGAGCTCCCTAACCACCACCAGCAGAGCCCTCAGGAGGTGTAGGAGATATAAAGAGCACAAGCTAGTGCTTCCATGTTCAAGTATGACATTTTGACCCTTCGAAGCTTATCATTGTACTACTATTGGACACACACACACACACACATCACAAATTTGGCAGTGGCATGCATATTTACTTTTTATTATGGAATATGTATGGATTTTACTATGGATGATTGATGATTTTTTGGTTTATGATTGTGGTGATGCATATGTGCTAACATGTTAATGATGTAGGATGTATGCTTATGTGTGTAATACCCTAAAAATGGTCATCTAAACCATGGGCCCTTAATCTTGACAATGTCACCAAGGTCCTAATAAAAGGCAATTAAATAAATCTTGAGCACACAATTAATTTCTAAAATCATCAATGTCATATGGAAAAATTAATCACTCAATATTAATTAAATATTTATTTAATTAATTGATCATTCCAAGTAAATCATTTTAAACAATTATCTTATTTATTTTAATTAAATATATTTTTCATATTTAATGAAATAAATCAATTTGCCATTAAATCATCAAAAAAGAGGAATTAATTTGAAAAATAAATAAAAATTACCATAAATATTCAAAAAAGGAAACAAATCAAGAAAGAGGAATTGGAAATTATGAGCACAAATCTTCAAAAAAGGAAACAAATCAAAAAAGGAATTAATTGACAAAAAAAGAATTAAAAATTGAGAAAAGAAATCAATTGGAGATAATCTTGAAAAACAAATTAAAAATTGATAAATAATCTCAAAGAAAGCAATTAAAATTATTAAATATTAAAATTGAATGAAAGAGAGAATAAATCAGTTTTTTCTTGACTTTATCTTAATTTTAGTTCAATTTCCTTTAAAACCGAGAAAAGCATCCAATCACATCAATTCACCTGGATTGTGCTTCCTCTTGGAAAATCTTGACCGCTCATCATCATTTGATCTCAGCCTTTGGTTTCCTTCTAAATTTTCTATAAATTCAGGCTCTCATCTCTCATTCAGAGATGCTGGAGAATATATTGTTATTATGTTGTTTTTACTCTAGGTTCATTGAGAATTTGCATTGGGATATTGCATATTAGTTACTCCATATTTCTTAAATCATTTAGCTTAAATATTCATATATTGCTTAAATCATGTTAGATAAATCTTGCATGCATCTAGCTTAAATTCTTCCTCATATAGATTTAAAAATCCTTCATTTAGGTGTTGTCTAGTCACTGGATAGCTTAGCAATCTGAGAGCAATCTAAAATCAGATCTACTAGAAGGCAATGGGTTGCTTTGTAATGGTTTATTGTTCATTTATTATTGATTTACTAACCATGCATCTAATGACTTAATTGAAGTGTTGTGTATTCTAGATACAGATACAGGTGCACTTTTCACACACACTTTTTTGGCACCCACTATGAGGATCGAACCCACGACTACAAGATTTGTAATGTTTCTTGAACAAATTTAATGTTTGGTTTTTATAACTAATAAACATGTGTTAAATTTGCAAATAAAATTTTTTCTTTTTGCTTCTTTTTTTGTGACAGTCAAAAAGGGTATTGGTGTGGAAGTCATAACTTTTTATTGAACCTTTGGATCTAATCTAATTTTTGATATGTTGTTTAAAACCAAGTTGTGTACATTTTCACTGAAGAGATTTTCCTAAATACGTCGGGTTTGAAAGTTATTTTTGACATAGTGTAGTACTATCATTTTACTTATTCTTCCGTGACAGTAAAAAATGGTCTTTGTTAGGAGAGAATAACTTTTTATTGAACTGTTGGATCTAAACAAAATTTTAATATGTTCTATAAAACAATGTGTTCCACATTTCCATTGGAGATATTTTCTAAATTAGATCTAGTTGAAAAGATATAAATGATAGAGTGCAGTACTATCAAAACTGTCATAACTAGGATAGTCATAAAAAATGGAAATTCTTGTTAGATTAGTTTAATTTACAATTTGCATGCTATAATTTTCTTTTCATGATTTTTTTATATATTATTTTGGAAACTAATTTTGGGCTTTTAATGTTTGTAGGATGCTTGTCAAAGAATCTATCAATCAAACATATGCCTGCCAAAGAATCAAGAAGAAAATGACTACTGACATATTGGTTTTCCAGGTTGCCTAAGGAGAATCGACTAAACATTGTGTATTCATTTAGTATTTTCTTAGGAACTACAATTTCTATTTGGTTAAATAACAAATCTGTCTTTCATGTTTTCAAAAAAATCTGAGAGGTAGGAGAGTATTCTCTTGTCTTTTACAGACAACCAGAAATCTAGACCCTCGAAGCTTTTTTCTAAGTTTTGAGATTTGTGTACCTTTAGCGGGCTTGTCATAGTGGGAAAAAGTAATCACCCTACGAGAATGACCCAAGTGAGTACAACTAGACCTGAGCATTCCAACTCACTATAATAAATAGGCCTCTAGTGATTAAAGTCTCAGAGGATGGGATTATTTGAGTTTTCTCTTTGAGATCTCTCATATAAAGTATTTTGTAGGGCCTCGCGGTCTCAGTCACGTTTATGTGACTACAACTTGTTTTGGTACCTTGTCAGACTATAGGCCTCAATCATGCTTGTGTGAATTCAAGGGGTAATTTCAAATGGAATTCCTGACTAAGAACTATAAGATAGAATCTACTCGGTTCACCTCCAAAAGGGGGATAATCTTTGTGCAAGAGAGATAGTAACACTCCCAAGACACTTGCTATATCGTGCCCCCATTAGCATTTGAAGTTGGCTAATACGGTGTTGAGAATCCATTGCGTGAGACTCAATAGCCATATTCTAATTAGCTATTGGGTGTGTACCTAAGTCAGCAAGCAAAGGTTTTCTTCTCTAAGCCAACTTCTGTAGGGTTAGTGTGTTGTGATTGAGTATTATATATCTTGCGTGTTTTTTGTGTTTTCATTCCTAAAATTAAAACTGAAATACTAAAACTAGAGAAAACAAATCAAACAAATCAACAGCTCAGTGATCAAAACTTTGTTCTAGTCCAAAACTAGTCCGTGTTAGTCATCAAAAACTTAAAGTCCTTATCAAAAATTGCTCTTTGTCAGTCATTGAAACTCTGTCTATCAGAATCTTGTCTCTGTCCAATCCTCTATCATATTAATTCCTTATCTTGTCAGTCAAAATAGTCAAAATTGCCCAGATCAGTCTACAACGAGCATAAAATTGGTCATTGTCCTCCTAAGCATAAACAACCTTGATAGTGTACCCCTGTCGTTGTGTTGCATGATTTTGTTGATCATCTCTCAGCTAGTTCAAATAACATCTTATCAAACCTAAGTTAACTTAGATAACATCTTACAATTGATAGATCATTCCTAAAACCAAACCAGATCTTAGTTACTTCCCTCAATCACTACGTTAAATGAATAACTAGCTACAATTTGATCTTGACTTCTGCAACACATCTAGCTCTCAATGTCGTCGATTGTAAATGCCTGTTCAAACTAGAATCTCTTCTAAATTCTGACAAAAGTAAGAATCCCATGGCTACCTTAGCTCCAATTCCCATGGCTACCTTGGCTCAAATGCTTCAATATATCAAGGAAGAAATATATGACATGAAAATCCAACAAAATAAATCAATGACTCCATTTAAAAAATAAATGCATTATACGATTATGTGATTTGACAATCAAATACCAACAAATAATTGAGAATCAAATACCAAATCTCATACAAGATCACAAAACACCTTCACCAAGACAAAAAGACATATATTCCCTAGATAGATAGTTTACACCTTTGGGGCAATCTATTGAGTCAGCTTTGGAAGAGCTTCTTAAGAACAATCTGTTCATATTGCCTAAAAAGACCACATGGGATGTGCAGTTTTGAGTAGTTACTATGCATATCATAGGCATAACAAACATAAGACTTCAATGTGAGTGGAATTAAAACATAAGATTCAAGATCTCATTGATAATTGTGTCAATGAAATTGAAGATCCTAATGGCTCACCTAAAGGAAAAGAAGGAACTATTTCTAAGCATGATCAAAATCATGAACCAATGTCTAGCAAGGCTCCATATCTAGCCTCCATCCCTTCCATGATGTCTTCATCTCCTTCAAACAATGAAACTTCTCATGTTTACCTTCAAGGGCTATCTCCTATGGAAATCCAAGTTAATCTCAATACTAATACAAGTTCCTCTAAAGATTTAAAAATCCCAAATCCTATGCCATCATACACTTCAATTCCAAACCTACCCACTCCAGAGAGTCCTCACTCAAAATGCTTCCCCATCATGCCAAAATATGGATATCTTCCAAGAATACCCTATGCCTATGCACAATCCTACCCCTTACTTGGAAGTGACTCCATGTCAAGAGGATAATCTGGAAAATGAAGAAACAAGTCCTATCATAAATCAAGATCAAGACACCAAAACTCCTCAATCCCATCTAATGATTGAAAAAGATCCTATTTCACTAGAATCCCATGATGATCCCCTTATACCTTTCCATTTCTTCCAAGATGACTCACTTCCATTTCAAGAGAAAAGAATCCTTCCAAATCCCATTCCTAATCCACTTCCTAAGAAAGATCATGATGCCTCTTCCACCTTTTCAAACGATCCTATTCAAAATGAAGAGTCAAACACCCTTCCTACTCTATCCAATGGTCCTCTTCCATGTCAAGATCAAAGTATCTCTTCATCTCCTTATCATAATCCTCCATGTTCACTTCATGATCCTATCATTCCCTACATTCCACCTTTATCTCGTAATGGACTCGCTCCTTCTTTCCAAAGAAAAGTGTATCCTACAAGTCAAAATATTTATAAAGGCAAAGGAGTAAATCTCCGAAAGAAAGAACCCCTCCATATTAAAGAAAATGTTAAAGGTCATGGCCTCAGGGAAATTTCTCAAGATGTTGTTATCCCTCATAAATCCTACATTTCTCTAGTTAAATCCAAATACACGCCTTCCCCTTCACCTCTTCCATCCATTTTAGGTCCCTATATCCCTCCATCCCTTATGTAAGATCAACAAAGGAACACATCTTCGAGTACCTTCCATCCATCTAAAAGACCTCCATATCATTCCTATCTATCCACGCATCTCCCTTCAAGAAATTTGGATGCCAAGCATAAAAGTCATAAGTCAAGTAATCCACATGTATTCAAGGATCAACATGTCCCATCTAATCGATATGTCAAAACAAAGAAAAATATGATCCAAAAAGAAAAAGAAAAATACAAAACGCCACAAAGTCCCACAAAAAAAGAAGAAAATTCAAAAGTTATATGGGTTCCTAAGGAACTTGTACAAGCAATGCGCTCTAAGGAACTACAAAAGCCTGAAAAATCAAAAACCATGTGGATCCCTAAGCGGCTACTTGAAGCACAAAAGTCTAAAGAAAAATCAAACTTGGCATCCAAGATTGTTGTTCCTCCATCCAAACCTTCCAAATATATTTCTCCATCACCTCCTTCATCCATTTTGGGCTCTTATGCCCCAAAATTTGTAATCTTTCATCCATCCAAATCTCAAAATCTGAGATTCACTTCTCTTCCATATGTCCACCATCCCTCAAGATGTGTTCCAATGTTGATTTTTCCAACATTTCCATCTATCCATATACAATTATTCCAATGTCCATTCCATTATCCAACACCTCTTTTTCACCGTTCTGTCCCTCTTATCCAATCCTTTGCATAAATCCTTGCCCTAGTTTCATTTCATTATCTTGGCAACATCTTTGAGCATACCTTCATAGCCATGGTCTATTGCAACTCATATTCTAAGGGTACCATCCAAAGTAGAGAGATGTTGGGTTCCTTCTTCCATCCCCTATCATGCCTCCATTATCTTCCAAAAGAAAAAAATGATGAAAAAGTAAAAAAAAAAAATCAGAAAAAAAAGTAAAGAGAAATAATTTCATCCACAAGTGAAAACTACTTCTTGTGGCACCTTGGGCAAGTACCATGATGAAAACTTGGCAAACAGGCATCATGCGTAATTCATTATCCTTTTGAAATTTAAACTGGGGGCAAGTTCCATCCATGTACATCCTCTATTATCCTTCTTCCTCCATTATCCCTCATTCGCAATATCTAAATTCATATCCCTTTTCCACCTTTGATCTTGACAAGGTTAAGGATCTTTGCAGGCTTCATGTGTCCTATCTATTACACTTGATCTAGACCCTTTAGCTCCTCTCCATTTCTTGCTTACATCCTTCATTACTCCCTTTTGATCTTTCTTGTCATATCTACCTCCTATCCAAATCTATTCCTTGATCTTGATCAACACTATGGACAAAATGCAAAAACATGTTTTCCACAAACCTCTTGACATGGCCACTTCTTTGGACCATATGGTTTCATTACGCTATATCCTTGAATTACATTGCTAAAATCCTTGGTTTACATTGCTATATCAGGTCCCTATGCTTAGATTAACATTGTGAGATAGTCCTTGAAAGCATCCACCATCATTCTCTTATCCATTCATGTACTCAAAATCCCTTTTACCTTGCTAGACACTAGGGGCAAACATTAAAAAATCATAAAAATCATAAAATGTCCTTAACAAAATCATAAAGATCATAAAATGTCCTAAACAAACTCCTAAAAAACATAAAATATCCTGAACAAACTCCTACAAATCATAAAATGTCCTTAACAAAATCCTAAAAATAAAAAAACTCAAAATAAATAAAAAATTGACAAATCGAAGCAAGAAAGCATAGACTATCCTTCAAACCAAATCAACCATAGACAACCTCTCAAAGTCTGGAATCAAACTTATCTCATGTCTTGTTAATCTATTTATCAAACTCTATCAAACATTAACATGTCTTATAAAGGGAAGGGTACACTTGAAACCAGATAGATCGGTCTTATACAGGGTACTTACTCTTTGAAACCAGACATTCTTATCAATGATCACACAAATTAAAACAATGACATAGATCAGTATGGCTGTTGGATTTTGTCTAGGTTGGTCTTATCTCTTGTACTCAAATGATGCATCTTTGATTTCGCTTGTACATATCTTTTAGTCACTTTCGTGACATCCCGGTTCTTTTGGAACCCTCATGGCTTGAAATTGATCAATGTCCTAGTCTTAGGTTAATCAACAGAGCACATTACATGTCCTAAGCAGTATCAACCAAGTCAACTTTACTCAGTGAAACCTAGTTGTCCACTCTGAGTCAGTCACCTATCTCCTGACTACTGAAGAGTTTTATCACTAAGTACACAAGCAAAACAAAACTGAAAACAATCACTAAATTGTTCGAGATATGCATGAAATTTTCTTTCTATGTTGTCTTTTATATTGGTTTTCAATTATTATCCCTCTAAGTAAATCGAGGAAGTCTATCTTGACTAAGAGGAGCACGGATTGGGGGCATAATATTTTCTTTGTTTTCTACTTGTAGGAATGATTCTGATGATCTAAAAACATCTAATCAACTAGGTGTCTCTGATAAGTGCCTTCACATTAAGGTTAAATCGCAACACATACCTCGACTCCACTTATTTGTATGCTACGGGGAGGTTACCATCATTTCTTTGTTAGTTTTGATGGAATTTCTTTATCATGCAATCCAGGTCCCTAGGAAATCTGTCTAGGGATATGAATGAGAAAAGGGTCATTGCGAACAAGATAATTAATATTGCACATGAAAAGAAAGGAACTCTAATCTACCTGCTATGTTTGTAAAACGCTCAGTGATGAAAATTAAGCAATCCAAATCTAGTGACTAGGTTTAGGTTGCATTTCATTGTGCATCTCATTTTGTATTTCATTTTGCATTTTGTGAATTTAGAGTGATTTTTGTATAATAATAATGCTCTCTTTATCTTCTGAATGAGAGTTGGAAGCTTCATCATTTCTCAGCTAAGTGGTCTCTTTTTCATCACCGTTTCTCCAATCGAGTACTTGTGTATTGATATGTTAGTTGCATACATGAGCATCTTCTATAGATCCATACATTTCATTTTATACTTATTTACATTCATATTATTGCATGAAGAAAAATAAACATTTGCATTACTAGTTACTCATTCTCCTCATTTATTTGCATAAAAAGAAAAAAAATAAACACCCATATTCCATTTGCATTCATTCATCTATACTGAAAAGATATGCATACATATAGAATAAAGCATATAGAACAACATCTCATAATCAATCAACACAAGTACGATGAAATCAAATCAAGAGCCCATAAATCGGTTGTCCTGAGTCCATTTTCGGGATCGAAATCAAAATCTGATGCCAATTCTCATCAAAATTTCATGATGTTGACCACTTAGCGCTTTCATCAACTGCTCATTCTCTTCTTCAATTTGTGCTCAATTTCTCGTCAATCAACGTTAAGTCTCAATTTTACTCCTCTGAATCACTTTCGTGCTCAAATCATCATCATCACTAAAGCAATTGCCTATAATCGTGTACCCTTTCTATCTTTTGATTTCACTCCCGAGGGGGCATACTCATGACCTCAAAGTCAAGAATTTCTTTCAAAAATATTTGTTGCAAGTCAAGAAGCTAATCTTTTCTAAACATTTAACAAGACCTCATCGCTAGGGGCATATCCATTTTATCGCTTCAAATCAAGCTGATATTTGTCTTTGTCTAAATCAATCTCTTAACGTTAATCAATTTCATAGCTTTTCATCAAGATGATTATTCATTTAAACTCAATCAAGGGTTTAAAGATTATCTTCGATCACACTCAATCTAAGCAGGTGTTCAGTTTCATCACATTGAATCAAGCTGGACAGTTTATCTTCGCTCATCGTATCTTGATCAATCAAGTTCAAGATCAATTTTTATCTTCGCTCACTGAGTCTAGATCAATCAAGTTCAAGTTTGATATCTTTTGTTTTCTACCGTTCCTAAGTTCAATCAAGTTCGGGATCGGTATCGCTTTAATCAAACTTCATTTAGCTTCATCGCTTCAAATCAAGCTAAACACCTTGCTTTCATGTAGTTCATTATCAATCAAGTTCAGAACTGGTATCTCCTAGACATCAACTATTCTTTGAACAAACACATTGCTCGCACATTAATTCAAAGAGGGGCAAATGTAATACCCTAAAAATGGTCATCTAAACCATGGGCCCCTAATCTCAACAACATCACCAAGGTCCTAACCAAAGGCAATTAAATAAATCTTGAGCACACAATTAGTTCTGTAGTCATCAAATGTCACATGGCAACTTAATCACTCAATATTAATTAAATATTTATTTAATTAATTGATCATTCCAAGTAAATAATTTTAAACAATTATCTTATTTATTTTAATTAAATATCTTTTCCATATTTAATTAAATAAATCAATTTGCCATTAAATCATCAAAAAAGAGGAATTAATTTGAAAAAAAAAAAAATTGCCATAAATCTTCAAAAAAGGAAACAAATCAAAAAAGGAATTAATTGACAAAAAAAGAATTAAAAATTGAGAAAAGAAATCAATTGGAGATAATCTTGAAAAACAAATTAAATATTGATAAATAATCTCAAAGAAAGCAATTAAAACAATTAAATATTAAAATTGAATGAAAGAGAGAATAAATCAGTTTTTTCTTGATTTTATCTTAATTTTAGTTCAATTTCCTTTAAAACTGAGAAAAGCATCCAATCACATCAATTCACCTGGATTGTGCTTCCTATTGGAAAATCTTGACTGCTCATCATCATTTGATCTCAGTCTTTGGTTTCTTTCTGAATTTTCTATAAATTTAGGCTCTCATCTCTCATTCAAAGATCCTGAAGATTATATTGTTATTATGTTGTTTTTTCTCTAGGTTCATTGAGAATTTGCATTGAGATATTGCATATTAGTTACTTAATATTTCTTAAATCATTTATCTTAAATATTCATATATTGCTTAAATCATGTTAGATTAATCTTGCATATCTAGCTTAAATCTTCCATCCATTTAGCTCATACTCATGCTCATAAAGATTTAAAAATCCTTTGTTTAGGTGTTGTCTAGTCACTGGATAGCTTAGCAATATGAGAGCAATCTAAACTCGCATCTACTAGAAGGCAATGGGTCACTTTGTAATGGTTTAGTATTCATTGATTATTGATTTACTAACCATGCATCTAATGACTTAATTGAAGTGCTGTGTATTCTAGATACAGATATAGGTCCACTTTTCACACACACAATGTGATGTTCCTAACATGTTTTGGATGCAGGATGGATGCATGTGATTTATATATGATGTAACGACATGGCTGAAATAGTTTAGCCCCTACCAATTTTCAGTTAGGAATGATGATTCATAGGTGCCAGCACATGGACATGTAAACATATTTGTAAGAGAATTGCATACAACCTTTTAGGGCTAATTGTTAATAATGAATTTGATGTTAACATTTGTCTTCTGGCCAGAAGCTTGTCACTCCCTTTAATTCTATAAAAAGAGAAATCATGGCTAGAAGAAAGGTTCAGATTGGTGGGAAATGTCTTGTAGGTTCAGTTTTCTTGTTCCTTGGGTTTTTCCTAGTCTGTTTCCAATAGTGAGTCAAAGTGAAGCAAACAAGCTGTAAAATCTTTTACAGAGGAAAATGAAGAAATGTTTTAGTGTTAAATTTTGTATAGGTTCTTGAAGGAGTTATGCATGAATTTTATCTTGTAACAGAGATAGAAGTTTACTTATAAAAATATAATTATGACCTTTCTCTCTCCATTGCATCATTCTATCAGTTTTTAAGTGAAACAAATCAAGGGTTTATTTTATTTAGTGCATTGTTATGATGTATGTAGCTTTCTGTTTATGCTTGGGCCCAAGGGGTCAATTAAATTGCTTAAATGGAGTTGCAGAATGATAGGACTTATGCAAGGATTCTAAGTAAGTAGTTTTGGGTTAGGGTTACAAATGGGATATATTGTAAGGCAGTATCATCTCAGATCTTATGTTATCAAATCAAGTTTTGTCACCCTTTCGGATTTATGTTTCATGTCTTTCAGGTGCCCAGTGGAGTAAGGCACTAATCAATGCCTGTAACTGATTTTGTTTATTAGTCTTGTTCTATTTTCAACTAATGAATCTCTACAAATCTCGTAAATATCATAATATCATTTGTTGAGTTTTATGTATTTTCTGAAAGTTGTCCCACCCTTTCTCATAGTCCATCTTAAGGTTGAGGATCACTAAAGAATTTTCCATCCTTGAGCATTCTCCCTTTTTGTTGAGTCTTTTCATGAGATAATTTTCTTTGTTTTCAGCAAATTCCTTAGTATCATTGCAAAGAGCAAGAGATTTACTGAAGGGATCACCATCCCTAGTTCTGCAGAGCCTAAAGTGTATAAGGACTTTGTGTCCTTGTTAATGTTGGTCCAAGCCTGATGGATATTGATAGTTGGAGGTGACTCTCCATAGATATTTGGATGAATCAGCTTGGTCTCTACGTGGTGACAGTGTAAACCCATCCATTTTTGGGAATCAACAAAAATGGCGACTCTACTAGGGAAAATATGAATTGTAAAGAATCTCTAGTAAAATAATTTTCCTAAATACATAGTTGAGATTATGCCATCTGAGTCACCAACAAAAATGGCGACTCTGCTGGAGAATGTTGGATAAAGTTGTTTGGGTCTTTTGTGATTTGATGGTTGAGTGTTTCTCCCACGTCACTTGACTAAAACTTTTACCCACAGAGTGAAAATCTTCTTAAACTATCCCTTGTCGGTTTGAGTCAATTCTCATAACTATCATTGATAAATCTACTATAGTTTATTTTCTATAAAGAGTTTGGTCCAAATTTGTCTATTTTTTAAAGATTATATGCAATACCTCACAAGTTGTGAGTGGCAACTCTGTGACTTTTAGATCTATGCATCAGTGTGTGTTTGCTTGAAGAAAAACCAAAAAAGTTTTTAGAAAAGATGAAGCAGATTTGAGTTCTTATGATGAAGTACCCTAACAAGTTGAGGATGGAATCAATAATGCCATTTGATGATAAGGAAGTGTTGTAGTGTTGTTTTGAAACAACTTTGACCTATGAAGGAATTCCAGTTGTTTGAGTGTTTGTCCTCTGCAAGGAGGTGGCGACTCTGTCAAAAGATTAGTGTTAAAAATTTGAAGGATTGAAGGTGATTTTGCAAGTCCCAGGTTAAAGAAGGCAGCAACAACTTCAGCATTTCGAGGTATTTACATTTTCATGAAAATTGTGTAAAAAATGTTCCCTAAAGAGTGAAAGAAGCACTAAGGAAGTGAATGGCAGTGATTGTTTTACATACTCCTGTGATTTAGTTTCCATTTTCTGAATGAGATTAGATGGAGTATGTTTTGATCCTTTGAAATGTAATAGTTTAAGATTTGTGGAAAAGGGAAAGAAAAAGAGAAATGAATGAAAATATGTATCATATGCCTATGCTTCCCTATGAAATGTCAAATACAAATGTGCAACCTCTGTCGAATCACCATAGAGATTTCTTTATGGAAAGATATAAGCCATTGATCTTTGATGGTATCCAAGGTTTCCCAAATCCTATTCCTATAGGGATTAGGAAAAAATTACTAGGATTCAATGGGAAAAGGTCAGAATCAACACGACAACATTTGCAAGAGTTTTCAGAATTAATGGAATATTTTCAAATAAATCAGGAAGATGTTTTCACAAAGTTGTTTGTTCAGTCTTTGAAGGAAAATGCTAGAGACTGGTTTTCTTACATGTCAGTATGCTCTATCTCATCATGGGATGAGTTGAAGGTAGCATTCATGGAATAGTTTTGTGAGAGAATTAATCCAAGATCGGTTATGAAAACATTCATGGGTATCTAGAAAGAAGAAGATGAGTTATTACCTTCTTTTAATCTCAGGTTTACTAGGGTATTGGATGAAATTCCTAGTAGCTATAGACCAAATGATGTAGTATTCTTAGTTTTTTATTTGGCTGCATTTTATGAGGAAGAGAGTTATTTGTTGAGAGATAAGGATCCTAAAACATTACATCAAACTTATAGGATAGCAATGGATATTGAGAACAATTTGAAGTATGGAATCCCTAAGGGTTATTTAGCCGCAAGGGTATGCTATCCTACAGTATTAGAGGTTGAAGGAAAGCATAAATCAGAAGATAGAAATCTGTATCAAAACCCTTATATCCCTACTTATCACATTAGCATTGTTATTAATTATGCTTTGAACAAAAATATGAGTGAAGAGAACTTGTCCTAGGTAGTGGTTTTTCCTCATATTGATGAAGAAGAGGTTAATGAGAAAGTATCCAACATATTATGTGTAGAGATGGATATGGTGTCAATCACTTTACTAAATGACAACAATAATTACCCTAGGGAGAGCATCTCACAAGAAATTTATTTGTAGTCTTGTGTTTCAAATAAATCCAACAATGAGTATAAAGAATCAGAAAGTGTTATATCTGATATTGATGCAATTATGCAGGATTTTGATGATATAAATTCAGTCTTTTAGGAATCAATCATATATGATGATAAAGATTCAGATGATAAGATCCCACCAATTTTAGTTAATAAAATTATTGGGATAGAAAGATGCATGATGTGTATAAATGAGGGAGTTATCCTAATACAATATATTTCTACCATTGAGGACTAGACTTTTATAAACTGCTCTCATTTCCAAAATGTCCCAGAGTTAACCTCTACATTTAAGAGAAATCTAGTTCAAAAGAATCAGAATGATCATGGCAGCCTTGTTGGGGCTTATGAATATATTAATATGGAACTCATACTATGGAGATCATATTGTTGTGTGTTGTCCCAGTTCAGATTGTCATTCATTGATTCCTGATGAACCTGAAGATAAGATGAGCACTAATTTTAGTGAAAATATCAATGTAGTATTTGATGAAGACGTAGATGAAGATCAATTGGTGCTCTATTATAATATTTTTAAGAAGGATTTTCATATTGTTCTTAACCCTCTGTAAGAAGAAAGAACTAAGAATAGGGATATTATTGTAGCGACTTCTAAAATGGAATATTATAGAGATAAAGATGCAATATGTGATTTAAAGATATGTAACAATAATCGGTTTTCCCCTATTGCTGATATTGTTGATATTAAATTGGATACAAAACAAGAGGGTGAAATATCTGAAGAGGTCATCTCTGACCCTTTTCCTCCCCTTGATAACAGTTTTCTTGTTATGATCAGTAAGAAGGTGGATTTTTCAGAGAGTCCCTATTGTAGTAGGCAGGTTGATATTGCAAGAGAGGCATGTTTTCTAAGTTATATACCAGAATATGAGATTTTCCTTTTTCAACAGGATGATATTTTTTTAGAATAGGATATTGATCGTAGTTAGGATGTGTGTTGTATTCAGTTCAACACATATATGTGACAAAATAACAAATATATTATATCATTGCACAAGTTTCATATTTCTAGCAGTAATTGTAGTGATAAAATTAAGCATAGTGGTGGGATGAAAGTAGCCAACAAGCTTCAAAAATGGTTTTCCACCTATGTTATTAAATTACATTTGATTCTTTTAGAAGAAAATCATGTTTATGATAGAGGAAAGCATTGGTTAACATTGGTAGATGGCATTGGGCCATCATATGTGGTTTCACTGTGTAGGCCACAAATAATTTGAGGTAGAGTAAGTTTTTCTAACTCTATGCCCAACATAATTGTAAATAAGTTCCCTCTTAAATTTCCTATTCATGGACAATTTTTGAGGTCCTACTTTTGTTAAAGTAGTTGTTATCCATGAGCATTAGTTAGGTTTTATTTGTTACTATAGTTTCCTTTCTATTGAAGTTACCTGATCTAGGTAATTTATTTTTGGTCTGCTCTGTAATTGGTCTACTTCACCCAAAGATCCTGGTTTCTCATCTCATTCCTATGAAATGGACATCCCCAACTAGAACCATTGATAGCTCTAAAACTTGATTGCATGAAATTTTTAATTTTTGAGCTCAAATATTGATTTTTTAGGTTTTATTTGTATCCTCTGTAAATGATCCAAGGTCTAGGGTTTAGGGTTTATCAAGATTCCTTACGTATTATAAACAAAACCATAGAAATGATATATTTTGTTGTTACCTTTTTCTCACTTAAGTCCGAGGGTACCACTTTCGTTTACGGGGCCATTTCATTTCCTAAGTGTTAAGGAGTGGTTAACCAGTTTGTGAAATATGATTTTTCCTAAGTCGCATAAAATTTCCTTATGACTGGTCTCCTTTTAAATATTTGTGTCCATGATTTCTTTAAGCTCAAAAGTCCTAAGTAGTTCGACGGGTTGTTAGAAATGAATGGATCCAATGATTCGCTCTTCCCCGTAATCAAAGATGTGAGGATTATAAAGACCACAACATCTTGAGATTGTGTCATGTGTTCTTAGTGGAAATCGATGAGATTGGTACTATAACTAGTCAAAAAATTGTGTTACTTGTTCTCAGGTGGTAAAGGTCAGTCTACTGACGATCCCATCCATTTGCACGTGTTCAAAATGAATGGAGATGTTTTGTCTTGAGGTAAAAGTTGCTCGATTTTTAATTCTGGAGGAGTTAATGGGCATTGTGCAAAGCGGTAAAGTTTGAATAGATCTGATAGCCCCCGTGTTCCCACCATGGAAGTTGAAAGGAGGTTACGGACCGTGGCATCGCGAGATGATGCCACATGTCCCAGGTGACTAGGAAGACCTATGGTGGCACCACTGATGGATTTTGATCGAAGGATGATATGGCACTGTTTAGTCAAGATTTTGTGGGTCTGTGGATACAGATGGAAGGACAAATGCCACGTCGGCATATAATGACCATTAGATTTGCCAAGCTGAATGAGATATGTAGCTGCATTTTAAGTAAGAAATTAGGAGGGATCATACAAGGCACCATTCATAGCTTGCACGGGAAAGGCAGAATGAGTGGGATACAGACTTGTCGACTCAAAATTGATTAGATAGTCAAAGATGATAACTTAGAGATGTAAAAGGAAACTCTCAATAGGACAAAAGCTCAACATCTCACAGTCAATCTGAAGGTGTCAGGGCAATAACAATATGGTTCAAATGGTTATTCCCCTACCAATTTTCAGTTAAGGACAATGATTTTACAAGTGCGAGAGCATGGACATGTAAACATTTTTGTAAGAGAATTGCATACAGCCTTTTAGGGCTAATTGTTAAGAATGAATCTTCTCGTAACATGTGTCTTCTGGCCGGAAGCTTGTCACTCCCTTTAATTATATAAAAAGGGAAATCATGGCTAGAAGAAGGGTTCAGATTTGTGGGAAATGTCTTGTAGGTTTAGTTTTCTTGTTCCTTGGGTTCTTCCTAGTCTGTTTCGAATAGTGAGTCAAAGTGAAGCAAACAAGATGTAAAATCTTTTACAAAGCAAAATAAAGAAATGTTTTAGTGTTAAATTTTTTATAGGTTCTTGAAGGAGTTATGCATAAATTTTATCTTGTAACAGAGATAGCATTTTAGTTATAAAAATAGAATTTTGACCTTTTTCTCTCCATCGCATGATTCTATCAATTTTTAAGTGAAACGAATCAAGGGTTTATTTCATTTAGTGCATTGTTATGATGTATGTATCTTTCTATTTATGCTTGGGCCCAAGGGGTCAATTAAATTACTTAAATGGAGTTGCAGAATGATAGTACTCATGCAAGGATTTTCTGTAAGTAGTTTTGTGTTAGGGTTACAAATGGGATATATTGTAAGGCAGTATCATCTCAGATCTTATGTTATTAGATCAAGTTTTGTCGCACTTTTAGGTTTATGTTTCACGTCTTTCAGGTGCTCAATGGAGTAAGGCACTAATGAGTTCTTGTAATTAGTTTTGTTTATCAGACTTGTTTTGTTTTCAACTAATGAATCTCTACAAATCTCATAAATATCAGAATATCATTTGTTAAGTTTTATGTATTTTCTAAAAGTCGTCCCGCCTTTTCTCATACTCTAGCTTAAGGTTGAGGATCACTGAAGCATTTGCAATCCTTGAGCATTATCCCTTTCTATTGAGTCTTTTTATGAGATAATCTTCTTTTTTTCAGCAAATTTTTTAGTATCATTGCAGAGACCAAGAGATTTACTTAAGGGATCACCCTCCCTAGTTTTGTAGAGCCTAAAATGCAAAAGGAATTTGTGTCCTTGTTAATGTTGGTCCAAGTCTGATGGATATTTATAGTTGGAGGTGTCTATCCATAGATATTTGGAGGAATCATCTTGGTCTCTGCCCTGTGGCAGTCTAAACCTATCTATTTTTGGTAACCAATAGAATGCATAAACCAAATACCGGAATAACAGATATAACAATTAAGTATAAACATAAATCATGGAACAATTAACAACCATCCATAACATATAACACTATGATTTATATGTGGAAATCCCGGTAAAGGGAAAAACCATGGTGGAAAGCCTACCCACAGTCAAATAATACTTCTGTAGAAAGTATGTGATTACAATAAGAGGGGCTTGAACATGCAAGAAGGCCAATAGCCTAGAGCGCACAACACATCACAAAAGGAGCCTCACTAACTACAAAATAAATCCAGACTACAATCTGGAAAGATGAATGAATTACAAGAATAATGTCTCCTATGCCTGAGACAGTTCTGGTTAAGTTCAATACTAGAGGTCTTAAACCTCTTTTAGAAACCCAATTCGATCACCTATGATCAACCAAAACCTTTGCATATGATTACTACTTTATTCACACACAAATAATCCCATAACCTTGACCTACCACATATAATCTACAAAGAGATCTTACATTATATTTATACCAACCTGGGACCTAAAGAATTAGGTCGACCACCTAAAAAATTTGGTCGGCCACCTAAAAGATAATACAATAGATCCATTAGATAATCCCGCAAACCAATGATAAACCAAGTTGGCCTAAGACTGAAACAACATAAACCAAACAATAAATCCAACCAGTGACACATCGGGAGCATCAACCAACACGTTGCATAAACCGGTCCATAACCTAACAGAATAACCACCAGACCTAAAATAGGTCACCATAATCCAAATGAAACACCATGAACAACTGGAACACAAACATGATAACCATCAACATCCTAATAACCTTCTAGAAGTCGGACCAAAACCACTTATCGGATTCATCAAAAGATCTTCATCAAAGCACTGTCGATAAAACCCTTACCGACAATCAAAAAGCTTACTAGAACATATAATACCATTCAGATCATCAAATCCTTAACCAACTAAATGTGATACACATCAAGAGCACATGAATAACCAATCCAAACCAATTCCAATCGCTGGACCAAACCTAGAGACAAATCTCCAGATCAATATGATAATCCAACCACTCTACCAAAAGTTGGTAGATATCAAAACAACTAGTATTTGTTGGTATTATGCATGACCTTATCATGTGTTGCATTGGTTTTTTCATTGGTGTCAACACTTGTCTTCTTGGAAGTTTACATTATGTTCACCGGTATGGTTAGTGGCTTATGCATAGTCACCGGTATGTGTTCACCAAAAGGCTATATGGTTCACCAACAGTGATGATATCTTGGAGATCATTTGATTATGTCGAAGACATGGACTCTATTTTTGGATTTGGTGTTTTTCTTATTGGTCTAATGGGGTTGACAGATTTTCCTTTACTGGCAGATAGGTCTTGGTTATGGACTAGTACTCCAGATCAGCATGGCACGTTATGGACATTGTTTATTGACTGGATATTGTGGTAAATGTGTTGAGCTAACATGTTGTATCGCATCAAGACTTATTTGTAATTGATTTAATTTTAATATCTTTAGTGAGCCGACCTATACATTTGGTCTTAGGTTTTGTATAGATGATTGTAAAATATTATTTAAGATTGGGATGTAGATATGGTATAAGTGTATTTGAATATTGAAGAGCAAAAAATAAGTGGATCCTTCTGTGAATCATGTAGACATTATTTAAAGGTTCAAGGATGGTTATGAAGGTGTTTTGACACTCATTTTCAGAGCTTAACTGGTACTGAATCTAGCATTGTTGATGCTATTTTGAGCAATACATTATCATTGGATTTAACTATCCAATTATGTAGTCAGTGTAACTCCTATTTTGTGATTGAGTAGTGAGCTCTAGGTAGTTAGCCTTTCTACATGTCCAGACCCCATTTGTATACACATACTATCTACAGTAGTATCATCTGATTGTCGGTAAGGTTTCCCACCCTTGTTTTTCCCTTACCGGGTTTCCATGCCAAAATCTCCATGTCATGTGTTGTGGATGTTGTTTCTCTTTATGTTTTATGCATTAAGTTAAACCTGTACTGCTATAATTGTTAATCTATTTTACCAACACTTAAGTTTGGTTTATAGGCATTAAGTTTAAGTTGGAATAATTTTTATTTCGATTACAATTTATTGACAACTGGTTCACAACTGATTCACCCCCCCCCTCTCAATTGTCCTTCCTGGGACCTAACAGTATTAACATCAATGCAACACATAATCAATTCCTCCAAGTAGCCAACATTGACCCCTTAGGATACCAAAGGACCCCTTAGGACTATATGATGTTGTAATGGGTCATATGGTGTCCTAAGGGGTCATATGGTGTTCTAAGACATGTGTGGACCTTTAAGACCCTATATGCCCCCTTAGGAGACCATATGACCCCTTAGGACAATATAATGTCCTAATGTGTCATATGGTGTCCTAAGTGGTCATATGTTGTTCTAACACATATATGGCCCCTTAGGAACCCATATGGTATTCAAAGAGAGGGAGGGTAGATAAAGACAAGTAGTTAGAGAGAGTGTGAAGAGGGAAGGAGGGAGGAAGGTAGAGAAAGGGATGGAAAGGTAGAGAGAGAGATAGTAGTAGGAAGGGGAGAAGGTAGAGAGTTAGGGGAGTTAAAAATAGAAAGTGATGAAAAGAGACATAGGTAGAGAGAAGGTCAGGGGAGATAAAGTTTGAGATAAAGAAAAATAGAGAGAGAAGGGGGGAGGGAGGAAGTGTGTGTATGTCTGTGTGTGTGTGTGTGTGTGAGAGAGAGAGAGAGAGAGAGAGAGAGAGAGATTTAGGGAGGGGGAGAGAGAGGAGAGAATGTATGTCATGTGTTTAGAGAATAGACGAGAGATACAAAGAATGGTGAGAGAGATAGGTTTAAATATTGAAGGAGAGGAGGGAATGAGATAGATAGAAGGTCAGGGGAGATAAAGTTTGAGATAAAGAAAAATAGAGAGAGAAGGGGGGAGGGAGGAAGTGTGTGTATGTCTGTGTGTGTGTGTGTGTGTGTGTGTGTGTGTGAGAGAGAGAGAGAGAGAGAGAGAGAGAGAGAGAGAGATTTAGGGAGGGGGAGAGAGAGGAGAGAATGTATGTCATGTGTTTAGAGAATAGACGAGAGATACAAAGAATGGTGAGAGAGATAGGTTTAAATATTGAAGGAGAGGAGGGAATGAGATAGATAGACAAGGGAGAGAAGGGGAAAGTGGGAGTGATGGGAAAAGAGATAGGTATAGAGATGGAGGAAGATAAAGTGAGTGAAATAGAGAGAGAGAGAGTAATAATAAAAGCTTAGTGATTATTGAAATTTGATTAAGTAAGAAATTATAAGATTTAGAGATTGGGGAGAGAGGAGAGAGTGAGATAGAGAGAGGTGAAGGGAGGAGGAGAGAGATAGGAAAATAGATAGGTCTAGAGCTTAGGGGAGACAAAGAGCGTGAGATAGAGAGATAGCAAGTGAATGATGATATAAGCCCACTGATTACTGAAATTTGGATTACTGAAATTTGACTGTCTGAAAAATTATAAGATCTCTTAAAATCTAGAATTTGAAACTACTCTCAAGCATCTTTACAATATATACATAAAATATAACTTAAAGTATAAGATAGATAAATGACAAAGAGAAAATATCCCTAACCAAAGGATCCTAACAAGAAGGATTAAGCCTAGATCTATTAGGTCCATCTATCTTTCAATGAAATGGTCTCTTAAGAAAAAATAGTGGTTTTGTTACCTTAATTGGTGAAACCCTAATTTTCACCATTACATTTTGGTGAACCGAACTCCTTACACGACTTTTGTGATTTGTGTTCTTAAATATAATATGTAGGCATTTTAATTTTCAAATTTTGTACTCAAAGATAATATTTTACATGATTTAGAGGTTAAGTTTTGTGTGTGTGAAAAAGTGGTAATCTGCAAGCTGTAAGGAACAAACACTTCAATAAATCATTGCATGCATGGTTATACAAATATAATCAATGAATATAAAAACCATAATAAATTTATCTATTTCCTTCTAAAATATGTGAGTATAGACTTGCTCTGACATTTATCTAAGCAATACCAGTGACTAGACTACACCAAGACGAATGATTTAATCTATATGAGAACAAGATTAAGCTAAATGGATGCAAGATTAATCTAGATATGTAAGATTAAGCTAGATATGCAAGATTAAGCTATGAATTATTAAACTAAATATGCAAAAAGCTAAGATGCAATAATCTGAAAGCACAATATTCTCAATGACTCTAGAGCAAAAACTGCATAATAACAATAAATCTCTAGGGTGTCTTGAATGGAGATGAAAGGTTGAATTTATAGAGAATCCAAAGAGAGGCGAACGGTCAAGATTGACTAATGACGAGTGGTTGAGATTCCTCAAGAGAAAGCACAATCTAGGTGAATTGAAATAATTGGATGCTTTGATTTAGTTTCAAAGAAGATTAGATTGAGTTTATCTCGAGGTAAATTCGAATTAAAGCTTGATTGAATGCATTGAGATTATAAGTCTGAGTTTGCATTGGAGCTAAAATTAGTTGATTCCATGCACATTCCTCTTATTTGCTCAACATCTTTATTTAGAAAAATCCTCTTGAATGCAACTAAACTTCTTTCCTCAATATTTTCTTTGAGTTTTATTTTTAAAGAAAATGATTTATTCAATTTTATTGCTTTTCTTTCTTTTCTAAGATTTCTCAAGTTGTCTCAATTTTAGAAAAAAAATATCTCAAGTTCATTTATTTTCTCAATTTAATTCCATTTTTGTAAATTCATTCCTTTTTGATGATTTAAATGGGAAATTGATTTATTAATTGAATATGCGAGGATATTTAATTAAATAAATAGGATAATTGATTAAACTGATTTACTTGGAATGATTAATTAATTAAATAAATATTTAATTAATTTAGAATGACTTATTTTCCTTGTGACATTGGTAATTGAGGAATTAATTAATTAGGTGCTCAACATTAATTTAATTGCCTTTGGTTAGGATCTTGGTGATGTAGTCAAGATTAGGGGCCCATGGTTTAGGTGACCATTTTTAGGGTATTACATTTGCCCCTCTTTGAATTAATGTGTGAGCAACACATTGATTCAAAGAATAGTTGAAGTCAAAGAGATATTAGTTATGAACTTGATGGATCACAAACTGATGAAGAGCGAGATGTTCAGCTTGATTTGAAGCGATGAAACTGAACATATTGATTAAAGTGATACCAATCCCAAACTTGTTGAACTAGGATCGATGAAGAATGAGATACCGATTTTAAACTCGATGGATCAAGAAACGAGCATTGATCTAGAAATTGATTGAATAAAAATTCATTGAGTGAAGAGATAAAATTAATTATGAACTTGATTGAACAAGAACCGATTAGCAAAACAGAATGTCCAACTAGATTTGATGTGATGAAACTGAACACCTATTTGAAGATTGAGTGTGTGATCACTGTCAAAAAAACTCTTTAAACCCTTGATTAGGTTTAAATGAATAACCAACCTGATGAGATGCAATGAAACTAATTACAATTAAGAGACTGATTCAGATGAAGACAATATCAACTTTATTTGGTGCGATGAAACTAATATGCCCCTAGAGATTGATTGAAGTTCGATTAATCTTTGATTTGAAAATATTTTTTACTCCACTTTAGATGAAGATTTGAAAAAAAAACTTGACTTTTCAATGATTTAATCACTAATAATGTTGATGTAATGAGTATACCCCCTCAAGAGTGAAATTGAAAGATAGCTAGATCGTATTGATTTAAGTCAATTTTATTATAATAATTTGAATTATCGATGATAATATGAGAATGCAAATTAATGTAAGAATTAATTTCAGATCAGAATTGATTCAAAAAAGATTTGAGCACAAAGTGATGTGAGGATTGGCGTGAAGATGAAAGGGTCAAGTGGTCAACATTGTGAAAATTTGACTAGAAAATTGACGTTAGAGTTCGATTTCGACCCTGAAATTAGCAAAGAAATAATGATTGTTTCATTCAAGATCCTATTCAAAGGATGAAGAGAATAATGTTATCATGTGAAAATAACTTGAAATGCACAAATTCTAGTATGAATGCAACTTAAAACTTAGTCACTAGATTTGGTTTTCTTATTTATCATCACCGAGCATTTTACAATATAGCAAGCGAGCATAAGCACCAAGGCATGCAGAGCCATGATGACCTGAATGTCTCATCTATTTAATCTACCAAGCGAACTTAAGCACCAAGGCATGAAGAGCTAGGATGACCTGAATGTTACTAGCATGCAAACACACCAGACAAAGTAGAGTTCCTTCCTTTTCATATGCAATATTGATTATCTTGTCAACAATGACCCTTTTATCGTTCATATCCTAGGACAGATTAAGCATGCATCCAGATTGCATAATAAAGAAACTTACTCAAAACATACAAGGAAATGATTCCAACCTCCCTGTAGCATACAAATAAATAGAGTCAAGGTATGTGTGGTGATTTGACCTTGATGTGAAGGCACTTATCACAGACACCTAGCTTATGAGATGTTTTTCAGATCATCGAAATTATTCCTACAAGTAGAAAATAAAGAAAAGCATTATGCCCCTAGTCCTTGCTCCTCTTAGTCAAGATTGAATTCCTCGAGTTAATTAGAGGGAATAATAATTGAAAATCAATTTAAAAGACAACACATAAAGAAAATTTCAATCAAATCTCAAACAGTAAAGCAAAGATGCATGAAAGCGAGAAATAAAACAGGAAATGCCAAATTTGCGTTGATATGATATTTAGGATTTTTTCAAGACTTTTTATGATTCTTTTCATTTTTTTCAGAACTTTTTATGGATTTTTTTTCAGCTATGCCCCTAGTATGCAGACCTATATGACATGATGATCTGCAGAATGCATGTGGAGACAATGAATTTTTTATATGACTTATATTAATGCAATATGCATGATGAAAATGCATTTCCTATTCAAAAAAGGATGACTATGTTTGTTTAGCATTTAATAATACACCAATTGAATTGGAGGTACAAAACATTTCATAGATAAGCGGTCAATCGATCCTTACGGTTCCTTCAAACATCCAAATTAACACACTTAGTGACTAGGATTTACAAATGGAGATGCAAACAACTTCCCAATTGATTATTGAAACTTTGATCTTATTTTACTCATTTGTATGCAAATGAGTTAATTCCTTCTCTTGTGTTCACTAAAGATCCTTAGAATCCTATATGACTAGCTAGGTGGATTATTCTAACTTCAAAAGCATCCTGAATAGAATCTCATTTCCAGCAAGCTTTTAGAGCTTTGACCAGGTTATAGACTGTAATTTCTCAAATATTTCTCCATTGCTAGTAGGCATTCATAGCCTTGATGGAGTTACTCGCATGTTGCCATAGTCAAGATTTTTGTCCCACTTGTATGCATGATATTTCAGTTATATATAATTGCTCTTTTGCCTTGAGATGAATATTTGGCTTAAACATTTTGTTTTTTTATTTTATTGCCTTGACTTGTAAGTAATTAAACCTACTTGGGTGTGACAATTATAGCAGCGATGAAGTAGAGTTTTAGATTTTTCACTAGTCATATGGTCAACTAGGTGTCTAGAATGAATTAGATATTTTGTTAATGTGTTTGAGATATAGAAATTCATAGATTTGGGATTAACAAGTCTCAAATAGTGAAATCACTACCCAACCATAAGTAAAACATTGTCATAGGGTAATGTTGAAAATGATTGACCTTAGGACCTCAAAGACTTCATGTTTGAATATCTAAGAAAGGAGATGACCCTTGTTTATCTTGAATGCAAATGGATGATAAATTTGGACAGTTGCTCTATTTTATTAATGTTGTTATATGTAAATGCAGAAACTCTATGCCATAAAAATTATGAATATGATGAATTTAAAAAAGAAACTATATGTGATGCAGTGTTTTGAATAAAATGATATACAATGCAAAAAAAAAAATGTTATTGGTTTGTTTTTTGTTTTTTTGAGCTTTATAGGTTGCTAGAGAAGAGAATACTAAGTGTAGAATTTCTTCAAGTGGATAGTGTTGATCATTGTTGGCATTTTCATGAAGATTGCATTAATGATATGTTATGTTGTCATTGATGTCAATTAACTGGTAAGGATATTATTATAATATTGTTATTGAAACCGGTAGGAAGAATTTGTGGAGTGAACCAGTAACTAGTCTGAACCTTATCTATTGATGTAACCAGTAAACCCTACCTATTTTTTTTTATAAACCTTAACTAATTAAGTTTGATGAATTGGTTATATTGGTTTATGATTTGATGATGAGCGGTAATGATTATGACACATATGATTATTGTATGAAGATGATTCCAAGAGATTTTGGCAAGTTGTTGTAACAGTTTTTGTCTAGGGAATGAGAAAATGTATTGCATCTAATGCAAAGTGTGTGATGAACTACTAAGTTCAATGAAGTGATGATCAAGGAGCATTCAAGGTTTTCTTGATTGATATGCTGAGATTTCTATGTAATCCAACGGTCATACTTGAAACAATTTGTTTGTAATCTCTATGAGAATTAGGTTTTTGTTATGTTACCAATCTAATTGATTTGTTTATAAGGTCAATGAAGTTGTTTAGTTTAATAAGTTAGAAAAGAGTGAGCACAGATTAGTTGAGTGTGTGGTTTCCAAACCGGATGATGTATCTGTAGTTTGAATAAAGGCAAATAGGAACATGAAATGGATCTGATCGAACAAGTGTAGTGCTATTCAGATATATCAGAAAACTCCTATTGTTTTCTAACAATTACAACAGAATTGAAATCCCCTAACTAGGTAATCTCTAACAAGCTTGGTGCTATTCAAATCCTCTAACAAGGTGATCCATTAGCTTGGATTTTCAAATCCTCTACCAAGGTTACTCCTTACAAGGTATATCTTCTAACAAGGCATTTGTAGTCAATCTCTTAACCCGGTGATTCCTAACAAGATTAGTTCTTAACAAGACTTTTTGTAAAGCTTTAATAGGCTAGGCTCCTAACAAGGTGAACTTTAGAAGAGTTCAGATAGTTATCTTGTGAGTCTCATCTCACTGTGGTTTTTACCTATTTTGGTTTCCACATCAAAAATATTTATGTCAAGTGGTGAATATTTATGTGGTTATGTTTTCATGGTTGATTTACTTAGCTACTTAACTATTTTGATAAGTCATAATAACTGAAAGCATTAAGAAATGAAGAAGTTGTTTACTGTTAATTTTTTGTAACAGTCAACCGGTTTATCTTATGAGTTTTTATCTTGACAGAGGTATTACATTGTTAGTTCTAAGTTTACATTGAGAGATTGATTTTTGAGATTGGTGAAGTTTGTATCAATTTTTCTATCTAGTAATTCATCCCCCCTCTTAGTAGTTGACCAGATACTTATTCTTTCATCATACCATCAATTGGTATCAGAGCATATCAGGTCCTCTAAGGTCTAATCCTAACAGCTTGAGGTAAATATCTTCCAGATCATGATGAAGAAGGAAGGTCCGAAGTAATAGAGAAAACTACATGATATGGAGTGATAGAATGAAAATTTATATCAAGAGTCTGGGAAGCCAGTATTAGGAACATGTCGATACTAAGTATGTTGCACCTATTGGGATGTTGACTAATGATCAGAAGAAAGAGCAACAAGAAAATCATCAAGCATTGGAGGCTATTATCAGTTCTTTGTCTGATGTAGAGTATGTAGATGTTCATGGTCTTGAAACTGCATATGAGGTATGGAAAAAACTTGAAGAGATTTATAGCGGTGATGAACATGATAAGATTGCTAAAGAAGAGAGTCTAAGAGAGAAGTTTGTTGACATGTAGATGGCTAAAGGTGAGAATATCCAGTAGTATGGTCAAAGGATAAAAGAGAGTAGGTGAAATTAAAATTAAAGGAGGTAAAGTGGAAGATTCCACAGTGATCAATAAGGTACTGAGAACCCTACTACCAGTCTATGCTATCTGCGTTGTAGCTATTCAAGAGTTGAATTCCATTGATAAAACTAAGGTAATTCTTGACTCCATCATTGGAAAGCTTACTACTTTTTAATTAAATGGTTATGATGGTAGTGTACAAAAATTTGAGTATGCATTTAGAGCTTTTGTTCCTAACCCATCTATGAGGAAAAGTAGAGATGCCACTCACAGTTATGAATCCAGATCCAATAGAGAAGCTGATGATGAAGATAATTTAGTTGAGCTTGAAGCATTGTTGGCCAAGAGGTTGCCTAGAGGTATAGGTAAATACAGAGGTAAATTACCTTTGAAATGTTTTGCATGCAACAAGATTGGACACATTGCTGCTAACTATCCTAATGGTGATAATGAGCACAAACGAGAGAAATTCAAGAAGTACAAGGGTAAAGACAAAAGAGATTGTCTTATTGCTATTGATGGTGGTATCATTGATGAGAAATATGATACTGATGCTAATGAAGACATTGTGTTTGTAGCCATTAAAGAAGAGATGTTAGACCAAAAGGCATTAGTATCCAGGATAGATAAATCTGATGATTGGATCATTGATAGTGGTTGTTCAGATCACATGACCAGTGATCAGAGAAAATTTATTTCTCTGAAGGAATTTTATGGTGGAGTTGTAAGATTTGGTAATGACTCACCCTAGATGGTTAAAGGTAAGGGAACTATTTCTCATAATGGAAATAGTAGTGTAGATGATGTCTATTGGGTTTAAGGTTTAAAGTATAATCTTCTGAGTGTGGCACAAATCAATGATAGAGGATACCCATTGGAGTTTAAAAATTGTATGTGCAAAATCTATGGCAATAAAGGTGAACTGATTGCAACCGGGAAGAAAACTAAAGGTAACTTGTTTCACCTTAATCCTAAAGTCAACAACTATTTAATTGCAAAGATAGATGATAGTTGGCTTTGGCATAGGAGATTTTGTCATATAAACTTTGATAACATTATTAAAGTAAGTCCAAGATAGTGAGAGGTTTGCGTTAGTTAGACGAATTGGTTAATTCTCTGTGCAATGGGAAAGATGACATCCTCAACTTTCAAGAGCAAATCTTTTTCAATGGAACATTTGTTGGATTTGGTTCATACAAATCTTTGTGGACCAATAAGAACAAAAAATATTCAAGGTGATAGATATTTTATGATCTTCACTGGTGATTGCTCAAGGATGATGTGGGTCACATTCTTGAAGGATACGAATGAAGCTTTTGGTAAGTTCAAGGCATTCAAGGCCTTAGCTGAGAAAAAGAGTAGTAAGAAGATAAAGTGTCTGAGGATAGATCAAGGGAGTGAATTTTCTTTTGAGGAATTCACTAGGTATTGTGAAGAAAATGGTATCAAATGACAACTTTCTACACCAAGGCCACCACAACAGAATGGTATCATAGAGAGAAACAACAAGTCAATTGTTGAAGTTGCTAGGACAATGTTGATACAAGGAGGTGTAGCAAAAAATTTCTAGAGAGAAGTTGTCAGCACAATTGTCTACACTATGAACCAGATTCTAGTAAAGAGAGGTAAGGACAAGACTCCTTATAAATATTGGTATGGTATATCACTTGATGTTAGTTATTTTAGAATATTTGGAAGCAAATGTTTTATTAAAAGAGGTGATTATACTAGCAAATTTGAGGCTAAAAGTGATGAAGGTATATTTCTTGGCTATTCCACCAAGAGTAAGGCCTACAAGTGTTTTAACAAATGGACACAAAGAATTATTGAGAGTGTTGATGTTCAAGTAGATGAAAATCCTAAAGTCTTAGAGGAAACTAGTTAAGAGAAAAAGGCTGAAGATCCTTGCATTTTGTTTTTGGAACCAGAAATTGTGAAATCTGAAGCTGGCAAAGAAAGTATTGATGTACCAGTTCAACTGGAATAGATAAATTTAGAAGAAGATGACAATAATGAATAAGTTGAACCTAAAGATCATGATCATGTTATTCCAAGATATGTGAAACTGAATCACAATCCTGAACAAACTTTTAGGGATAAGGATGTTGGAGTACTAACCAAAAGAAGAATTAGAGATAATTACTTCATGATCTCCACTATTGAACCAATAATTGTTGATGATCATTGGATTAAAGCTATGGAGGAGGAATTAGATCAAATTGAGAAGAACACCACATGGACCCTAGTACCCTGAACAGTAAAAAAAAAAGGTGATAGGTACTAAGTGGGTATTCAGGAACAAGTTGAATTAAGATGGTGTTGTAGCTCACAAAAAAGCTAGGTTGGTTTGCAAAGGTTATGCACAAGAGGAAGGAGAAGACTATGGTGAGAATTTTGCACCAGTGGCAAGAATAGAAGGTGTCAGAACTTTACTTGCATTTTCAGTTCACAAGAAATTCAAGGTATACTAGATCGATGTTAAGTCTGCATTTTTGAATGGGATACTAGAAGAAGTAGTATACATTGAGCAACTAGATGATTATTCTTAGAATGATAAGAAAGACATGGTATGCAGATTACATAAAGATTTATATGGATTAAAGAAGGCACTGAGAGAATGGTATAAAGGCTTCATACACATCTGATGAAGATAGGATTTTTGAGAACTAGTGATGATAGTAATATTTATCTCAAATCTGAAGGAGATAAAATACTAGTCAGTGAAGTAATTGTTGATAAAATCATATTTGGAGGTAATGATGACATGAGAAAAAATTTTGTAGATGAAATGAAAAATAAGTTTGAAATGTCTTTAGTGGGAGAAATATAAAATTTCATAGGCTTGCAAATACAACAAATGAAGAATGGTATTTTTGTCACATAGTCTAAGTATGTGAAAGAGGTCTTGAAGACATTGGGCATCATTGACTGTAAACCAGTTGGGACACCTATGGTTATAGGTTGTAAGTTGTCTAAGGAAGATGAGTTCAAATATGTTGATGAGAAGGAATACAAGTCAATGAATGGGAAATTGCACTATGTTGTTCACAACAGACCAGACATAGCTCATGCAGTTGGCATAGTTGCTAGATTCCAGAAGAATCCTAAGGAAACACACCTGATTGGAACCAAAATAATTGTTAGATATCTGAAATGTATTGTTTATTATGGGTTATGGTATCCATATGGGGGAAATTTTGACTTGAAGGTGTACACAGATGCAAATTGGGCAGGAAACTTTGATGATCGGAAAAGCACAACGGGTAGAGGATTTTTTCTTAGAGGAAGACTTGTTTCTTAGAGTAGTAAGAAGGAAAGTTGTACTTCACAATCTATTGTTGAAGATGAGTATACCAAGCATATTAAATTGAAGTATCATTTCTTGAGGGAAAAAGTACAGAGTAAAGATGTGATCTTGGAGCATGTTTCTACCAAGGAGCAGCTTGCTAATATTTTTACTAAACCTCTGCCTAAGACTACTTTTGAGTATCTTAGAAGTCAGTTAGGGGTTGTCCCTCTTCATGAAGTCAATTAAGTATGATGTAGATTACATCATTCCTAGAGCTACTTGTAGAATTTTACAGAAGGATTGGTGTAGAAGTGGATTTATTCCACAAGCGAAGCATCAAGTTACAGATTGTTGATGATGCATAGTGAAATTTGACATTACATGTTTTACTTTCAATTTGGCATTGTTGTCAAAGGGGGAGAAGAATTATGTGATTATGGGAAGGAGAACCAAT
The DNA here is from genome assembly GCF_030272615.1 of Cryptomeria japonica. NCBI lineage: Eukaryota > Viridiplantae > Streptophyta > Pinopsida > Cupressales > Cupressaceae > Cryptomeria > Cryptomeria japonica. The sequence goes on along the minus strand of NC_081413.1, from coordinate 446,156,446 downwards.
GACAAGCTGAAGACATGGAGAGCATGGTGAATACTTGGTAATGTAAACCAAGATTCGTATTCACAATCACGCAACAATAAATGGTATTAATATTTGTATTGCCATCAATTTCAAAGGAGGAGATTGTTGGTATTTGCATGAAGATTGAATTAATGATATGTTATATTGTCATTGATATCAATTAACCAATAATGATATTTTTGTAATATTGTTACTGAAACTGGTAGGAAGAACTTGTGGAGTGAACTGGTAACTGGTGTAAACCTTATCTATTGATGTAACCGGTAAACCCTACCTCTTGTTTTTAATAAACCCTAACCGATTAAGTTTGGTGAATTGGTTATATTGGTTTACAATCTGATGATGAGCTGTAATGATTATGACACATATGATTATTGCATGAAGATAATTCCAAGAGATTTTGGCAAGTTGTTGTAAAAATTTTTGTCTAGGGAATGAGAAAAAGTATTGCATCTAATGAAAAGCACGTGATGAGTTACTAAGTTTGATGAAGCAATGATCAAGGAGTGAACAAGGTTTTCTTGATTGATGTGCAGAGATTGCTATGTAATCCAATGGTCATACTTGAACCAATTTGTTTGTAATCTCTATGAGAATTAGGTTTTTGTTATGTTATTGGCCTGATTGATTTGTTTATAAGGTCGATGAAGTTGTTTAGTTTAATGAGTTGGCAAAGAGTGAGCATAGATCAGTTGAGTGTGTGATTGTCTAACCAAGTGATGTATCTGTAGTTTGAGTAAAGGCAGATAGGAGAATGAAATGGATCTAATCAAGCAACTGTAGTTCTATTCAGATAGATCAGCAAACTCTTGTTGTTTTATAATAATAACAACTGAATTGAAATCTCATAACCGGGTAAGCTCTAACAAGATTGGTGCTATTCAAATCCTCTAACAAGGTGACCCATTAGCTTGGATTTTCAAATCCTCTACCAGGGTTACTCCTTACAGCGTATTGCTTCTAACAAGGGATTTGTAGTCAATCCCTTAATCGGATGATTCCTAATAGGATCAGTTCTTAAGAGGACTTTTTGTAAAGCTTTAACAGGCTAGGCTCCTAATAGGGTAAAATTTAGAAGAGTTCAGATAGTTATCTTGTGAGTCTCATCTCACCATGGTTTTTACCTATTTTGGTTTCCACCTCAAAAGTATTTGTGTCAAGTGGTGAATATTTTTGTGGTTAAGTTTTCATGGTTGATTTACTTAACTACTTAACTATTTTGATAAGTCATGATAACTAGAAGCATTGAGAAATGAATAAGTTGTTTACTGTTAAATTGTTGTAATAGTCAACCAATTTATCTTATGAGTTTTTATCTTGAAAGAGGTATTACATTGTTAGTTATAAGTTTACTTTAAGAGATTGATTTTTGATATTGGTGAAGTTTGTATCAGTTTTTCTATCTACTGATTCACCCCCACTCTCTGTAGTTGATCAAGTACTTATTCTTTCATCATACCATCAATTGGTTCATGAAGTTGTTCTCCTCCTGATGTTGAGAGTTGATAAGCGCCAGAGCCAAAGACTGCAGTAACAATTTAGGGACCCAACCAGTTGGGTTGAAACATCCCTTTTTGTTCTTGAAACTGTTGATTTTTAGGATTCTCTCTCAAAACAAGGTCACCAACCTGAAATTCTCTTTGTCAAACTTTCTTGTTATAACCTCTAGACATTCTCTTTTAGTAAGTTTTGATATGATCAAAATCCACTTGCCGATGTTCATCTAGCAACTCGAGTTCTTGCAATCTAGATATTCGGTGATCTTCATCAGTAATAAGACCTTGCAAGTAAACTCTCAAAGAAGGAATTTCCACCTCAATAGGCAAGACTGCTTCAACCCAATATACCAAATAAAAAGGTGTATCCCTAGTAGGTGTTCTGATAATTGTTCTATAAGCCCATAGCGCCAGATTGAGTTGCAAATACCAATCCTTCCTAGATTTGTTGACTGTTGTGTGCAAGATAATTAACAAAGTTTTATTAGATGCTTCAGCTTGTCCATTAACTTAAGGGTAATATATAGAAGACCAACACTGTTTGATTTTGATCTTGTCACAGAGTTCATCTAGATCTTTGTTTTTGAACTATCCTCCATTGTCAGTCGTAATTGAAGAAGGGATTCCATACCTGCAGATGATGTTGTTAAGAATGAACATGGACACTTGTTTTCCAATTTCTTTGATTAATGAAACTGCTTCAACCCACTTAGTGAAGTACTCAGTGGTAGTTATGATGAACTTGTGTACATTAGATGATGTAGGATAGATTTGGCCAATGAGGTCAAACGTCCATTGCTGAAAAGGCCAATGTGTGATAAAAGGTATTAGTTCCCTTGCTAGAGCATGTATTAGATTCCCATGTTGATGGGATTTCTCACAATTTTTAGCAAATTTTACAACATCCTTTTCCATATTTGGCAAATAATAACCAACCCTTAACAGTTTTTGAGCTAGAGTTAGATCGTTTGAGTGCCATCCACAAATACCTTCATGAACTTTAGATAATGCATGTTGGGATTCTTCAAGATCTAAACACCTAAGAAAAGTGCTATCAAAACCTCACCTATACAAATCATTGGCAATGATGACATACCATGAAGCATTTTAAATCAGGTTTCTTTCCTCATTATGGGTAAGGTTATCAGGGATAATTTGGTCACGTGAGTAAGAGTAGATATGGCTATAGCAAGATGAGTCATGTCCAATGATAGAAAAAACCATCTAGGACTCAGTAGAATCATAAGAAGGATAATGTAGCTCTTCCACCATGAACTCATAAAAGAACTCAAATTCTTGTAGTTGTGGTATAGATGCCAATGTAGCCATAGCATCTGCTGCTCTATTTGTTGATCTAGGAATCTACTGAAATGATACAAAGACAAAGTATTTCTTAAGGTCATCAACCATTCTTTTATAGGGCATCAGTTTTTCATCTCTAGTTTGATATATATCATTGATCTGGTTGATTATTAGCTAGGACTCTCCATAGATATATAGCTCGTCAAATTTCCATTCAATAGCCAACTTTATTCCATTTACCAAGGCTTCATATTCTGCAATACTGTTGGTACAAGAAAAGGTGATAAAAAGGATTCAAACACTAGAACCTTGTTGAGTAAAAGATCCATCAAAGAACATTTTCTAAGATCTCTACGTAAGATGCATATGGATTCATCCAGAAATTCTATGTGCAAAGGTTGATTGTCTTCAAGTGGAGCATCAACAAGTTGATCTGCAATGATTTGTCCTTTGATAGTTTTTCATTATACATACTCAATTTCAAACTCTGTGAGTATCATAACCCATTTAGCCAATCTCCCTATAAGTGTTGCTTTGTTTAGAAGATACTTCAAAGGATCAATCTTAGCCACTAGTTTAATAGAATGTGCTAGCACATAATGTCTTAATATCTATGATGCAAAGACCAATGCCAAACAAGCTTTCTTAATGATAGTGTAGTTCATCTCATATGACACCAACATCCTCCTGATATAGTATATAGCTCTTTCCTTTTTTTTCTCATCCTGTTAAGCCAAAAGTGCCCCCAATGATGTGTTAGTAGCTGATATATAAAGAATCAAAGGTTTCCCTTGAATTGGTGGCATCAAGATAGGTGGATTAGTAAGATACTCCTTGATCTACTTTAGGTGTTGTTTACATTTTGTATCCCAGTTGTATGTAACTCCTTTGCATAATATATTTTTGAATGGTTGAGCCTTATCTGCTAGCTGATAAATGAAGCATCTTATTGATTGGAGTCACCCTTGTAGAGTTCTCATTTGATTGACATTCTTTGGAGGTGGAATTTCCATTATAGCTTTAACTTTTTCGGGATCCACTACAATCCCTTTTGCTGAAATAATGTATCCTAGGAGTTTGCTAGATGTAACTCCAAATGCACATTTCTTAGGATTTAGTCTGACTTAAAAAATTTCCATCCTGTCTAAGATTAGACCCAATTCTAAGTGATGTGTTGATCTTTTCATAGATTTGAGTAGGGTATCATTGACATAGTCTTCCATGTTTCTTTGCATCATGTCATGAAAGATTGTTGTTACAACTCTTTGATAAGTAGCACCTGCATTATTTAAGCCAACGAGCATCACATTCCAGTAGAAAGTTCCCCAGGCATAGGTGAATGCTTTCTTCTCTTGATCCTCATGTGCAATCTTGATCTGATTGTATCTGGAAAAACCATCCATCAGAGAGTACATTTCACAGCCAGTAGTCATATCCATTATAATGTTTATGTTAGGAAGTAGAAAATCATCTTTTGGACATGTTATGTTTAAGTCTCTGAAAATCTATGCAAACATGTATTGATTTTTTAGGTTTAGAAACATGTACAATATTAGATATCCACTCAACATAATCAATTGTTCTGATGGATCTTGATTTTAGTAATTTTTCTAGCTTAGCCTTAACAAGTAATGCAATATGAGGATGCATTTTTCAGAGTTTTTGCTTGACAATTTTAACTCTAGGAGTGAATAGAAATATGATGCATTATGAGGTCAGGATCAAAACCCGACATATCTGTTGGTGTTGGAAATAAGCTACACCTGGACTGATGATGGACTGGCCCAAGAGGGGTCAGTAGCTCAGTGGTAGAGCACTCCAACAGCATATGGAAGGTCCTAGGTTCCAGTCCTAGCTGGTCTATATCTCAACATGGTATCAGAGCCAAGTCCAGCTAGGATCCCCAAGCATACAAGAGGTGTGGCTTAAAGGGGGTGTTGGTGTTGGAAATAAGCCATGTAATGCCCACCAAAATACCCCAAATAAATATAGCTAAATACATGCTTATTTAATTTTTTTTAAACAATACAATACATAACATCACTTATGCAATGCAACGAGAACACAACAACATTTAAGTGCTATGAACATAGAATATTTCACTTAAGCTAATCAAACAATTACACAAGCAAAATACAATAAATCATTACTACTAACTCCCTAGGGTATCTTAACACCATTACTTATTCTCTCTACATAAGAAATAAACATTTACTCTCTTCTAGATCAATACCTCATAATATCAATCATTATACACACATAGATGCATCATAGAAATACCTAACACTCATGATATGCAACCTACTTAATCTTTCATTTAACATAAGATTCTATCTTTCAATGCATAGCTATTTCCTTTTCTCTCTTAGGTTCATTTTATACACCAGGTCCAAATGTTCCTATTACCATTAACCAACCTTCAACTATTAACATCACCATTTACATACCAAGATTAACCCTTACATTGTATTAACACCATTTCCATTTATGATTATCTTCCACATAATCATTTATGATTCTATGCTTCTAGCATGCTTATTACTTCATCATGATTCCTAAAGTACATAAGGCAATAATCATAGAGTCTTCCTAAACATTTAACCCATAACTCATTTAATACTCCTAAAATCTCTTACACTATATCAATTAACCAACAATCATCTTATTACAAATTAAGTAACTACACAAATTCATCTCAACACAAATTAAGGTACAATATCCTAATTCCATTACAACTAATAGAATCCACCAAATGGAGATATAATTCTTAAACTATAACACATGATACATTCTAATCCTTTCCTAAAATACAAGCACTCATCTTACCGTCTATCCATACTCTTACTAGTAATTTCCATTAATAAGATTAGTAATTCATTCATTAAGAACATCCATATAATATTTTCATAAGGAACATTCAACTACATCCCAAGCATTATAAGATTTTCAACCCTACCATTAGATCACTAACTACGAAGTATGATACTATAATTTCCAATTCTTTAATCACCAAACATAAACATGTCCTAAGATATCTTCCAATATTACTCATACTCTTACATCCTATCAAGGCTTAACATTTCTTCTACTTGAAGAATTAGTTAAAGACATCATTTCTATGATATTTCCATTATCACAACACTCACACCATTTCCTTTTAACATGGATCATCAAGAATACAAAATGCATCATTTTATTCCAAACCACAATATGTATCCATATCTCATGCATCCATTTCATTTAATATAAATGTGTTACAATACAACTCAAGGGTTCATCATTACAATCATATTCCATAACCAAAAGCTATCACCATAAATAGAACAATATAATCATTTCTCATAAGCATGATTTCTTTTACATTCATTACATAAGAATTTCATTACATAAATCACACGATCATTTACATTCTTGCTGCAATTATTATCCATGAACTATTTGAAGAAGCATCCTCATCCACGCAAGAAGAATCCAAAGATAGGAACGTCCCAATGGTTTAAAAGCACCAACCACCCGACCATGTGGAACCAAAGGAACCAACCCCCATGCTAGGAGATGACACAAGGTCCCAACACACACTCTACACCTAAGCAAGCATCTATAACCAAGGAAATAAACTACACAAGGAATCTCAAGCAAGAACTCACACAAAACAACAAGAATGAACTCCCAGAGGCCTAAAAGTCATCAGGACATAAATGCATCCAATAAGCATAATCACAAATCATAAAGGGGGAACCCATGTAGGAGTGGAGTGTCATCACATGCCATCCTCATAACATAATAAAACAAGGCACTACCCCGATGGACATGTGGAGCCATCTCAACCTATGAGAGACCAAGGGAGATTAGCTTACCATCTTCACGACCTTCTCATGCTTATCCTAAGACATCCTCCCTAGGTTTAAGCCATGAGGCTCAAAACTATTAATTATATTTTTTAAATGAGTTATAATTACCCATCCCAATTAATTCATTATCAATGTTATCACTTGTTTACAAATAATGGAAAACTCCAATGTGCCTTGGTGGTCTAGACTTCATGCATCCTTACAAGGAGCCTCATGCCAGCCTATCTCTCATGAACCTGGTCATCACAAGGAATCCCACTCCTCCTAGCATGGCCCAATAATAAATCACAAGAGGCTCTAAAACAAAATACAAATATGGAACATAACACTCATATGCATCCAATGGCTTACTCCCCAAAACAAGGATATTCAAGTAGTCAAAAACACAATGAACCTCTTGACAATACCACATCAAAAGCTATAATTAACCATCAATGAAAAGCATCAAAAATATCATAAAAGACTCTTAATTCAAATCTGATTTAAATCTGAGACAAAACTGAAAACAAAACAGCAACCAAACTCATATTCATAAAGTCTTATGACAAGGAAACTTGACACATAGTCAAAACTACAACAACATAAATAAAACGAGCCTCTTGGCCAACAATACACATAGACATATCAAGCCATAAAATTTTCTGTCATTAATGAAAATAAAACCACAACAAGGCCAACTCACTTGCTGCCCCAAAACAACAACACTTCCAACTCACCAACCATAGCACACCAATATGGATGAAAGCACAATTTTTTCCCCAATAACATAGGAAGGTAAATATCATTGAAACCAACAAAATACATCAAATAAAATCAGATTTAAAACTAGAAAACTCACCAATACCCTAAACAGTGCCTCTGGTACAAGATGAAAAATTACAGAAAAACTATAGGAAACCATTTCTCACATTCTAACTTGATTTCTCAAAAATAAGAAGAAAAAAATAATCCCTTCCAAATCTAATTTCTGAAAATAAGAATCAATTTAAAATTGTTTTCTAAATCCCCAAACAATCTTTCAGACACCTTGCAAACAATCTTTAAAAAAAAACAATGCGAAATGTCGGTAAAACCACCAATCTAGAAAATGCAGAAAATGGAAGAAAATCTGATGTAGAATCCAAAATAAAAAAATCCAAGCCTTTAAACCAATTCAAATCCAACTACCAGCAATCTCCAAATCAATCTCAAAAATTTATTCACCAAAGATTCCAACCCCCGTGAATGCACCTGAAGGCCTATTTATCAAAAATAAAAAATAAAAACAAAACCAAGCAAAACCATCCTCCAATCAAAATATTCAAAAATATTATATTCCATACCTACCTTCCCAAAGTTCAAGAAAATAAAATATATTTCCTACCTACCATAAATTTCCAGCCAATGAAATCCAATGGTAGGTAAAATAAATTAAACCATTGACCTAGGGTGAAAATGAATTTTAAATAAAAGAATACAAATTACCCTCTTTTAATTACTTAATGGGTAAAATAATATTGCTCAATAAATAAAATTCACTTCAACATTAAATAAATAATTTTCCACCATAGACATTTATAAATAACTATTAATAATAATAGGAAATCAATAAATAAAACTCCAATAAATAATAACTCAATTGAACCCAATAAATAAAAGCTAATAAATTAAATATCAAGCATTCAACATTAAATTAAATAGATCAAATAATAAATAAATCTTTATTAAATAAATAAATAAAAGCTCAAGCCAATTAGATTAAATACATTATTTACTTAAATAAATTCCTTATAAGGAGAAATCCAATTACACAATAAGAAATCCATACATCAAAACTCACACAAGAGAAGCTAGAGGGATTTGATATCCAGACCTCCAACTCATGACGAAGAGACATAACCAATACACCACAACACTTACTTGACCAACAAAAATCAAAATCAAAATAACATAAGACAACAACAAATCAGCTAACATCAAGATAACCCGACAAGGTGAACATCTTAGACCTAGAGTACGTGAGGGAAACTTGTGCCAACTTCGAACCACATTTGATTGGGATTTAAAGACACGCTCAGACCTATGGAGTCAGGTGGAGTCAGTTTCTAGTACCTGCAAATCCTGCATCCACAAAGCAACATGACGACACACACACACACACACACACACACACACACACACACACACACACACACACACACACACACACACACACATATATATTATAACAGACAAGGGTTAGAGAATCGCAATGACACATCCCGCTCACAATGAGTGATGTGGCATTGTCTCTATCTTGAAGACAGTCAGGCAACAATCAAACACACCATACAATCAACTCATCATAGATAATCATTAAATATGGACAGTACATAAAATATCATCAAGTGCATGATTATTATAATTCATGATTATAGTAAGGCATGTAAAATTCATCAGCACTTATGCTCATCAAATCACATGATCAATATAATCTTTCAATAATCAATCACATAATAAGTATATAGTGACTAATAAATCACACAATGAATAATGATAGTATCAACGTCATATAAATCATCTGAAATAGACTATGCCCAATAATGTCTATCACACATGAATTAAAAGTCAACTCTAGTCAAAACAAGTCAAGTCAAGGGTGGACACTACAAGCCACACATGGATCGATGATGGACTAACCTAAGAGGGGTCAGTAGCTCAGTGGTAGAGCACTCCAACAACATATGGACAGTCCTAGGTTCAAGTCCTAGCTGGTCCATGTCTCAACAATATCAACATATGTCCATGCAAAATTTATCTTTTTCTCTGTGAAGAAATTAACAAATTCTTTCAGTTCTTCTACTGATAGGTATTGAGCTACATGTATTATACACTGAGTATCTTCTGTTCTAGTGTTCACTAGTTGTGTAGGTTCAATCAACACTGGTGATCACTCTTAAAAGTGATTAGGAAAAATATCAAGTATCTCACCTTCAGGTACCTCAGGGAGGTTTTCACCATTAGTTATGTCTTTTACTTTACTATTTTTGATTCTGACATCACCACAATGTGGTTTTTGCCATCAGAACACTTATGTTTCTTTTTTTGATTTTTGAGACTAAGATACATGTAATCTTCTTCTATCATGTTCTCACTTTGTTCACTGGTAGAAGAGTTCATGTGTGCAACTGTATTAAGATAACAAGCTAATGTATAGTAATTGGCAAAAGTAGGTATATATATGGGTTGATATTTTAAAGTATGGTCAATAAGCTCAGGATGTACTAGGGATAAGGATTCAATGGAATTCACAGTATTGTCATCACCTGGTTCAATAATCACTTGTAGTTGGCATACTTGTTGACATGGCTCTATTAATCTCTATCTTCTTTCCCATTCAACTTCCTCTGGACTGATGACCAGTCCTGCTTATTTAGTCTCCATTTCCTCATTTGTATTCACATATCTAATTTTCTCTATCTCATTAGAGGGAGATATAGTAGGTGAGGAATTTTCTTGTTATTTTTCATCTTTCAACTGTTGCTCATAATCTTCTTGTCTTTTTAGTCTAATTTCTTCTATTTCTCATTGAAACCTCAAACGTATTATCTCTTGTGGTTCATCTATGATATCATTAGGTTCTTCAAAAGTTTCTTCAATAGATGCATCTGATAGAGGCTCTAGACCCCATTCATACTCATTAGAGTCTATTTCTAAATTATCTTCTTGCATTCTTCCCATATATGTGATAGGAATGTTTAATGGTGCAAACATTTCTTTTATTCCTTCCACCTCTTCTCTCATATCTTCTAGGATTTATACTTTGTGTAGTGTTACTACTAATACATTGGGAACTTGATTACAAGCTACTTATTCTCTGTTGATTGCCAGTTCTTCTTGTTCTTTCTCATACTCTTCCTAAGTTTGTTGAGAGTTTAATTCATCTGATGTTTGATGTAGTATATTTTTCCTCCACTTAGGTTGTTGATGAGAAGTGTGTTTTTGAGTTGATGACTCCTCTAGATGGTATCCAAGTCCATTTTTATCATTTTTAGACTTAGTTTGTAGCTTGATAGGTTCAATGATGCCTTCTTGGAATTTTCCTAGAGGACCTGTACCTAAATATCACATATTATGGATTATCCAGATAGCCTTTACCATATTGTTCAGGAGTGTTGCCCCCATATTTGGCATACCTAAAATTTTAATTTCAAATCGATCTCAATGTTGAATGAAGATCCAATAGGTGTTTATGTGTAAACAGTGAACACACAATCCAAGGTCCTTGCCAGTCAAAATATGAAAAATGGAAGAATTTTTAAAATTACCCCAAATTAAGGGAAATCAGTTGATAGTCAAGATATAAGCATCATTTTGTATCATGTGGCCAATTTTCACTTGACCCCAGTTCATACTTTGTCATATTTGAAACTTTCAATTTTTGGTGTCTGTTGCCCCAAAATGATTAAAATATCTCATCCTAGTGTTCCTCATGATCTATAAATAATTGTGTGGACCCATTTCCCTTCCATTGACATGTGTTTCAAATTTCAAGACCTAAATTCCTACCATTTGAAAGTTATGTCATTTTTCCCTAGCCAAAGCAATAAATTTAAAATATTTAAATTACTTTTCAAATAATAATTTAATATTTTAAATTATTTTAATATGTCTGGCCATTTGCGACAAATTTTTTTCTAAAAATGTTAGTTGCATTCCTCCTTTATTCTCCTTCATGATCAATGGTTTCTGAGGTCAAAATCATAGTCTTTGAAGAAGAAGGTTAGAAATGCTCACTTTTTGAGCATTCTTAACCTCATTTCTTAACCTTTTGCCAAAATGGTTAGAAATGCTCAGTTTTTGAGCATTCTCAACCAATATTTCTAACCTCTCACTAAAAGGTTAGGAATGCTCCAAAACTGAGCATCTCTAACCTCATTTTCTAACCCCGTGGGCCTGCTTTGTCAAGAAGGTTAGAAATGCTCCATTATGGAGCATTCTTAACCTCCTTCATAAGAGTTTAGAAAAAATAAAAAAAATGCTTATGAACAAGTTATGGACATTCATCAAAGCATAAAAGGGATAGATTAGGTTATTCAGATGTTGTATTTACAAATTGCTCTAGAAGACATGAATGCACATCATGGAAGCTTAGACATGACATGCGAATCATTTGACTGAATTCCTTAAAGAAATGTGGTATGGTTTAGTGTAATAATCCACAGAGTATAGAGGAGGGACATGAGGAATTATGGCATATGTTGTTATTGCAGTTGTTTTGGTAAAGATGCAATGCATCATGGAGCATAATCATGGCATGTGAATTTTTTGATAGAGTTCCTTAAAGAAACATGGTCTCATTTATTGCAATGATCACAAGATATGTAGAAAACCAGTCACACTATGCAGCAAAGCATAGAGGATAGAGGAACTTTGTCAACCACGATGTTGCAACCACTCTGGTAGACTTGTATGCAGAATGTAGAGCTCACACAAGGCATGCTAATAGTTTGACAAAATGATTCAAAGAAACATCATCTCATGGCATGCTTTGATCACAGAAATTTGGTCTCATGGAATGCGATGAATGCAAGATATCCACAAAATGGATTTGTCAAAAAAAATAAAAGGAAAAAATTTGAAACGAGGTATTGACACCCATCAAAGCATATGCGCCACATGTCCACTGTTCAACAGAATACCTCAAATGATGTCATCCATGGAATGCAATGATCTCAAGATATGCACAAAATAAATTTGTTAAAAAGGCTTTGCAACAGGGTATAATATCCATCAAAGGACAATTCTAATGCTGTGGTAGGCTTGAACTCTACAAGCTTAGAGGAGGAATGTGAAACATGAAAGCACAGAATAGGCAAGCGAACTTTCTAACAAAATGCTCCAAATAAATGTAACGATAGGTGTTTTCATTGTAGCTGCTATGGTAACATGAATACAAATCTTGGAATCCTAGCCAAAGCCGAGAATCACTTGGAGTCATGTGTTTGTATGACTACAAATCATGAAGCTTAGCAAAAGATGCAATTTATTTGACCGATATGTTTGCAAAAAAAAAAAAAATGCTAAGGCATAAACATCGTAGTGAGATGGTTGACAAATTCATCAAAACGATGTCACCTTATCGAAGAAAATGATTGCAAAATAGGCATTAAGTATTTTTTTTTGAACATATTTGAAACTTGCAAGCTAATGCAATTGGCAGGTGTAAAGCTGAATTCCATGATCAACAAATGAAGATTTGTTAAAGCATAGTTGTAGTCGCAGCCGCTCTGGTAGTCATGGATGTAGATCATAATTCATAGACAATGCATGTGATTTGTTTGAAAAAATGCTTCAAAGAGAATATGTAAGCATAAAAATGGCATGTTCACTATTTAACTAAAAGCCTAGAGGGACCATGAACATTGAATAACACGTTAACTGGTTGACATGAAAGCAAAATATGAAGCCGTGGGGCATAGACAACTTGTGAACTATTTGACAGATTTCATGATTAATGTGGAATGAGGAAGAAGTGACAATGCAAGTGAATTGTTTGACATAAATACCACAAAGAAATATGATCTCGTTGCATGCCGTGATATGCACAAAATTGGTTTATTGAACTATTTTAGAAAATGTTAGGTGAATGCTATGGCCAATATGCATACAAAATGTGGAAAGCATAGTCAAAGTACATCGGGTTGTTTGATGGAATAACCCAAAGAGGCATCATCGACTCAAGGAATGAAAGGAAATGATTTCAGAATGTGCAATAACTTATGATGAAAATGAAGTCACAAAGGTAGTAGATGTTCATGATGTTGTTAATGGAGAATTTGAAGTTGGTTATTGGAAAGCCATAGGGAAGGACCACAAAGTCACTTCACAACAACAGTTGATTGGAAAAAAGAAGACTCTCGTCTTTATCAAGTTAATGTTACTTCTAGAGAATAGACAAATTAGGTTATGCATGAATATCAGTTGGATGAAAAGGAGTGTCGAGGCACAGGTTTGTGGGATGCCTTTGTGTTATGTTGTGTTTTCAAGAAGAATAGTTTAGAGACAAAGTTCAATGGAACATGTCTTGCAATGATTGAGAATAATGATGAGTCATCACTCACAAAGAATGATTCCTTTCCTGGCACTGTAATAGTGTCTTCCCTTGTCGAAGATCAACCTAAAGAAATTCCACAACATGTTTAATAGAACAATTATGCTAAAGTGAATCTACAGCTGCCCCCAGAATCCTACAATGTTAGTGGAAATGATATTCTTGAAGATGGTATGGATATTAATGAGTGGTTGAATATGGTACTAGATGACCCTAAGAAAAATTCTACTTTTCTATTTGAAGATGAATTTATAAATAGTACAAAGGTTGAATTTAACTAGGAAGGTTCAAATTTGCAACAAATTGTTGCATATTGATAGGCAAACAAGTAGAATTTAGCCAGCTCAAATTTTGCAAAGTTTGGTATTGCGGATGAATATCAATTCTGTAAGACTATAGATAGACCTTTTAAAGAATCAGAAGTTATAGAAGAATTAGCATATGCTACAGAAGCACCCCAGAAAGAGAATTCTCACCAACTGGATCAGTTACTTGATCTCAACTTGAGGAATGGTCTAGGTAGCTTTTGTTAAAGATGCATCATTTGTAAATTCTGTTTGGATATTAACTTTAAGAGGTGTGATGAGAATTTGATAGGTTTCAATCTTCTTGGTGGTGATTTATGGTTAATTACGAAAGGTGGATATTTAATTGCATGCAAAGGAGCAACTTTCCAAGTTTGAGTTGGAGTGATTTTCCTTGAAAATCAATTTGTTTGTGATTTCAAGACGACACAGTGCTCACTTTGACTAAATTGAAGACCTGCTCATTCTTTCAATGAGTGTTTCCACTTGTCTTTTTATAAAAATAACTTATGTTACTTATTGTAACTAAAGGTTGGAAAGTAGACCTTATTCACACAAAAGTGAAGTAGTTTATAACTAAGCTCTTTTTGCATAAGAATGAGTTAGTTATTAACCTATCCAAAGTTAGTTACTAAGGTGGTTATTCTGACAAGCTTATAAATACAAGGTTTTTGCATTGTAAGGGGAGAGACTTTTTACAAAAGGGAAAACTTTGTTGGAATTCTAGGAGAAACTTGTAATGACATTTTGATTTGCACTATGTAAACAAAGGATTTTGCACTTGTATATTTCCAACATGATAATGAGGAATACGTCTTAGTTCGTATATTCTAAATGTATTCATGTGTTATCATTGTCGATTTCTCATATATCAAATTGGTAGTCTTTTTATGCATATGTGATTTGCATAATTGATGTGATGATGCACAAGCAACCTTTGGTATCTCAGTTTGAATGTGTTGAAGTATCTTATCTCTGCGTATGTTGATATTTGTCATTCTTCTTTATCGTCATCTCATGGCTAATCATATTACATTATAAACTCCCCATGTAATTTGTTGCAAATATTGAGAAATCTCAGTTGATGGTCATATGTCTATTGTTGGGGTTTCTATCTTTATTTCTTGTTTAAGTTCTACGTTTTCTCCTTTATGTACTTTCAGGTTAAAAGTACATAAAAATCCTAAATACCCCTATCATATGATGGAGTTGCCCCTCTCAAACATAGAGGAAGATTGTGTTTCATAGAACGATCTCTCCAACTATTGGAATGTTTGTCACTGTTCATCAGGCAAACAGGGTCAGTTTCAGATAAACGATGATAGTGACAAATCTATTTACCAACAAGGAGAAATTTCACAATGTTGCACTTCCCTATATTTATTTTCCCCTTTGTAAAGCCATTTGAGAACAACCGCCTCTTCTATTTCATTTGCAAGAGAAGCAAGGGATTGCACAAAAGTACCATCATAGATGACATTTACCATTGAAGTTTGTGGCTTCATAGCCTCAGATGGTTTTCCAGACTATCTTGGTGATGGAGGAAGATTCATCAGTGAAAGTACAGGTTCTATGTTGTATCCATCCATGCTAGTACATGTAATTTTTAGTTTCTTGTCTAAGTCTTTCATCAAAGTTTATGAACTCTCTTTTGTAGAGGCTTCTCTATGATGAGGAACAAGGGTATCAACACACTATTTTAAAACATTACAGTTGTAGCTTCTGTTAGCAGGAGCACTGACTTCAAATCCATTCTAGGGAAATTTCAAGAATTGATGGTATATAGATGGCATTGCCTGCATTTCATGAATCCATGGTCTACCTAGAAAGATGTTATATGATAGAGAAAGGTTAGGCACCTAACAAATAACATCTCCTTCCACAAGTCCCACCCTAATTGGTAATAGTACCAGACCTTTAGAGGCTCTCTCTTCTTCATCATAATCTTTGATTGTTATTTTCTTTGTTTGATCAATGACATTCTCAAAAAATCTGAACTATATCAGTAAATTGTAGGTACAAATATTCAACCTAGTGCCTCCATCTATCAAAACACATTTGATTCAGTGTTTATGGATCATATCTTCAATGTGAAATGGTTGATTATGTGGATGATTCAGGTAATTATCGTCTTCTTCAGAGAAAGGTAGTGAGGTGAAGTCAGGTGAGCCACCATAGATTGAAACTAATCCAAGTCTAAGTATTTAGGGACATTAGTAGCAAGAAAAGCTTTTTCTAAGATCTCTCTATGAGTAGAAGAGATCTTAAGTAGTTCAAAAATGGAAATTTGAGCGGTAGTTCATTTTAATTGTTCAAAAATGTTGTAACCAAAAGAAGGTGATGAATTTAGTTGTTTAGATTTAACCATGATCGTATCTGGTTGTTTTTTTAAAGAAGTTAGTAGGTTTGATGTTATCAATGAATTTGATGATGCCTAATCAAGTGAGGAACTAGCTCCTTTAAGAGTAACTTTTTTTTTAGTGTGGGTCACAACATTTGTAGTTCGCAGTTTGTTTTGCTCATCTTTGACTATGATCACATTGCAATATTCAGATTGGGAAGGTTCAATCTTGTTGATCACATTATCATTGCTAGTATCGGTGTAATCAACTTTGGCACCTCCCTTGGATTTTGAGGAATCACCCTGCTCATAAGAAGGTAAGGAATATTTGAAATCTTTATGATCAACATTGGTTACATGACTTCTGACAATAATTTTGCCAACATCGATAAGGTCTTGAATCTCATGTTTGAGTTTCATACAATTATTTTTTGTGTGATCCTTGTTTTGATGATATTCACAATACTTGTTTTCCCTCCACCATTTGGGGTTGACTTTAGGATCATATGGTTTGGAGTTGTCAGGAACTGTGATCAGTTTGTTTGCCAATAGAGTCTTAAGAGACGATTAATAGGATTCTTCTAGAGGAGTAAAATCACGTTTAGGCTTTGAAAGCCATGGCTTCTCTTTAAACCGCTCTTTTTATTTATTAGGAGGGTTTTGTGTAGCGCTTTGAGCTACTTTGAGGGCTTGTGTGCCACTAGTTAGATTAAATATTGTTGGTTTTGATTTTGGTTTAACAGTATCAACCACTCCATCATTAACAACATTTCTATTATTATCTTTACCATAATTCTAGTATTTGTTCTTCTCTTTGGAACTTGAGCCTCGTTGTGTTTCTTTATAAAGTGATATATCTCCTTTCCTTGCAAGCACATCTTCCATTTTGAGAGCATTGTCCACCATCTTGCTGAATGAAGGGTATACTGGCATTTGGATATTATATTTTAACTGAGGAATTAGATTATTAACAAAGATGTCCATCTTCTCAGAATTAGGAAAAGGTCATGAATATCTAGAGAACATCTTTCTCCAATGTTGAAGGAAAGTGAGAAAAGGTTCCATTGTCTTATGTTTGGTATTACAGAGCTCGATCATGGAGATTGGATGATGACTTTTATAGATGTATTGTTAGAGAAACAATTCAACCACATCCTCAAAAGATTTAATTCCCATAGGTAGGCATGAAAACCACTCCATAGCTTGTCCTCCTAGACTTCTTGGAAAGAGATGCATAAGATATGTTTATTTGTGCATGAACTCCATACATAAAGCACATAATTATCAGACATGGTCTTGAGGATTTGAGTTACCATCATATTTGTAAAACTTAGGAGTTTCCACTCTTGAAGGAAATGGAGGCATGTAAAGGTTCTTGTCAAATGGGAATGAGCAGATCATGTCTAAAGAATACTGTGTAGATGATTTATCCTTATTTTTCATTTCCTTGATTTTAGTTTGCAATGCTTGCAACCATTTGTTTACCAACATTAATGGAGTATTTTCTTCTTTAGTGATAAGGCTTTCAATGTTATAATCAATGGGAATTTTAGAACCTTATTTTGCCAACTCTAGAAAATGCTCTTCTTTTTCTCTGGCCATGATAATTTTTATCATTTTTCAGAAATTTTAATCCTTTTGACAACTATTTATAACAACTTCGGGAGGGTTTAGAAGATTTTGACTTGCTAGATGAGGAGTCACTATCAGTAGCATGGGTGCTAACATTATCATAAGTATTGTGTTTACTAGCTTTTCTTGTCTTTCTCTAGACATGGTGGGAGATAAGGGTTGATAAAAAATCGATACACTTTATGATGAAGGTTTGTCAGAGACAAGGTCTTCTATAAAGAATGGATTAGTCTGTAATAAAAATGATGGTCCCTTAGCTTTCTTATGATAACTTCTATTTTGAACAAGCATTTATAATTGATGTGACTGAGAGCTAGAAGTGATATAATGTCAAGATCAAATCGAAGCTAGTTGTACATTCAAGTTAATGATTGAGTAAAGTGATTGATACCAAGTATGGTTTTAGGAATGATCTATCCTATATAAGACATGATCTAAGCACATTAGGTTGATTAGATTGATGTACATTGACTAAACTAGCTATGATATAATCGACAAAATCATGTAACACAATGATAGGGGTACACTATCAATATTGTTTATGCTTAGGATGAAAAGACTAGATATACGCTCACTCTAGACTAATTAGGTAAGTATGATAGATCTGGAAAAACATGTAAAAAGATAGGCTTATGGACCGCTGAAAACACAGGCTCATACGATAGAATATTATGACCTAGACAATAGTTTAAGGAGTCCTAGATGACAAAGACAGTTTCTCGTATGAGTTTTTGTTAAAACTCGTATGACAGTTTAGACTTGGTTAGATGACAAACTGACAGTAGTAATAGAGACTCGTACTATAGTTTAGTGTTTCTCAGACGACAATTCATGGCAGGTAGTACGACAAACTGGCAATGATGACTCTCTAAAGTGGTGACTTGTACAACAATTTACTGTTAACCAGAAAATAACTCTTAGCGAACAGGACAAAAAACTAGAAGGCTCGTATGACACAAGACTAGACAGGGATGAGTTTCTGACAAGGGTAGAGTTTTGACGACAAACTTTTTGATGTTTTTGATTGTTTTCCAGTTTTAGTGTTTTAGTTTTTGTTTCCAAGACAAAGACACAACAAACACAGAGGATGTAAAGTGACTTCAAGAACATCACGCTAACCCTAAGGAAGCTAGCTGAGAGAGAAAACCTTTTCTTGCAGACTCAGGGACACACCTAATAGCTAATCAGAATACAGTCATTAAGTCTCACACAATGGATTCTCAATGCTGTATTAGCCAATTCCAAACATTAATGGGGCACGATATGCCAAGTATCTTGGGAGAGTTACTATCTCTCTTGCACAAATATTATCCCTCTTTCAAAGGTGAGCTGTGTAGCTTCTATCTTAAATTTCTTAGTAAGGACTTCCATTCAAAATTACCCATTGAAGTCGCATAAGCGCAATTGAGGCCTATAGCCTGACAAGGTACTGAAACAAGATGTATTACCATGCAAGAATGATTGAGACCTCGAGGCCCTACAAAATGTTTGATATGAGAGATCTCAAAAAGAAAACTCAAATAATCCCATCCTCGAAGACTTTAATCCTGAAAGGCCTATTTATTATAGTGAGTCAAAATGCTTAGGTCTATCTGTACTCACTTGGGTCATTCTCACTGAGTGATTACTTTTTCCCACTATGATAGGCCTGCTAAAGGAACACAAATCTTAAAAGTAGAAAAGCTTAAAGGGTATAGATTTATGATTGTCTATGTAGACAATTGAATAGTTTCCTACCTTTTAGACTTTTCTCAAACACGAAAAAATAGATTTATTCATTTACTATATCACAATTTAAGTGCCTAAAAAATGAATTAAAAAATACATAATGTTTACTTGAACATCCTCAGGCAACCTGCAAAAACAATGAATCAATAATCATATTGTTTTTAAGCAACAAGCGTGTTCTTCAACAAACGTTGTGCAAAAATTCATTAGGCTATGAAAAATCTCTCAGGCAGACAAAAAACAAGCTAGGGTTAGCATTAGTACCATCAAAATTGAATGAGAAAAACCTTAGAAATAATGGTGCCTTTCAATACAAGAAATCCAAATGTCGTATGAGTATTCTCACCGAACAGTACAATTATTCCCTGCAGACCATACGATATTACTTACAAAGTCATACGAGAAAATAGATAGTTGTACGAGGTTTCTCATAGAGCCCTATGATATGTTACAATTTATTGTGCTATTCCTAACAAAAAATTGTATGAGTTTTATCAGGAATTGTACGAACAAAATTTTAAAAATAAAAAAGAGCTGATCTTTAAGGCCAGAAATTGTAATCTTTTGCCCCATAGTGGGTGCCAAAAATGTGTGTGTGAAAAAGTGGTAATCTACAAGTTGTAAGGCACAAACACTTTAATAAACCATTGCATGCATGGTTAGATAGATAGAATCAATGAATATAAAAACCATAACAAATCGATCTATTGCCTTCTAAAAGATGAGAGTATAGACTTTCTCTCAAATTTATCTAAGCAATAACAATGACTAGACTACACCAAGATGAAGGATTTAATCTATAGGAGCACAAGATTAAGCTAAATGCATGCAAGAATAAGCTAGATATGCAAGATTTAGCTATGAATTATTAAACTAAATATGCAAAAAGATAAGATGCATTAATCTCAAAGCACAATATTCTCAATGACTCTAGAGAAAAAATTGCATAATAACAATAAATCTCCTGGGTGCCTTGAATGAGAGATGAAAGGATGAATTTATAGAGAATCCAAAGAGAGAGCAATGGTCAAGATTGATTGTGATGAGCGGTTGAGATTCCTCAAGAGAAAGCACAATCCAGGTGAATTGAAATAATTGGATGCTTTGACTCAGTTTCAAAGAAGATTAGATTGAGTGAATCTCGAGATAAATTCCAGTTAAAGCTTGATTGAATGCATTGAGATTAAAGGCTGGGTTTCTTTTGGAGATAAAATTAGTTGAGTCAATGCACAGTCCTTTTATTTGCTCAAGATATTTATTTAGAAAAAGCCTCTTCAATGCCACTAAACTTCTTTCCTCAAGATTTGCTTTGAGTTTTATTTTTAGAGAAAATGATTTATTCAATTTAATTGCTTTTCTTTCTTTTCTTAGATTTCTGAAGTTGTCTCAATTTTATAAAAATAAACATCTCAAGTTGATTTCTTCTCTCAATTTAATTCCTTTTTTGTAAATTATTTCCTTTTTAATGATTTAAATGGCAATTTGATTTATTAATTAAATACGCTAGGATATTTAATTAAATAAATAGGATAATTGATTAAAATGATTTACTTGGAATGATTAATTAATTAATTAAATATTTAATTAATCTAGAACGATTTATTTGCCATGTGACATTGATGATTGAGGAATTAATGAATTAGGTTCTCAAGATTGATTTAATTGCCTTTGGTTAGGACTTTGGTGATGTAGTCGAGATTAGGGGCCCATGGTTTAGGTGACCATTTTTAGGGTATTATAAGTTCATACAAACCCTAGTTTATTTTGTGGGTTGCATAAATTTTTTGTGTTCTTAGATCTAGTTTTTAATTTATTTATTGCATACATTGAGTTAATATTTCTTAAAGGAGTTGTTATCTTATTTTAGTAAATCAATTTCAAGTTTAATTCATGATCTCAATAAGATTTGCTTTTGTGAATATGATGATAGCTCATTCTTTTCTTTCATACATAATTATGGTTTTCCCTCTCCTAAGGATTCTCCTTCCCATGAGGACATTCGAGCGCAAGATGAAACTATTAACAGTTCTTTTAAAACTATCTCTCCTAAAAGTGAAGTTTTGATGAATGATGTTGATCTTTCTCCTGCAATTTCTCTCATAAGGATATCCTAGTAGAAGAGGATGATATCCTAAATGCCTTCCTTAATGTTATTGTACCCTCCATTCATGGTACCCCTTCTCAAGATGAAGCATTAATGAGTTTTTGTACTCCTAAAATATATTTTATTCATAAGAAAAGAGTCAATACTAATATCAATGATCTCTCTAATGGAGAAGAAACATTGAAGAGAAACATGACACAATCCTCCTTTTTAAAGGATGATTTAATGCAAGGGGTCCAAGATCAAAATATTGGTTTACCAATTCATCTAGATCCTCCTTCTCCTAAATCTTATTTTAACACTAAACATATTTGTAGAGTAGATGATATTATATATTTTATTCATGACCTATCTCTTCATATAACATTAATCAAAGATGAAGCCTTGGGTGGTAAGGACCTTCTTTCCCAATAGAAAAAAGAGGATGTAAATGATGATGATAGAAAGGAGAATCTCCCTACAAGGGATATTATTTCTTCATCCATTTATCCCTTTGACCCTTCAAAATATCACAACAATCTTCTCTCACTGATTGTTACATCTAATCCTGACTTTTCATCACAACAAGAGGATATTTTACATGAACTTCTTAGAAATAATTTAATTAATCTGCCTTTGAAAAATTGAAGAAAGAATTGTAAGAAACATCTCAATAGTCCTTCATTTTGAAAGTACCATCAAATCCATGGTCATTCTACTAATGAGTTGCATATCTTGAGGATTCAATTTTGAAAACTTCTTCAATCTCATATCATTCAAGTATTAGATAATTATGGGATGACCTCTCATCTTACTTCTTCCCCATAATATATGTTTTCCTTCTCATGTTTCTCCTCACCGTATGGCACTATAAGCATTTAACTTAATTGGGGGCTCTTTGTCAAGAGGTGATGATATTTCAATTACAATCATCTTGGGGAAGCAACATAATTCATTCATGCCTCTATGCTTGGGGCTAAGAATATTATCATATATTTAATCTTTATCTAGGGTTTGTTGGATATTGCTTCTACTAAGATATGTTGTTGTCATTGATGTCAACATATTCCTATGTTTTGGTGTTGCAGAGAATTGGTTTGGTGATCCAGTGATTCCAATGAGTTGATCTGGTTGGTTTATCTATTTGCTATGATAAATCAACTAGAGATAATTTACTCTTTATTGATTACATCATGTTTTGTGGTGATTTGATAGAGTCATGGATTTCGGTATGGAGATTGGTTTTTAGTATTCAGTGTGGTCGTATTCTAGTGTTTAATTAATTGTGCTCTGGTATGATTATATCTTGTGTTGTGCATTTGAGAGAGTGTTTGGGATGTTCATGTGTATTTTCATTTCAGATGGTTCATGACTTGATGCTTTGCAAGCTATCTTTCTCATCCAAGTTTCTATTGTTGAGTCTTCTTGGGTGTTAGTGAGCTGATCAATGAAGATTTGATTAAGTGATGTTGGCATAGCTATTATGAATGGATCTAACATGCTTGTTGGTGTTTCCTAATCATGTCCTATTTTTTTTGGTGGCTCGCATTAATCATTGTGCACATTATTGAAGATCTTATGGGTCTGTTGATATTCTTTATGTTATACGGTATTTTTGGTGGTGTAATGTGTTGCAATTGATCTTGGAGAGATTTCAGGTGGTGTTGTGTGTCCGAGGAGTTGGTTTGGGTCCATGATATCTTATCTAATGGCATTGTATTGGTCCAATGGTTGATTTATGTATCATGTGATGTAATTTTGTAATTAGGTGTTGAGGGTTTGGCCAACCCTGTAGTCAAGGTTAATGATTTGTATAAATAGGTGTTATATTCATGTAATTTGGGTGTCGATGTTGTGTTTTCATTATCAAGGAGTGGTGCATGTGTGAATAAGTGAATTCATCTTTCAGTGTGTTGTATTGAGTAGAGTGTGTTGTAGGGCAGATAATTGAGCTTAACCAGAACTATCATCAAGTGTTAAAATATTTTTTTCTTTCAATCCATCTTAACTGGATTGTAGTCTGAATATTGTTGTATGGTAGTGAACCTTCCCTAAGAGTTCTAGCCTTCTAGGTCATTGTATTTTGAATAGTGAGCTCTAGGAAGTGTGCCTGAATGCATGAGCATTCCCCATTGTAATTATTTCACATTCTATTACATATTATCATCTCATTGTGGGTAGTTTCCCACCATGGGTTTTCCCTTGATTGAGTTTTCCATATCAAAAATCTTGATGTTATGTGTTTTTCTTATTGTGTTTATTGTTGGACACAATGTATCACTGAGTATTGGACACAATGGATCACTGAGAGGGGGGTGAATTAGTGATTTAAATGCTTTTTCTTTAATAGGGATATATCGGTAATATATAAAAAAAACTGAGTGCTAACTGGTAGCTCAAACAGTGAAAATTAAGTGTGTGAAAGGATTTTTTATAACATCAACATAACTCATACACAAGAATGCATCACACAACACCAGATATACAAGGAAAACCTAATGTGGTAAAAACCTCAGTGAGAATAGTTGTTGGAGATCTTCTACTCCAATCCAACCTCACAATGTAAAAGATCACATTACAATTTTAGGGAACCAACCCAAGGAGCATCAACCCCTAATTTATGAGCACCAACTCAAAGGAGCACCAACCCCTATACAGTTTATAGGCAACAACCTAAAGGAGCTACAACCTCTACACTAAGCACCAACTCAGTGAAAACAATATAAAACTTAGTTATACAAATGAGATCCCTATTGCAAATGAAGTTATGCAACCTTACAATAATCTGCTCTACTAGTTTCAACCTTATCAGTTTGTGTTTCCTCCACACACTCCACAACTTTTATTTTCCGTTGATTCTAAGTTTGCTAATTTCCCTCTTACAATGTCTTCCCAATTCACCTCACACTGATTAATCTTTATCAGATGTTGCTTCCTTAATATTTTCACCTTTGCATCCTATGCTAACTGTCGGTTTGTTCCTTACATCGGTACAATATTCACTCAAAAAATACTTTAAATTTTTATTTTTTTTAGCTCTCAGACACCAATTTAACACTTACCCTCACTCTTCAGCCACTTTACTATTTGTGTTAAGTTTCTATATTTAAACTTCAGACTTTCTTGCCAAAAACCAATTCAAATTCAGGCGGTTAGGGTTTCTTCCAATTATCAAATCTTCATAAGATCCAATCAAATCTGCCTTGGATCGATCACCTACATTGGAGGAATGCATATATATGTGTTTTCCATAATCCAATGCATATTTTCTAAAGATAGCAATCTTGACCATGATTTTATGGCCTTGAAATCTATCGACTCATTTATGACCCAGCGGTTTCCTTCTCAAGGTCCTCTTGCAATATGATTGCTTTACTTTGATCCAGGCACCAACAACTCCCTCATCTTTCTCTATCATTCTTTATTCCTCAAGCCACATCAATCTATTATTGACTCGTGATTTTTGGTTGTTTCATTAATGTCGACTAACTGCTCTAACAACATGTCGATCAAAACTTCACCTACCTTTGCATGCTTGCCACCTCAGGTCCACATGGTATCACATCAACATACATTCAGCTCACCAAAACAAGGTCATTTTAAACTTGAACATTCAACAAACTCATTGCGGAACAATCCCTTACTGGTAAGACCTTCTATTTCTGCAAATCAGTAGTGTACACTACATCGGTAGCACATCTTTACCTCCTGTGGTTTGTGATCTCTTTGTCACTCTGCCTCTTTATCACAAACATTAACACAAAAAAACAAGCAACCTTTCTACTAGCTACAAGTTGTCATGCCAACACACAACTTCATATCACCTCTTACCGGTGATGTTACTTACAACCTGCAATACTTGTCTTCCACCATACTGGTTGACAAGCCTTCATGTTAATCTTCCTTATTCCGGTTCAATCTTCTTTATATCGGATGATATACCCCTACCAATAGCTTGCAATACCAGTTGACATCAGTAAGGACTTCAAGATGGCATACCCCTACCAATAGCTTGCAATACTGGTTAATATTCCTTATGTCAGTTCAATTTTCTTTATACCACATGACATACCCCTAGCAGTAGCCTGCAATACTGGTTGATATCAATGAAAACTTAATGCCAGCAATCTCTCCCTTTGGAATTGATGTAAACATTGTCTTTTATGGTTTCTCTCCCCCATTGACAACAATGGCAAAGGGAACCTTAGTCTGACACCAATAATCTATCCCTTGACTACATCCAATTAGGACACAATCTCCCTCTATTACCATGCTTCATGATTCAAGAGTCATAAGATAGTAACAATGGTTGACTCCCCCCGAATCATACATCCTCTTATGCATTTTAGTGCTACCACATGGTGGGACAACTCCCATATTTTATCTCAAATAGTCAAATCTGACTTGCTAAATATGTCAGCAATCTACTCACCAGTTAGAACATATTCAAATATAACCTCCTTGTCTGTTGCCTTCTCCCTCAAGAAGTGATACTTGATTTCAATATGTTTTGTTCTTGAGTGCATTACCAGATTCTTGGAGATGTTGATTGCACTTGAGTTATCACACCAGATTAGAATAGGATCCAATATCTCCACCTGTATGTCCTTCAAAGTCTACTTCATCTATAGAACTTGTGAGCAACATGTAGCAACGGCTATATATTTGGCCTCGATAGTGGATAATGACATTGAGTCTTGCTTCTTGTTGTGCCATGATACTAACTGGTTACCTTAGTAGAAAGAACCTCCACTTATACTTTTCTAGTCATCAATACTTCATTCCCAATCTACATCAGTATAAGCCTACATAGAGAAGTCTCCTTTCTTTGGATACCACAGGCCGTAGTTGATAGTTCCTTACAGATATCTAAAGATTCTTCTCACTACATTTAGGTGAGACTATTTAGAAGCAACTTATAATCTTACTACCATGTAAACAACTTGTACAATATCTAGTCTATATGTTGTTATATATAACAAACTACCAATCATAGACCTATGCAATGTTTTCTCAACTTCTGGTGACTCATCTAGTTTTCTCATCTTACAACTTGTAACCATGGGAGTACTTACCAGTTTGTTGTCCTCCATTTGAAATTTCTTCAGCATGTCTTTTGCATACATGGTTTGCTAGATGAAAATCCCTTTCTCCTACTATGAGATCTGCAAACCAAGAAAATAGGATAACTCACCTAGCATGGACATCTCAAATTATGTCTTCATCTGATCTACAAATTCTTTGCACATGATGTCCTTGTCTCCACCAAAGATAACATCATCCACATATACAACCATTATAATCATGTAATCTCCATTTACCTTGACATACAAATTACCATATGCATTCCCTTTGTGGAATCCTTGCTCCTTCAAGTATTTCTCCAACTGGGAATACCATGCTCCGGGAGCTTGCTTCAAACCATACAAGGCTTTCTTTAACCAACATACCAAACTTTCATCTTCATGCAATAGGTACCCTACCGGTTATTCCATATACACCTCTTCTTCAAGATTCTCATTGAGAAAGGTAGATTTTACATCCATCTGATACACTTTATATCCCTTATAGGTTGATAAGGCTAAAAACATTGTTATTGCTTCTAACCTAGCAACCGGTGCAAAGGTTTCTTCAAAATCAATACCTTCCACTTGAGCATACCCTTTGCAAACTAACCTTTCTTTATGTAAGACTGTCTTATCTTCTTCATTTATCTTGTTCCAGTAGACACATTTCGTACCTATGACATTTTTGTCTGCTGGTCTAGGAACAAGTTCCCAAGTCTAATTTTTCTCAATTTGTCTCAACTCTTCATCCATGGCATCTACCGACTTCTCACTTTTTCTAGCTTCATCAAAATTTTAGGGCTCTACTTCAGTCATTCCTATGTCCTATGATATACTCTTCTAGATGATTCTTCTACACATACCGATTGGGGATCTTGTTTGGTGCATCTTCTACTAGTCCATTGTCAGATTGTTCTTCATATTCAACATCTGAATCATCAATGTAAGGTATTGGTGCATATTTTATTCTATGTGAGTCTTCATCTATTCTCACATTTATACTCTCAACCACATTTATCAATATTTTGTTGTAGCATTTGTAGGCTTTAATGTTGGTTGAGTATCCCAAGAAGATTCCTTTATCACTCTAGGAATCAGAAATTCCTAATCCATCAACATCTCTCTTGATGAAACACTTACTTCCAAAAACTCTGAAGTGCTTGAGTGATGGTTTCCTTTCATACCATAACTCATAAGGAGTCAATATACTATTCACTTTTAGCTATACCCTATTTAATATGTAGACTGTAGTATGAACTACTTCCTTCCAGTATATATCGGTATGTTGGCCTCATTCAACATTGTCATATGCATCTCCTTCACTATCCTATTTTTCCTCTCTACCACCCCATTTTGTTGAGGTGTCCTTGCAGTTGAATACTATCTTTGGATTCCATGTCACTCATAGTAGTCAACAAACTCATTGGAAGAAAATTATCCACCCCAGTCTGATCTTAAGCATTTTACATGGTACCCACTTTCATTTTCTACCATCTTCCTGAAAATCTTGAATCTCTCAAATGCTTGTGGCTTATCATGCAAGACGGTTACCCAAGTCATTCTAGAGTAATCATCTATGAGCAACATAAAATACCTTTCACCGATCAATTCTCTTATCCTTGTTGGCCCACATTAGTCTACATGCATCAACTCCAAAGGTCTTGAGGCCTTATATTCCTTGCTTGCTTACCTCTAACACACTCACCACAGAAAGTGCTTGCTAGTTTTATGATCTGAGGTATGTTTCTCACACACCTATTCTTGCTTATCTTAACTAGATTATCAAAGTTCACATGGCCTAATCTCCAGTGCCACAACCAGCTTTTATCAACTTGTCCCATTATGCATTGTGACTCATAGAATTCCTTCAAATTGTAGACATTACATATGTCCTCTATGCTTCTAACACAACCTGACCGGTACTCTTCTTTCTTATTTCAAAACCAATAGAGTCAAATATAAACTTGTACCCTTTGTCACACATCTGACTTACACTCAGTAGGTTACGCTTCAGCCCTTCCACATAGTACACATCATGAGCCTTGATCTTGCCATCAATATTCAGTGTACCTTGGCCTTTGATCATGATGGAGGAGTTGTCACCAAACTGGACTGAACCACCATTCCAATCATCAAGCTTGATGAAATTTTTCTTTTCTTTGGCCATGTGATTTTAGCAACCACTATCAACTACCCATAGATTTCTCCTTTCAGCATGTAGAGTAGTCTGCACAATCAAGTTGGAATCTGTCTTGTTTTTTTCCTTCTCTACCCAAACCCATTTCTCTTCTTTCTTTTCCTCTTCTGTCACTTTGTGTTCCAGTTTTGTTCCTAACTTCTCATCCGGTACTATTTTCTTTTTCTTGTCAGTTCTCAGCTTACAATACCTTGCTATGTGACCAAAATTTTGACACATAACATTTCACATTAGCACTATAAGATGTACTCAAAGCATTCTTGTAGGAAATTTGCATATTACTCCTACATTCATAACCCTTGTGAACAAACTCATTACAATTATAACATGTGAAATTTGTACTTTGTAATGCAACAAATGAATTTCTACTCTCAAAACTAGGGTTTAGATTCATCTTCCTACAATCTGCCATTTTATGACCAGATTTATTACATCAGTGACAATAACCATGGAAATTTGGAACATACCAGTTAGGTTGTCTTGATCCTACAAACAAATAACTCACTCGGGGTCTTCCTTTCATGTTGTTTACTCTAGTGAATCCTTCATGATCAACACTTGAATTTCTCCTTGGATCTACATGTTGATACATTCAATATGGTCTTCGGTTTATTATTGAATATACTGGTTTGTGTGGTGGCTTCTAGTAGCATCTGCATATGTCTTCTTGCCAATATCCTTGCTTACCGTGAATGTCTTCTTCTCTTCACCTTCATTTGAAGAAGTGAATTGTATCTCCTTACCAGATGTGTCTTTTTTGTTTGAACTTTGACCTTCTTGAAAACCAAAGCCACCAGTATCTTTAGATTGCTTCTGTTTTCTCATCATCTTGTCTAGGGCTTCAATGTTGCCTTCATATTTGCTTCTCACTTTTATTTCTTCTTGACTTTTCTCTAATTCCTTCTGGAGTTTCACTATTTTTGCTTCCATATTCTGATGCTCCTTTTTCTTTTCACTCAGACCAGTACTAGTAACCTCACATATCCTCTTGGCCCCTTCCAATTGAAGTTTTACATCTACAATTGTTTTCTTGGATTCTTCAAGAGATTCTTCCAACATTTCTTGTTCTTCAGCTGCAACCTTTTTCACCTTCTTCATATCTCTTCTTGTTTTCTTCATCCCTTCCAAGGCATCGATGATCTCTACTTCAAGATATACTTCTCCTTCTTGATCTTCCTCTTCTCCTTCTTCAGGTAATAGAATCTCTTGAGCCATAAAAAGGTTTTCTCTAACTTCATCTTTATTGCAACAGTCATCTGAGGCACTTTCCTCATCTATGGTATCGTTTTCAAGTGTGTTATGACTGCTCTACTTCTGATAGCCTCATATACCATGTTGGTAGACATTCTTCTTCCTGTCCTTACCATATGATCTACTACCACTTGATTGATCATCTTCATTCTTATCACCATAGGGACATTTAGCAGCAAAATGTCCAATCTTTCCACAGTTGAAACATTTCAAAGATAGTTTACCTTTGTATTTTCCTCAACCTGTCTTGAGTCTTTTGACAAAGTTTTCCATGATGTCATCAAAGTCTTCACTGGTTGCATCATGAGAAGACTCTTCTTTTCCTTTTCTTGATGTTTTGAATGCAACTTCTTTCTTCACAGTCTCAATACCGATAGTCCTCATCTTATAAGAAGTTAGGGAACCAAACAACTCATCCATTATAAAGACTTTCTGATCTTTTGCTTCTTCTATTGCTAAGACCTTTGTATCATACTTAGATGTAAGATATCTAAGTACTTTCTTCACTACCACCTCATCTTTTATTTCTTCTCCAAGCCCTGTAATGGTGTTTGTTGTTTCATCAATCCTTTGGAGATAGTCAACAATATTCTCTTCATCTCTCATCTTCAAACCCTCAAGATGTGCTCTCAATTTCTATAACTTTCCTTCCTTGAATTTAGCATCACCTTCAAATATCTTCTGCAACTTATCCCAACTTTCTTTGGCAAAGGAGTGGTGCAAGACTTTAACAAACTCAATATCAAAAAACCCACTAAGAAAGACATTTTTAGCTTTAGCATTGTTCTCATATTTCTTCTTAGCATTTAGATTAGTAGGGGGATTATTAGAGACTGTATACCCATTCACAAGCGACATCCATACATCACAACCTAGAGAGGAAAAATAGATTTCCTTTCTTCTACTCCAAAATACATAATTGACACCATCAAACATAGGGTCTTTTGAGGAGGCAGATTCATTTCTTTCCATTCTGAACACTTGACAAGATCTACCCAAGCTAGAGAACACATTGATAAAATAGGGTATCTAGGCTCTAATACCAATTGTTGGACACAATGGATCACTGAGAGGGGGGGGTGAATTAGTGATTTAAACACTTTTTCTTCGATAGGGATATACTGGTAATATATAGAATAAACTAAGTGCTAATCGGTAGCTCAAACAGTGCCAGTTAAGTGTGTGAAAGGATTTGCTATAACATCAACATAACTCATACACAAGATTGCATCACACAACAACAAATATACGAGGAAAACCCAATGTGGGAAAAACCTCAGTGAGAATTACTATTGGAGATCTTCTGCTCCAACCCAACCTCACAATGTAAAAGATTTGATTACAATTTTAGGGCACCAACCCAAGGAGTATCAACCCCTAATTTATGAGCACCAACTCAAAGGAGAACCAACCCCTACATAATTTATAGGCTATGACCTAAAGGAGCTACAACCCCTGAACTAAGAACCAACTCAGTGGAAACAATATAAATCTCAGTTATACAAATGAGATCCCTGTTGCAAAAGAAGTTTTGTAAACTTACAATATTCTGCTTTGTAGGTATCAACCTTACCGATCTGAGTTTCCTCCACACACTCTACAACTTTTCTTTTCTATTGATTCTAACTTTGCCAAGTCCCCTCTCACAATATCTTCCAAATTCACCTCACACTGATCACTCTTTATTAGATGTTGCTTCCTTCAGATCTTCACCTCTACATCCTATGCTAACTCTGTCGGTTTGTTCCTTACACTAGTTTACCCTGCTTCACCTTATTGGTACAGTCTTCACTCAGAAAACACTTCAAGTGTTTTTCTCTTCGGCTCTCAGACAACAATTTCACACTTATCTTCACTATCCAGCCACTTTACTATTTGTCTTAAGCCACTATATTTAAACTTTAGACTTTCCCACAAAAAACCAATTCAAATTTAGGTGGTTAAGGTTTCTTCCAATGATCAAATCTTCATTAGATCTGATCCAATATGCCTTGGATAGATCACTTGCTTTGGAGGAATGCATCTGTACATAGTTTCCATCATTCAATGCATATTTGCTAAAGATAGTAATCCCGACCATGATTTGCAGCCTTGAAATTTGTCGACTCATTTATGACCCAGTTATTTCCCTCTCAAGGTCCTCTTACAATCTGATTTATTTTCTTCAATCCAGGTGCCAACAACTCCATGATCTTTCTCTATCATTCATTATTTCTCAAGCCACACCAATCTATTATTGAGACGTGATTTTTGGTTGTTTCATTAATGTCGACTAACTCCTCCAACAACCATGTTGATGGAAAATTCACCTACCTTTACATTCTTGCCACCTTAGCTCCACATGGAATCACATCAGCATACACTTAGCTCACTGATACAAGATTATCTTAAACTTGAACATTCAACAAACTCACACTGGCACAAGCCCTTTCTAGTGAGACCTTCTCTTTTTGCAAACTGGTAGTGCACACTACACCGATAGCACATCTTCACCTCTGCTGGTTTGTGATCTCTTTGTCACTCTGCCTCTTTATCACAAACATTATCACAAGAAAAATAACCAACCTTTCTACCAGCTACAACTTGTCATACCAACACACAACTTCATATCACCTCTTACTGATGATGTTACTAACAACCTGCAATACTTGTCTTCCACCATACCGGTTGACAAGCCTTCATGTTAATCTTCCTTATTCTGGTTCAATATTATTTATACCGGATGACATACCCCTACCAATAGCCTGCAATACTAATTGACATCAATGACAACTCAATGCCAACACTGAGAGGAGGGTGAATCAATGATATAACACTTTTTCTTTAATTAGGGATATACCGGTACAATATGAAACAACAAAGTGTTGAACAATAAGACAAACTATGCAATCTAAGTTTGTGAAAGGATTTTCTATAACATAAAAGTAACACATACACAAGAATACATCACATAACAACAGATATACAAGGAAAAACCAATGTGGGAAAAACCTCTCTGAGAATAGTTGTTGGAGATCTTCTTCTCCAATCCAACCTCATAATGAAAATGATCTGATTACACTTTTTGGGAACCAATGCAAGGAACACCAAGCCCTGATTTATGAGTACCAACCACTAAACAATTTATAGGCTACAACCTAAAGGATCGACAATGCCAACAGTAAGCATCTACTTAGTGAAGACAATATGAAGATTCAAATACAAAAATAAATTCCCTGTTGCAAATGAAGTTTTTCAACCCTTCAATACTCTACTCTATCGGTTTTAATATTACCAGTTTGTGAAACCTCCATACACATTGCAACACTGCATTTATGCTGGTCCTTACTCTATTGAAAAATTCTCTTCCTCTGTCTGTTGGATTCACTTCACACCTACTCACACTTTGCTAAGTTTTGTCTCTGTCGGTTTGTTCTCTATCGGTTCACACACCTTACCGGTTTGTCCTTCAACACACAATCACTTAGTATTTTTCTTGTTTTTCACTTAAACAATCTTTTCTATCTCTCTTTTATTCACTAGCATAATCATATATCATTTTGCAGCAGCAACCTCATCAATTTCGCCTTGTGTTTTTAAGAGAAAATTTTCCCACCAAAAATTAATTCAAACTTCAAGTGGTTATGGTTTCTTTCCTTCAACCAAATCTATATCAAATCTAATTCGATCTGCCTTGGATCACTCAGCAGTGTTGGGGAGATGCATTTGTACATGTTTTTATTCATCCAATGCATGCTTGATAAAAATAGAAAACCTAACCCTTCTTTACAACCTTGATCTTTGTCGACCTTATTTCACCCAGCTATTTCTAATTGAAGGTCAATCTACAATTGGATTTCATGCCTTGATCACAATACCAACAACTACCATATCATTCTCTGTTGTCCATTCTTCCTCGAGCCACATTAGTCATATATCATCCCGCGATTTGTGGTTTTATCATTTAATAACCACCAATTTCATGAACATTTCATCAACCTCTACATGTTTACTACCTCAGCTCCATGGAGGACACATTGGCATATATTCAGCTCACCAACATAGGGTCGACTCAACCTTGAACAACTGACAAACCCTTCTACCGATAGAACCTTACTAGTATGACCAATATACTAATTAATCACTCTTATTGGCAATATATCATCCTAACAATTTATTCATGTCACTCTTCTTGTTCAACTCATCGGTTGTTGTGATTTATCAACATTCTGCCTCTTCATCACAAACAAAAATCTAGCCACCATACTGGTTTATGCCTTACCAGTTACTACTCAAGTGTTCCAACACACTCCTGCATCTCACCTCATACTGGTGGTATTATCTATCAACTCATAAAATACTTCCTTTCTTTAAGCCAATTCAATGTTCTTCATACCAGTTGACACACTCTATCGGTAACCTACAATACTGGTTGACATCAATGAAAACTCAATGCTAACAATCTCCCCCTTTTGCATTGATGTCAACACTTTCTCTTCTGGTTTCTCTCCCCCTTTGATAGAAATGGAAAAAGGAACCTTAGTCTGACACCAATCATACTACTAGACTATAACCATAATCTCTCCCTTTGTCATCAACCGGAAGGAGACATTCTCCCCCTATGTCCATGCTTCATGACTCAGGAGTCATAAAATAGTAACAATTGTTGACTCCCCCTGAACCATACATCTTGCTACATATTTAAGTGATGTCGGATGGTGGGACAACTCCCATCTTTTGTCTCAAGTACTCAAATGGGCCCAAAGGAAGTGGCTTGGTAAATATGTCAACAATTTTCTCACCGGTTGGAACATATTCCACTATGACCTCTTTGTCTACTACCTTTTCCCTCAAGAAGTGATACTTGATTGCAATGTGTTTTATTCTTGACTGCATTACTGGATTCTTGGAGATGTTGATTTCACTTGAGTTATCACATTAGATTGGAATAGGTTCAGGTATCTCCACTTCTATGCCCTTTAGTGTCTACTTAATCCATAATGCCCGTGAGCAACATGTAGAAACTGCTATATACTCTACCTTAGCGGTAGCTAGTGACACTGAATCTTGCTTCTTTTTGTGCCATGATACTAACTAGACTCCTAAGTAGAAAAAACCTCCACTTGTACTCTTCCAGTCATCAATACATCCTACCAAATCTGCATCAATATAAGCCTAGAAAGAGAAGTCTCCTTTCTTTGGATACCACAGGCCATAACTGATTGTTCCTTGTAGGTACCTAAAAATTCTGCTGACTGCATTGAAGTGAAACTATTTAGGAACAACTTGGAATCTTGCAACCATTAAAATAGCTCGTACAATATCTATTCTAGATGTTTTTAGATATAACAAACTACCAATCATAAACCTATACAGTGTCTTCTCTACTTCCGGTGACTCCTCTAGTTTTCTCAGTTTACAACCGGTAACCATGGGATTACTTACCGGTTTTCTTCCCTCCATTTGAAACTTTTCAACATGTCTTTAACATACTTGGTCTATGAAATGAAAATTCCTTTCTCCTGCTATGAGATTTGCAAACCAAGAAAATAGGATAACTCACCTGGCATGGACATCTTGAATTTTGTCTTCATCTGATCTACAAATTCTTTGCACATGATGTCCTTGTGTCCACCAAAGATAATGTCATCCACATATACAACAACTACAATCATATGATCTCCATTTACCTTAATATACAAGTTGTTGTTTGCATTCCCTTTTTAGAATCCTTCCTCTTTTAAGTATTTGTTTAAAATTCCTTTCTCCTGCTATGAGATCTACAAACCAAGAAAATAGGACAACTTACCTAGCATGGACATCCCCAATTTTGTCTTCATCTAATCTGTAAATTCCTTGCACATGATGTCCTTGTCTCCACCAAAGATAATGTCATTCACATATACAACAAATATAATTATATAATCTCCATTTACCTTAATATACAAGTTCTTGTTTGCATTCCCTTTTCAGAATCCTTCCTCTTTCAAGTATTTGTCTAACCAAGAATACCATGCTCTGGGGGCCTGCTTCACACCATACAAGGCTTTCTTCAATTGACATACAAAACTCACATCATCATGTAAAATATATCCTTATGGTTGTTCCATATACATGTCTTCTTCAAGCTTACCATTTAGAAATGCAGATTTGACATCCATTTGGAACACCTTGTATCCTTTACAGGCAGAAAAAGCTAAAAATATTCTTCTTGCCTCTAACCTAGCAATCGGTGCAAAATTTTATTCAAAGTCAATACCTTCTACTTGAGCATACCCTTTACAAACTAACCTTTCTTTGTGTCAGATTATCTTACCTTCTTCATTCATCTTTGTGTAGGGGAAAAAGCGAGACTAGGTCAACATGCCCTAATCTCACTTTCAACCACACACTTGTGGAATACGAAAGAGCCTAGAGGTATCACACAATTGGCTACTTCTTCTTGTGGAAGAGAGAGCCATGGGCTACCTATTAGGATTTCTATTCCTTTGTTGCAATTGAAAGATGAAACGATGTAAGTTCAATCCCTAACCCCAAAGTGCAAGTACGAACTAATAACAAGATTGCAGAATTGAACTTAAACAATGGAAAGCTGTAAACACAAGGACAAGACAAGAATGTAAATGCATACCTGGAGTTAAAATCTGACTGAAAATGTTCAGGATGGGGGTGCGGGTGCCACTGTCCTGATTCTGCCCCTGAAACTGCTCCAGAAACTGTTGTTTTGCACTCTGGAAAAAGCTGTCAAAAATGCTGAAAATGTTGTCTGTCAGGAGGACCAGGGTGCCTAGCGCTCCTATCCCAGGGACCGGGGTGCCCAGCGCCCCTATCCTGGTAGGACCAGGGTGCCCCACGCCCCTATCCTGGTCTTTTTCTCTGAGATTTGGTGTGAAGTTCGGTCTCCGTCTGCTTCTTCCAGATCTGTAACTTGCGGCATCGTCCGAATTTCGAAACCTGCACTTATATCTGAAAAGGTGTGGTGGGCGGCTATATATGGTTTTGCCTTAGTCAAACCCCCGCTTCGGTGATTTCCACCTCCACGAATAGCCAAGTTGTATTGTAAAATGTATTGTGTGTGCAGACCTAGTGTGTGTGCAAGGTCCTTAAATGCAAGAAAGCAAACTAGAGCAACCTAGAAAGTAAACCCTAATTGCTTGTAAATGATAATGTAAATGCTCTAAATCAAGATGCAAAGTGATCTAAAGCATGAATAAAGGATATATTGAAGCTTATGCAAAGACATGAAAACAACATGAAATCATACCCAACCCTTAAGGGAGGAGTACAAGCCAATCTTTAGTCGGTAATCTCCTATTGTCCTTCAATGTCTCCCAAGCCCTAAATGAATGAAATTGATGAATGCTTGATGGATGGATGTTGAATGTTATTGAAGTCTTCAAAGATCTTCTCTTTCGCTGCATAGAAGGTCCTCCCAAGCCAAAATTCCCCTCCTTTCAAATGAAGAAAGAGAGCTCTTATATATGACACCCTAGGTCTTAATTCCAACTTTTGGCCAACCTAGAGATTGAATCTCCCACCAATTTCTTGGGGTTAAGCTTTATTTTATGATTGGGTCGTGCTCCTAAAAGTTCGGGAAAAATGTCTAGGACCATGTGCACGCCGGGCGCCATGGTCCTGACAACTTTTCACCAAATTTTCAGGGCCGTCGAATATGATGATTTTAGAGAGAATCCCGAAGTTACAGCTGATTTCGAGATGTTTTGACCCCCAAAATCAAGCCCCCAAGTTCAAAATAGGACCTAATTAGGGTTTTTGATTAAATGATGTATTGGAAGAATAAAATGAAAGGGGCACACTTTAATGAAAGGGCCCAACTTTATGATGTGGAAGATGATGAAATAGAACCTTAGACCTAATTAATTTAATTAATTAAGTGCTAAAGGGGAAATGCAATTCAAAATGCAAAATGCACCAAGGCAGGTGCTAAACTAGGTGTGAAATTGTACCACCCTAGCAAGTGCGTACAGTTTATGACACTACATTTAGCCCCCACTTTAGCGGTCATATGAACACTACGTGCATATGCAAGCTAAAGTACAGAAAAGTAAACATTATTTGAAAAAGGATATATCCATAAGTCTGTCGAACGAAGCCCCCAGCGGTATCTGCAGTACACAGTTAGGAACCGCACCCTACAAAACACACGTTAGATCACAAAATCACCTAATGCTTACTAAGGAAGGTGATGAAAATTTGAGGGTAGCTATATGCCCCCCCCTGTTTCGGCTTGCTAATTTTAGTGAGTTGAAACAGGGTATCATGTTTACCACTTCGAATTGTTAAAGAATATTGATGACAAATGCTGACAAGAAGATTTGATATGAGATCAAAAACTAATGGAGAATCATTTGGTAAGAAAGAGGACTAAATCTCAATTCCAACACAACAAAGAGTGTGAGGATTTGAGAGTTCTCTAACACAAGATGAAGGATGTAAATGGAAACAAAATGCAAAGAGAAGAAAAGAAAGGAAAAAAGCATGAATACACACATTGGTGATCCATGAGAAGAATAGTGAGAGAGAAAAACATGGACTTCTCGCCCCTAGATCTTGTCTAGCTGATCCATGGGAAAAAGGACAAGGAAAACTAGCCCCTAGAGTCTGTCTAGGTGATCCATGTAAGGGAGGAGAGTGAGAAAGTCTAGCCTTATGCCACTAGTTCCACTCAACCTCGTGCATGTGTGTGTAAGGGAGGTTAGAAGCACCTCATAGGAGTCTATGCCCGAATATGCTACAACCCATATATGTACAGTACAAAAGCGTGACATCTCGCTCTAAGAGTCTGTGCTCTAGTTCCGAGAATAATCACCTTGCATAAAAGAAAAATGGAGACATCTCACTCTAAGAGTCTGTGCTCTGGTTCTGAGAATGACCCATTGCTCAAAAAGTGTAATGTTTATGTCATAAGCAAAGTAGAACAAGGATACCTACCTTCATCACAAAATAAGATACCCCAAAAATGCAACAATGTCATAGATCCAAGCAAGAGAGTTCTGCACTCCTTAAGCAAGGATAAGATAGTTGAAAAGGGATATCTTGTAGTATGTGTAAAGGAGATCCTTAGAGGAGAAGAGATATTTGTACAAAAGACACCTATCCCTGAGAGAAATTGTCTTAGACAAATATAACATCTTCTAGAATAAGACAAAGAAGAGAATAAGAATGCAATACTTCCTTCTTTTGTGAGGTGAAAGTGATTCTTAATGAAGGATGATGCTCTTTTTAACCCAATCGGGAGAGTGAATTCATTATGGATGTATTTTACCAAGTGCAAAAGAGGTTGTAGTCAAGGACTTACACCTCTTGTAAGAGAGAATCCTTGAACAAACAACAACAAATGCATACAAGGAATAACATCAAGTAATAAAGTTCAAACCATCCACGAAATAGGAAAAAGTGGATCCTTAGATAAAAATAAGGAAAGATCATTGCCTCCCAAGGATAAGGTCAATGAGAAGGACTTACTCAATCTTCCAGGGAGAGATTCAGACATGAACAAAATGTACTACATACTCACATGAGTTCATGCAAGCAAGACATTAGTGTATGTAAAATGCTCCTCATAGGAAGTGGGTAGGATAAGAAAGAGAATACACATCTTCTCCCATATCTAGGAAAAGAGGATTCTAAAGAAAAGATGATCAATATTTCCACATTATTACCCCAAAGGGAAACTTTAACCATAAAAAGAAGAGATGTATGAAATCACTCTTGTCCCCCTAGGAACAAGAAAATTAGGCTATTATGTTGCTTCAAAAATATGATTGCACTTGAAATTGTACCATCATGAATGACAATGAGCCCCCAGTAAATGAGCTACCAATGTCACATAATGATGAGCAACATAACAGCCATTAATGTTATTTAAAGACATGATAGATTGAATGAGGTATTTGAATATGACATGCTAAATGCTCAACTATAAGTGAGATCAAAAACATGTATAAAGTGATAAAAATTGAAGAAGAAAAGTCACAAGAAATCTTAGAAGAGGGATGAGTGTAATTTATTAGAGCCTTATCCCTAGAGGAAAGGACTTTATGATGAATAGGAGATAAAGATTCATAAGTGGATTTAGAAATTTGAGGGGAGTCATAAAGAGATTTGTTCATCGCCAAGATTTCCTTATGAGG
The DNA here is from genome assembly GCF_030272615.1 of Cryptomeria japonica. Taxonomy (NCBI): domain Eukaryota; kingdom Viridiplantae; phylum Streptophyta; class Pinopsida; order Cupressales; family Cupressaceae; genus Cryptomeria; species Cryptomeria japonica. The sequence continues at coordinate 446,115,968 of NC_081413.1, read as the reverse complement.
GGAATGAGAGTTGATAGAAGTAGAAGATGATTTAGTTGAAGTGAGATCATCATCACTACTAAATATAGCATTCGCACTGAGAGATGGTCTTTTAGATGCTTTGGTGGGCTTGCAGGGATTATAGCCAAGTCCAAAGGCATAATTGTGAAGATTATTCTCTAGAGGAACCTTTATCCCTTGTTCGTGAGCGCCACAACCATTTCCATGATACCCATGCTTAGCAAAAATGCGAAAACCACGACCATAATGATCAGCCATTTCAGAAAGAGAAGGCGGTTTTTCATAAGACAAAGAATCAAACTCTTCAGAATTAGAAGTGTGAGGAGAAGAAGTTTGAGAAGAAGCCATAAAATTATTACTCATAGGTTTAGGTAAGACTAATTGATCTCTAGTTTCTTCCTTCTTTTTAACTTTAAGCTCTCTAGGAGGAACCCTATACTCACCTACGAAGGTGGGAGTGAAATCAAGAGATCCCCAATCATCTTCTGCGAGAACCATCTCAGCATCAAAAGCCTTTTCATGTGTAGATTCAAGTTGAGAAGAATCTTCTTCAGGAACTTCAGACTCATCCAAAGAATTTTGATTATTAGAGGGTGATGATCCATCCATAGGTATCTTGTTTAACAAGTCATCGCTAGAAGAGGAAGGCTTAGAAGAACTCCCTTTGGAAGTAGATGTTTGTAAACAAGCTTGAAAATTATTATCACCTATCAAGGTATATGTCTTATTGTTGTAAATAAATTTAACTTGTTTATGCAATGTAGAGGGGACAGCTTGCATACTGTGAATCCAAGGTCTCCCTAATAACAAGTTGTATGTTAGATTTCCCGACATAACATGGATAGGAGTAGGCAAAGTAACAGGTCCCACTGTGATGGGTAAGGTGATAATACCTAATGAAGACTTAGCCACATTATCAAAGCCTCGAATGGGACGAGAGTCAAGCTCAATAAGAGATGTATCCACATTCATCTTATGCAATAGATTAATGCTACATACATTAAGGCCAGAGCCATTATCTACCAGTGTTCGTCTTATAGCAGTGTCATTTATGATAACCACAATCATCAAGGGATCATATTGATGTTGAATTTCACTAGTAGGCAACTCATCTTGAGTAAACACAATTTGAGCTTTAGGATTCATCATAGAGTTAACCAAAGACACTATATTACTAGATGTATTAGGTGGAGGAACATTCAAATCTTTCAAGGCATCTTGTAACATTCCATGATGAGCGGAAGAAGTTTGGATCAAATCCCAAAGGGATATCTTAGCAGGGGTAGTTTTAAGTTGTTCTATGAGATCATATTCCTTACCAAGAACTTGTGAAATACGAGGAGCTTGAGGAAGAATAGGTTGGGAGGGTGGAAGTGAAGTTGGGATAACTGGAGGAGGATTAGGTTGCCTATTGTTTCTTGTGTTATAGGTATGGGCAACCGCATGATAACTCTCTCTAGTCATTTGCTTAGCATACTCATCAGGGCTCTTAGTAGAATAACCTCCTTGCACAGTAATAATAGGTTTCTTAGGAGTGCAAAAAGAATCATTAGCATAACCGCCTTGAACCACTAAGATAGGCTTATTTAAAGGTTGAGAATTTTGAGAAGGACAAGCACCTTGGACAGTGAAGAGAGGTTTGTTAGGTGTTTCATTCACATGTATCAAATTGATTAAGGATGGTTTAGAGGAATGAACAAAAGTATTGGAAAAATTATTGATAGTCTTCTCTTGCACTAAAATCTTATCACAGATTAAATCAATTTTAGGAGAGAGACCAGGGGTAGGCATTGATGTTCCAGTAGGAAGAGTAATACTAGGAAAGGTCATATCATCCTCTATCATCAAAGGATCTACATGGGGAATAAACTCTCTAGGAGAAGGATCAACATTACTCTCTAAAGTCTCACTTTTGAGATGGAGATCTTTGAAAGAGATGTTAACCATCTTGTTTTGAACTAGGGTTTCCTTATGAGTAGAACCAAGTTGAGGAGAGGGAGATGCTATATTTTTAGAGGGAGAATGATTGAGATTCAAGGAAGGAGAGAAACTATCAAGGGAGTTTCCAATCTTGATTTCATCCCCTTTGGCTAGGGGTAGAGAATAATCTATACCTTCTTCTAATGGTTCATCCCAAATAGTGAGGTTGTTGAAAGGAATGTTTGAAGTGTTGTCAATTTCGGGAGAGGAGATAACATTGTTTATTAATTCCTCATCCTTAGGAGGGAGAGCATCAATAGATGTGTTAAACTCATCCTCTTTCCTCAAAACATGTTCAATATGATCTTTAGGGGAGAGAGAATTAAGGAAATTGCTTATTATTTCATCTTCTTTCTCTAAGGGATGCTTATGGGTAAGACCAACTTTAGGAGAAGGGTAAGCATTTATCATAAATTCATCATCTCTAGTGGGAATTTTGTTGGAAAAGGAAAGGCCATCACTAGGAAATGTAGGGATAATGTCATCTTCTTGCACAAAAGGATCCTCATGAAGGGAGTGTTTTTTAGGAGACACAAAGGCATCAAGGGCATCATTCAACAAAGCATGATCATATCTATTAAAAGGTTTATCTTTTGATTCAAAAGGAGATATCTCTTCATAGAGGGGATCATTGAAAACAACCATGTTACTAGATTTAGTGGAAGAGCTGATAGGAATGTACCCTTGAGAGGAATCATTCGACTTATCTTTCTCATCACAACGAAATGGCATAGTAACAATGTTTATGAGTTTTTGGTAAAATGAAGGTTTGGTATATTTAGGTTTCAAAAATTCATCTAAAGCTTCGTCTAACTCATAATCATCACAAATATGAATATCTTGCAAATAAAAATCTGACATTTTGAAATTGCATAAAATTTAAACACACAATGCAAAGAAAAACACCTCTTTTTTTTTTTTTTCTTTTTAATGAAAATGAAATGAAAACACAATAAATCTAGATCTAGATCTAAAAAATGCAATGCAAGAGGAAGCAATGATAGATTCATGTCGGGTTCACCAAAATGTGTAGGGGAAAAAGCGAGACTAGGTCAACATGCCCTAATCTCACTTTCAACCACACACTTGTGGAATATGAAAGAGCCTAGAGGTATCACACAATTGGCTACTTCTTCTTGTGGAAGAGAGAGCCACGGGCTACCTATTAGGATTTCTATTCCTTTGTTGCAATTGAAAGATGAAATGATGTAAGTTCAATCCCTAACCCCAAAGTGCAAGTATGAACTAATAACAAGATTGCAGAATTGAACTTAAACAATGGAAAGTTGTAAACACAAGGACAAGACAAGAATGTAAATGCGTACCCGAAGTTAAAATTTGACTGAAAATGTTTGGGACAGGGGCGCGGGCGCCACTGTCCTGATTCTGCCCCTGAAACTGCTCCGGAAACTGCTGTTTTGCACTTTGGAAAAGCTGTCAAAAATGCTGAAAATGCTCTTTGTCAGGAGGACCAGGGCACCCAGCGCCCCTGTCCCAGGGACCAGGATGCCCAGCTCCCTTGTCCTGGCAGGACCAGGGTGCCCCACGCCCCTGTCCTAGTCTTTTTCTCTGCAATTTGGTGGAAAGTGCTATCTCGGCCTGCTTCTCCCAGATCTGTAACTTGCGGCGTCGTCCGAATTCTGAAACCTGCTCTTATATCTGAAAAGGTGTGGTGGGCAGCTATATAGGGTTTTGCCTTAGTCAAACCCCCGCTTTGATGATTTCCACCTCCACGAATAGCCAAGTTGTATTGTAAAATGTATTGTGTGTGCAGACCTAGTGTGTGTGCAAGGTCCTTAAATGCAAGAAAGCAAACTAGAGCAACCTAGAAAGTAAACCCTAATTGCTTGTAAATGATAATGTAAATGCTCTAAATCAAGATGCAAAGTGATCTAAAGCATGAATAAAGGATATATTGAAGCTTATGCAAAGACATGAAAACAACATGAAATCATACCCAACCCTTAAGGGAGGAGTACAAGCCAATCTTCAGTCGGTAATCTCCTATTGTTCTTCAATGTCTCCCAAGCCCTAAATGAATGAAATTGATGAATGCTTGATGGATGGATGTTGAATGTTATTTAAGTCTTCCAAGATCTGCTCTTTCGCTGCATAGAAGGTCCTCCCAAGCCAAAATTCCCCTCCTTTCAAATGAAGAAAGAGAGCTCTTATATATGAAACCCTACGTCTTAATTCCAACTTTTGGCTGACCTAGAGATTGAATCTCCCACCAATTTCTTAGGGTTAAGCTTTATTTTATGATTGGGTCGTGCTCCTAAAATTTTGAGAAAAATGTCCGGGACCATGTGCACGCCGGGCGCCATGGTCCCGATAACTTTTCACCAAATTTTCAGGGCCGTCGGATATGATGATTTTAGAGAGAATCCCGAAGTTACAGCTGATTTCGAGATGTTTTGACCCCCGAAATCAAGCCCCCAAGTTCAAAATAGGACCTAATTAGGGTTTTTGATTAAATGATGTATTGGAAGAATAAAATGAAAGGGGCACACTTTAATGAAAGGGACCAACTTTATGATGTGGAAGATGATGAAATAGAACCTTAGACCTAATTAATTTAATTAATTAAGTGCTAAAGGGGAAATGCAATGCAAAATGCAAAATGCGCCAAGGCAGGTGCTAAACTAGGTGTGAAATTGTACCACCCTAGCAAGTGCGTACAATTTACGATGCTACAATCTTGTTCTGGTAGACCCACTTGGTACCTATTGTTGGCAAATGCACACTCCAATGAGATATTGTAGGTGATTAAAGGTTTTGTCATTGATGGCAACCTTACAATCCTATGACACTAGCAAGACAATTTACCAGCACCAGCAAAGACAGACTCTACACTAGCACAAAGACCACCGATAGTAATAGGAAGCATACCGACATAGAAGCCAACAAGAATTTTGTTTGTAATATATTTTGTCAATTATTGTAAAATCATTGTAAGCCAGCTTGGCAAGTTGTAAAATGACTCATATATATAAGAGATCATTGTAAAACATTTTGTAATAGATGGAAGGAAAATATATAGGCAAAATAAGGTAGACCTATTATGCAAATTATAGGTTAAGGGTTTATGTATGAAGCAGAGCTATAAACCGGTACTGGATCTGGCATAGTAGATGCTATTTTGAAGCAGTACAAGAGATTGGATTTATATAATTCATTTTGTAAGTTAGTGAGACTTCCCATTTTGTAATTAAGTAGTGAAGTCTAGGCACTTGGCCTTCCTGCATGTGTAGGCCCCTCTTGTAGCAATAATATTCTCTTATTGTCTAGTAAGTGAATATTGTAGGTCACAAATCCCACCGAGGTTTTTCCCACACCGGGTTTCCTCGTTAAACTACTATGTTTGTGTGTGTTTTTCATGAGGCTGTTGTTATCTTTGTTTGTTGCATTATTTCTTGTTTACTGGTATATAGTATTGATATGCTCTACATGTTTTAAGTTAGTAAAATCTTATAACTAGTTAGATACTGATTCACCCCCCCCTCTCAGTATCTTTGGGAATCCTAACAATTGGTATCAGAGCTTGGTCCTCTATTTTTAGAAGCCTAACATCTTGAGGAAGATCTTGACAACGGTAGAAATAGAAAACTTGATGAAGCAATTAGGAGCAGCTCTCTCAGACTATGATATAGAAAAGTTAAAAAAAATCAAACTTGAAGATGATCTAAAGGCTGCATAGGATATGTGTGGGGGAAAAAGTGACACTAAGCAAACATGCCCTAATCTCACTTTCAATCACACATTTGTGGAATACGAAAGAGCCTAGAGGTATCACACAATTGGCTACTTCTTTTTGTGGAAGAGAGAGCCACGGGCTACCTATTAGGATTTCTATTCCTTTGTTGTAATTGAAAGATAAAATGATACAAGTTCAAATACTAATCCCAAAAGTGCAAGTATGAACTAATAACAAGATTGCAGAATTGAACTTAAACAATGGAAAGCTATAAACACAAGGACAAGGCAAGAATGCAAATGCATACCCGGAGTTAAAATCTGATTAAAAATGTTTGGGACGGGGGCGCGGGTGCCACTGTCCTGATTCTGCCCCTGAAACTGCTCCGGAAACTGCTGTTTTGCACTTTGGAAAAGCTGTCAAAAATGCTGAAAATGCTCTTTGTCAGGAGGACCAGGGTGCCCAGCGCCCCTGTCCTAGGGACCAGGACGCCCAGCGCCCCTTTCCTGGTAGGACCAGGGTGCCCCATGCCCCTATCCTGGTCTTTTGCTCTGCAATTTGGTGGAAAGTGCTATCTCGGCCTGCTTCTCCCGGATCTGTAACTTGCGGCGTCGTCCGAATTCTGAAACCTGCACTTATATCTGAAAAGGTGTGGTGGGCGGCTATATAGGGTTTTGCCTTAGTCAAACCCCCACTTCGGTGATTTCCACCTCCACGAATAGCCAAGTTGTATTGTAAAATGTATTGTGTGTGCGGACCTAGTGTGTGTGCAAGGTCCTTAAATGCAAGAAAGTAAACTAGAGCAACCTAGAAAGTAAACCCTAATTGCTTGTAAATGATAATGTAAATGCTCTAAATCAAGATGCAAAGTGATCTAAAGCATGAATAAAGGATATATTGAAGCTTATGCAAAGACATGAAAACAACATGAAATCATACCCAACCCTTAAGGGAGGAGTACAAGCCAATCTTCAGTCGGTAATCTCCTATTGTTCTTCAATGTCTCCCAAGCCCTAAATGAATGAAATTGATGAATGCTTGATGGATGGATGTTGAATGTTATTGAAGTCTTCGAAGATCTGCTCTTTCGCTCATAGAAGGTCCTCCAAAGCCAAAATTCGGATCCTTTCAAATGAAGAAAGAGAGCTCTTATGTATGAAACCCTAGGTCTTAATTTCAACTTTAGGCCGACTTAGAGATTGAATCTCCTGCCAATTTCTTGGGGTTAAGATTTATTTTATGATTGGATCGCACCCCTAAAATTTTGGGAAAAATGTCCGGGACCATGTTGCACTCCGGGCGCCATGGTCCCGACAACTTTTCACCAAATTTTCAGGGCCGTCGGATATGATGATTTAAGAGAGAATCCCAAAGTTACAGGTGATTTCAAGATGTTTTGACCCCCGGAATCAAGCCCCCAAGTTCAAAATAGGACCTAATTAGGGTTTAAATGATGTATAGGAGGAATAAAATGAAAAGGGCACACTTTAATGAAAGGGCCCAACTTTATGATGTGAAAGATGATGAAATAGAACCTTAGACCTAATTAATTTGATTAATTAAGTGCTAAAGGGGAAATGCAATGCAAAATACAAAATGCGCCAAGGCGGGTGCTAAACTAGGTGTGAAATTGTACCACCCTAGCAAGTGCGTACAATTTACGATGCTACATTTAGCCCCCACTTTAGCGGTCATATGAACACTACGTGCATATGCAAGCTAAAGTACAAAAAAGTAAACATTATTTGAAAAAGGATATATCCATAAGTCTGTCGAACGAAGCCCCTAGTGGTATCTGCAGTACACAGTTAGGAACCGCACCCTACAAAACACACGTTAGATCACAAAATCACCTAATGCTTACTAAGGAAGGTGATGAAAATTCAAGGGTAGCTATATGCCCCCCCCTGTTTCAGCTTGCTAATTTTAGTGAGTTGAAACAGGGTATCATGTTTACCACTTCGAATTGTTAAAGAATATTGATGACAAGTGCTCACAAGAAGATTTGATATGAGATCAAAAACTAATGGAGAATCATTTGGTAAGAAAGAGGACTAAATCTCAATTCCAATGCAACAAAGAGTGTGAGGATTTGATAGTTCTCTAACACAAGATGAAGGATGTAAGTGGAAACAAAATGCAAAGAGAAGAAAAGAAAGGAGAAAAGCATGAATACACACATTGGTGATCCATGAGAAGAATAGTGAGGGAAAAAAAATGGACTTCTTACCCCTAGATCTTGTCTAGGTGATCCATGGGAAAAGGACATGGAAAACTAGCCCCTAGAGTCTGTCTAGGTGATCCATGTAAGGGAGGAGAGTGAGAAAGTCTAGCCTTATGCCACTAGTTCCACTCAACCTCGTGCATGTGTGTGTAAGTGAGGTTAGAAGCACCTCATAGGAGTCTATGCCCGAGTATGCTACAACCTGTATATGTATAGTACAAAAGCGTGACATCTCTCTCTAAGAGTTTGTGCTCTGGTTCCGAGAATAATCACCTTGCATAAAAGAAAAATGGAGACATCTCGCTCTAAGAGTCTATGCTCTGGTTCTGAGAATGACCCATCGCTCAAAAAGTGTCATGTTTATGTCATAAGAAAAGTAGAGCAAGGATACCTACCTTCATCACACAAGAAGATACCCCAAAAATGCAACAATGTCATAGATCCAAGCAAGAGAGTTCTGCACTCCTTAAGCAAGGATAAGATAGTTGAAAAGGGATATCTTGTAGTATGTGTAAAGGAGATCCTTAGAGGAGAAGAGATATTTGTACAAAAGACACCTATCCCTGAGAGAAATTTTCTTAGACAAATATAACATCTTCTAGAATAAGACAAAGAAGAGAATAAGAATGCAATACTTCCTTCTTTTGCGAGGTGAAAGTGATTCCTAATGAAGGATGATGCTCTTTTAAACCCAATTAGGAGAGTGAATTCGCTATGGATGTATTTTACCAAGTGCAAAAGAGGTTGTAGTCAAGGACTTACACCTCTTGTAAGAGAGAACCCTTGAACAAACAACAACAAATGCGTACAAGGCATAACATCAAGTAATAAAGTCCACACCATCCACAAAATAGGAAAAAGTGGATCCTTAGATAAAAATAAGGAAAGATCATTGCCTCCCAAGGACAATGAGAAGGACTTACACAATCTTCTAGGGAGAGATTTGGACATAAGCAAAAGAAGAGATGTATGAAATCATTCTTGTCCCCATGGGAACAAGAAAATTAGGCTATTATGTTGCTTCAAAAAATATGATTGCGCTTGAAATTGTACCATCATGAATGACAATGAGCCCCCAGTAAATGAGCTACCAATGTCACATAATGATGAGCAACATAATAGCCATTAATGTTATTTAAAGACATGATAGACTAAATGAGGTATTTGAATATGACATGTTAAATGCTCAACTATAAGTGAGATCAAAAACATGTATAAAATGATAAAAATTGAAGAAGAAAAGTCACATGAAATCTTAGAAGAGGGATGAGTGTAATGTATTAGAGCCTTATCCCTAGAGGAAAGGACTTTATGATGAATAGGAGATAAAGATTCATAAGTGGATTTATAAATTTGAGGGGATTCATAAAGAGATTTGTTCATTGCCAAGATTTCCTTATGAGGGGAATGAGAGTTGATAGAAGTAGAAGATGATTTAGTTGAAGTGAGATCATCATCACTACTAAATATAGCATTCACATTGAGAGATGGTCTTTTAGATGCTTTGGTGGGCTTGCAGGGATTATAGCCAAGTCCAAAGGCATAATTGTGAAGATTATTCTCTAGAGGAACCTTTATCCCTTGTTCGTGAGCACCACAACCATTTCCGTGATACCCATGCTTAGCAAAAATGCGAAAACGACGACCATAATGATCAGCCATTTCAGGAAGAGAAGGTGGTTTTTCATAAGACAAAGAATCAAACTCTTCATAATTAGAGGTGTGAGGAGAAGAAGTTTGAGAAACGGCCACGAAATTATTGTTCATAGGTTCAGGTAGGACTGATTGATCTCTAGTTTCTTCCTTCTTTTTAACTTTAAGCTCTCTAGGAGGAACCCTATACTCACCTACAAAGGTGGGATTAAAATCAAGAGATCCCCAATCATCCTCTGCGAGGACCTTCTCAGGATCAAAAGCCTTTTCATGTGTGGATTCAAGTTGAGAAGAATCTTCATCCAAAGAATTTTGATTATCAGAGGATGATGATTTGTCCATAGGTAAAGAGTCATCACTAGAAGAGGAAGATTTAGAAGAACTCCCTTTGGAAGTAGATGTTTGCAAACAAGCTTGAAGATTAATATCACCTATCAAGGTATATGTCTTATTGTTATAAATAAATTTAACTTGTCTATGCAATGTAGAGGGGACAGCTTGCATACTGTGAATCCAAGGTCTCCCTAATAACAAGTTGTATGTTATATTTCCCGACATAACATGGATAGGAGTAGGCAAAGTAACAGGTCCCACTGTGATGGGTAAGGTGATAATACCTAATGAAGACTTAGCCACATTATCAAAGCCTCAAATGGGATGAGAGTCAGGCTCAATAAGGGATGTATCCACATTCATCTTATGCAATAGATTAATGCTACACACATTAAGGCCAGAGCCATTATCTACCAGTGTTCGTCTTATAGCAGTGTCATTTATGATAACCACAATCATCAAGGGATCATATTGATGTTGAATTTCACTAGTAGGCAACTCATCTTGGGTAAACACAATTTGAGCTTTAGGATTCATCATAGAGTTAACCAAAGACACTATATTACTGGATGTATTAGGTGGAGGAACATTCAAATCTTTCAAGGCATCTTGTAACATTCCATGATGAGCAGAAGAAGTTTGGATCAAATCCCAAAGGGATATCTTAGCAGGGGTAGTTTTAAGTTGTTCTATGAGATCATAGTCCTTACTAAGAATTTGTGAAATACAAGGAGCTTGAGGAAGAATAGGTTGGGAAGGAGGAAGCAAAGTGGGGATAACTGGAGGAGGATTAGGTTGCGTATTGTTTCTTGTGTTATAGGTATGGGCAACCGCATGATAACTCTCTCTAGTCAGTTGCTTAGCATACTCATAAGGGCTCTTAGTAGAATAACCTCCTTGCACAGTAATAATAGGTTTCTTAGGCGTGCAAAAAGAATCATTACCATAACCACCTTGAACTACTAAGATTGGCTTATTTAAAGGTTGAGAATTTTGAGAAGGAGAAGCACCTTGGACAGTGAAGAGAGGTTTGTTAGGTGTCTCATTCACATGTATCAAATTGATTGAGGATGGTTTAGAGGAATGAACAAAAGTGTTGGAAGAATTATTGATAGTCTTCTCTTGCACTAAAATCTTATCACAGATCAAATCAATTTTAGGAGAGAGACAAGGGATAGGCATTGATGTTCTAGTAGGAAGAGTAATACTAGGAAAGGTCATATCATCCTCTATCATCAAAGGATCTACATGGGGAATAAACTCTCTAGGAGAAGGATCAACATTACTCTCTAAAGTCTCACTTTTGAGAGGGAGATCTTTGAAAGAGATGTTAACCATCTTACCTTGAACTAGGGTATCTTTATGAGTAGAACCAAGTTGGGGAGAGGGAGATGCTTTATTTTTAGAGGGAGAATAATTGACATTCAAGGAAGGGGAGAAACTATCATGGGAGTTTCCAATCTTGATTTCATCCCCTTTGGCTAGGGGTAGAGAATAATCTATACCTTCTTCTAATGGTTCATCCCAAATAGTGAGGTTGTTGAAAGGAATGTTTGAAGTGTTGTCAATTTTGGGAGAGGAGATAACATTGTTTATTAATTCTACATCCTTATGAGGGAGAGCATCAATAGATGTGTTAAAATCATCCTCTTTCCTCAAAATATGTTCAATAGGGGAGAGAGAGTTAAGGAAATTGCTTATTATTTCATCTTATTTCTCTAAGGGATGCCTATGGGTAAGACCAAATTTAGGAGAAGGGTAAGCATTTACCATTAATTCATCATCTCTAGTGGGAATTTTGTTGGAAAAAGAAAGGCCATCACTAGGAAATGTAGGGATAATGTCATCTTCTTGCACAAAAGGATCCTCCTGAAGGGAGTGTTTTTTAGGGGACACAAAGGCATCAAGGGCATCATTCAACAAAGCATGATAATATCTATTAAAAGGTTTATCTTTTGATTCAAAAGGAGATATCTCTTCATAGAGGAGATCATTGAAAACAACCATGTTACTAGATTTAGTGGAAGAGCTGATAGGAATGTACCCTTGAGAGGAATCATTCGACTTATCTTTCTCATCACAATGAAATGGCATAGTAACAATGTTTATGAGTTTTTGGTAAAATGAAGGTTTGGTATCTTTAGGTTTCAAAAACTCATCTAAAGCTTCATCTAACTCATAATCATCACAAATATGAACATCTTGCAAATAAAAATCTGACATTTTGAAATTGCACACAATGCAAAGAAACACACTTTTTTTTTTCTTTTTTTCTTTTTAATGAAAATGAAATGAAAACACACTAAATCTAGATCTAGATCTAACAAATGCAATGCAAGAGGAAGCAATGATAGATTCACGTTGGGTTCACCAAAATGTGTGGGGGAAAAAGTGACACTAAGCAAACATGCCCTAATCTCACTTTCAATCACACATTTGTGGAATACAAAAGAGCCTAGAGGTATCACACAATTGGCTACTTCTTTTTGTGGAAGAGAGAGCCATGGGCTACCTATTAATATTTCTATTCCTTTGTTGTAATTGAAAGATAAAATGATACAAGTTCAAATCCCAATCCCAAAAGTGCAAGTATGAACTAATAACAAGATTGCAGAATTGAACTTAAACAATGGAAAGCTGTAAACACAAGGACAAGGCAAGAATGCAAATGCATACCTGGAGTTAAAATCTGACTGAAAATGTTTGGGACGGGGACGCGAGCGCCACTGTCCTGATTCTGCCCCTGAAACTGCTACGGAAACTACTGTTTTGCACTTTGGAAAAGCTGTCAAAAATGCTGAAAATGCTCTCTGTCAGGAGGACCAGGGCGCCCAGCACCCCTGTCCCAGGGACCAGGGTGCCCAGCACCCCTGTCCTGGCAGGAATAGGGTGCCCCATGCCCCTGTCCTTGTCTTTTGCTCTGCAATTTGGTGGAAAGTGCTGTCTCGGCCTGCTTCTCCCGGATCTGTAACTTGCGGCGTCGTCCGAATTTCGAAACCTACACTTATATCTTAAAAGGTGTGGTGGGCGGCTATATAGGGTTTTTCCTTAGTCAAACCCCCGCTTCGGTGATTTCCACCTCCACGAATAGCCAAGTTGTATTGTAAAATGTATTGTGTGTGCAGACCTAGTGTGTGTGCAAGGTCCTTAAATGCAAGAAAGCAAACTAGAGCAACCTAGAAAGTAAACCCTAATTGCTTGTAAATGATAATGTAAATGCTCTAAATCAAGATGCAAAGTGATCTAAAGTATGAATAAAGGATATATTGAAGCTTATGCAAAGACATGAAAACAACATGAAATCATACCCAACCCTTAAGGGAGGAGTACAAGCCAATCTTCAGTCGGTAATCTCCTATTGTCCTTCAATGTCTCCCAAGCCCTAAATGAATGAAATTGATGAATGCTTGATGGATGGATGTTGAATGTTATTGAAGTCTTCGAAGATCTGCTCTTTCGCTCATAGAAGGTCCTCCAAAGCCAAAATTCGGATCCTTTCAAAAGAAGAAAGAGAGCTCTTATGTATGAAACCCTAGGTCTTAATTTCAACTTTAGGCCGACTTAGAGATTGAATCTCCCACCAATTTCTTGGGGTTAAGCTTTATTTTATGATTGGATCGCGCTCCTAAAATTTTAGGAAAAATGTCCAGGACCATGTTGCACTCCGGGCGCCATGGTCCCGACAACTTTTCGCCAAATTTTCAGGGCCGTCAGATATGATGATTTTAGAGAGAATCCCGAAGTTACAGGTGATTTCAAGATGTTTTGACCCCCGAAATCAAACCCCCAAGTTCAAAATAGGACCTGATTAGGGTTTAATTGATGTATAGGAGGAATAAAATGAAAAGGGCACACTTTAATGAAAGGGCCCAACTTTATGATGTGAAAGATGATGAAATAGAACCTTAGACCTAATTAATTTGATTAATTAAGTGCTAAAGGGGAAATGCAATGCAAAATACAAAATGCGCCAAGGCGGGTGCTAAACTAGGTGTGAAATTGTACCACCCTAGCAAGTGCGTACAATTTACGATGCTACAGGATATTATTCAGGCACTTCAAGAAAATCTTACCATTGCAAGGAACAAGGGAAGAGAACTTTGTGAAAAGATGCAAAATGAGAATGATGAAAAGGAAACTCTTAGTGATCTAATGAATAAGTTGAAACAAGAAAACATGACTACAAAGAATGAGATGCAGGATATGACTATGAGATTTTGTAAAGAAATTGAAGATAGAAAGAAGAATGAAGAAGACTTTACTAGAAGACTGAATGATGCTGCAAATGAAAACACAAAACTTAGTTATGAAAATGATATGTTGAAGACAGATCTGATGCATGCACAAAATAACTCAAATTAACTCATGAGATAGACAGGTATCTTGGAAAGAGAATTGGATACTGCAAATCAGCACAAAGAAAAATTCAAGAAAAGCTCAAAAGAACTTGGTGACTTGTTGAAAAATCAGAAACCCAATGGTGACACTAATGGTCTTGGCTTTGAAGCTGGTGAAAGCTCCCATACTACAAACACATAGGATCAAGGCAAACTGGTAAGAAAACCAATTGCTTAAAATTTAATGGCAAATGCTTTAACTGTAACAAGTATGGTTATAGAGAAAATCAATGTAGATCTAGAAATTATCAAAATACCAATACACCCACTGGTCAATGTTGAAAATGCAAAAAAGTTTGTCATAATTCAAAAAATTGTAGAATGAATGTAAGATGTTATGTTTGTGGAAGATTTGGACACTTATCTAATCAATGCAGAACACAAACCAGCATAGGTTATGGAAAAGCTATTTAGAAAAATAATGTGACTTGTTATGTCTATAACAAGTTTGGACATATTGCAAAATTTTGTAGAAGCAAGTCCTCACCGGTAAATAACAAAGGTCCTAGTTTGAAAGGTAAAGAAAAGGTTGAAGAAGTAAAGCAGGAATTCTCAAAACAATGGATCGGGAAATTAAATCTAAATGGTGATAGGAACACTCCTCCACCGACAGAAGAGAGTAACACTCCACCAGTAGGAGACTCTTCATCTAAGTGAAGAAAATTCCCTTGAGGGTTTGGTAATCAAATGTGAAACATGCTATTATTCCCTCGGTTGATGGTGAGAAGTTGAAATTACTTCTATACCAGTAGATAAGTTAAGTCACTACTTAACCAACAAGCATTAAATGTGGTGGTTGGCAAAAATAACATTATAAAATAGTATTTTGGCTCCATTTTATTTCACCAAGCATTCAAACCTTCGAAGAGTGCAAAAATTCCCGAGAAAAGGCATTCCGAGCAAAGAAGTGAAGCAATTCAGCAAGCAATCATTCCTAAGGCAGATAAAGGTATTTATAATCATGGCTTCTTCATCTATTCCTGAATTCATAGAAAACCCTACTATAGTCGAAGTGATTAAACGCCCTAGACTTGTATTTTAGTTAGTTCTCAAGATAGCCAAGAAAGTTGATAATGTTGGTGCTTTTTCTCAAATCCCCAATGGAGTAGTTTTTGCTGAAGACCCTAGAATGTACATACATTGTCACATAGAAGAATTAGGTGATGAGGAAATCAAGAACATGTATCAATCAGTAATATGTGATGATTTCGGTAATGTTAAAGCTGAACACAAGATAGTAGAAACCCTAGGTTTCACTGAAATTCTCAGTATTCCAGATTTCCCTAAGGATGTTATAAGGATAGTTTTAAGCAGGGTACATGGTGCATTCTTTTGGTTGGACTTAGTTCACAAAATCACTAAAGAGGTAGTAAAAGTTGTGACAGGGTTACCTTCCACCGATAATAGGCCTAATAAAACAAAGAAGGTCTCAAATGACCTAGTGATTAACCTAACCGACACAACATCTGACAAGAGATCTTTAAGGGTAAATGATGTAACAGATATCAATGTCAGATTCATCAGTATGATATTAGGCTAAAAAACCACACATGAAAATAGGTTAAACTTAGTCTCTAGCCTATGCATAAAGAGTGCCTATGACATGATTAATGATAATGCAAAAATAGATGTGTGTGAATGGCTGAAAGATGAACTAATTGATAACTTGGGAAAGATTAAGAAAGACAAAAAAGGGACATTCAGATTTGGAAATCTACTTGTCTATCTAATGCTACACATAACCAAACAAGTACCCGGTATAGGTAACATAAATCTTGGTTTTGATATACCATTAGGCAAACAGTTGTCAAATTTACTAAACAACATGGGAGAGAACAAAGAAAAGAACATAGATGAGTACTTTCAGGCATTGAAGGCCCGGATGAAGACAAGAGTTAGAATATCACAAGAAATTGTAAATAAGTATAAGCATGAAATCTATTTTGTTATTAAGAAGGATGAGATTTGGATGGAGGTAGTTATCCAAAGAACCATTTGGGTTACTGAAATGGGGTATGAAACTGATGACCACATAATAGAAACATATGCAAAAGCCCTCCTGGAAGCACCTAAGGAACCTAAAGAAGAGGTATTTGGCAGTGCTGAGACTATTGAAAACCAAATTCAATCAAAGAAAAGGGTTAAGAAGGTTGAAGCAATAGCTAGAAGAGGATCTAGGCAAGAAAAAGCTATTAAGGATGATGTACTCAAACAAACTGGTATTACTGAAGATGAGTTAGAAAAACTTCAACCAGAAACTCACCTTTCACTGGTTGTAAATTCTTCAGAAAGTGATATACCAACTGAATTTAAAAGAGTTGTGAGAAAAAGGAAACCTTCACTGCTATCTACACCTTCTCCTAGAAGAACCAAATAGAAACAATAGGTAGTAAGGCCCATAGCTAGGAAGTTAACTCCAAAGAAGAAGTTAATACCCAGGAAGAGGACTCAACAAACCACTACTCCAATTGACAAACTTCTAAATGAAATAATAGAGGATGGAAAGTTGAAAAACATCAATAAATTATATGATTCATTATCAACTGATGACAAGGAAAAAGTTGAAAACAGTGTAATCCTACACTTGGACATTTACAAGAAATTTCTAATGCAAGTTGTGGATGAATTACCGATAGAACTGTTCAAAAGACTTGAAGCTAGAAGGCAAGCTGTTATAGAGATTGATAAGAAAATAAAAATTGAAAAACTTCTTGCTCTATATCCAGCTAACTCACCAAATGAGATAGATAAACTGATCTCAGAGGCTAACCAGTTAGTATTTTCAACTGCACACCGACATGTAGCACTTATGGTTGATAGAGTGAATGAGGTTGCAGAGGAAACAGCTAATGCATGGGACATATTCCTTGTAGAAAAGGAAAAGTAGGAAGAATATCAAAATCCTAAACCCATCAAAGTATACCAAAAAGATAAGGATAAGGGTTAAGGTAAGGTTGGCGGACCACCCAGCGTAAAAATAACAAATAACTTATCCCCACTGCCTCTTGATACTCCACCGGTAGTTACCACAGATAATTAACTGGCTAATGAGAGTATGGACACACCACAAGAGGACACAAATCCCAATTTTGAGGTGTTATATACAGTGGATATTGACACTCAGAAAATCAATATTGTAGTAGATAAGGATTCAACAAGGAAAAGAGATATGGCTAATGAGCCACCGGTAATAGATAATACAGAAGGTAAACCAGCAGATGACAACACTGAGAAACACTCTCAGCAATAGGTTCACACAGAGATAGTGCCACTGGCATCAACTGAGCAATCCAAACCTTTGCTTAAAGAAATGGAAACACAAACTGACCTACCAGAGGTCACCACAAGCAAGGAAATTGCACCCACCGACGGAATGCAGATTGTTGGTTCATCAAATGCAGAATTCAAACCAACTAATGTGACAGAATTTCTTCTATATTCCATCAAGAAGATAACATAGTGTAGCTCGTAAGTGTAATATAAATAATAAAGATTCTTTAGGTCAACTTGACACTTTGTCTAAGTATATTATTGACAACACTATGACAGTTGAACAAATAAAAGAGGAAGCATTCAAGGAGAGACTGAGAAAGAAAAACACAAATTCTTTGAGGAGGAAATAAAGAATTGTACAAGACAATTTGACACTCTTTTACCGGAACTGTGTAGTACATTGAAGGAATTTAAAACTTTGTACAGGGATACATGTAAAACTAACTTTTTGATAGTAGCTATAGACAAGAAAATCAGTAAGGTACAGGAGGAAATAAATCAACTAGCTGATAACTTCATTATTCATCTGATTCATTATCAGTTTTTGAGTAGAAAATAATAGGTTTTGAGGAAGAACTACTAAAGTTGGAAAGAGAGAAGGAAAGAATAAAAGAAAAGTCTAAAGATCTAAAATGGAGACTTAGTCCAAAATTGGACTACCTCGCCTCCTTAAGAAAAGAAATATCTGATGCTTTGATTCAAGGACATAAAACATTAGTAGAGCAAATGCAACACCTAACCGATATAGTTTAGAGGACTGAGGCCACAATAAAAGATAGCAAAAAGTTCATTGAGAGCCTGAATCTAGTTTTGGTAGATCTTTTTCAAATTGTAACCAATCGGTTACAAGGATGAAATAGGAAACCACACTCATTGACACTTTGACAACCTTTGTCATTGATGCCAAAGGGGGAGTAGTGGAATGAGAAAAATAACTAGCAAATGACTCATCAGCTCAGGGGGAGCACATATTCTTTTGGTACACAAATTTTTGGTAAGACAATTCCGACAGACTCTTTTGGATAACAATTTTTGGATTTTTCTCATGAGTGTTGCCATCAATGCCAAAGGGGGAGATTGTTGGCAAATGCACACTCCAATGAGATATTGTAGGTGATTAAAGGTTTTGTCATTAATGGCAACCTTACAATCCTATGACACCATCAAGACAATTTATTGGCACCAGCAAAGATAGACTCTACACCAGCACAAAGACCACTGACAGTAAAAGGAAGCATACCAACACAGAAGCCGAGAGGAATTTTGTTTGTAATATATTTTGTCAATTATTGTAAAATCATTGTAAGCTAACTTGGCAAGTTGTAAAATGAGTCATATATATAACAGATCATTGTAAAACATTTTGTAATAGATGGAAGGAAAATATATAGGCAAAATAAGGCAGACCTATTATGTGAATTATAGGTTAAGGGTTTATGTATGAAGTAGAGCTATAAACCGGTACTGGATCTGGAATAGTAGATGCTATTTTGAAGTAGTACAAGACATTGGATTTATATAATCCATTTTGTAAGTCAGTGAGACTTCCCATTTTGTAATTGAGCAGTGAGCTCTAGGAACTTGTCCTTCCTGCATGTGTAGACCCCTCTTGTAGTAGTAATATTCTCGTATTGGCCAGTAAGTGAATATTGTGGGTCAAAAATCCCATCGAGTTTTTTCCCAGACCGGGTTTCCTCATTAAACTACTATGTTATGGTGTGTTTTTCATGTGGTTGTTGTTATCTCTATTTATTGCATTATTTCTTGTTTACCGGTATACCTTATTGATATGCTCTACATGTTTTAAGTTAAGAAAATCTGATAACCGGTTAGATACTGATTCACCCCCCCTCTTAGTATCTTTAGGAATCTTAACACATATGACATTCTTGTCTACCTATCTAGAAACAAGTTCCCAATTTTTATTTTTCTCAATTAGTTTTAGTTCTTCATCCATGACATCTATCCACTTCTCACTTTTTCTAGCTTCATCAAAAATTTTGGTCTCAAGTTCTGTCATGAGGCAGAAATTTACTTCCTCATCATTTCGGGATAGTCTCCCTTTGGTCTACACACCTTTATTTTTATCTCCTATGATCTATTCTTTCGGATGGTTGTTCTACACATATCGATTAGAGTTCTTTCTTGGTGCTTCTTCTACTTTTCCATTGTTAGATTGATCTTCATGCTCAACTTCTGAAATATCAATATAGGGTGTCGGTGCAAATTCTCTCTTAAGTAGGTCTTCATCTATTCTCACATTTATACTATCAACCATTTTTCTCAATTTCTTGTTGTAGCATTTGTAGGCTTTTCTATTGGTTGACTAACCCAAGAAGATTCCTTCATCACTCTGGGAATCAAAACTTCCTAATCCATCAGCATCTCTTTTGATGAAACACTTACTTCCAAACACTCTAAAATGCTTGAGTGATGGTTTTCGGTCATACCATAACTCATAAGGAGTCATTCTATTGTTCACTCTTAGTTGTATCTGATTTAATGTGTAGATAACAGTATGACTGCTTCCTTCCAGTATGTATCCAGTATACTGGCCTCATTCAACATTGTTCTAGCCATCCACTTCACTATTCTATTCTTCCTTTTTGCCACACCATTTTGTTGTGTTCTTGTTGTTGAATACTATCTCCAGATTCCATGTTTCTCACAGTAGTCAATAAAATCATTTGAAGAATATTCTCCACCCTAGTCTGATGTGAATGACTTCAACCGGTGTCCACTGTCATTTTCAACCATCCTTCTAAAAATCTTGAATCTTTGAAATGCTTGTGATTTTTCATGAAAAAATGTCACCTAGGTCATTCTTGATTAGTCATCAATTAATCGCATGAAGTATATCTCACCAGTCAAATCCCTTATCGTTGTTGGTCCACACAAATTTGTATGTACTAACTATAGAGGTCTTGACATATTGTACTCTTTTGTTTTGCAACTCAGTTTGATTTTCTTGCCTTTGATGCATTCATCACAAAAACTAATTTCTGGTTTAGTTATTTGTGGAATATTTCTCACATACTAGTTTTTGCTTATTTTTACCAGATTATCAAAGTTCACATGACCTAATCTCTAGTGCCACAACCAACTTTCATCAACCTGTCCCATCATGCATTGGGACTTGTAGCATTCCTTGAGATTGTAGACATTACCATATGTCCTCTTTCCTTTTTCTACAACTTGACTAATACTCTGCTTGCTTATCTGACAATCGGTAGAGTCAAATGTGAATTTGTACCCTTTTTCACACATCTAGCTTACACTTAGAAGATTATGCTTTAGTCCTTCCACATAGTATACATCATGAACCTTGAACTTTTCATCAATATTCAATGTACCACAACCCTTAATCTTCATAGAGGAGTTGTCACAATACCAGAGAGAACCACCATTCCAATCATCAAGCTTGATAAACTTTTTCTTGTCTTTGGTCATGTGATTTGAGCAGCCACTATCTACTACCCATAGATTCCTCCTTTCAGCATGTAGAGTAGTTTGCACAATCAAGCTTGAATCTATCTTGTTCTTCTCCTTCTCTATCCAAACATGTTTCTCTTATTTCGTCTCCTCTTCTATCTTCTGGTTCGGTACAATTGTCTTTTTCTTGTTAGTTGCCAACTTACAATGCCTTGCTATGTGACCAAAATTTTGACACTTGTAACATTTTAAATTAGCATTGAAAGATATATCCAAATTATTCTTGTGGACATCTGTGCATTTCTCCTACACTCATAACTCTTATGACCAAACTCATTGCAATTATAACATGTGACATTTGTACTTTGTAATACAAAAAATGAGCTTCTACTCTCAAAAGTGGGGTTTACATTCATTTTCCTACAATCTTCCATTCTATGACCGAACTTATTACACCGATGACTATAGTCATGAAAGTTTGGAACATGTTGGTTAGATTGCCTTGGTCCTACAAATGACTGCCTCACCGATGGTCTTCCTTTCATGCTGCTAACTCTGGTGAATCCTTCATGATCAACTCTTGCATTTCTCCTTGGATCTGCATGTTGGTGCGTTGAGTATGGTCTCCAGTTCATCGATTGTGTATACTGGTTTGTGTGGTAGTTTCTAACAGCATCTGCATATGTCTTCTTACTAGTATCCTTGCTTATGGTGAATGTCCTTACTAGATGTATCTTTATTGTTTGAACTTTGACCCTCTTCAAATCCTAAGCGACCACTATCTCTAGATTGCTTCTATTTGCTCAACCTCTTGTCTAAGGCTTTGGTGTCGCCTTCATACTTGCTTCTTATCATCAGTTCATTCTTTCTTTTCTCTAATTCCTTTCGGAGCTTAAAAATTTCTTTTTGAAGGTCTTGATGCTCCTTCTCTTTTTTACTCAAGTGAGTACTAGTAACTTCATAGATCATCTTGGCCTCTTCCAATTGAAGTTTTAGATCTACAATTGTTTTCTTGGAATCTCCAAGAGATTCTTCCAACATCTCTTATTCTTCAGTTGCAACCTTTTTCACCTTTTCCACATTCTTCAGATCTATTCTTGTTTTCTTCAGTTCTTCCAAGGCACTGATGAGCTTTGCTTCAATATCTACTTCTCCTTCTTTCTCTTCTTCTTCTCCTTCTTCAGGTACCAGAACCTCTTGGACCATGAAAAGGTTTTCTCTAACTTCATCTTCACTGCAACAGTCATCTAACACACTTTCCTCATCTCTGGTATCATTTTGATGTGTGTAAAGACTACTCTGCTTCCGGTAGCCTCTTCTACTATACCGACAGACATTCTTCTTCTTGTCCTTACCATATGATCTGCTACCACTTTATTGATTGTCTTTATTCTTATCACCATAGGGATATTTGGCAGCAAAATGTCCAATCTTTCCATAGTTGAAACATTTCAGGGCAGCTTGCCTTTGTATTTACTGGAACCCGTCTTGAGTCTTCTAACAAAATTTTCCTTGATATCATCAGAATCTTCATCGGTTCCATCTTGAGAAAAATCTTCTTTTCCTTTCCTTGATGTTTTGAATGCAACTTCTTTCTTCATAGCCTCAGTACTGATAGTCCTCATCTCATAAGTAGTTAGGGAACCATATAACTCATCCATTGTAAAGGTTTTCAAATCTTTTGCTTCTTCTATTGCTGAAACCTTTGTATCATACTTAGATGTGAGAGATCTAATTACTTTCTTCAGTACCACCTCATCTTTTGTTTCTTCTCCAATCTCTCTAATGGTGTTTTTTGTTTCATCAATCCTTTGGAGATATTCAACAATCTTCTCTTCACCTCTCATCTTCAAACCCTCAAGCTGTGCTCTCAATGTTTGTAACTTGGCTTCCTTGACTTTAACATAGCCTTCAAATATTTTCCGCAACTTATCCCAAGTTTCTTTTGTAGATGAGCAGTGCATGATCTTAACAAACTCATTATCAGATAACCCACTAAGAATGGCATTTTTTAGCTTTAGCATTGTTCTCATATTCCTTCTTAGAATCTGGATCAATAGGAGGATTATTATAGACTATATACCCATTCACAACTAGCATCTATACATCACAACCCAGAGAGGATAAATAGGTTTCTATTATTCTACTCCAAAAAGCATAATTGACACCATCAAACATAGGAGATTTTGAGGAGGTTGATTCATTTCTTGCCATTGTGAACACTTGAGAGGATATACCCAAGCTGGAGAGCGCTTTGACAAAATAGGGTACCTATACTTTGATACTAATTGTTGGACACAATGGATCATTGAGAGGGGGGTGAATCAATGATATAACACTTTTTCTTTAATCAGGGATATACTGGTAAAGTATGAAACAAGAGAGTACTAACCAGTAAGCCAAACTATGCAAACTAAGTGTGTAAAAGGATTTTCTATAACATCAAAGTAACACATACACAAGAATGCATCACATAACAACAGATATATGAGCAAAACCCAATGTGGTAAAAACCTCGGTGAGAATAACTGCTGGAGATCTTCTGCTCCAATCTAGCTTCACTAGGAAAATGATCCGATTATAATTTTTGGGCATGAACCCCTGATTTATAAGAACCAACTCAAAGGAGCACCAACCCCTGAAAAATTTATAGGCTACAACCGAAAGGAGCTACAACCCCTGCACTAAGAACCTAGTTAGTGAAGATGATATAAAGATTTAAATATAAAAACAAATTCCTTCTTCTAAATGAAGTTTTGCAATCCTTCAATACTTTTCTCTACCGGTTTCAATCTTCCTAGTTTTTGAAACCTCCACACACATTACAACACTACCTTTATGCTGGTCCTTACTCTATTGAAACTTCTCTTCCTCTTTTTGCTAGATTCACTTCACACCTGCTCACACTTTGCCAGGTTTTGTCTCTATTGGTTTGTTCTCTGTTGGTTCACACACCTTGGCAGTTTCTCCTTCAACACATAGTCACTTAAGATTTTTCTTGTTTTTCACTTAAAAAATATTTTCTATCTCTCTTTAATTCACCAACATACTCACATATCATTCCACAACAATAGCCTCATTGATTTAGACTTGTGTATTTAAGAATAATTTTTCCTGCCAAAAACAAATTTAGACTTCTGATGGTTAGGGTTTCTTTCCTTCGACCAAATCTATATCAAATCTGATTCGATCTTCCTTGGATCACTCATGAGAATTGGGGAGATACATCTATACCTATTTTTATTCATCCAATGCATGTTTTCTAAAAGTAGCAAACTTAACCCTTCATTAGGGCCCTGATATTTGTCGATCTCATTTCACCCCGTTGTTTCTAACTGAAGGTCAATCTGCAATCAGATTACCTACCTTGATCACAATTCTAGAAACTACCTAATCATTCTCTATCATCTATTCTTCCTCAAGCCGCATCAGTTAGATATCATCCCATGATTTGTGGTTTTATCATTTAATGACCACCAACTGCACAGACAACTATGTCGATGAACATTTCGTCAACCTATGCATGTTTACCAGCTCAGCTCCATGGAGGACACATCAGCATATATTCAACTCACCATCATAGGGTCAGTTCAACCTTGAACAACTGACAAACCCTTCTATTGGTAGAACCTTACCGGTATGACCAACATACTGATCAATCACTCTTACCGACAACATATCATCCTGACAATTTATCTTTCCTTTCGGTTTGACTTCATGTTACTCTTCTTGTTCAGCTCATCGGGTGTTGTTGTGTTTCATGATCATTGTACCTCTTCATCACAAACAAACATCCAGCCACCATACTGGTTTATACCTTACTAGTTATTACTCAAGCGTGTCCACACACTCCTGCATCTCACCTCGTACTGATGGTATCATCTGTAAACTCATAACATACTTCCTTTCTTTATGTTAGTTCAATCATCTTCATACCAGTTGACACACTCTACCGGTAACCTGCAATACCGGTTGACATCAATGACAACTCAAGGCCAACAATTATCTCTATTCTTGTTGTTTTTTATCAAATCTGATATTATGCTTAAATTATTTAACCCGGTGAAAATTGATTCACCCTCCCCCTCTCATTTTTTCTTCATTGTTTCTTTTAACAATTTGTATCAAAGCTAGATCCTTTGGAAGAATCTTGACTGCTTGAGGAGATCTGGGATGGAAACCTATGTGTTCAAGAAAGAGAGTCCGAGATTCGATGGAAATAAATATATTGTATGGAAAGATCAGATGAAAGTTCATTTGAAGAGTATTGGAGAATATTATTGGAAGATTACAAAGAATGTCTACATTGTTCCTCAAAATGGACCAGTTACTGTTGCTAAAATAAGGATGGTGAACATAACATAAGGGATAAGGAAGCATTGCTAATTGCTTTGACTGATTTAGAGATGACAAATGTGATGGGTCTTCAGATTGCATATAAGAACTAGAAAAAGTTGTAGACCTTGTATGAAGGAGATGCACAAGTTAAAGTTGCTAAGTTGCAGAGTTTGAAAAGAAAGAATGATACATTGAAGATGGGAGAAGATGAGAAGATAGCATACAAAATGGCTAAAGTGAATGAACTTGTTATGAACATTAGATCTACTGATCGAAATCTTGAAGAAGATAAGATTGTTGCTAAGGAGCTGAGATCTTTGCCTCCTGCTTACAATGCTAAAGTTGTTGCTATTGATGAGATCCAGAGTGTGACTACTGTAACAAGAGATATATTGGTTGGTAAGCTTTCTGCATTTGAGTTGAGTGAATTTGGAGAATCACATGGTAAATATAAGACTGCATTTAAATCCTCTATATTCACGAAGTAGAAGTATGATCTGGGAGAGAGTTCATCTATGGTTTCAAGATATGAAAGAGAAATGAGAGTGGAAGAACAAGAAAAAGAGCTTGATGAGATTGAAGCACTTATTGCTTAGAGATTGCCTAAGGGAGTGAGTAAGTATGATGGAATGTTTCCTTTGAAATGTTTCTCTTGTAATGAGATAAGAAATTTTGCGTCTCCTACAAGAATAACTAAGTATGGTAAGCATCAAATCCATGATAGATTTGATAAGAATGATAGATATGAGAAGCATGATGTATGTGACAAGCCCTATAAGCCTAACTAGAAGTACAAATATTAGAAGAGATATTATTATGCTACTGATGAAGGTTTGATAGATGAGGAATCTGAGAATGGGAAATTAGAAGATGAATTTGTAATTATTTCTATCAAGGAAGATGATCTAGTACCAGTGAATCTTCAAGTTGCATTGTTGAGGAGAAAGCTTTGGCTACTAAGATGGAAGAGAAATATTAATGGGTAATTGAAAGAGGTTATTCACATCATATGATAGGTGATAAAAATAAATTTATGAATATGGAGAGGTATGATGGTGGTATAGTAAAGTTTGGAGATGATAAAGCTTGCGTGATCTATGGTAGAGGTTCCATTTCCTTTGATGGTAAGCATAATATTGGTGATGTATTATATGTTGAAGGCTTTAAGCATAATATTTTGAGTGTTGGACAGATGTTTGATAAGGGATAGGATTTTCAATTCAAGTATGGTAAATGCAACATTATGAATGCCTTTGTATAAAGATTGAATCAGGGAATAAGACAAAAGGTAATATCTTTGACCTAAATGCTGGTGAGAAAAGTTGTTTGATTTCTTAGATTGATGAAAGTTGGTTGTGGCATAGAAGGATGCATCATGTTAATTTTGACTACATGATAAGGATAAGTTCTACTCAAGCTATCAGAGATTTTCCTAAGATTGTAAAGCCTTCTAATTTGGTATGTAAAGAATGTTAGTTGGGAAAGAAAACAAGAACTTCATTTAAGATTAAGATGTATACATCTAATGGATTATTAGATATTGTGCATACTAACATGTGTGGACCTACAAGAATGAGAAGCATGTAGGGTGACAGGTATATCATGTTGTTGATTGATGACTACTCTAAAATGATGTGGGTTACCTTTCTAAGGGAGAAATTAGAAGCACTGGAGAAATTCAATATATTCAAAGCTAAGGTGGAGACAGAGATAGAGTTGAAGTTGAAGTGTCTGAGATCTAACATAGGAGGATAATTCACATCTAGTGAGTTTGATTCATTTTGTGAGAGGAATGGAATTAGAAGATGATTATCTACTCCTAGAACTCCTTAGCGAAATGAAGTTGTCGAAAGAAAGAACATAACTATTTTGGATGTTGTGAGGACTATGTTGATTGAAGGAAATGTTGCACAAACCTTTTGTAGAGAAGTTGTTAGCACTATTGTTTACACATTCAATCAGGCGCATATATAAGGTGATTCCGATTAGACTCCTTATGAGTTATGGTTTGGTCATGCTCCTATAGTTAGATATTTCAGGGTTTTTAGAAGTAAATATTATATCAAAAGAGATGAGGATAGAGGGATGTTTGATGCAAGATGTGATGAAGGAATCTTGTTGGGATATTCTACTAAGAGAAAGATGTATTCGTGTTATAATAAGAGGTTGAAGAAGATAGTGGAAAGTGCAAATGTGAAGGTTGATGAATTTCATGGGAAGCATATCAGAGCTTGCAGATATGAGTTTGATGATCAAAATTTTATTTCAAAACTAGTGCAGACTAAGACATTAAAGGAGAATGCTTTGATAGAGACAATTGCTCTAGATATTACTTCTTGCGATGAAGAAGTTCAAGAACCCGAGAAGAAGAAGAATCAAAAGACTCTAAGGTATGTGAAATTGAATCATTTAGAAAATAAGATTATCGGTGATAAAAACAAAGGTGTGATGACTAGGAGAAGGATTTTTGTTGAAGAGATATGTCTGATTTCCAAGATTGAGCCTAAACATGTTATTGAAGCATGTAAGGATGAGAATTGGATAAAAGTTATGGAGGAGTATAATTAGATTAAGAAGAATAATACATGGGAACTTGTTCTAAGACTAGAAAGACAAGAATGTCCCACACCTTTCATTTGGCCTATTCAGTGATGTGAAACTTTTAGAATTCAATTTGGATAAGTTTATGAGGTACCCAGTTTGAGGGGTGAGCTGAAAGTGCATTTTAGGCACAAATGCAGATTTTATTGAGTAGTTTACTTTGAGTGATTATATCTTTTGCCCTGTTGATCGTCATGAAGAAATTAAAAATGGATTAAATTCTATGCATAAATGTGATTCATCCTACAAAATTTCAAGTTCTAATGAATCCATTTGCTCAGTTTTCATAGCCAAATCCGTTTGCAGTTTGTGCGTTTTGGCAATCCCTGTTTCGACAGCTAGTCGGAGCCCTGTTTCGCACAAGTGTAAAAGTTGCCTCAGTAAGTGTCATGACATAATGTTTGCTCCAGGTTATTACTAGTATAAATGATGAGCTAATTTTCAAATTTCAAGCCTTTGTCAATCCGTTTGATCGGTTTTCAAAAGGATTCATTTAGCTATCATTTTTAGTTATCTGCACTTCCATTGTTATATCAGTTAATGTAGCCATTTTTGTGAGCACGCCGTTTGCATCTTGTCAGTCTTACGATCAAAATAAGGATTTTAATATTTAATATGTACTTCAAGGTACCTATGTTTCAAATTTGAGGTCCTACGGAGGTCGTTTGTTTTTTTTGAGAAAGGCGTCATGTGTTGCCAAGACATTGACTTCATCAGGTCCGCAGTGTTGACAAAGCCAGTTGGGCATTTTTGGAAATTAATATCTCTTCGCTTAGGACTCGTCTTGAGAAACCATTTGGTAGATTTCATGCTTGCATATCAGAGTACATGCTTGTTAGATTACGAGCTCCAGAAAGGTGTTTTGACAGGTTTGAAAATTACGTCTTCGCGATTAAATGCGAAAATGTGGCGTAATCGCCTGGAGGTTGCAAAATTTAGTCGGATGATCCGAAAATGATGCCGATCATTCCCTGAGGTATTTTTGAGGTCTGTGAAGATATTCCAGGGGCCAGTAGCTTGAAAATGAATTTTTTTTTAGTTGGACCCACTTTGGGGCCCGACCTGGCCCATGCTTGTGCACTAATTTTTTTGGCGAATTGTTCAGTTTTCATGATATGCAATCTCCCTTTTTGACAAATGATGATGCTAGGCGAAGTTGTAGATTAGATGTTTGTTAGTCTAATCATTGTGAAGAAAAGACAATGAAGGTATGCCTTTGACGAGAAAATGGGAATTTTATGTATGCTTGATTATCAGAATGTGCATAATTGAGGCAAGACAAGTTATTGCCAGCTAGAGATCTCCCTCCACATCTATGGTGAGTTTGCAAAGGTAAAGTGTGGAGTGGGCATTCTATTTTATAAACAATCAACCAAATTCTTTTGGCAAGCATGAAGCCCAACCAACACCTATTTCTTCCACCCATGTAGCAAGTGACAACAACAGCAAACAATGAAGCATAATGTGTTTTGATAGAGCTGAAATCAAACGCAAGTTTCAGCAGGCAACGTGGTGGTCAAAGGAGTAGCAATCAAGAGCAAGGAAAATGCTCATGTGGTTTTGATGTCAGTAGAGATCCCCAGCCAATAGTAAATAGCAAATCCAAATGGCAATAAAACTAAATCTTCAACCTCCCTCCTTGCTGTACGTGGCATGGTGACAGCCAATGTTGAAATTCTCAAGCAAATACAAGTGGTTGTTTTGAGACCACATTCAATGTGCAACTTATGGAAAGTGGCATGCTATGTAGAGGTTTTGTTTTTTAAATCCACGCTATGAGCCCAGTCTAATGATGTGTGGTTAATGTGCTGAGAGGCATATGAAACATAGCAAATGTTTTTGGCATGCCAAAGCAATCATGCCAACACCCATTTCTCCCTTTGGTAGCAGCTACAACAGCAAACTAAAGCATTTAAACAAATGCAATATTGGTAGTTTTAAATGTCAATCTTCTCCCCCACGTTAAACATGAAGCCTCCCAGCAATTTATTAACCAGAATTATCCTTTGTGCTAAGCATGTTGAAAAGATAATAAAGCCTCTCCTGCAATTCATTACTTAGCCTTCTTCAAATCTGCTGCAATAAACACTCTTCCAGGCCACAAACATATGGATCTGGCAAATTAACACCAAATCTATGTGTATCTTTATACTGCACTTTCTTATCAAACTTCTATGATGAAGAATTTATGTGTAAATCTGCATTAGCAGTGATAACCCATATCTCTACACTATATATCAAACCATAAAAATCTTATGCAATACTAATTACATAGACATTCAGCACTAGTATGAACCATGGAGTTGCCACCCAATAAGGAATTGGGGAAAAAATTTCATACAGCTACAAGGACTTGCTCACAATTCAATAATATATACTTCCAATTCTTCACAAGAAACTTTCTCTGATAGCAGACAACACCATTACAACCTCAAAATATAATACTAAATCCCTCAACCACAAAATACATTTTGAACTCTATGCAATCTCAATGGACTGACTAACTGGATGAAATTATGCAATTTCTATTCAGATTCCCCAACAGAGTCGCTATTTTTGTTGTTCACCAAAATTGGTTAACCCAAGTTCACATGCAATTGATCTATGAAATAGCCAATTTCAATCTATGAACAACCTCAAGACTTGGACAACATAACAAGGATCCAAATCCTTCTACTCTTCAGGCTCTGCAAAACCTAGGTGGGTGTACCTTTGATGCATTGAATCAGACCCATTACACACAAGGCAACATAAACAAAAGAAGATGAATCTCAAAAGGTTCAAAACAAGGAGGGTATTGTAGATGAGCTAGATCTACACTTACAACTCAACAATGTTTGAATCATGAGATGGATGGAACACTACCACAGAATAGAAAACAAAAGATATTTTGATTGTTTATTTTAAATTTTTTGCAAATTACTTCTAATTGTAATAGATCAGTGCCTTCATTTGGGCATAGAGTCAGCACAAATGGCCACAAATTAAATCCAAGATACAGATTAGATTCACTGAAACATATCCATGGATTAATACCTGACATTAATACACTCTAAACTTCAAATCAAAAGATCATACATATCCAAACATTAATTCAGTTTCATAATTTCTGCTCATAGAATTTAAATCCCTTCTATAAAAGATGCCTAAGAACGGGAATTACACTCTCCCTTGGAGAAGATAAATTCAAACTCCCTTGAAGATTGAATTTATTGAAATTGAAAAATTCCTGAAGACAATCAAATGAAAATGTATATATGTCTTACATATATATGACCTGCAACTAAGAATTTACAACTAAATGTATCTATTCAATGACAAAAGAATGAGAACATAAACCATTACAACCCAAAAAATTAAAATGCATAAGACTGGAACCCCTCTTGGAAATCTCCCTTAGAGAATTTCTCAAAAATTAGAACCCTCACAAATGAGAATAATTGAGAATATAAAGAGGGAAAATATTAGATCTGCATCACCATTTGCCAAGTGTCCTATATCCTTAACTGAAAATTTTCCTTGCAACATGGCCGCGGAAACTACTCTCAAAATATCTGATATTTGTTAAAACTAATTGTAGAAATGAATTCCCGATTCTAAGAGCTTTCCAACGATATATAATATGTCTATATTTGGGTAAAAAATACCACTCAGGCAAATTAATCTTGAATGCTGACCCATCATTTAAATTTTTGGATTTTGACCTATAGTTTGAACTATATTAATTAACTTTGATTTTCACGTGGTTTACCCTCTGTTTTTCTATATCTCTTCAAACACCATGGCCTGTGAAGGGAGGATGTGGGCATAGGTTGTGGAATTAAACTTTACAGCTGCTAATTGCATTGGTTTTGATGCTTTCGAAGCCTCACTTAGCCATCACGTAGGGGGAGCTAGCAAAGGTCATGGATCTGGCAATACACCTGCCATTGCATTTTCTTAAATCTTTTTAATGTCTCCCAACTCTACTCCACGTAGCCTCAATTCAACATCCACGCAGGGAGGAGGCTGCCAATTTGCATTGACTGGAGTTTCATCTTGAGCCCTTCCCATGCCACACTCCACCTTATAGCTTGTCTGCCATGCAGGGGGAAAAGATCTTGGAATTTTCTCATGCCACTTATATTTGTTGAAAGCTTCAATTCCCTCTCCATTCCACAACATCTGGCAGTTGCATTTACATTTTTAAATGTCTCTTCTTTGTCGTTGAAGGAGGATTTACCATTAAACTTGCTAATTTGAAATTGCTTGGAGTTCTATTAGCATCTTGAACTCTTATGGCATGTCTCGTGATCACAATCCAAATTTAAATATTCTAAAATTCTCTCAGTGAACCAAGTCGCCAATAAAATTAATACTGCAAGGGCATGAGCTAGATCGGGCCCCAAAGTGGGCCTGACTAAAAAAAAATTCATTTTCATGCAATTGACCTTTGAAATGCCTCAGGAACCTTGAACATGCCTTTGGAATTGATTGACCCAATTTTCTTATCACTGAATTGATTTTTGTAACTCACTGGCAACTGTGCCACATTTCCGCATTTAAACCCAAAGATGCAATTTTTAAACTAGTCAAAACACCTTTCTAGACTTCACAAACTAATAGGCGTGTACTCTGCTATGTTAGCTTTCATCCTACAAAACCATTCCTCATGCAGAATCCTAGGCAATGAGATATTAATGGTCAAAGATGACTATTTGGCTCTGTCAACACTATGAACCTGATCAAATCAATGTGTAGGGACCTCAAAGTGCCTTTACTAAAAATATCAAATGGTCTTCGTAGATCCCCAAATCTGGGGCATAGATACCTTGAAGTACAAAGTAGACCATGGAATGTTTAGTTTGACCAAACGGCTGACTGGGTGCAAATTGTGAGTTCATGAAAATAGCCACTTTTAAGAGGTGCAACAATGAAAGTGCAGAAAACTGAATAAAGTGGCTCAAGAAATAATCTTGGAAAACTGATCAAACGGATTCACTATGACTTGAAACTTGGCATGTGGAGTCACCTATATGCATAGAAATCAATTCATTTTGAATTTCAATATGACGATCTACTAGTCAAAAGTTATAGGCGCTCAAAGTAGGTCATTTAATAAAATATGCATTTGCACCTATGATGGACTTTGAGCTCACCCCTTGAAATGGGTACATGATAAATTGGTCCAAACTGAATTCTAAAAGTTGTAGAACACTGCATAGGCCAAATGAAAGGTGTACAACAAGTTTCGAAAGACTTACCCATTGATAATCAACTGGCTCCATTTTACATGCCCCAAAGTATGCCTATCAGGTTGACTCATTAGGTGGCCATTTGAAAGTACAAATGCAAAATTTTGAAATATTCCTCTCAAAATATTCAAATTTAAATGATTCCCAACAACTCCTATGCGCTAAAATACCCTAATTGTTTCTGTTGGTTGTTTTCTAAAAAATTTCAACACTTGTTTGCTTTGATGGATGATTTTCTGAAAGTAATTTGCAAACACGACATAAAAGAAGTAACCAATTTTTCTTATGCTAAACAGATAGCATATATTTTGTGAGGATGTGTTCAAATCCCCAATTTTTTTACAGGTTTGGATACAAGTAATACAAAATCAGGTAGACTCTTTATTCAAGGGTCGTCAACAATAACATAGCCCACTAGTCTCAATACTCCGTCAACTCAAACAACCATGTTGCCCCCTAGGGGACGCCCACTTTTTTGTCTTTTGCCAGAAATTAACCCAAAGTGAATTGCTTCACAATTGAGTAGTTATCTTGGGAGATAAATGGTGAGTAATCTTGGGGGCGGATTCTTCCCCACCCTTGCACTATGATATTTAAGATGTTTTGATCCTGACTCGGCTCAAGGTTTCTATTTCTAAAGTTTTCAAATAGGCATCATGTTCATTCTTTAGTGATAAACTCCCTCGGGAGGCTTCCCAACCTTTAGAACAAAGGATTTAACAAAGGCTTTACATATCATAAAGATACTGGGGGAAGGCTAATCATTGAGAAAAACTGTTGAAGGGACTTTCGTCAACCTCCACTTTTGATTATACTGGGTTGGAACACTTGGCAATAAAGTCATTTCCCACTTAGGTCGTTCCCCTCTCACCAACCATTTAAATGGTGCTCTAAGAGAAACTCGGGAGGGCAGGCCTGCTAAAGGTTGTAAATGCTTGAAATGAATAAAGCATAAGAGTGGTTTGACTTTTTGATCACCCAGTTAAGAGGAGAGCATATACCTTCCACTTTCGAGGCAAAGAAAATAGGGGTTCTTTTTAACCTTTCAAAGCAATGATTTGTTAATCTCTATCTGGAGATTTTGCTCCAACAAACATGGGGTTCTTTTTAACATTTCATAGCAAAATGTGTATAAACTTTGAATAAAACCTGGTCAACAAAGTAAATTGCGATTTGGTCAACAAAAATTCAAAGTTGATAGGGGAAGATTTTCCCTCTTTGCTTTGCATAAAATTGAAGATGAAGTTCTTTTACCTTTGTAAAAATAAAATGGATCCTTTTAGACACCAAAGGAAGGTGAGGTTCATTTTAAGCTCTGCAGAAAGTAAGTTTGTTTGGTTCTTTTTAGAGCTTCCAAAATGAAGTGTTTTTCCTTTTCTAACTTGCAAGAAAGCAAAAAGTGATTTTTGTTGTTCCTTTTACCTTGCAATAAAGAAAGATGAATTTTCTTTTAAGCACCAAAAGGAAGTCTAAGGTTCATTTTATTGCATTCCAAAATGAAAACATGAGGTTTATTTTAACTTGTACAAAAAGGGAGAGTGAATTCTTTTAACTCCTTTTGAAAGAAAGTAAAAAAATAAAATTAAAGCTTCTAACTAACTCCTTTCCCTACACAAAAAAGATTAAAACTTGCACACAGTCAGTGATCAAATGTTAGTGTGGGCTTACACAAGCCTAAATAATCTTCCTCGGTTACAATTTTTTTGTTTTCCCTGCTAACTCTATGCGCTACACTATTGCACCAATATGCTACAGAAATGCACCTATATGCTACATAATAGACCCAATGCGCTAAGCTAATCCCTAGATGCGCTAAACTATTTTCTTAATGCGCTAACCTAAGTTGTGATTTTACAGTTGTCAGTAGAAGTGTTATGCGCTAGTCTAACTACTCAATGCGCTAAGGTTAGGGTCTAATGTACTAAACAATGAGAGAGATGCACTAGCAAAGGGTTTCAAAGCATTAAAAGAAGGCTCCAACGTGGTAATTCAGCTTTTTCACATACCTACAATATCGCTCCTGCATTAAAAATGATATGTTTTATGGGGTTATACCCCACACTGGGTGCCAGAAATGTGTGCGAGAAAAGTGGTGCAAAGAAATGGAAATTTCGGTTTCAAAAAGGCTCCACACACCAATGGGACTCTTGGTGCAAGTTATGGAGCTATATTTGAATATCTCAACTCCCCAATGGACGTTCCATTGTTCTTTATCACACAAGATCCTGCAATTCAATGCGTTTACTCTCAGATCACTGAGAAAAGTGACTTCAGGAATGACAACTCCAAGAATGAGGGATGCTTGATCAACTTAATATGAATGCATTCCTAGTTATGCGTGATATTAAATCTAATATGATTTGAACTAGCATGGATATGATGATAAGATAAAAGATTAGTAAAATCTATCTTAACATGATATACTAGTCTAATATGAGAGTACTATGATAATAGAAATACTTCTTAAAATGCTTATTAAGATGATTTCTATTTAAAAAGAGACCAAATGGTTGATTTAAAATTGATTATAGATGTATGAAATTTAGATGCTTAGTAAAATGTCTATAAGTTTGATACTAAATACTTTTAATATGAAAATGAGAGAATGAGAGATCTATTTATAGGAAAAATAGGGCAATGGATGGTCAATATTGGATAATCTTAACAAGGGCCAAGATTGAAAGTTATCAATTCATGCTTACAATTGTCACCAATGAAATGGTGACAATTGTCAACATAAGAGTGCTTGAGAGGAGATGTAAGAAGCATTAAATGCTTGAGAAGACATGATGGCTACCTTAGGAGGTACGGGTTAAGGTTGCGCTAAGGTTATCCATTGGATAAGCTTTTACCCAAAGGATAAACTCTTGTGCAAGGGTTAAAGGAATAACCATGGTCAAAGAAATTAATGCTTGATGAGACCCTTCTAGGTTAAATGAGGGTTGAGCTAGAGAGAAAGTCTCTAATCATGCAAGAAGGTTGAGTTAATCATTAATGGTTAGGAAGACTTAAAAGGTTAACTTGTTGAAGACATAAAGCCTTTAATGGTTTTCATAGACTTTGAAGGTTTGAGAAGTGACTTCCCTTTGCTTAGGGATGTGAAAATATTTAGGAGATGGATTAGGCTAATTTAGAAGTGATTAGGAGAATCTAGAAGGGGTTTAGGGAGGCAAGTGGGAGATGTAGGAGAATGCAAGTGGGTGGAGGGGAATTTTCATTAAAATAAATCTATTTCAACTAAAATAGATGCAACTTGCATAAATACAAGTGGGGGATTAAAATAAATAAATTAGATTTATTTACTTGCAAGGAACAATTTAATTAAATGTAAATTTAAATTAAAAGGGAAAAAAGAGGAATTAATTAAATAAAGTAATCTATTTAATCAAAGGATATGAAAGACTTAGGTGAACTTAATTAAATAAATTCAGTAATTCATTTAATTAAATAGATTGACTATGAATAATTTAATTAAATAGAGGAATGAGGTTAAAATGAATATTAAATCACTTAGGAAAGTGGTCATTTTTATATATCTACATACATATACGTATACATATAGATATATACATATACATATACATATACATATACATGTACATATACATATACATATACATATACATATACATATACACACACACACATATACATATACATATATACACACACATATATATATATATGTATATAGTACATATATATATATACATATATGCATATATATACATATACATATGTATATCTATGTATACATATGTATATGTATGTATATATGTATATATATATTTGAAATAAAGGGGTAAAACCTTTATTAATTCTCCAACAATAACATTACAAATACAATCTAGAGCCCCAGGCTCCAAAAGAAAAGCTCATCATTACTGAACCTCATAACCATTCATCTCCTCCACCAAGATCCTAGCAAGCTCCTGGTGAAAGTTAGGAAAAAGGTTCCCCCAACCCTCCACCTTCCAGTTACCATCCTTCTCAGAGGCCCACTTAGCCAGACAGTCAGTGATCTTATTCCACTCTCGTGGAATGTGCACAAATGTCATATACATACATATACATACATATATGTCTATATATATGTATGTATATGTATGTATATATATATATATGTATACATATATATGTATACATATATACATACATATTCATACATATACATATATATACATATATATATATGTATATGTATGTATATCTATATATATATATGTATACATATATATGCATACATATATACATACATATACATACATATATATATATATATGTATGTATGTATATGTATGTATATATTTGAAATAAAGGGGTAAAAACTTTATTAATTCTCCAACAATAACATTACAAATACAATCTAGAGCCCTAGGCTCCAAAAGAAAAGCTCATCATTACAAAACCTCATAACCATTCATCTCCTCCACCAAGATCCTATCAAGCTCCTAGTGAAAGTCAGGAGAAAGGTTCCCTCAACCCTCCACCTTCTAGTTACCATCCTTCTCAGAGGTCCACTTAGCCAGACAGTCAGTGACCTTATTCCACTCCTGTGGAATGTGTACAAATGTCACCTGTTCCATCCTAGAACTAATGTGCAATATCCGTTGAACAACCAAAGAAAGATGTCGGTTCACACCAATCACCTTCTTGACAATTACCATATTGACAATAATCTAGGAGTCTGATTCATAGATATCCTTATGCTACCCTAGGGAAAAATCCCATTCAAGGGCATGAAGAATAGCAAGACCCTCGTTATTAGCATGCTTCCCTTGATAAATAGAAAATAAGAACACAACCTTACCCTTCCAATCTCTTCCAACTCCACCAATCCCCATAGGACCCAGATTACCTCGCAAAGAACCATCATTATTGATCTTCAAAATATCTTCAGGAGGAGGTATCTATTTACCCTCCCTTTGAACCTTCTTCTTCGCCCTTCTACCTCTTCCAAACCCTTAAGGCCCAATATTTCCACAATATCAACATCCTCTTTATTCAAAGGAAATACCACCTCACATTTTGCTTCCACCATCTCTTGAATCATTCCCATTATTTTGTACCAAACTTGGGAGACAATAAGGCTTTCTCCCTGAAAATTTTTTCTATTTCTCTCCAGCCAAATTTGCCACAAAATGAAAGTAGGTCCAATAGTCCATGCAATCTGAAGGAAAGGAACCAAGGTAGGAGGCTTACCCCATCTGCTCCAAAAGTCCACCAGGGATGAGACATGGGCACAAGGATGTTTCCATACACTCCACCACAAAATCCAAAGTTGGGAAGAGAAAGGGCACCTGAAAAACAAATGTGAAGATTCCTCCTCACTAGTACCACATAGAACACACATAGAAGGACCTTGAAAATCATGCTTCTGAATTAAAATTATGTTCAAGGTAAGCACCCACATAAAGAAATTTCACTTAGGCCAAGAAAGCCTATTCCAAAAATATTTCCACCACTGAACCTCACACCTGATCAGCCATTGAAGTAGAAGTTTCTGATACCCACTAGTGACCGTAAAAGTGCCCTTGGGATTTGGGAGCGAAGCCAAAGTATCCTTCTCCTTTATGGAGTTAAAATTCCTACTAGTTAAAATACTATACAACTCATCGTGTTCCAACTACAAACCAACCCCAGGCCAGTCTCCAGGATCCTTCCACTTTGCCATCTCTAACTGCCCATCTTGATAAGAAGACTTTAAATCACTAACTCTAGACCAACCTGCCTCCTGGAAATATCGACATAAATCTTTCAAATTGGGGTACTAAAAGATAATTGGAGGAAATTAATCGTAAGAATCAGACCAGAAAAGAGCCCCCTCCCCCTTTTTGTAAATTCGGAATAGGCCTTCCTTAACTAGAGAAGCTCCCTTCTTAAGAGTATTCCATAGCACAAACCCCTTCCGAGTCATAGGGTACCCATGGAAGATATTTATGTGAAATAATCCTAGCCCAGACTTGGTCCTATTCCATACACCATCTCTAGTACGACTTTGTAGCCAATGCTTGCCCAAAAAGAGTAGCTCGCCTTAAACCGAATCCCCCAAATTGCTTCGGACTACACATTGTTTCCCATTTAACAAGGCTCCACTTTGAGCCTGACAAATT
Source organism: Cryptomeria japonica (assembly GCF_030272615.1). Taxonomy (NCBI): domain Eukaryota; kingdom Viridiplantae; phylum Streptophyta; class Pinopsida; order Cupressales; family Cupressaceae; genus Cryptomeria; species Cryptomeria japonica. The sequence goes on along the minus strand of NC_081413.1, from coordinate 446,076,696 downwards.
ACCATCCCACAGGAATTGCATTGCTAAAGCATCCAAATTCTTAAAAAATATCGTAGGAGCCACCTGGATCAAACATCTATAAGTGGGGAGAGCCTGAACCACAAACTTGAGTAACTGAATCCACCTAGCAAAAGACAAGCACATGTAAGTCCATAGATTCACCTTCTAAAGAAACTTATCGATGATGTACTACCAAGAGTCCTGAGGGATATTCCTCACAAAGATGGGAATACCCAAGTATTTCAAGGGAAGAGAACCAATTTGGAACCTCATATTCTACACAATCCTCAACTGAATAGGGCCAGGTGTGTCGAAAAAGAAGATGGAAGATTTATCCTCATTAATTAGTTGACCAGATACTCCAAGATAGATATCCAAATCCTTGCACAGATTTGTAGCTTCTCTTATCTTAACCAATCCCATCAAAGAAGTGCCGTCCACAAACTAGAGGTGTGACTCTAGAGCCACACCATCTCCCCATCTCCACCCATGGATAATACCTCTTTCCACGCTCTTCATCATCAGTCTTCCTAGTCCTTTAGCTAGCAAAATGAAGAGGTAAGGGGAAAGGGGGTCCCCCTACCTCAGAACCCTAGAGGCACTAAAGAGCTTAGTGGGCTCACCATTAACCAAAATAGATAAAGAGGTTGAAGTCACAAAACTCATAACCCAAAGGATCCACTCATCATTAAAACCAAAGGCTCCAAGAACTTTCTTGATAAAGGACTATCACACTCTATCATAAGCCTTTGCCATAACAAGCTTGATAAACATGTCTTTTTCCTTGGAAGTTGCCATACAATAAATAGTTTCTGTAGCAATGACCACACCATCAAAAAATTGTCTACCCTCCACAAAACCACTTTGCTCTTCTAAAATTAGATACTTTAGCCATTTTTTCAATCTCTTAGCTATCATCTTAGAGATGATTTTGTAAATGACGTTGCACAGAGAAATAGGATGAAACTGACTTAACCAATCAACACCTTTTCACTTGGGAATAAGCACAAGGAAAGTGGAGTTCAAAGAACAAAGCATCTATTTGTTCCTTTGGGACTCCCCAACCACCTACATTAAGTCCATCTTGATTATTTCCTAGAATTCCTAGAAAAATTCAATGGGGAAGCCATCGGGGCTCAGGGCTTTCCCTTTGTTCATCTAGAAAATAACTCTCTCTAGTTCCTCTAGTGAGATAAGGCTCATAAAATGCTCATTCATCTCCCTAGTAACCAAATATTGTATACAAGAGAGGACCTGGGCATCCTCCACTGAACCCCCTTGAGGATCTTCCCTAAATAGGGAAGCAAAGTACTAAACCATCTCTTGAGACATCTCCTATAGCAAAGTCACCTGATCACCCCTATTGTTGACAAGAAAAGGGATAGAATTATCATCATGTCTGGCTTTCACTAATTGAAAGAAGAAATAAGTATTTTTATCACCTTCTTGCAACCATTTGATCTTTTCCCTTTGCTTCCAGTAAATTTCCTCACATAGTTCAAATCCCTCCAAAATTTTCACTTTCTTAGCTTCCTCTCTACTGAGGGCCTCAGACAAACCAAACTCTCTTATCTCTCTAGTAATACCATCCAACTATTCTTGGGCAGCCTCTATAGCCTAGAAGATATTGCCAAAACATTGATGATTCCAATGTTTAAGTTGGTACTTCATGTATTTCAACTTCTTGGCAAAGGTTTACATCGTAGTGCCAAAGGGGGAGATTGTTGGAAATTGGCACTCATCGGATTCATTTTTTTGTCATTGATAGCAACAACATTAGATGGAAGTTATATACCAGCATTAGGAGGCATATACTGCCAAACACGGGCACCGACACTGACATCAATACTTCAAGGAAGCCAACATCAAGGAAGACTTATTTAGAAAATCATTTTGTAATTAATGTCATGGCCAACATTGTATATCTTTTGTAATGCATTGTAAGCCAACATAAGGAATATTGTTTGTAATGGGTATATAGGTCAGTCTGCTAGGTCATTTTGAATATGACATAGGATGTGATATAGGAGTATCTGTATGTAGAACATTTGTATGCGAATGTTATATCATGCAATGATATGTAGATATCTTGGATAACATTCTTGGAGGAGAAGAGATACCCGAAGTAGTGTTCAAGGTTTATGAACTGGTACAAAGAAGAGCTAGAACTGGAACTCTATTTGGCATAGCAGATGCATTTTTGAGTTCTTATTCAGTTTTTTACTTCAGCAGAAGCTTGTAGTCAATGAGACTCTTTAATGATGAGCAGTATGCTCTAGGTAGTGTGCCTTCCTGCATGTGGAGGGCCCCCATTATATGTAATATCCTTTCATATGGCCAGTGAGTTGATATTGTGGGTCACAAATCCCATCGTCATTTTTCCTCTTTGAGATTTTCCACCTACAAATTCTATGTTTTATGGTGTTCATTTATGTGGATGGTTTATTTTCTTCATGTTATATGTTTATTTGTTTTCCAATTTATATGTGTATGGTATACAAGAATAAAATCTTGTGTTACTAGCATAACACTAATTCACCCCCTCCCCCTCTTAGTGTTCTTGGATTCCAACAATTGGTATTAGGGCCTAGTACCTTGGAAGAAGTTTAATAGCTTGAGGAAGATCCCGAAACCAGAATCTTTGCACATGGCTATGGAGAAGCAAATTTAGATGGCTCTTGAGGATTATGATGCTGAAAGAATAAAGAACTTGAAATTGCAAGATGAATTGAATTCTTCTAATGAGTTCATTCTTATTCTGCAAGAAAGGTTATCATCAGCTCAAGCCAACAGAAAAAAACTTTTTCAAAACTTGGATGATGAGGAGAAGAATGCACTTAAGGAACAATGTCAAAAACTAAGTCAAGCAAATATGCTCATGAAGAATGAAATGCAAGATCTAACTATGAGGTTGTCAAAAGATATTGAGGAAAAAAAGAAGGAAGGTAATCTTGTTATATCTCTAAAGAACAAATTTGATGAATGTGGCAGATTGACTCATGAGAATAATCTGTTGAGAACTAATTTGGCACACTCCCAGTTGAATGAACAAGAAATTGAAAGACAAATAACTACTCTGAGAGATGATCTAAATAATGCAAGTGAGTATAAAGAAACATTTAGGATTAGTGTTGCATAGTTGGATGACTTATTGAAAAGACAAAGGCAGATTGATGATTCTAGAGGACTTGGATTTGTACAAGGTGAAAGCTTTGGTACAACAAATGAAGATTAGACAACCAGTATGCAGAACTCATCAAAATAGAGGAAACCAATAAGGAAATCTAATGCTTATAAATTCAATGGTAGATGTTTTGTTTTCAATAAATTTGGGCATATGGATAAACAATGTAGAAATAAAGTAAATCCAAACTACAATTCTATTCACGGTCAATGTACAAATTGCAAGAAATGTGGTCATAGATCATACGATTGAAGAATGAATGTTAAATTTCATGCATATGGAAATTTTGGACATTTTACTAATCACTATAGGTCAAGGAATGACACTAGATTTGTCAAAGCAATTCAGAAGAACAATGTTACATGTTATTTATGCAACAAAATAGGTCGTATTGCTAGGTATTGCAGAAGCAAGACTCAACCGATTAGCAATGATAAAGATAATGAGAAAGGAAAGCAAAAGGTAGATGAAATACAACAATATCACACCAAGAGATGGGCTAGAAAATCTAAAGAACCAAGTGGAGATGGATCTACACTAGTAACTCCACCGGTAGAACAAGGTTTTCCTCCACCGATAGGAAATTCCACCAGTGACTAAGACATAAGCCTTAGGGGTTGGAAAAGTCATTGGAAAATATTGCATATTATCCCAAAGGAGATCTAAAGAGATCTAGAAGAGATCTAGAGAGTTTTGTTCATCATTGATGAAGGTTTACCTGGTACAAGACTATGAAACCGACATTTGTTAGGGTTGTTTGGGAATCATTCATTACAGAGAAATATTAGGGTTTTATTCGCTGATAAAAAGGGTAAGTGAATTCATTTTCACTCACCAAGAATTCAAGCATTCAGAGCGAAGAAAAGGTTAATTTGAGATGAATTAAGAGCAAGTAAAGGCATTGTGAAAGGATTTTGAGTAGTTATCTGAGAAGCACTCAATATTCCATCGGTGTTCACTTTCAGGTATCCTTTGAAAATGGCATCTGGATCTTTAGCTTCTACTTTCATTTCAAATCCCACCATTGTTGAAGTCAAGGATAGGTTAAGGCCCGTATTCAACGAGGCTCCCTTGATTGCATTTTATAGGGTTCTTGATGATGTGATGTATGTTGAAGACATGAGGGCATACATTCACTACACCCTAGAGGATCTAGGGACAAAAGATATTAAAAACATGTGTCAATCCATGATACTAGGAGACTCCAAAACCATCAAGCCAAAATACAAAGCAATTGAGGATCTAGGTTAACCAATATTTTGTACATATCGAAATTCAAGGATGAAGTCATCAGATACATTTTGAGCAGGGTTCAGAACGAGTTTATTTGGTTGGATCAACCTTGCATGATCACTAAGGAGGATATTCAAGCAGTCACCAGCTTACCAAAAGTCAAACAAGAACTTGCCAAGAAAATTTCCAACATAGAGGTCAATAAACTCATTGGTGCAACTCTTGATAGTAGATCAATGAGGATCAGCACAATCACCAACACTAATGTGAAATTTGCAAGCATTATAATAGGTTATAAGGTAACTCAATCTAATCAGTTGAATTATGTTGCTAGTTCATGCATTCATGTTGCATATCAGATGCTGAGGAATAATGCAAAGTATGATTTATGTGAATGGATGAGGAGTGAGTTAATGTTAAACCTTCGAAAGATCAAGGGAATTAAGAAAGGAACTTTTAGATATGGAAATTTGATTGTTTTTTTAAATGAAGCAATCATTGCTCTTGGTACCATGACATACCAGTAGGTATGCAGAAAGGAAGTAATCATCGATCTTGGTACCGATAGAGATGAGAAACTTTGGGGGTATTTCAAAACATTCCAAGAAAACATGAGGCAAGGGGAGAGACTATCAAAGAAAATTGTTAAAAAGTACTCCAATGATATCTGTTTTATGGTGAAAACTGATGGAAATATTATGGAGGCAGTTGAACCTAGGACAATCTGGGTTACTGAGCTTAGATCTGAGGTGGATGATAGCATTTTTGAACTCTATACAAAAATGTTGCTAGAAGCCTCATTGGATGACAAAACAAAGCATTTTGGCACATCAGAAGAGAAGGCCTTTGAAGTCAAAAATGGTTTCAATAGGAAGAGAAGAGAGAAGAAAATAGAAAAGATGTCTGCATATGTACAGAATGTAACTCATTAGATAGACACTCAACTGGGTTCTGGATCCAAACTGGCAGTAGAACTGATAGTGGCTAGTACTGCAGAGGTGAAGAAGCTTAAAGCTTACATTTCTACCATCACTTCTGATTCTGACCTTGAGGACAATGAACCTTTAGCTTTCAGAAGGGTACAAAGGAAGAAAGTGGATCAACCACCGATAGAGCAGAAGAAGGCAGAGCCTAGGAGGAGACTTGTTACAAAGACAACTAAAACCTACTACACCACCACCTCTGACAAGAAAACCTATACAAAAGAGGAAACCAGTCACATCTACTCCAGCAACCCCAATCAAAAAGAAGAAAAGTGATGATACTAAAACTGGTAAGACTAAAATTACCTGTGCTGAGCTAATTGATGAAACTACAAAAGATGGAATTTTGAAAAATGTATCTAAGTATTATGAAGATATAGAGGATGATGAGAAAAATGAAATAGAAGAGGCTATTTTGTTACATATAGACATTTATAAGAAAGCCTTAATAGAAATTTTGAAGGAGATACCTCTATCTTTGTATATTAAACTTGATGCTAGAAGACTTGACGTTGTGAAGAGAGATAGGGAGATTAAGGAAGTAGCACTTTTGGAAATGTGTGGTTCTATAAACAATGAGGAAATGAAAAGATGCATAGATGTTGCAAATATGATAGTTTTCAGTATTAAACCCTGACAGATAAGCTTTATGATGGGCAGAGTTAATGAGGTGATAAATGAGACTAGTAAAGGTGGGACCAAATTCTACTAGAAGAATCCAGATTTTCTCATGTATCATGAAGAATTTGTTAAGGCTACAACTTCCACCATTCCGGATAAATCAATAGGGAAAGTTATTTTGGGTAGTTCAACTCCAATTTTCAATACACTGGTAGTAACTATAGATATACAGACACAACTGGCTAAGGAGAGTGTACAATTTGTACCAGCATAAACTATTTTTGAGCAAGGCAATGTACAAGTTACAAGTAATATTATGGATAATACTCCATCGATGGTAACTAACACTGCACCAAGTGGCAAAGCCACTGGTGCAAAAGAGGTTGTAGAGGATAACGTAAAGGGAATTGAATCTATATCGGCAGTTAAAACTAACTCCCCAGCAAAGGTTTTAGAAATTGACACTTCTTAGGTTGAGAAGAAATCAATCACTGAGATGAGTCCAACTGAGTTGATAATGATGGCTACTGCAGACAAGGGAAAAATTGATCAATCATTTATAGTATTGCACAGATTAACACCTGATTGAAAGATTGAAGATGGGTCACCTTCTGGCAAGCTCAAGACATTAACAGAGCATATTTCTAACAATTTTCAATCTCTGAGGTAGATTGCAGACCGATGGGCTTTAGAAAGATTCACTACAACTAAAAGAGCAACCTTTGACCATATCATAGAAACAAAGAAAAAGAAAATTGAAGAAAAACTCATTCTTATTGAGAATTGTTTGAAACAAGGTACAAATATCCACAGGGTCTGTTGTAACATAGAAATTCTTACAGAAAATGTAGATAGAAAATTAAAGGAGTTACATGATAAGGTAGCTAGCATTGCAAACTCTTTTGATGGATTAACCGCACTAACAACATCTATTGATGGACATATTTTGTCCTTGGAGAACCAAATTTTTTCTTTTGAGGAGAGAGACAAAGTCATTAGGAGAGCAAGAAGTCTTAGAGGATTGGTGAGTCCCAGATTGAATTCACTATGTGTACATAAAAGAGAGTGTATGGACATGATTGCTAAACCCACACTAGTAGAAGTAAAGGAGAAGGAAAAATTGGCCCACTTACTAAGTTGACTAGCATCCATATCTAAAACCTTCAAAACCAATTGGGATACATATCTTTAGTTGTTGGATAAGGCTTACCCATAAATTTTGAAGTTGGTCAAGCTTTAGTGAAATTAACAGTATTCATTTATTCTTTTGTTATGAATTCTTTCAATTATTTCACCAGTCTTTGGAATTGATGCCAAAGGGGGAGTATGTATATATGTCAAAAATATCAAAAAATATCACATGGGAAGGATATCAAGATATCAGAAGGAGTGTATTTCTTAGGGGGAGCATATTTTAGTTAAACCAACAAAGAATCCATTTTTCACATGAGTGTTGCCATCAATGCCAAAGGGGGAGATTCCTAGCAATTGACTCTCATTGGATTCATTTTGTTCTCATTGATGGCAAAAAGATTAGATGGAAGTCATATACCCGCATTAGGAGGCATATATCAATAGACACCATCTTTGGAGTATTCAGGGCTACACCAACACTGACACCGACATCAATACTTCAAGGAAGCTGACATCAAGGAAGACTTATTTAGAAAATCATTTTTTAATTATTGTCGTGGCCAACATTGTATATCTTTTGTAATGCATTGTAAGCTGACATGAGGAATATTGTTTGTAATGGGTATATAGGTCAGTCTGCTAGGTCATTTTAAATATGACATAGGATGTGACATAGGAGAATATAGTAGAACTGCATAATGTGAAGTATATGTATGTAGATCATTTATATGGGAATGTTATATCATGAAATAATCTATAAATAGTTTGGATACCATTCTTGGAGAAGAGATACCGGTAGTAGTGTTTAGGTTTTATGAACCAGTACAGAGCAGAGCTAGAACCAGAACTCTATTTGGCATAGCAGATGCTTTTTTGAGTTCTTATTCAATGTTTTACTTTAGCAGAAGCTTGTAGTCAGAGAGAATTTTTAGTGATGAGAAGTATGCTCTAGGAAGTGTGTCTTCTTGCATGTGCATGCCCCAATTATATGTAATATCCTTTCATATGGCCAGTGAACAGATATTGTGGGTCACAAATCCCATCGTGGTTTTTTCTCTTTGAGATTTTCCACGTACAAATTATGTGTATTATGGTGCTCATTTTTGTGGATGATTTATTTGCTTCATGATATATGTTTATTTATTTACTGATTTAAATGTGTATGGTATAAAAGGATTAAATCTTGTGTTACCGGCAGAACACTGATTCACCTCCCCCCCCTCTCAGTGTTCTTGGATTCCAACAGGTCTTCCCCTCCTCCACTACTCCACCACATAGTCATACAGAGATGGGTCTCACAACCACATAAGATGAAACTTGAAAGAGGGAGATCGAGAGATCTGAGCAAAGTAGGCAGAGAGTTTAATCGGCCAGTGATCCAACCCCCTCTAGTCTAAGATCATAGTATAGGTAGACCAACCACCACCAACCCAAAAGAAGGAAACCAGAAAATGATCAAGCCTCTCTGCAATGCAATTATCCCCAATCATTCGATTATTCCATGTAAACTGGCCATTTCTAGGCTTAATGTTGACTAGATGTAAAGACGAAATACTATCACATATCAGGAAGGTTGACTGATCCAATCACATAGCTTTTCCTCTCTTCTCAGCCAACTCCAAGATGGCATTAAAATCACCCACCATAATCCATGGGTGGTAGGGTGCTGCACTATGAATAAAGGTGATATGAGACCACAAAATTTTCTTACCTTGTAATTCTGTAGGCACATAAATATTGGAGAAAAGAATAGATTCCCCTATCTCAAGACTGGCTACAATCATTGATAGGGAAGATTTAGATGAAATCTACCAAAGAGGGTGAACCTTGACCGAGTTCCATAAACAGGCCACCCTCCCCCCACCCCTTGATGAAACAATAGCCCTAATACACTAACAATCTCCTCTCCCCCATAGTTTAGGAGGCAGTCTAGTCATATTATCCACTGATAATTTAGTCTCTTGCAGAAAAAGAACATTCAGAGAATGCTTTCTTACCAAATCACAAACAACTTTTTGTTGAGGGCCACTATTCAAGCCCCTAACATTCCAAGAGAGCACTGTCATTTTGGGGGATTTGAAAAATGAGAATCCAAAGTCTTAACTGACCCTGACTCACTCAAGTTTTCCCCCATCAATTTTATCTTCTCCAAATCCTTCTTTCTTCCTGGCTTAGGCCCTTTGTTAGTTGACCGTTCTTTCATGTCCTTCTGAAGAATACCCAACTGGAGAGAAGTCTTGCTACTCTTTGTCACATTAGGCCTTGATTTTAAAATTAAAACAAGAATAACCCTCTCATCCATAATCACTTATGCAATAGGATTCACTTTCTCCTGTGACTCCTGCTAGGAATCCATTTCCATTAGCAATGCACTACCAACCTATAGATTATGAGAAGCATCTGGAATAACCCCTTCTTGATGCCAAAATATTTTATTCCAAACTCAACGATCTTAGATTGACTTCTTGTTGAATAAGATCATCCAGGACTTCAAATCTATTGAACGTATCTTCTTCCAATCTCTCCTTCAAGGTTCTCTGTTGACCCCATTTCTTGCTATGAGCCTTGATATGAACAAAGCCATCAGCCCCTACAACAACCTCAGAACTGGGGGCCTTCCCTTTGTCAGACCTCGATGGATTTCAGGTTTGCATAGAAGGTTGAGGCTCACTAGGTTTTGATCTTGGACATCTTCTCTATAAATGGCCATATTCATGACATAACTGACATCTAAAAGGAAGGGTTTCATAGTCTAACTATTGCACCCAAGAATAAGACCCCACACAAATATCCATGGAATCTCGTAATGGCTAAATCAATTTCAATGCATATGCGTATGGAAGTCATTACCTTTTTTATCCAAGTTTGTTGAGAAGCTCCAACTGGTTTCCCCAATAGAAAGGCCACCATACGCAAAATGTCCTCATGCTAGCACTCAACCGGGAATTTGGGGAGCTGAACCCAAACTGGCACAGAGTTTAGAAGCTCCTCTGAGGGGTTGAAGCTAGCATGCCATGGTTTTATACAATCCATTCTGGTTATGAAAGTAGGGACCACCTTAAAATACCTTATTACGATCCATCGTACAACTAAAGGAAACCATGAAGTAGTTATTTACCAGCAGCATAATATCCATCTCTCCCTCTGGCACCCAAGTTAGTTGAGCCCAAGTTTCCAAAAATTGCAATGAAACCCGCATTCCCAACAACTTACACAATAAAGAATGTTGCCTTTATTATGAATAATAAGCAACCTCCTTGGCAATCCATTCCGGTTGAATGACTAGCCTTGGTCTCTCCTTTGAACATTCTAGATGGCCATTAACTTTCATAATATGGGATCCACTAGATGGTCCAAGTCCATCACCCCTTACATCAGTAGAAAATAAGTTGTTATTAAAGGTTGTCGTTGCTTGTGAAACCGTCTTAGTTCCGATTGCTGCACTAAAATCTATACCTTGAGTAGAACCCGATGGTTCTCCAGTGGTCACTTGAGTGGCCATTCTTAGATCTTGCATGCAATCCAAATCTCTGATCCAAAGTGGGGAATAACCCCACACAGCTCCTGCACCCAAACCACACACCCAAACACCACAACCAAGCCTAGCCTAACTGCCTCCAAAACCCACATGCTGCCAAGGAACAAGTCGTCGAATAGCCTGGAAACTATCAACAACCCCCGCACAACACACACTCCCCTCCCCGGAATGGCATATCTCGGCTCAGCCACAACCACTACACCACACCGCTTCAACGCTATTCTCTCGCTTGAGCATATATATATATACACATACATATGTATATTTATATATATATATATACATGTACATATTTATATATATATATATATATACATGTACATATATATACATGTACATACATACATACATATATATACATATATATACATATATATATATATGTATGTGTATGTATGTATGTATATATATACATATATATACATATATATGTTTATACATATGTATATATATATATATATATGTATGTGTATGTGTGTGTATATACATACATATGTATATATATGCATATAGATACATATGTATACACACACACACACATATATATGTATCTTTATACATATGCATGTATACATACACGCACACACACACACACATATATATACATACATATATGTATGTATGCATATATATATATATATATGTATATATACATATAGGTACATATATACATATGTATATGTTTGTATGTATATATGTATGTATATATACATATATATGTATATATATATGTATGTATATACATATATATATGTGTATGTATGTATATATACATATATATCCATACATATGTATATATATATATATGTATGTATAGGTATATTTATATGTATATATATGTATGTATACGTATATGTATATGTATGTATGTATATACATATACATATACATATACATATATATACATACATATACATATATATACATACACATATATATGTGTGTGTGTCTATGTGTGTGTGTGTATCTATACATACATACATATATACACATATGTATACATGTGTATATATATATATATGTATATATGTGTATATATACATATGTATATATATATATATATCTATAATTATGTATATATATGTATATATATATGTGTGTGTGTGTGTCTATATGCATACATATGTATATAGATATATATATACATATGTATATATACATATAGATATATACATATATGTATATATATATATATGTATATATACAGATATATATATGTATACATATATATATATTTATATATACACATATATATGTATACATATATATATATATACATACATACATATGTATACATATGTATACATGTGTATGTATATATATGTATATCTATGTATGTATATATATATATGTATATATATATATATATACATACATATGTATACATATGTATATATATATATACATATACATATATACATGGACATGTACATATGCATATATAGTACACATGTGTATATATACATATACACCTATATATATGTATATATACATATTAAAAACTACATTTTAAAATAAAATGAATAAAATACACTAGGTGAATGTGAAACTACCTGGTTCATAGTTTCAGAGGTTTTCTCATTGCGCACAACACTGTCTAACTCACTAAAAATGGCAGATCACTGGAAATGACAATATGACAATACTATCATTTTTGGTAGGAAAACTTTTATATAAAAAACCATAGAAAAATTTTGTTCGAAACATAATTTCGATCAGAAGTATTTTATTTTATACTTTCGATTGAAAATAAATTTTACATTCGATTGAAAGTTTGTTTTGATAGAAGCTGGTGAAAATCAAATTCACAAATTGATACAAAATCTTTCATCCAAAAAAGTATAACCCACTATTGTGGGTTCACCCTTTAGTGTGTGAGTTTATCCTAAGGGGGAGCGATTGTCCTTCTTAGAGGTATAGATGCATGGTTTGTATTTTGTCTTTGGCATTACTATCAAAGGGGGAGAGAAGCATGTGAAAAACTACCTTATCTTTGGAGCTTTGTGTGCATGATCATAGGGGGAGTTTGCTGGTGTTGATTTATTCCTTTGCATTGATTTTTTTTCACATTCATATGTTTCCATGAATACAAAAGGGGAAGATTTTTGATATTGCTGCTACTAGGATATATTGTTGTCATTGATGTCAACATATTCCTATGTTTTAGTGTTGTAGAGAATTGGTTTGGTGATCTGGTTAGTTTATCTATTTTCTATGCTGAATAAACTAGAGATAATTCATTATTTATTGATTCCATGATGTTGTGTGGTGATTTTATCGAGTTGTGGATTTCGATATGGAGATTGGTTTTCAATATTTAGTGTTGTAGTGTTCTATTGTCTGATATGTTGTGCTTCAGTATGATTATATCTTGTGTTGCATATTTGGGAGAGTTTTTGGGATGTTCATGTGTATCTTCATTCCAGATGGTTCATGATTTGATGCTATACAAGTTATCTTTCTTGTCCGAGTTGCTACTGTTGAGTATTATTGGGTGTTAGCAAGTTGACCGATGAAGATTTGATTAAGTGATGTTGGTGTAGCTATTGTGGATGGTTCTAAAATGATTTTTCATGTTTCCTAACTATTTCCTATTTATTTTGGTGGTCCACATTGATCATTGTGTGCATTATTGAAGATCTTATAGGTCTAGTGATATTCTTCATGTTATGCAGTATTTTTGGTGGTGTAACGTGTTGCGTTTGATCTTGGAAAGATTTTTGGTGTTGTTTCATGTTCGAGGAGTTGATTTGGGTCTATGTTATGCTATCTATGAAATTTTATTGGTCTTGTGGTTGATTTATGTATCGTGTGATGTAATTTTATAATTAGGTGTTGAGGGTTTGGCTGACCTTGTAGTCAAGGCTGATGATTTGTGTAAATAGGTGTTATATTCATATAATTTGGGTGTCAGTGTTGTGTCTACATTATCATAGAGTTGTGTATGTATGAATAAGAAAATTCATCTTTCAATGTGGTGCATTGAGAAGAGTGTGTTGAAAGGAAAACAATTGAGCTTAACAAGAACTGTCATCAACCATTAGTGGATCCTATTCTTTTACTTCATCTTAACTGAATTGTACTCTGAATATTGTTGTAAGGTAGTGAACCTTCCCTAAGAGTTGTAGCCTTTTGGGTCATTGTATTTTGAGAATTGAGATCTAGGTAGTGTTCTTGAATGCATGTGCATTCCCCATTGTAATACTTTCACATACTACTGTAGAGTATCATCTCATTGTGGGTAGGATCCCACCATGGTTTTTTCCTTGACCGAGTTTTCCACATCAAAAATCTCAGTGTTGTGTGTGTTGGTGTTATTGTATTTATCTCTATTCTTGTTGCTATTGATCAGAACTAAGATTGTGCTTAAATTATTTAATCCAGTGAAAATTGATTACCTCCCCCTATCAGTTTTCCTTCATTGTTGTTGCCAACAAGGTTTCACTATTTCCTTTAGGGGTTTCATTTTTCATACTTTGATGTCCTTTCTTACATATAATGGTATATATCTTATCATTAATCTCTCCTTAGGGGCATATCTGATTCTTCATCTTAATTCTACACCTTTCCTTCTTTTAATATTACCTCTTCTTTAGAGTTACATTTTGCATATCATATTCTTTTCTTGCATTGAATATTCCTTCATGAGAGTACATGCGTGTTCCCTATTTAGGACCTTTCTTTGATTGGAATAGTGTAGTTTTTAATGTATAATTTCTCCTTAGAGGTTGTGTAATTCTTCTCATTTTCCTTACACTTGGGGGCATTTATTTTCCTTATCCTTTCTAAGTATCCAATTTTCCTTTGTTGAGTGCTGTTTTCTTATGATTTGATGTCATTCCTTGCGTGAAGTTGTTGTTTTCTCAAGGATTCTCTCTTCAAGAGGTGTGTATCCTTGACTACAACCTCTTTTACACTTGACAATGTTTGTCTATTATAAACAAACCCTTCAATTTGGGTCAAAAGTGTGTCATCCTTCATCAAGAATCCCTTTACCAAGCAATAGGAGGGAGGTAGGATGTCTTGTTTTCCTTCCCTTTTTTGGGAGAAGATGTTATGTTTGTTCAAGAAACTCCTCTTGGAGGTAGATGCCTTTTGATAATAGATCTCTTCTCCTCCAAGGATCCCCTACACACTTGTTTCAAGATATTTATTTTTCAAATATCTTATCTTTTGTTGTATGACTATTGTCTCTTTAGCTTGGATTTATGAAAATTGTTTCCTAAAAGGATATATCCTTGGTGTTGCAAGTGCATATCCTTGTTTCTAGCTTCCTTAAGACATCAACATAGGGCTTTGTTGACATCTTAAGGGGGGGCATACATATCGCCCTCTTTGTACTATATTGTAATATATTTTTTTAATTTCTTAAATGGGGTGCACATTCTCGAAACTAGAGAAAACAAATTCTTACATGAGATGTCCTCAAAACCAGGCATAAATGTTTCTTATAGGGGGTTATACATTCTTGAAACCAAAGTATAAAAAACTCTTACATGAAATTTTCTTGATATAGATAGATGTTTACATTTCCATTTCATGTCTTATACAGGTTGTTGCATGATCGAATTCAGAGAAAACAAACTCTTACATGGGATTCTTAATACCTAAAACTAGATAGTTACAGACAACAAGATGAGTGGAACTAGAAAAACACAACAAGATAATTGCTACTTTCCTCCCCAACATGGATCACATAGGAAAACACAACTAGAATGTGTATCCATGTCTTCTCTTACTCTTCTTCTCATGTCTCACCTAGAAAAACACAACTAGAATGTGTATCCATGCCTCTCTCTTCTCCACATGAGCTCATAGATTTTCTATTTGTAGTTCATGTATTGATGCATGCTCAATTTGATTTTTATGATGTGACTGCTTGTGTTCCTGAGATGACATTTTCAAGAATGATATTAGTGGTTGAGACATTTTGATATTGAAGTTACTTCGACTAGTTGACTTGAGGTCTTCTTTTTGGTTTTTAGCTTTTGTGTGTTGTGTGTCTTTTTTCCTTTTGTCTTTTGCCTTTGTTTGCTTTTTTTGTTTCTTTCTTGTTTTGTGTGCCCTTGCATGCAATTTTGTGAGTTAAGATGCTAAGACTAGGGGCTTGGTTCCTTGTAATTAGTGATGTCTTATACTCCTTGTGATTGTAATCCTAATTTCTCCTCTCTTTCATATCTTCATCTACTTTACTGCAAGTATTTGCATAGCCTCATGATCCTATTAAACTGGGGGATAATGTAGCATAAATTTTTACCAAGTCAATTTACAACTCATGTTCATGGCCCCTACTTTTGTGTGTCCTATCCTCATCACCTTTTTGGGTATGTTTGTGTCTATTTTGCAACTTTGAGCCATGATAAACCTTTTGTGGGTCCTACCATAGGATATCCACCTCATTTTACCTTTGTTTAGGCCCTTATTATGGGTGGATCTCATAGTTCTGATACTTAATATAAGTACAGATCCAATAGCCAATAAGATGAGGGGGGGGGTGAATCATACAAACTTAATCATCCATAAAAACATCAGATTCAACCTCGGTAACATATATATCAATAATATAACCAAAACTATTAAACATGCAAACTCAAAAGCATATGAACAATATAAACCTCATAACACCAAATTTAACGTGGAAACCCAAATAGGGAAAAACCACTGTGGGATTTCGAACCCACTAAGAAATATACTCTTCTAGAGTATGCTCGGTTAAAAGCAAATTCTGTTAAAGACTACAAACACATTGCTAGATGTGACCCGGTTAAGGGATTTCCCTCAGATCTGTTAGGATCTTCACTTTGTTAGAAGTGACCTTGTTAAAGGATTTCAAACACTCAATCAGAATGTCACCTTGCTAGAGGATTTACATATAAGACTGTTAAGTCCACTCGGTTAAGAGATTTTCTGTCACTTTCACAAAATAACAGTAATAAAAATCTATTTGCAACTTCACATCTAAAATGCTAAAGAAGATTCCTATTTGTTCAATACAATCTAAACATAGAACTAATCTTGTCTATCTGCTGGGCTTCTATACTCTATTATTCTAACAGGTCTTCAAGCTTCTATGCTCGATAATCACTATGTAGCATCCCTGTGCATACACTTGCCCGCATACATTGTTTATTAATAGTTTCCTATTTATAAACAATTAGGTAACTACTTAATCTCCTTGATCACATTTCCCATGATCAATGATAGCCATCAGATCTTCAATCTTGTCTAGGTTCAATGCATCTTTCAATCTGAAAATGTTTTACCCCACCTTGGAACTTGCATAATAGTCTTGGAACTTGTGCTAGGGTATTGTGGTTCAATCTGAGCTATACATCTTCATGGCAACTTTCCATTGCCTTAGATTCGTTAACAAACTTCTTCCATGGCTCACCAATCATTTAATCCGCTCTAGCTCATCAGCTTCCTTCATTAAATACTGCATGTAAACATTTAATGCATTCTGTTATAGCTCGGTTACAACTCAGTAACAACTCGGTGAATACTAAACTCCACTCATTAGACATTCTGCCTTCATTAACCAATAGCGATAACCTTAGGGTTTACTGACTAGGTTCCTTAGGGTTTACCAACTAGGTTCTTTGCTTGATAACATAGTATAGTATTAACCTTTACAATTTACAACATATGTATGATGTTAAAACAATCTAAAACATCATGATCTCATCATTGTCTGACTCGTTAGTAGTTTCCCATTGAATACCTTATTCATCATATTCTTTCCAGTGTCTTTTACCGACATCTTTATAATCTTCATATCATACTTCTCAAGATATGGCAACATCATACTGAATTATAAAATTAATTTCCTGACATCAATGACAAAATAATAATATCAAGATAGTAAAACATATTTAATCAGTTATATCCATAATCATCAACAACCTTCTCAATATCCTTAAGATGTGCCAACAATCTTTCATTGTCTGTTATATTGCAATATTGCCAACAATCTCCCCCTTTGGCATTGATGGAAAAACCAATTGATTTGACCTTAATAGATTCGGATTGCTGTGATTCTAAAATGCTGAAATGCTCTCCCCGATACATTAGACTTCTCCTCATTTCTTTAGTCTTCTTCCCAATCTGTAGTATACTCAGTTTTCTCTTAGTCTTCTCTCCTTTATAGTAGTCTTCTCCCCCTTTGACAGCAATGCCAAAAAGAACTTAAAACATAATTTCTTTCTATAAGAAGTGATTTCCTACTGTTGTGTATCAACTGAGTCTCAGTTAGAGCATTTGCCTTCAATTCCTGTTCCCTGTAATATTTTCTATATTAATTCCAGTACACTTTTAGAAATCATCCTTAAGTGTATAACTCAGCATCAACTCCCAAAAGATATTCATTAGAGTTATCAGATTGATGCTTTCACCGAACTCAGTCAGTGAGTAGAAGATAGGGGTAGGACCCCTAACTTGCTTCTGAGATATTCAAAAGTGTCCTTTGGTAGTGGCTTGGTGAAGGTATCTTCTATTTGCTCCTTTGTGCTAACATATTCCAACACCACTTTCTTCTCTTGAGCTTCTTCTCTAAGATAATGATATTTGATAGATATGTGCTTTGTCTTAGAGTGCATAACAAGATTCTTTGAAATATTAATGGCACTAGTATTGTCACAGAATATAGTTACTGGCTCGGTAACTTTCTCATTTATACCTTCCAACAGTTGTTTGATCCATGCAATGTTGGTACAATTCAATACTACAACAACGTATTCAGCTTCTGTTGTTGACTGTGAAACACATCCTTGTTTCTTGCTAAGCCAACTCACTAGTCTTTCTCCTAAAAAGAAAGCTCCTCCACTTGTGTTTTTTCTATCATCAATGTTGCCTACCCAATCAGCATCAGTATAAACTTTTAAATCAAAATCATTTCCTTTCTAATATACTAAGCCATAATCCTCTATGCCTTTCAAGTATCTAAAAATTCGTTTGATTGCTGTCATATGTGTTTCCTTAGGATCTGTAGAGAATCTTGCAACTATACCTACTACATGTGCTATGTCTAGTTTGTTGTGAACAACATATTGTAGTTTTCCAATTAGGGATCGGTAGAGCATCTCATCAACAAATGCAGATTCATCATTCTTAGATAATTTACAGTTGGTAGTCATAGAAGTATTTACTAGTTTTGAATCATCCATTCCAAATTTCTTTAAGATTTCCTTTATGTACTTGGATTGAGTAATGAAAATCTCATTTTTCATTTGTAGTATCTGTAAGCCTATAAAATACTTTATCTCATCGATTAATGACATCTCAAATTCTTTGCTCATTTCATTTCCAAAGTTCTTGCATAAAGTGTCATTTCCACAAAATATAATATCATCAACAAATATGGCTGAGATCAGTATTCCATTTTCATCATTCTTCATGTACATATTGTTGTTCTCACTTGTCCTTATAAAACCAATCTTAATCAAATAAGAGTGCAATCTTTCATACCATGCTCTTGGTGCTTATTTCAAACCATATAAGGCTTTGTTCAATTTACATACCTGATCTTTATTATTTTCTTCAACAAATCCTTAAGGTTGTTCAATGAAAACTTCTTCTTCTAATATTCCATTCAGAAATGCAGATTTGACATCCATTTGATATACCTTGAAATTATTGAAAGCAACATAGGCCAACAATGTTCTTACTCCTTCAAGTCTAACAATAGGTGCAAAATTTTCACCATAATCAATTCCTTCTTCTTTAGCATAACCTTTGCAAACTAATCTTGCTTTGTTTCGAATGACTTCTCCTTTTTCATTTAGCTTGTTTCTAAAAATTGACTTTGTACTGATTACATTTTTGTCCTTCGGTCTTGGGATTAGTGTCCATGTGTCATTCTTCTTGATTTGATCAATCTCTTCTGTCATAGCATTTACCCAATCTTCACTGTTAAATGCCTCTTTCACTATTCTCGGTTCAAATTTAGATATCAAACATGTGTTCTATCTCAGTTTGTTCCTTGTCATCACTGGATCATCCTTATCTCCTATAATATGACTTGGTGCATGATGTCTTCTGACATACTTGGCTAATATAGGCTCGGTAGGCTCTATATGATCTTCTTCATCACTCGGTAACTGGATATTCTCTTCATTTTCCTCAACAGTTTTCTCAGTAGGACTTCTCGGTTGAACATAGACAAATTCATCATAGTCTTCTAGTTCCTTGGAATTTCCTTCATCATTTCTTTTTACAAATTCATCAATTTTCACATTTGCACTTTCTACTATTTTGTTAGATGATTTGATCAGACATTTAAATGCTTTACTTCTAGAACAATAACCTAGAAATGTTCCTTCTTCACTTTTCTGATCAAACTTACCATTTCTATCATCTTTAAGAACATAGCATCTACTTCCAAAGATTTTAAAATAACTAACATTAGGTTTCTTATCATACCAGATTTCATATGGTGTCTTCAAATTACCTTTCTTCAATTGAACTCGGTTCAAGGTGTAAACAACTGTGCTTATTGCTTCTCTCCAAAATGTTTGTGGCACCTTCTTTTCAATCATCTGTGTTCTAGCACAATCCACAATAGATTTGTTTCTTCTTTCAACTATTCCATTCTGCTGTGGAGTTCTTGGTGCAGAGACTTGTATTTTAATATCATGATCATTGTAGAATAAGTTGAATTCATCAGATGTGAACTCTCCTCCTCTATCTGATCTAAGACATTTCAGTTGTCTTCCTGTTTCATTTTCAACTCTTGCCTTATACCATTTAAGCATTTGAAAAGCTTCTATTTTTTCCTTTAAAAACATTATTGACATCATCCTTGAATAGTCATCCACAAATAATATGAAATACTTATCACCATAATAACTTTGAACTTTCATAGGAACACAAAGATCAGTGTGCACTAGATCAAAAATTCCCTTAGAAGTGTAAGACTTACTTGTAAATCTTGATCTTCTCATCTTACCCATGTGGCATCCTCGGCACATAGCATTCTCAGCTTTTTCAAGACTTGGTAGACCTCTTACTCTGTGCTTCTTACTTATCTTGATTAGATTATCAAAATTTACATGACAAAAACTTTTATGCCATAACCAGGTATCATCAATCTTTGCATGCAAAAAATTATTCCACATTGAGTCAAGGTGAAATGTATTACCTTTTGTTTGTGTCTCGGTAGCAGCTAACTTTCCATTCTTGCCATGAACTTTGACAATTCCTTTCTGAAATTCTATTCGGTAACCTGTGTTGTTTAGCTGTGCTACACTCAACAAATTGTATTTCAAACCTTCAACCCAATAAACATCATTGCATCTTGCATTATCAAGAAGTGTTATAGATCCTTTACCTCTTACTAGACATGGTGCATCATTACCAAATCTAACATAGCCTCCATCATAATCTTCTAACATAACAAACTTGTGTTTATCTCCTGTCATATGATGTGAGCATCCACTATCTATAATCCAAGAATCATTAGTGTTTATGTGAGATATTAGGGCTTTTTCTTCATACCTTTTTTCATCTGAGCCATCCTTGATAGCCACATAAACTACTTCCTTTGTATCAGTCTCATCTGATTTATCATCATTAGATTCCTCATTAGCTATTAAGCATGTCTTTCTATCTCTTCTTCTGAAGTCTTGGTGTCCTTTGTAATGGTTATCTATCTGTCTGTTATCTTTGTAATCTCTCTTTTCAGTAAAATCTTTGTTAGGACAATTAGAAGCCATATGTCCTATCTTATCACAATTGAAACATTTCAAAGGTAGTTTTCCTTTATACTTACCTTTGCCTCTCAGTAACCTTTTGGCTAATAGTGCTTCAAACTCTTCTTGCTTTCTGATTTCTTCATACAGTTTGTGTACTTCTTCCATGTTCTTTCAAAATCTTTCACTTGCTCCACTATGATCTCCTTCAGAGTACTTATACTTTCTTTCATTGTAATCATTAGATTCATCAAGATGAAGATAACTAAATACAGATTCAACTTTATTTACCGAAGATCCACTGTTATCAAAATTACTTATCTCAAATGCATGTAGCTTACCAATAGTAGCATCCAAAGAAACTGACATATTAGGTATAGACCTCAATTCATTGATTGCAGAGACTCGGATTGCATAAGCTGGTAGAAGGGTTCTTAACAACTTACTTGTTATATCCTTTTCTTCAATAGTTCCACCTGCTCCTTTGATTTGACTAACAATCTCCTTTAGTCTTGTATTGTACTGAGTTATGTTCTCACCTTCATTCATCCTCATATATTCAAGTTGTCCTCTCAGACTATCTACTTTTTCTCTTTGAACATGTTCATCTCCTCCATATGCTGATATGAGCTTATCCCACATTGCCTTTGCATCATTGCAGCCTTCTAGATCATTAAACTTTGAATCGGTCAATGCATATATCATTTCAATCATTGCTTGAATATGTTCTTGCTTCACCTTTATCTCTTCCATAGTCAATGGAATAGGTGCTCGGTGTGACAAAATTATTCTCTAGATAGTATACAACATATTCTCCAACTCTTGATAGATGTAGCTTCATCCTTTTCTGCCATGTAGAGAAACTTGACTTGTTCAACTTTGATGCATCCCTCTTATACATCTTTGGATCTTTAACTCAAGTGCCTTTAAACTTTCCTTCCAGAGTCCAAATCTCTGATACCAATTGATAGTTCTGATACTTAATATAAGTACAGATCCAATAGCCAACAAGATGAGAGGGGGGGTGAATCATACAAACTTAATCATCCATAAAAACATCAAATTCAACCTCGGTAACATATATATCAGTAATATAACCAAAACTGTTAAACATGCAAACTCAAAAGCATATGAGTAATATAAACCTCATAACACCAAATTTAACATGGAAACCCAAATAGGGAAAAACCACTATGGGATTTTGAACCCACTAAGAAATATACTCTTCTAGAGTATGCTCTGTTAAAAGCAAATCCTGTTAAAGATTACAAACACATTGCTAGATGTGACTTAGTTAAGGGATTTCCCTCAGATCTGTTAGGATCTTCACTTTGTTAGAAGTGACCTTGTTAAAGGATTTCAAACACTTAATCAGAATGTCACCTTGCTAGAGGATTTACATATAAGACTGTTAAGTCCACTCAGTTAAGAGATTTTCTATCACTTTCACAAAATAACAGTAATAAAAATCTATCTACAAATTCACATCTAAAATGCTAAAGCAGAATCCTATTTGTTCAATATAATCTAGACATAGAACTAATCTTGTCTATCTGCTGGGCTTCTATACTCTATTATTCTAACAGGTCTTCAAGCTTCTATGCTCGGTAATCACTATGTAGCATTCCTATGCATACACTTGCCCACATACATTGTTTATTAACAGTTTCCTATTTATAAACAATTAGGTAACTGCTTAATCTCCTTGATCACATTTCCCATGATCAATGATAGCCATCAGATCTTCAATCTTGTCTAGGTTCAATGCATCTTTCGATCTGAAAATGTTTTACCCTGCCTTGGAACTTGCATAATAGTCTTGGAACTTGTGATAGGGTATTGTGGTTCAATCTGAGCTGTAGATCTTCATGCTGACTTTACATTGCCTTAGATTCATTAACAAACTTCTTCCATGGCTCACCAATCATTTAATCCGCTCCAACTCATCAGCTTCCTTCATTAAATACTGCATGTAAACATTTAATGCATTCTGTTATAGCTCAGTGACAACTTGGTAACAACTCAGTGAATACTAAACTCCACTCGGTAGACATTCCGCCTTCATTAACCGATAGCGATAACCTTAGGGTTTACTGACTAGGTTCTTTGCTTGATAACATAGTATAGTATTAACCTTTACAATTTACAACATATGTATGATGTTAAAACAATCTAAAACATCATGATCTCATCATTGTCTGACTCAGTAGTAGTTGCCCATTGAATACCTTATTCATCATATTCTTTCTTGTGTCTTTTACCAACATCTTTATAATCTTCATATCATACTTCTCAAGATATGGCAACATCATACTGAATTAGAAAATCAATTTCTTGACATCAATGACAAAATAATAATATCAAGACAGTAAAACATCTTTAATCAGTTATATCCATAATCATCAACAACCTTCTCAATATCCTTAAGAAATGCCAACAATCTTTCATTGTCTGTTATAATGCAATATTGCCAACAAGACTAGCACATGGAGCACCCTCGTCTAGACCATGGTGCCTCAAAATGCCATGGTCCCTCTTAATCTAGCCCCAATTTAAAACGGGGTAAGGCATATATACCATCTTTAAGTTATAATCTTTGTGGCCCCACATGACCATTGGAGGTCTACCTAATCAGCAATTTATGTAGAAACCCCTATATATAGATATTTTATCAGCCTAATTCATCTATCCACTCTAAGCAATTAATTCCTATCACTCTTGCATCCATGAAGCATTCATTATCAAGAATTTTGAGGGATCTTCAAGCTTGCATATTCATAATTCAACCATTTTGGAGAAAAATTACATCATTCCTATGCAAGCATGTGTGTGTGATTAAGGTTTTAAGTTTTACATGCCATTTCATACAACATATGTGATTAGATTCAAAGAGTAAAGAATCATCATCAATAAGTGCAGATTTGAGGTATATCAACCTAGCATTTATTTTAGTATAATTTGTATTATTCCATTCAAGGCTAATTCCTAAACTGGGGTTAGGCAAACCCCTATTCCTAATAATTTCCCCTTTCTTTGTATGTGTAGGAAATATGTATAAATCTATATTTAGGAGGATCGATGGGATTCACAAAGATTAATAGGTTCACCTTTTGATGGTGAGAAATTCAGAGGACCATAGCAAATTGATGAGCCTTGGTCCCAAAATTATGTTGAAATTCTAGGAAGAGATCTCCAACATCATAGTTTGCCAAGATCTAGGTTGGTATCTCCGTATGACAACTGTAGCTCACTGTTTATGCTTGATCTCTTCAATAATCACCAATTTTACCCTAATTTTAACATTTTCACAATTCAACTTAGAAAGAGGGAATCAAACCCTAACCAAGGGATCCTAATCAAAATTTAAGACTTTTTCCCAAGAAGGATTAAGCCTAGATCTATTAGGTCATGTAATGGTCTCTTAAATAAAATTATTGGTTTTGTTACCTTCATTGGTGATACCAAATATTTTAACCATTACAAGTGTTGTCCATTTGGAGGAATTGATTATGTGTTACATTGATGTTTTGTCGTTGATGTCAACACTAGCTGTTTTCACTTCTTTACCAGTATCCTTCTGGTCCTAGTAAGTTGTTTGGTTTCTGGTTAGATTAGATCATGATGATCTGATATGCTCTGGTATGTTTTGGATTTTGGAATTCCCTTAGATCTTCTATTCATGCTACTTAGATTCATGTTTAGTCAGTTGGTTTTGATTTGGTGATCAGATGCTATCATGTATGCTGGTGAGCTTGGTTTGTTGATATGGTGAGGGTTTCACCAACATAGCTTTGTTGAAGATATTTTGTGTTATGCATAAGTGTTGTTGGTGCAACTTCTAGTAGAGATTTAGGATGCTGATGGTGATTGTGTTCGAGACTTGGCTGATTGGGATAATTGCTTTAGCATGTGTGGACCTAAATTGGGTCCGGTTTCTCTAGGTTATGGACCAACTTAATGTAATGTGTTGATTGGACTTCTCGATGTGTTTCCAAGATGTCTTATGGGTTGGGTATTATTTTTTTGGTCTCAGGCTGACATGTTTTGTAATTATGTAATTGATTAATTGTCTGGTGGCCGACCTTATTGTTTGTGGTTGAGGGTTTGTATTTATATAATGTAAGATCTCATTGTAGATCATATGTGAGGATGAAATGGATATGTAAGGCACAAACAATGTAATAATCATTCATGCTGAGGATTTGGTCCATCATTGGTGATCAAGTTGGGTTTATGTAAGAGGATTTAGTCCTCCTATATTTATCTTAACTAGAACTGTACTCAGGCATAGGAGATGTTATCATTGCAGTTCTTTCCTTCTTCTGGATTGTAGTCTTGATTTGTATGTAGTCAGTGAGACTCCTTTTCTAATGAGAAGTGTTCTCTAGGATGTTGGCCTTTTTGCAAGTACAGGCCCCTCATTTGTAATCACATACTTACTCTAGAAGTATTATCTGACTGTGGGTAGGCTTCCCACCATGGTTTTTCCTTTTACGAGGTTTTTCCACATACAAATCTTGGTGTCATGTGGATGGTATTTGTTCTCTAATTGTTGATATATCTTCTATTTTGGTAATTGGTTTATGCATTCTAGTATTGATCTTTTGTGTTTTGATATTAAAGTTTTAATTTCTTAAGATTCTAGTAATCTAGTGACTACTGATTCACCCCCCCTCCCTCTCAATTGTCTTCCAATTATTTGAACTATCTAACAATTGGTATCAGACCTCTATTCCTCTCTACAGAAGCTTAACCACTTGAGGAAGATCCTATGGTGACTAATAGTTCAAGTTCATCTAGTTCATCTACTGCTATCTTTCAGAGAGATATTCCTAGGCTTGATGGAACAAATTACAGAGTATGAAAGATTTGGATGGAGAATCATCTAAGATGTCTTGGTAAGGAAATTTGGGAAATTAGAGAGAATGGAGTTATCCCTTTTAATCTGGCATCTCGCAATCCTCCTCTAGCAAATTTGGATAAGGAGCTTGAGAATGATTGTAGAGCAAGAGAAGCCCTCTTGTGTGCACTTTTTGATCAGCAAATAATGGGATTAATTGACAAATCATCAGCAAAGGCTATATGGAATAAATTGGAGACTCTTAATGAAAGTAACCCTACTATTAAGATTTCTAAACTTGATGGTTACCGAGTGAGATATGAAAACTTGAAGATGAAAGAAGATGAAAGGATAACTGCATTCATGGAAAGGGTAGATGAAATTGTTATGGGAATTCAATGTTCTAAAAGGAATTCAAGATTTGAAGAAAGAGATAGAAGATATTTTAAGCCTAACCTTGGATATCAGAACAAGTATAAGTACATGAAAAACATAGATAAATCATGCTACATTATGGATGAGGAAGGTGTGACTGATTCTAATGATGAACCGACACAAGACTTTGCTATTGGTTTTGGCAATGGAAAGGAATGGGTGTTCCTGGCTATCAAGGAAGATGTTTTGACACTAGAAGAGAATGTACCTAAAGAGAAGGCACTTGCTGCTAAAATTGAAGATAAGGATGAATGAGTAATTGATAGTGTATGTTCACATCATATGACTGGAGATAAAAGGAAGTTTCTATTTTTGCAAGAATTTGATGATGGTCTATTTAGATTTGGAGATGACAAAGCATGTATGATCAAAGGAAAAGGAACTATATCATTAGATGGTAAGCACAATACTGATAATTTTTATTATGTTGAAGGTTTAAGGCATAATATTTTGAGTGTAGGATAATTGGTGGATAAGGGATTTCAATTATAATTCAAGGATGGAAAATGCGAAATCATTAATAGATCTAGATTGGAGATTGCAACTGGTACTCAGACAAAAGGTAATATATTTCATTTGAATTCTGATGAGAAGACATGTTTGATTTCACAAATTGATGAGAGTTGGCTATGGCATAAAAGGCTATGTCATGTGAATTTTGATTGCATGGTAAAGATCAGTTCAACTAAGGCAGTTAGAGATATACCTAAAATTGTGAAGCCCTATAATCCGGTATGTAAAGAATGTCAAATGGGAAAATAGCTCAAAACCTGTTTTAAGAGTATACAAGAAAAATCTAATGATTTTCTTGATCTTATTCATACTAATTTATGTGGCCTTGCTCGAATTAAAACTTTTCAAGGTGAGAGATATTTAATGCTAATCATTGATGATTATTCTAGAATGATGTGGGTTACTTTTCTAAGGGAGAAATCTGAGGCTTTTGAAAAGTTTAAAATATTTAAAGATAAAGTTGAAACTGAGATAGGATTGGAGATTAAGTGCTTAAGGTTAGATCATGGTGGAGAATTCACATTTGGTGAGTTTAATAACTTTTGTGAGAAGCATGGTATAAGGAGAAAATTTTTTGCTTCCCGAACACCTCAGTAGAATAAAGTTGTGGAAAAAAAGAATAGAACTATCTTGGATTCTACTAGAACCATGATGATGGAAGCTAATGTACCTTATATCTATTGGAGAGAAGCAATGAGATCAAAAATTTATACATTCAACAAAGTACATATCAAAGGCGAAACTGATAGGACACCTTATGAATTATAATTTGCCAGTACACCTACAGTTAAGTATTTTGAAGACTTTGGTAGTAAATGTTATATCAGGAGAGATGATTTCATTGGAAAATTTGATCCTAGATGTGATGAAGGAATATTTCTTGGTTATTCTAATGAAAGAAAGGCATATAGATGTTATAACAAAAGATTGCAGATAATTGTGGAGAGCACTAATGTCAAAGTGGATGAGTTGAATAAAAGTCAAATCAGCATTTATGAGCAAGAACCGATAGTGGAAATGATCATAACTGAACCAATAACACCTTTACTAGAATGGAATGTTGAACCAATTACTCCAGGAGTATCAGAAAATTCAATAGTAACTAAAGAACAAGAAAGAGCAATAGAGATTCCGAAGATTTCTAGGTATGTAAGGATGAATCATTTCGAAGATCAGATCATTGGGGATAAAAAAAATGGAGTGATGACAAGAAGGAGATTGACAGCTAATTAGGTATGTTTAATTTCTCAAGTTGAACTGGTATCAATAATTGAAGCATGTAAAGGTGAATGGTGGATGAAAGATATGGAAGAAGAATTAGATCAAATAGAGAACAATAACACATGGATTTTAGCTCCCGAGCCTAAAAATAAGAATGTTATTAGAACTAAATGGCTTTTTAAGAAAAAATTAAATGAAGATGGACAAGTTGTAAGGAATAAAGCTAGATTGGTTTGTAATGGATATTCTTAGAAGGAAGGAATTGATTATGGTGAAAAATTTTCTCCTGTAGCTAGGATTGAAGCTGTAAGATTATTTCTTGCCTATGCTGCACATAAAAACTATAAGGTTTATCAGATGGATTTTTAGTATGCCTTTATGAATGAGGATATTGATGAGAAAGTTTATATTGAGCAACTTGATGGTTTTTCACTTTTAGATGTTAAAAACATGGTTTGCAGGTTAAGGAAAGCTTTATATGGATTGAAACGGGCACCTAGAGCTTGGTATGCAAGGTTAGATAAATATCTTTTGAAGCTTGGTTTCAGTAAAGGTAATACTGAAAATAATCTATATTATAAAGTCATTGATGATAATATACTGATAATTGAGGTATTTGTTGATAACATCATTTTTGGAGGTGAAGATAAGTTGTGCATGGAATTTTCTAACAATATGGAGAAAGAATTTGAAATGTCTATGATTCGGGAAATGAAATTTTTCTTAGGTTTGCAGATTACTCAGACTGATAAAGGTATTTTCATCTATCAAACTAAGTATGCAAGGGAGATGTTGAAGAAATTTGGTATGGAAGACTCTAAGCCGGTAAGTACTCCTATGGTTACAAGTGAGAAAGATGAATCTGCATTGGTAAATCCTACAAGATACAAGTCTATGATCAAAGGTGTTCTATATTTGACTCAGACTAGGCCTGATATAATGAATGTTGTTTGCATTGCATCAAGATATCAAAGTGATCCTAGAGAAAATCATGAGAGTGAAGTGAAAAGAATTTTTAGATACTTGCAAGGTACATCTAAATATGGTTTCTGGTACCCTAAGGATGATGACTTTAATTTATGTGCATATACAGATGCAAATTCAGTAGGTGATTTTGATGACTAGAAAAGTACTTCTGGTGGAGTTTTCTTTCTTGGAAAGAAACTTATTTCATGGATCAGTAAGAAACAATCATGTATTTCTTTATCTACTATTGAAGTTGAGTATGTTGTTGTTGCTACTAACTTTACATAGGTTCTGTGGATGAAGCAAATGTCGAAGGACATAAAAGTGCATTGTATTAGACCGGTAGTTATTCACTGTCATAACTCTACTGCTATAGACATATCAAAGAATCCAGTATTTTACTCTAAGACAAAGCACATATCTATCAAGTATAACTTTTGAAGGAGAAGGTGGAAGAAATTGAAGTTAGATTGGTTTATGTGAACACTAAAGAGTAGATTATAGACATCTTCATTAAACTTTTGCCTCAAGAATCATTTGAGTACCTCAGAGATAGATTAGGGGTTTCTGCCCCTCCGATAGGGAACTGATTGATGCTATTTGGCATCAGTACGATATACATTATCAGAGATGTTATTCATTTCTGATTGATGTGGGGATATTATTGCTCAGGGGGAGTAGTTAGCCTTGTCATTCAGTGGCTTTTTATTTTCACTTTGATATTTATGTCAGATTTTTGGCATTGATGTCAAAGGGGGAGAGATATTCATGTGAAAAACTTAAGGGATATATACATTAGGGGGAGAAATTTGTAGAAGAAATCTAGTGCAGGAGCACCTCATCAAAACTTTAAAGATGACATGTTATACTTTGATAAGGGAGGATAAGGCATTAATAATGTCTTTAGGATGTTTTATATAGGTTTTCAACCATGCATTATATGTTTGTAATAATGAACCCCATCTTGTGAGCCAAACTCCTATTTTGGCATTTCTATGAGACAATTAGGACTTTTGGACAATAGGGGATCAAATGTGTTAGTTTTAAGTGTTTTAAGATGTTTTAGGAGGGTTTGAACTTGACCCAAGGCATTAGGAGGCGAAAGATGACATTTTGACAACTTTTGCAAAAGTTGTCAAAAGTTGTCATGAGCAACTTATATGCACTTTTTGCATTTTGTAATTTAAAACTTCTCCAATAGTTCTAACCTCTTTATTTTTGGTTGAGAGCATTTCAGGAATGGTTTATACACCACAAGGATCCAATTCCCAAGGGGGGTGGTTGTATGGAGAAGAGTTTTGATACAAACAAACGAATAGAATTCTGAGTTTTCCTACAATTCTGGAGTTTTTGGTCCACGGTACGGTTCTGTATGGATTGGGATCCACTCCAAATGATGTGAATTGAAGTGAGAGGAGATTTGAACTTGTTTTGGTTTTTATTTGGAGTCTTTATTGTGTGTGTTTCTCCTGATATTCAAGTTTTGTTGCAGGCGCCCGGAAAACTAGAGTTTACCTTGGGTTTTTCCACCTTCATGGCCATATCTTGCATTTTACCAATCTAAGGCTCATGGGATTCGATGAAAGGAAATTATGGTCAATTTATTTTATATTTCCAAAAGTGTTTTTTATGAGGAGCAAGGGAGAGAAGTGTTTGAAGCGACCCTAGGTAGATATCTCTATGTGGCTACCTAGACCTTGAACAAACAAAATCACCTTGTGTGCAAATGGCGATGTTTCCAGGCATGTAACCCTCGAATACTTATTTATTTATGTTTCCCATCATTCCCTTGGGATTTTAATTCACCGGTTCATTCATCTGAGTATAGTTGCTTCACAAAAGTGGCCTAATTAGCCCTTTTAGGATAGTCAAATTCCTATCAATAAAGACCTTTATTTTCTAGACCTTGACCCTTCCTTTTGGGGACTTGTATAATTTCAAAAAGGGTGTTTGAATATATAATTTTTTTACTAAGGTGTTTGGTAAAATCTTAACTTAAGGTCCCTTTGCCTGCTAAATAGGGCTACAAGCAACTAGGCCTAATTGAGTGAGCTTCTTAAGGAATGAACATGTATTCTTGCCATCGGTGCTTTGTTTGAACTTAGGGAGTCTTGTATGACCCAAAACTAATGTGAAAATGATTTGTAACCCTTGGAGGTATCATGGAGTGTGTTGTAGCAAGATACCCCTGATTGAGTCATGAAGGGTCTTGGAGATGGTGAGAAGATTGTACTAAAGTTGTAGAGACTTGCCTTGATAGGATCCCATTCATGTGCTAGGGGGTTAGTGTCATACATTTTGAGGTGTTTGGAAGGTAACAAGGAGGTCCCTGCATCAAGTGGTATCAGAACTAGTAACGACTTTGGTTAGGAGATAGAAAATTGAGAGATGTCAGAGGGACAAGAAGAAGAGGTCCCTAGAGTTCCAATCACCAACATTGAATGGGCAAAGATTGTAAGAGAGCAGGCCACTACTTGCAAGGCAATGTAGAGGGAGCTAGAGAGGTTGAGAGGTAGAGTAGATGGGAAGGAAGAGGGGGGCACTGGTAGTTGTGATGAAAGGTATGAGGATGGGATTCCTATGCCAGTGGAAGAGGCAATCCCTCCTGACTAGAGGTACTTCCTTAATGCCCTCAAATCCATGGAGAGGAGAACCGTGGAGTAGAAGATTGATTTGCCAACTTTTACTGGGAAGATGGAACTAGATGTTGTGATGGATTGGATAGACTCCCTATCTAGTTGATTTGAGTGTGAAGACATTCCAAGACACCGGAAGGTGAAGATTGGCAGTCCAAGTTTAAGGGAGCAGCCCTAACTTGGTGGAACTTTGTCCAAGAGGAAAGAGAGAAGGACAATAAGACCAAGATTGTTTCTTGGAAGAGGATGGTTGCCTTAATTAAAGAGGCCTATGTACCCAAAGACTATGAAATACAACTCCATAAGAGGAGACAAAATCTCAAGAAGAAAGATGGATGTGAACTCATATACAGAGGAGTTCCAAAGGCTATTCATGAAGTCAGAAACAAAAGAGGAAGAGAGTGAGAAAGTTTCCCGATACCTGAATGGATTAAGGTACAACATTCAAGAAGAATTGAATGTCCTTAGCCTAGATACCATTGGTAGATGCCATCAAATTGCTATCAAGGTGAAAGAGAAGATCAAAAGGAGACAAGAGAAGAATAATAAAGGAAGAGGAAGACAACAAAGAGGTGGAAGAAATTTTTTCAGAAGCAAAGGAAATGGCTTTGGGAATCAAAGTGAAACCAGTCAAGAAGGTACTAAAGGAGAGGGCAATTCCAATAATAATGGAGGATACGATCAAAGAGGTAACTTCAGAGGAAGAATACCACCATTTAGAGGGAGATCTCAAGCTAGAGGTCCAATCAGATGTTATAACTTTAATCAAGAAGGACACATGGCTAATAGATGCCCAGAGAAACCTACTAGTTCCATAGGAGAAAGAAGAAGTAACTTGATTTTAGAGGCTAACTCCCAAAGTGTGGCAAGTGAAAACACATACCAAAGTGTCAATACCCTTGATAGTTATGGATACCCTAAAAGAGGTGAAGCCTTGATGATCAGAAGATCAGTAACCAATATGAAGATGTCTGATAGAGAACCCCCACAAAGGAAATCTATATTTAAGACCACTTGCAAAGCAGGTGGAAAGGTCTGCAAGGTCCTAATAGATTTCAGTTTAACTAAGAACTTTGTGTCTCTAGAGATGGTGGAGAAACTAAAGTTGAGGAGACTACCTCACCCTTGCCCCTATAAGGTCTCATGGCTCACACAAGGACAATAATTTGTTGTGGAAGAGCAGGCTTGGGTGGAATTTCAAATTGGAACCTATAGAGATAGGTTGATGTTTGACATTGCAAAGATGGATGCTTGCCATCTCCTATTTGGTATACCATGGTAGTTTAATTTGAAGGCACAACATGATGGTGCTAGTTATACATATTCCATTTCCAAGGATGGTAAGGAGATTGATTTGCTACCTTTAATGGAGGGTGTGGATGAGACCAAACAAAAGGAAGCTAAGCTATTGATATTATGAGGGAAGCAGTTCATGAAGAATATGGAAAATGAAGGCATGGTCTCTTATGCCCTTATCCCTATTCCAACAATGACAAAGGTGGATAGGTCTGAGGATAAGAAAGAGGACAGATTGAGATTGATTGACCCTACAGTGCAGCAGCTACTAGACAAATACAAGGGTGTCATCTCTGATGGCATGCCAAGGTCACCACCTCCCATGAGGGACATAAACCATTGTATAGACCTTATACCTAGATCCATATTGCCTAATAAAGCAACATACAAGCTCACACCATATCAGAATGTTGAGATGGAAAAATAGGTTGAAGAATTGTTGGAATCTGAATTGATTGGAAAATGTTTGAGCCCATGTGCAGTCCCTACAGTCTTGGCACCCAAAAAGGAAGGCACATGGAGAATTTGCACTAATTTAGGAGCTATAAACAATATTACTATCAATTATAGGTTTCCCATGCCTAGGATTGAGGATTTGTTAGATTGTTTGGGGAGTGCTAGATATTTTATAAAAATTGATTTAAAAAGTGGCTATCATCATATTAGGATTAGGCCGGGAGATGAATGGAAGACTCCCTTTGAAACAAATGAGGGGTTATATGAGTGGAAAGTCATGCCCTTTGGCTTATCCAATTCACCTAGTACCTTTATGAGGTTAATGAATGAAGTCTTGAGGGATTTCATAGGGAAATTTGTTATAGTCTACCTAGATGACATTCTAGTTTTCATTCAAACCAAAGGAGAACATATAAAGCATGTAGACCTGGTCCTAGGAGATTGTATGTAGAACAATTAATGATCAACTTGGAACAGTGTTTCTTTATGCAGGAAGAGATCATTTACTTGGGATTTGTGATCTCATATGGTGAATTGAAAATGGATCAAGAAAAGGTGAGTGCCATATTGTCTTGGCCTACGCCTAGGAAAATGAAAGATGTTAGGAGTTTCCATGGCTTAGCTACCTTCTATAGGAATTTTATAAGAGGCTTTACTCATATTTGTGCCCCTATTCTTGATACAATAAAGGGAGGACAAAAGTGTAGGTTTAGTTGGACAGAAGAAGCATATAACTCTTTTGAAACATCGAAAAGAAAAGTTGTAGAACAACTGGTCCTTGCCCTACTTGACTTCAAAAAGGTATTTCAAGTAGAATGTGATGATAGTCATATGGCCATTGGAGCAATGCTTAGTCAAGAAGGAAGACCTATTGCTTTCTTCAATGAGAAGTTTAATGAGGTAAAGAGGAGATACTCATCTTATGACCTAGAGATGTATGCTCTAGTCCAATCCTTGAAAAAATGGAGACACTACTTGCTACCAAAAGAATTCATAGTTTTCTTAGAAAATCAGGCCCTTAGCTTCATTAACAGTCAAGAAATGTTGAATCACCGACACATGAAATGGGTAGAGACCCTACAAGCTTTCACTTTCATTCTTAAGCACAAGAAAAGAGTCAAGAATAAGGTGGCAGATGCTTTGAGCAGAAAAGTCCTAACTACAAATCAAATTCAGTTGGAGAGTGTTGGAATAGACTCTTTAAAAACCATGTATGAGGATGATGAAGATTTTGGAGAGGCCTACAAGGTATGTACTTCATTTGATGAACTATTTCATGCTGAGTATTCTAAATTTTTAATTAAAAATCGATTGTTGTTTAAGGGTGCACAATTATGCATACCCAAATGCTGTATGAGATTGAATATCATTAAGGAAAAACATTGTGGAGCAATGGCAGGACATTTTGGTCTTGACAAGACATTAGATTTGGTAAAAAGACACTATTTTTGTCCCAACCTACAAATAGATGTTAGGAGATTTGTGGAGACATGTGTGATCTGTCAAAAGGCAAAAGGAAAGTCCACCAATGCAAGTTTATACCAGTCTTTACCCATACCTTCAAGACCATGGGAAACCATAAGTATGGATTTTGTTTTAGGATTGCCTAGGACAAAGAAAGGATATGATAGCATTTTTGTAGTGCTGGATAGGTTCAGTAAGATGGCACATTTCTTGCCATGCAAAACAACTTGTGATGCTTCTTATGTAGCAGATTTGTTCTTTAAGGAGATTGTCTAGATACATGGATTGCCTTTGACCATAGTCTTTGATAGGGATGTAAAATTTGTTGGTCACTTTTGAAGGACCCTTTGGAAGAATCTTGGTACAAATTTATCCTTCTCCTCAACCTACCATCCCCAAATAGATAGTCAAACTGAAGTTGTGAATAGATCACTAGGGAGTCTCTTAAGGTGTTTGACTAGACATTATGGAGAAAGGTGGGATAGTATATTGTCTCAGGCACAATTCTCCTATAATGATATAGTGAATAGGAGTACTAGTAAGTAACCTTTCCAGATTGTATATGGCATCCACCCAAGTGGTGTGATGGAGTTGAGAGAGATACCTCAAGGAGAAACCATTAGTGTAGATGGAGAAACCTTTGCTACTGCTATACAAGAGATCCATGACCAAGTGAAGACTCATCTTCAACAATCTGCAAATATATAAATCTCATGCTGACAAAAAGAAGAGAGATGTTTAGTTTGATGTAGGAGACTTTGTGTGGGTTCACTTGAAGAAGGAAAGACTTCAAAAAGGAAGATACACAAAGCTGATGCAAAGAAAGATTGGCCCCTACCAAATCTTGAAGAAATATGGTTCAATTGCCTATGAACTTCAACTACCATCTAATCTTGGTTTGTCACCTATTTTTAATGTTTATGACTTAACTCTCTAGAAGTGTAGTGTTGATGCAAGCAAAGACATAGTGCAAGATATTGCTCATGATGGCATTCCTAAACATGAACCACCAAAGTTGCATAAGGTTCTTGATACTAAGGTTGCCAAGAAAACCAAGAGTAAAGTTTACATGATTACTTGGTGGCTTGGAAAGGACAACTTGATAATGAAGCAGTCTAGATGACAGAGCAACATATCAAAGATCATGGTGCAGACCTGTAGACTCTCATCTCAAGTGGACTTGAGATTTCTTCTTCCGAGGAGTATGGTGTAGGAGTACCTCATAAAACCTTTCAAGATGACATGTCAGAATCTGATAAGGGAGGATAAGGCATTAATAATGTCTTTAGGATGTTTTATATAGGTTTTCAACCATGCATTATATGTTTGTAATAATGAACCCCATCTTGTGAGCCAAACTCCTATTTTGGCATTTCTATGAGCCAATTAGGACTTTTGGACAATAGTGGATCTGATGTGTTGGTTTTAAGTGTTATAAGATGTTTTAGGAGGGGTTTAAATTGACCCAAGGCATTAGGAGGTGAAAGATGACATTTTGACAACTTTTGCAAAAGTTGTCAAAAGTTGGCATGAGCAACTTTTATGCACTTTTTGCATTTTGTAATTTGAAACTTCTCCAATGGCTCTAACCTCTTGATTTTCAATTGAGATTAGTTGAGGAATGGTTTATACACCTCAAGGATCCAATTTCCAAGGGGGGTGGTTGTATAGAGAAGATTTTTGATGCAAACAAACTAATAGAATTCTGAGTTTTCCTGCAATTCTGGAGTTTTTGGACCATGGTACGATTTTGTATGGATTGGGATCCATTCCCAATGATGTGAATTATTGTGAGAGGATATTTTACTTTGTTTTGGTTTTGATTTTGAGTCTTTATTATGTGTGTTGCTCCTGATATTCAAGTTTTGTTGTAGGTGCCCAGAAAACCAGAGTTTACCTTGGGCTTTTCCTCCTTCATGGCCATATCTTGCATTTTACCAATCTGAGGCTCATGGGATTTGGTTAAAGGAAAGTATAGTCAATTTATTTTATATTTCCAAGATTTTTTTTTAGGAGGAGCAAGGGAGAGAAGTGTTTGAAGTGACCCTAAGTAGACATCTCTATGTGGCTACATAGATCTTGAACAAACATAATCACCTTGTCTGCAAATGGCGATGCTTCTAGGTGTGTAACCCTTGAATCCTTATTGATTTATGTTTCCCATCATGCCCATGGGATTGTAATCCACCAGTTCATTCATCTGAGTATAGTTGCTTCACAAAAGTGGCCTAATTAGCCCTTTTACGATAGTCAAATTCCTACCGGCAAAGACCTTTATTTTGTAGACCTTGACCCTGTGAGGCCTCACCTCGACTCAGTCTGACATTCAATGGATTTTATATTTAGACTATTATGGATACTTTATTTTGATGCATTTTGAGACTTAGAACTTATATGATTTCAGGATTTGGATAACATTGCTATGATTTGATGATTTACTTATATGCTTTATGAGATAGAACACTACATGATTGTTAGATAGGATGATATTGCAATGATAGATGTCATTATTGAATTTGCAGGACTTTACTCTGAATATTGAACTATGATGTATGGTTAAGTTTATGTGAATTGGGATGAAATTGCTTATGAGAATTTGCTTGATAAAAGATGTATTTAATCTGTGCAGATGAAAATTGTATGCAAGTGATGATGTGTATTGTATTCCTTTGAATTATATTATATGTGGATATTTGAAAGTACTAATCTGTAAATTGAGATGTGTAGGGAATTTACCATGTGACCATGAAAATTACGGAGAACCAAACCTAGACTTATGTATGTTCGTAAGCCAGGGGTTGTCTATTTGGAGAGACAACACCCCGTTTGTGTCGTATTTTATTCGTAACAGTATATGATGCATGAGTGTTAAGTGTTATTTAATTTAATGTGTAAAAACCACAAGAGACCATTCCATATTTTAATTTGTAAAAGTGTTTTGTTTGTGTCACTTGACACATGTGTGGATTTAAATTTAAATGTTTTATTGGTGTCTCTTGGTGGGAAAGTGTTTAACTATAGTTTTTCTTAAATAATATAATGTGTTGTCATAACTACTTTGGGTATATAGTCCTTGGAGTGGTCAACATATGTTTGACCCGAAAATAAACTTCAGAGGAGTTTAAAATGGGTTAAATGAACACCTAGGGGTAGTTTAATAAGGTTTCCTAAAGCCCATAAGGTATACCTAGGGGTTAGGGGTAATTTTAGGCAAGTTTCTACTTTTTAATGATCTTTTTGACGCTTTAAAAATTGGCTTTTTTGAGTTGTGCGAAAATTGAAAATTAGAAGTTTTAATCTAGTTGAGATTTTCCTTTTGGAATGAGAGTCTTTTTGCATTCTGCTTTTCTTTCCTTTTTGGTTTTTAGAAACTTGTGAGTACTCAGAGAATGAGCTTCTTAAGAAAGATTTTTGGGAATTGGAGGGTAATCACCCACTCTCCACTTTTGGGGACAAGAGAAACTTTGAAAAGAAAATAATAGTTTGGAATAGAAAAATTTAACTAAGGGATGAAGAAAGAAGATTTATGGATTGGGCAGCTCTTCCTCAAATATCAAATTTACCATTGGGCAGAATAAGGTTGGTTTGATTATTCTTTTAAATGGTTATTTTCTTGCATGTGATTGAGTGTATGATTTGGTGAAAGGAATCTGTGTTTTTGTTTATGTCTTGTTTTAGAATTTCGTTTGAAAATCTTTCATTATGCCTTGTTGTGTTTTGGGAGTTTTCTCAAGACCTCTTACTCTTGGGAGAGAAGAGGATCTTGTGGGTGGTAGCAGTGACAACCCTCGAGTGAGAGACTCTCTTTGAGAGCGATCACAAGGGATCTTTGCGTGACCCTTGCTGCATGGCCTGTTTGTGCAATGGGGGTCATACGGAGGGATATAAGGCTAGAATGCCTTTGGGGGGCATAAGAAATAAGGGGTTGAGATTCTTGATATGTTTATTGTGCCATGAGGTGGCTACTTGTTTTTCCATACTTGCAGTTCTCCTCAGGGTATTGGTCCACTACCACCCTTTGAAAAGATCATCACCAAAGTGTGGTGCTATGAAGCCAAGTTGGGAGTGTGTCTGAAAATCTGTATGTATTTTGCCTTCTATGTGTTTGCCTGTTTGTTACCCATCTAGGAATTGGTTCTCCGAGCTCGGGGGTGGCTACCAGTTAGCCTAGGCTAGAAGGTGACCACTCCATGGTCATATTGTGTTTTATTATGCAGGAAAAGTTAGGAGAAGAGAATAGGAATAGTGAAAAGATGCAGAAGATTATTGTTGAAGATACTTAAATCCATTTGTAGTTATTTGTTTAAATTTGTTAGTAGAAAAATACCTCGTTCGTTGAATGAGAGGCAAGTTGTAAAAAGCCAGATATATTTCTATTTCTTTTTTGAAAAGTAAAGGGATTGCTTGATTTGCATGCAAAAGCTTCGTTTGTAATATAAAAAAAAAAATTCAGTTTTATTTAAATCCGAGTTCTTCTTTTTAGCTGAGAATCTATCTCCAATTTAATTGCAGAAAATCATGATTTGTATTTGCTGTTAACATGTAAATAAATTAGTTGTTTTATTAGTTGAGAAATCAATGAATGTATTTATTATAGAAAAGTATATTGTATTTCTAAATAGTATTTCCTAAATTGTATTTCTAAATTGTATTTCTAATTAGTGTTGATAAAAAGCTTAACAATAGATTTGCTTCATTCTTTTTATCAGCAATTAAAATAAATAAATAAAAAGAGCCTAAGTTTATATACCAATTATATATATATATATATATATATATATATATATATATATATATATATATATATATATATATATATATATATACATTTATATGTGCGCATGTAATTTGATTTTACATAATGTTTTTCCTTGTTATTTTGTTTTAAAAAAAAAATTGCATGTAAATCTTATTGAAAAAAATATATATATTTATATATTTTCACCCTTATAACTTTTATATTTATAAATTTATATAAATTTAAATATATATATATATATTTATATAAAATATATTTATAAAAAAATTAATAATTAAAAAAAATAAAAGCGAATTTTGGTTTGCTCGCGGACCCCACTGTGTGTGCACACAGTGTGGGCCGTGCGGCTTTCACTATGTGAACACACAGTGTGGGCCGCTTCGGCTCCCACTGTGTGGACACACAGTGTCGGCCGCAGCCGCTGGGTAGGGTTTAATCTTTTTTTTTTGATTACCACTTAATTTCCACAGGGCCGAAACCCCATGGCAGCAGCCACAATTTTTTTTTTATGCAGGTTTTGTCGTTTGCAGAGGGGTGACGGGCCGAGGGCGCCACTGTGTGAACGCACAGTGGTGGCGCGACACCACTGTGTGTCCACACAGTGGTGTGAGCTGCCAGCGGCTCCCACTGTGTGGACACACAGTGGTGTCGCACCACCACTGTGCATTCACATAGTAGCGCCCTCAGCCCATTGCCCCTCTGCAAACAACAAAAACTACATAAAAAAAAAGAATCGTGCCCGCCACCATGGGGTTTCGGCCCTGTGGAAATTAAGTGGTAATAAAAAAAAAAGATTAAACCCTAGCCCGGGTAGGGCTAGGGTAAATGAAATAAAAATAATATGATACTTTAGAGTCATTTAATACATATATATAATAAAAAAAATCCCTAATTAGGGTTGGAAGGCATACTGACTATTATATTGGTAAGTTATTTTTAAAGGATTAATATATATATATATATTCTGGTTATATTTTGGAATAAGTATTTAAAAGAGATTTAAATATTTAAATACCTCCGTATGATTACTAATAGGAGGTAAAAGAAAGAGAAATATATAATTTTAAGAATAAAGCCTAGCCTTATAAT
The DNA here is from genome assembly GCF_030272615.1 of Cryptomeria japonica. NCBI lineage: Eukaryota > Viridiplantae > Streptophyta > Pinopsida > Cupressales > Cupressaceae > Cryptomeria > Cryptomeria japonica. The sequence continues at coordinate 446,035,643 of NC_081413.1, read as the reverse complement.
TTCAAATGTATTTAATATAATAAATACTTAATTTTGCCTTAGTTAATTTAATTAGAGCATTAACATTTTAAAATGGATGTTTAGACTTTATAGTCTTATTGGAGATTGAATTAATCTTCCTCTCCTATTTCTTTAATGTGATTGATTTAATAAAATTTAAAGACTAGGTATCTCATGGAGATAAAATTAGACCAGTTGGAATTCCGCGAATAAAATTAAACTATAATTGATGCTTGGAATGTTTCAGCATTAGCTCGAACATAGATATGGCAAATACTTTAACGCTTGTCATGTGAGCGAATTTGTTAATTAATTATTATTTTCGAAAAAAAATCTTTCCATTTTTGCCCTAAATTTTGGGCATGACATTTTGGTATCAGAGCAAGGTTTCCACACTAGGAACCTTACTCCACTTACGTTTCGCCTTAGAATATTTAAAATTATTTTGTTAAATTGATTTTATCAGACTTTTGAATTTAATTGAATTAAATATTATTCTAAAAGAAATTAATTAATTAATTGTTTTGCCTTATTTTCCTCTAAGGATGCCTCCGACGACGCGACAAGCTCGCAAGCGCGGATGGGGTCCTAGACGTGTGTGCATAGCACACGAAGAGGTAGAGAGGGAGGCATCAGTTCCAGAGGAGAACCTAGGAGCACCTCCCGAACAGCCAAATGAACCTAACCGAGACCTCTTAGCAGCCATTCAGAATCTTATTGGCATAGTTCAGGAAAGGATCCCAGCAGAGAACCCTCAGGTTAGGAGTCATGACTCTGGGAGTCATAGATCTGTTGATAGAGAGTGAAGCAGGAGCCCAGCTCCGATTCCTGTAGGGAGTCAGGGTAGTAATGAGCCAGAGTCTGTGCATATGCCAGGACCACCTCCAGCGGTGGAACCAGTTTATTTTGAGAGAGCTCGTCGAGATCCAGGGGATCTCATCAGGGAGGTCATGTGCCTCCAACCACCATCCTTCTGAGGTTCTACAAATGGAGTAGAGGCCAAGGCATGGCTTTTGAGTCTTGAGAGGTGCTTTGTGTTGCATGCTTATGAGAGCAACTTGCAAGCACGTGTTGCAGTTCATCTACTGAGAGGGACAACCTCCACTTGGTGGAGACATGAAGAGTACAAATGCGGATTAGTTCCTGATACTCTCACTTGGGAGATATTCACAGAGAGGTTTCGTGAGAGAGAACACTTCAGGCAGCGTTGTATAGACGAATTTCACGATCTCCAACAAAAAGGCTTGTCAATAACCTACTATGAGAGTAAATTCTTTGAGTTGTTGCCTTATGTAGATTATCTAAAGGATGAGAAACTCCTTGTAAACCGCTTCATCAGGGGATTAAATGCCAGTATAGCTGGGCCTATTAGGATGTCCGCACTAGAGAGCCTTCGAGTTGCTGTAGAGAAGGCACTGATTGCCGAGGAAATTCAGGTCAGACCACAGGACAATAGGGATCGGTTTCAGAACTGAAATTCTGCACCTCAGACTTATGGATTCTAGAAACCACATTGGAAAGGAAACAACCAAAATTCTCAGGGGTTCTCCAAACCCCCTCCTCCACAACAAACACCATAGAACCAGAGGCAGAAGCCTCCACAGTATCAGCAGGGCTCCAAGCCCAAGCAATGGCAGACTCAGGGACAGAAACGTGATTAGAGAGCACAGGGGCAGTACACACAGCTGGCGGGGACTCAACAGTCCTCCAGGGGTGGGTACAGCAGATCCAGTAGGACAGGAGGTCAGGCATTCTCTAGGCCTTAGGGTGCCCAGTTTCAGGCACAGGGTGCTTGCTTTACATGTGGAGCCATGGGGCATATGGCAAGGGATTGCCCTCAAGGACAGGTGGCAAGAAGTCAGCGGATGGCCGCTTCAGAGCCAACAGTTGGTGATATGGGTAGGTCCCATAGAGTATTCACAGCGGTCGACAACTGCTAGGTTGAGCATCAGGCCACGGTTATCGAATCTTCAGGTATAATCAAAGGTAACAATGTATCTATTTTGTTTGATTCAGGAGCTACTGACTCCTTTATATCTCCATTGGTTGTAGAGCGTTGCGGGCTAGTGGCAACTAGACAGGGTGTCAGTTGGGAAGTGGAATTAGCTTCAGGAGCTAGAGTGTCAGTGGAATCAGAGGTTAGGGCATGTCAGCTGCAGATTGGCAAGACCACCACTTTAGTAGACCTTAGAGTGACTCCACTTGGATCTTACGGAATCGTACTTGGCATGGATTGGCTTTATGCCCACAGAGCCAAGATGGATTGCCGCCTAAAAAAGATCAAGTGTGAGGATGATCATGGTTCACCCATAGTTATTACCGGGATTCAGAGGCCCATGTCTTTTCATATGATCTCCGCAATGCAGCTTAAGCGGAGCATGCGGAAGGGATGTCAACTTTTTGCTATCACTATCAGTGACAGAGGAGAAGAGGAAAGAAAAAGAAACATCGCTCGATGACCATCTTATCCTTAAAGGATATTCAGATGTATTTCCTTTAGAGTTGCCGGGAATGCCTCCCCGTAGAGAGATTGATTTTCATATAGACCTAGTACCAGGAGCCGAGCCAGTTTCCAGAGCACCTTATAGGATGACCACAAATGAGTTAAATGAACTTAAAATTCAGCTTGAGGAACTCCTTGAGAAGGGTCATATTCATCCTAGTGTATCCCCTTGGGGTGCACCAGTCATCTTCGTTAAGAAGAAGGATGGATTTCTCCGATTGTGTATGGATTATCGTCAGCTAAATAAAGTAACCATCAAAAACCAATATCCTTTGCCCAGAATTGATGATTTATTCGACCAGCTTCAGGGTACCAAAGTCTATTCCAAAATAGATCTGAAGTCAGGATACCATCAGTTGAGAATAGTGGAATGTGATATCCACAAGATGACATTTCGCACTAGATATGGTCACTATGAGTTTACCGTAGTCCCCTTTGGACTTACGAATACACCAGCAGTTTTTATGAGCCTCATGAATGGGCTGTTTCATACCTTTCTGGACCATTTTGTTGTTGTGTTCCTTGATGATATACTGATATATTCTCGGAATGAGAAGGAGCATGAGGAGCACCTAAAATAGGTATTGCAGTGTTTGCGGGATAATCAGTTGTTTGGCAGCCTATCGAAGTGTGCTTTCTTTCAGTCTGAGGTTAAGTACCTTGGGCACGTTATTTCCGGTGATGGGATCTTAGTTGACCCATCAAAGATTAGGGCTATTATGGATTGGCCAGCACCTACCAGTGTGATAGAGGTCAGGAGTTTCATGGGCTTAGCAGGGTATTACCGACGTTTTGTCGAGGGATTTTCCAGAGTCGCACACCCTATTACTTCTCTTTAGCGTAAAGGGAAGAAATTTGAGTGGACAGAGAAGTACAAGAAGGCCTTTCAGGAACTCAAGAATGCACTTACTAGCGCTCCTATCCTTGTTGTACCAGATCCTACAGATGACTTCATGGTTTGTACAGATGCTTCTCTAGAGGGTTTAGGGGCAGTTCTTATGCAGGATGGTAGGGCCATAGCTTTCGAGTCTAGGAAACTTAAGACTCATGAACTTAATTATCCCAGTCACGACCTTGAGCTCGCAGCAGTAGTGCATGCACTTGTGATGTGGAGACACTTCCTTTTAGGACATCACTTCGAGTTGCATTCAGATCATCAGAGTCTTCAATACATCTTCACTCAGCTGAACCTTAATGCACATCAGAAGAGATGGATGGAGTTCTTGTACGAATATGATTTTGACGTTCACTACATCAAAGGTAAGGAAAATGTAGTTGCAGATGCCTTGAGTAGGAGACATCACGAGGTTTACACCATATCCATGGGCATGGATTTGAGAGACCGTATACTTCAGCACTTGCCAGAGGATGGATGGTATGCAGAGGTTGGTCAGGTAATACGATCTTAGGTTACTCTAGAAGGGAAATATGTGGATTATTCTTTGGAGTTCGATGGACTGTTACGCCACAGAGGGCACATTTATGTACCTTCCTCCGAAGGATTGCAAGAGTTCATTGTCATGGAGGCTCATAGAGCTCCTTATGCAGTACATCCCGAGGTTAAGAAGTTGCATGCTGACTTGAGATAGTTGTATCATTGGCCAAGAATGCGGCAGCTCATTGCTGAGATAGTAGCTCAATGCCTTGAGTGTCAGAGGGTAAAGGCGGAGCACCGCCATCCAGGTGGGTTGCTTCAGTCTCATGCTATACCAGAGTGGAAGTGGGATACTATATCCATGGATTTCATCATTGGTCTTCCTATTTCTTCTCGTCGCCATGATGCTATCTTGGTGACAGTTGACAAGTTGACCAAAGTAGCTCACTTTTCACCAATTCGTACCACATTCACAGCTCTAGCAGTAGCACAAGTATTCTTGTGAGACATTGTTAGACTACATGGCATACCCCGCAAGATTATTTCTGACAAGGATTCTCTTTTCACTTCTTCCTTTTGGAAGTCATTACAAGCAGCTATGGGCACTAAGCTCAATTTCAGCACAGTCTATCACCCGGAGACAGATGGTCAGACAGAGAGGGTCAATCAGGTGTTAGAGGATATGCTTCGCATGTACGTCATGGATCATCAGACACGGTGGGAGGAGTATCTTCCCTTAGTGGAGTTTACCTATAACAATGGGCATCATACTTCTTTGGGGATGCCACCCTATCAGGCATTATACGGCAGGCCTTGCAGGACGCCCTTGAGTTGGGATCGCTTAGAGGATAGAGTTGCTATTGGTCCTGAGATAGTTCAGGATATGGAACAACAGGTGGATTTGATTAGGCAGCATCTCAGAGAGGCTCAGAATAGACAGAAAAAATATGATGATGCAAAGAGGATAGATCATAGCTACTTGGTTGGAGACAGAGTTTTCTTGAGAGTGCGACCGCATAAGAGTCCAATCCGCTACAGAAAGGGGTCTAAGCTCACACCTCGCTTTGTAGGACCTTTTGAGATTCTTGAGAGGATAGGCCCAGTTGCCTACCGTTTAGCATTGCCACCTAGCCTGTCACGCATCCATGATGTGTTTCATGTTTCAGTTTTGAGAAAATATATCTATGATGAGTCTCACATTTTAGATTGGGATGCCTTGCAGGTGGAGTCAGACGGACAGCTAGCTTTGGAGCCCATTCGCATTTTGGCACGTTGGACATTGGCCCTTCAAGGTCGAGAGCTGGACCAGGTTAGGGTCCAGTGGGATTGTTATGATGAGGTTACGGCTTCATGGGAGGACGCAGCATGTATGAGATCAGAGTACCCCAACCTCTTTGATGAGCTCCAGGAGGAAGTTCATGCCTAGAGGGGGAGGATGTGAGGCCTCACCTCGACTCAGTCTGACATTCAATGGATTTTATATTTAGACTATTATGGATACTTTATTTTGATGCATTTTGAGACTTAGAACTTATATGATTTTAGGATTTGGATAACATTGCTATGATTTGATGATTTACTTATATGCTTTATGAGATATAACACTACATGATTGTTAGATAGGATGATATTGCAATGATAGATGTCGTTATTGAATTTGCAGGACTTTACTCTGAATATTGAACTATGATGTATGGTTAAGTTTATGTGAATTGGGATGAAATTGCTTATGAGAATTTGCTTGATAAAAGATGTATTTAATCTGTGCAGATGAAAATTGTATGCAAGTGATGATGTGTATTGTATTCCTTTGAATTATATTATATGTGGATATTTGAAAGTACTAATGTGTAAATTGAGATGCGCAGGGAATTTACCATGTGACCATGGAAATTACGGAGAACCAAACCTAGACTTATGTATGTTCGTAAGCCAGGGGTTGTCTATTTGGAGAGACAACACCCCGTTTGTGTTGTATTTTATTCGTAACAATATATGTTGCATGAGTGTTAAGTGTTATTTAATTTAATGTGTAAAAACCACAAGAGACCATTCCATATTTTAATTTGTAAAAGTGTTTTATTTGTGTCACTTGACATGTGTGGATTTAAATTTAAATGTTTTATTTGTGTCTCTTGGTGGGAAACTATTTAACTATAGTTTTTCTTAAATAATATAATGTGTTGTTATAACTACTTTGGGTATATAATCCTTGGAGTGGTCAACATATGTTTGACCCGAAAATAAACTTCAGAGGAGTTTAAAATGGGTTAAATGAACACCTAGGGGTAGTTTAATAGGGTTTCCTAAAGCCCATAAGGTATACCTAGGGGTTAGGGGTAATTTTAGGCAAGTTTCTACTTTTTAATGATCTTTTTGACGCTTTAAAAATTGGCTTTTTTGAGTTGTGCGAAAATTGAAAATTAGAAGTTTTAATCTAGTTGAGATTTTCCTTTTGGAATGAGAGTCTTTTTGCATTCTGCTTTTCTTTCCTTTTTGGTTTTTAGAAACTTGTGAGACTTAGAGAATGAGCTTCTTAAAAAAGATTTTTGGGAATTGGAGGGTAATCACCCACTCTCCACTTTTGGGGACAAGAGAAACTTTGAAAAGAAAATAATAGTTTGGAATAGAAAAATTTAACTAAGGGAAGAAGAAAGAAGATTCGTGGATTGGGCAGCTCTTCCTCAAATATCAAATTTACCATTGGGCAGAATAAGGTTGGTTTGATTATTCTTTTAAATGGTTATTTTCTTGCATGTGATTGAGTGTATGATTTGGTGAAAGGAATCTGTGTTTTTGTGTATGTCTTGTTTTAGAATTTCGTTTGAAAATCTTTCATTATGCCTTGTTGTGTTTTGGGAGTTTTCTCAAGACCTCTTACTCTTGGGAGAGAAGAGGATCTTGTGGGTGGTAGCAGTGACAACCCTCGAGTGAGAGACTCTCTTTGAGAGCGATCACAAGGGATCTTTGTGTGACCCTTGCTGTATGGCCTGTTTGTGCAATGGGGGTCATACGGAGGGATATAAGGCTAGAATGCCTTTGGGGGACATAAGGAATAAGGGGTTGAGATTCTTGATATGTTTATTGTGCCATGAGGTGGCTACTTGTTTTTCTATACTTGCAGTTCTCCTCAGGGTATTGGTCCACTACCACCCTTTGAAAAGATCATCACCAAAGTGTGGTGCTGTGAAGCCAAGTTGGGAGTGTGTCTGAAAATCTGTATGTATTTTGCCTTCTATGTGTTTGCCTGTTTGTTACCCATCTAGGAATTGGTTCTCCGAGCTCGGGGGTGGCTACCAGTTAGCCTAGGCTAGGAGGTGAGCACTCCATGGTCATATTGTGTTTAATTATGCAGGAAAAGTGAGGAGAAGAGAATAGGAACAGTGAAAAGATGCAGAAGATTATTGTTGAAGATACTTAAATCCATTTGCAGTTATTTGTTTAAATTTGTTAGTAGAAAAATACCTCGTTCGTTGAATGAGAGGCAAGTTGTAAAAAGCCAGATATATTTCTATTTCTATTTTGAAAAGTAAAGGGATTGCTTGATTTGCATGCAAAAGGTTGTTTTGTAATATAAAAAAAAATAAAAATCAGTTTTATTTAAATCTGAGTTCTTCTTTTTAGCTGAGAATCTCTCTCCAATTTAATTGCAGAAAATCATGATTTGTATTTGCTGTTAACATGTAAATAAATTAGTCGTTTTATTAGTTGAGAAATCAATGAATGTATTTATTATAGAAAAGTATATTGTGTTTCTAAATAGTATTTCCTAAATTGTATTTCTAAATTGTATTTCTAATTAGTGTTGATAAAAAGCTTAACAATAGATTTGCTTCATTCTTTTTATCAGCAATTAAAATAAATAAATAAAAAGAGCCTAAGTTTATATACCAAATATATATATATATATATATGTGCGCATGTAATTTGATTTTACATAATGTTTTTCCTTGTTATTTTTTTTTTAAAAAAAAATTGGATGTAAATCTTATTGAAAAAAAAAATATATATTTATAAATTTATATAAATATAAATATATATATATATATATATAATATATTTAAAAAAAAAAAAATAATTAAAAAAAAAAAAGGGGATTTTGGTTTGCTCGCGGATCCCACTGTGTGTGCACACAGTGTCGGCCGTGGCCGCCACTGTGTGGACACACAGTGGTGTGAGCCGCCAGCGGCTCCCACTGTGTGGACACACAGTGGTGTGAGCCGCCAGTGGCTCCCACTATGTGGACACACAATGGTGCTGCGCCGCCACTGTGCGTTAACACAGTGACGCCCTCGGCCCATCGCCCCTCTGCAAACAACAAAACCTGCATAAAAAAAAGAATCGTGCCCACCGCCATGGGGTTTCGGCCCTGTGGAAACTAAGTGGTAATAAAAAAAAAAAAGATTAAACCCTAGCCCGGGTAGGGCTAGGGTAAATTAAATAAAAATAATATGATAGTTTAGAGTCATTTAATATATATATATAATAAAAAAAATCCCTAATTAGGGTTGGAAGGCATACTGACTATTATATTGGTAAGTTATTTTTAAAGGATATATATATATATATATATTCTGGTTATATTTTGGAATAAGTATTTAAATATTTAAATACCTCCGCATGATTACTAATAGGAGGTAAAAGAAAGAGAAATATATAATTTTAAGAATAAAGCCTAGCCTTATAATTTCAAATGTATTTAATATAATAAATACTTAATTTTGCCTTAGTTAATTTAATTAGAGCATTAACATTTTAAAATGGATGTTTAGACTTTATGGTCTTATTGGAGATTGAATTAATCTTCCTCTCCTATTTCTTTAACGTGATTGATTTAATAAAATTTAAAGACTAGGTATCTCGTGGAGATAAAATTAGACCAGTTGGAATTCCACGAATAAAATTAAACTATAATCAATGCTTGGAATGTTTTAGAATTAGCTCGAACATAGATATGGAAAATACTTTAACGCTTGTCGTGTGAGCGAATTTGTTAATTAATTAGTATTTTCAAAAAAAAATCTTTCCATTTTTGCCCTAAATTTTGGGCATGACAGACCCTTCCTTTTGGGGACTTGTATAACTTACAAAAAGGTGTTTGAATCAATAATTTTTTTAGTAAGGTGTTTGGGAAAATCTAAACTTAAGGTCCCTTTACCCGCTAAATAGGGTTACAAGCAAGTAGGCCTAATTGAGTGAGCTTCTTAAGGAATGAGCATGTATTGTTGCCACCGAGGCTTTGTTTGAACTTAGGGAGTCTTGTATGACCCAAAACTAGTGTGCAAATGATTTGTAACCCTTGGAGGTATCATGGAGTGTGTTGTAGCAAGATACCCTTGATTGAGTCAGTAAGGGTCTTGGAGATGGTGAAAAGATTGTACTAAAGTTGTAGAGCCTTGCCTTGATAGGATCCCATCCATGTGATAGGGAGTCAGTGTCATATAGTTTGAGGTGTTTGGCAAGTAACAAGGAGGTCTCTGCATCAAAAACTAAGATATTATTTACATGGAGACTATGGATCAAAACTTCATTGCTATATTTTTGTGTGGGAGATTTGTTTGGCGTTTCTTAGCACTTGGATGGTTTTCACATCTAGTGTTTTCATCAATGCGAAAGGCAGAGATTTTTGGCCATTTGAAGGAATTGATTATGTGTTGCATTGATGTCAACACTAGCTTTTTTGGTTGCTTTACTAGTGTCATTTTGGTCTCGATAAGTTGTTTGGTTTCTGGTTGGAATAGATCATGATGATCTAGTATGCTCTAGTATGTTTTGGATTTTTGAATTGGCTTAGATATGTTATTCAACCTACTCAAATTCATATTCAGTCAGTTGGTTTTGATTTGGTGATCGAATAATATCCTATATGCTGGTAATCTTAGTTTGTTGATCCGGTGACTGTTTCACCGGTAGAGCTTTGTTGAAGATCTTTTGTGTTATGCATAAGTGGTGTTGGTGAGACTTGTTGTAGATATTTAGGATGTTAATGGTGATTATTTTTGAGACTTGGCTGATTGGGATCATTTCTTTAGCGTGTGTGGACCTATATTGGCTCCGGTTTATCTAGGTTATGCACCGGCTTAATGTAACATGTTGATTGGAATTCTCGATGTGTTTTTAGGATATCTTATGGGTTGGATATTATTTGTTTGGCCTTAGGGGGACATGCTTTGTAATTATGTAATTTTTTTATTGTCTGGTGGTTGGCTTTATTGTTTGTTGTCAAGGTTTTTGTATATATATGATGTAAGATCTCATTGTAGATTATATGTGAAGATGAAATGGATATGTAAGGAGGGAACAATTTAATAATCATTCATGCAGAGGATTTGGTCAATCATTGGTGATCGAGTTGGGTTTATGTAAGAGGATTTAGTCCTTCGGTATTGAGCTTAACTGAAATGGTACTCAGCCATAGGAGATGCTATCATTGCAGTTCATTCCTTCATCCAGATTGTAGTGTGGATTTGTATGTATTCAGTGAGAATCCTTTTGTAATGAGAAGTGTAATCTAGGTTGTTCGCCTTCCTACAAGTGCAAGCCCCTCATTTGTAATCACATACTTACTACAGAAGTATTATCTGAATGTGGGTAGGCTTCCCACCATGGTTTTTACCTTTATCGAGTTTTTGACGTACAAATCTTGGTGTCATGTGGAGGGTATTTGTTCTCTAATTGTTTCTTGTTCTTAATTGGTATATCTTCTATTTTAGTAATTTGTTTATGCATTCCGGTATTGATCTTTTGGGTTTTGGTATTAAAGTTTTAATTGCTTAAGGTTTTGGTAATCTGGTTACAATCGATTCACCCCCCTCCCTCTCCGTTGTCTTCTAGTTATTTGAACTGTCTAACAACAAGTACATCTGATTTCGTATTATCTACCCATACCACCAAAATTCTTCCCAAAATATCTAAAACTAGTGTTTGAGTGCATGTAAAATTAGCCAAACCCTAACCTCTCTTACACCTTGTCATCATTGTGCAACCATCTATATAATTTAATAGTAAATTAAAAAAATGGTGTTTATTTCAAAATACCCACCAAGCCCTACCCTACCTATCAGAAATGTTCTCTATACATCAATTAAACTATATTGTTATTATAAACATGAAACTTTTCATACTGAAATTACATGAATTAACACTAACAACAAGAAAAATGAACTTTCATTTCCTTTCACTACTTCTTCATTGTATTTAAGGGTCTTTCAGCTTGACACATGCATTTGACTCTTCATCCATATTTTCCTTTCGCTTTCCTTTGGTATGTTCACATTCCTTCTCCCACATGTAATATATTAGTAAGTTTCAATCAATTATTATTCATCTATTTTGTCTTCCCTAATAGTCCCATTTGTGTAGTGGATGAAAGGCATCAATTGTTGAGGGGTCTCATCCATGTCCTTGGGATCCTCTATCAACAACAACCCTACCCCTTCACTTTCCCTCTCTAACACTAATTTTAGCCCATAAATCCAATCAATCTCCACACAACCTTTCTACACCCATTCAACATCCTCTTTCCTTTCAACTTCCAGACCCCATGCTACCACCATTGAAACAATATCAATAATTTTTTTGTATTTATGCTTCGTCAACATGAATTCTTCACCATAAAAAACTTCCATGATTTGAATGAAAGTATCATCATCAAATTTAAATAGAGTTTTCATTCTCGTCACAATGATTTTTCTCCTAAATGCCAAATTTTTCCTTGTTATCAAGGAAACGGTGGCCTCCATATTGCAACACAATTGCCATGCATTCTCTTTTGTCGATAGCAAATTATTTCACCACAAGTTTTATTCTAGGCTTAGGGACCCTTGTCACATTACCTTGCCAACACTACTTTCCATTAATAACATCTAAAAATCATGGTGTTCAGTTGCTCCTTAAAGGTCAAGCTCGAGATTATAAAAATCTTCCACCATATTTTCAACATATCATCCAATTGTACTTTTCATTTGGACAATTTGTCTGCCATGCTATTCCCTGATCACCTCACATGCCCAATTTCATACTCTTCAAAAGTATTAATTTAATTATTGGCAATGGCTATATATTTTTTCAAATTCCATACATATATTTCACAAATTTTTAATGCATTAATAATTATTAGTGAATCTACTTCAAGATAAATTTTTGGGAGACCCAATTTCTTGCCCATTTTTAGAGATTCCATATCTACTTGTGTATTGGCTTATTTTTTTATTCCCTCCACCAAATTTCATGCTCCAATTATAACAATATTACCTTCCCAATCTTGTGCCACAAATTGAGCTCTTGACAACCTTGAGTTGTCCTTTGAAGGCACATCAAAATTTATTTATGTCATCCTTCCCTTGGTTTGGGCTATTGGCAACAACAAGGAAGGAAAACTAAGAGGGGGGTCAATTAGTTTTCACCAGATTAAACAATTTAAGCACAATCTTAGATCTGATCAACTGCAGAAAAAGGAAAGATAATAACAATAACAAAAACACACATAACACCAACAAGAATGTTAGAACCATCCACAATAGATGCACCAACACCACCTAATAAAATCATCATCGATTAACACACTAACACTCAATAACACTTAACAACAACAACTTAGACAAGAAAGATAGCTTGCGGAGCATCAAATCTTGTACCATCTGAAATGAAGATACACACGAACATCCAAAACACTCCCAAATCTGCAACACAAGATGTGATCACATCAGGGCACAACAGATAAAACACCAGAACACTGCAATATTGAACATTGAAAACCAATCTCCATACCAGAATCCTCAACGTGATAAAATCCTCACATAGAATCATGGAATCAATAAAGAGTGAAGTATCTCTAGTTGATTCAGCATAAGAAATAGATAAGCCAACAAGACCAACTCACTACAATCACTGGACCACCAAAACAACTCTCTGCAACATCAAAACTAAGGAATATGTTGAGATCAATGACAACAACAATATCTAACAATCTCCCCCTTTAGCATTGATGGCAACATATGAATGTGAAAAATAATCAATGAAAAGGAATAAATCAACACCAAAAAACTCCAACAAACTCCCCCTAAGATCTTGCACACAAGGATCCAAAGATAAGGTAGTTTTTTACATGCATCTCTCCCCCTTTGACAACAATGCCAAAGTCAAATATAAATCATGTAACTCTCCCTCTAAGAAGAAACATCTCTCCTCCAAAAATAATGTCATCAACAAACACTTCAACAATCAAAATATTGTCATTATCAACCTTAAAGTATAAATTACTTTTAGAAGTACCTTTACAAAATCCCAGCTTCATTAAGTAATCCAATATAGCATACTAGACTCTAGGGTCTTGCTTCAGTCCATACAAAGTTTTCTTCAATCTGCATACCATGTTTCCATCATTTGATAATAAAAATCCTTCAGGTTACTCAATGTAGACTTCCTCCTCAAGATCAACATTCAAAAAGGCTGATTTGACATCCATCTGATATACCTTAAAAATTTTGTAAGTAGCATATTCAAGTAGTAATCTAACAACTTCAATTGTAGATACCAAAGAAAAATTCTCTTCATAATCAATACCTTCCATCAGAGAGAATCTCTTACATACCAATATTTCTTTGTTTTTCACCACTTCAATAGCTTCATTTGGTTTATTCTGAAATGCCCATTTAGTACCAATCACATTCTTGTCTTTAGGTCTCGGAACAAGCTCCCATGTGTTATTGTTCTCAATCTGGTTCAACTCTTCCTCCATAGATTTTATCCAACTTTCATCCTTTCATGCTTGAGTAACATCTTTAGGTTCAATCTTGGAAATCAAGCATATCTCTTCAACAACAATCCTTCTCCTAGTCATTACACCTCTATTTTTATCACCAATACTATGATTCTTTGAATGATTCAATTTTACATACTTTAGAGTCTTCTGATTGTTCATATTCTTAGGTTATTGAGCTTCTTCACTAGCAGAAGCAATATATAGATTAAATGTCTCTCCCAGAGCACTCTGTTTTAGGATCTGAGTTTGTGCAAGCTTAGAAACAATGTCCTGATGATAAATCTCATATATGCATGCTCTAATCTACTTCCCATGACATTCATCAACCTTCACATTTGCACTTTCCAATTTCTTTTTCAATCTCTTATTGTAACACTAGAAGGCCTTTCTCTTAGTACAATATGAAAAGAAGATTCGTTCATCACATCTTGCATCAAACTTTCCTATATCCTCATCTCTTTTGATATAACATTTGCTTCCAAAACCACTGAAATATCTAACTGTAGGAACATTACCAAATAATAGCTCATAACGAATCTTACCAGGATCACCTTTTATATGCAACTAGTTGAATGTGTAAACAATAGTGCTAACAACTTCTCTCCAAAAGGTTTGTGCAATATTTCCTTCAATTAAAATAGTCATAGTAGTATCCAAAATAGTTTTGTTTTTCCTTTCAACAACTCCATTTTGCTAAGGGGTTCTAGGAGTAGATAACTATCTTCTAATCCCATTCCTCTCACAAAATCAATCAAACTCTCCAGATGTGAATTCTCCTCCTATGTCATATCTCAGACACTTCAAATTCAACCCTATCTTAGTCTCCACCTTAGCTTTGAATATCTTGAATTTATTGAGTGCTTCTAATTTGTCCCTTAGAAAGGTAGCCCACACCATTCTAGAGTAGTCATCGATCAACAACATGAAATACCTATCACCTTGAATGCTTCTCACTCTTGTAGGACCACACAAGTCAGTATGCATAAGATCTAACAATCCATTAGATGCATACCACTTATTCTTAAATGATGTTCTTATTTACTTTCCCAACTAACATTCTTTACACACCGGATTAGAAGGCTTCACAATCTTAGGAAAATATCTAACAACTTGAGTAGAACTTATCCTTATCATGTAGTGAAAATTAATGTGACATATCCTCCTATGCTAGAACCAACTTTCATCTATCTAAGAAATCAAACATTTTCTCATCGGCACACTCCCAATATGCATGGAATGCAGCATATCTCATTGAGATAAGACAAAAAAATTAAAGGCAGGTGCTTGAAGGCTCACACCAGATCAACCAATGAAACACTAAGTTGCCTTAGGTGTATGAGACCAAAGATATGCACTGAATCAAATGGATAGACATGATGAGTTTCCAGTATAGAGAAGGAAGGATATGTTTATCACTTTGACAAACTAGTTGATAGGAGAACTGGTCAAATGATGAAGAAGGAAAAGTTGAGTAGTTGCAGATAGAGAGTGCAGCCATATTGAAGAAGGAGTTTGTTGGAGGTTGATGACATGGTGTCATCAAGGTGGTTACTGACAAGTATGTCCACTGCTAAAGTTGACAAAGTGCAGATGTAAAAGGATCCCATCTATTGAGGATTTGCATGAGGTAGGTTGGCAAGGGTGCTGATTGGTTTAGGTGTTCCACCAGAAGAGAAGCAAAGTAGAAGGTTGAAGGCAAACTAGTTAGGGTATAAATGATAGGGTTTGTGAACTGGTTGATGAACTCAGTTATGTTGTTGGTCAGTGATATTGTCCAGACTAAAATTAAAAACTTAGCAAAGGTGGATGTCGACTATGATGACACATAGGAGATAGGTGTCATGCATATGGTGGTTGGCAAAGTATTTTCGGTGAGGTAGGTGGTGACTGGTCGACATTAATGTTGATAGCGTGTTTCATGGGTCGAGTACAAAAGGGTGTGGCTTGAGACTAATCAGAAAACAAATATATGATTTAATGACTTCATGATAAAGGCCGAATGTCCAGGTGTTGATCAGGGTAGGTGAAGCTATATGTGTGATCACTTCATAGGTATTTTGACAAGTGTAGATCAAAGAAGGTGTCATGTTTTACAAATAGGGGAACCATGTTCTAAATGCAATAGGATTAGCAGAGTCTGATTGATCCACTGTAGGTGGTCAATCTCTAGACAAAGATCTGATTAGATTTGGTTTGCCTTAGGGTTGACGAAGAAACCCTAGCGAGCTAGAAGTTTGAATGTTGATCATGGTGGGAAAACTCAAGTATAAGTATGTCAACTCATGACTGAAGTTTTTGATGATGCTATAGGCCTGATGATCAAAGATAGAGAGTGAAAGACCAATGGAGAATCCATCGATAATCACCAAGGAGATTTTGTGATTGAGAGAAGACTAGTTAGAAGAAGTAAACTGACAAGAGTGGGGTAGCTAGTAGGCTGTCATTAAGTTTGATAGAGGAGTGCACCGATGGTGATTGAACTAGCATAGAAGAGCCAAAGAAGATTGCAGTGAAGAACCAGTAAGCTAAGAATGGATAGTAATCAGATAGCAGAAAACTAACTGAGTAAAGAAGACTAGTGGTGGCTAGCAATAGTGTGATAGAGACAAAAGATAACCGACAGAGAGCAGAGGTTGAACTGGTAAGGTTGCAATAGATAGTGAGTTGCAGTAGGAGATAAGGTTGCAATAGAGAGAAGGTGAGAAGAGAACCGATAGAGATCTATGTAGAGGTGAATCAATGGAGAGACATATGTGTGAGTTACAAAGTTCTTTTCTAACAAGGATATTACTTTTATTTTAATATATGACTTTGTAATCACTAAGTTGGAGCTTGGTGTAGGGGTTGGTTCTCCTTGGGTTGGTGCCCTAAAGAAGGAGTGGTATTCCTTGGGTTGGTGCCCTAAATGTTATAATTGAGGTTTTCAATGTGAGCATGGATTGGAGTAGTAGTCTCCAACAACACTTCTCACTGATGTTTTCCCATCTTGGTTTTTCCTCATACATCTGGTATTATGAGATGTCCCTTTTATGTGTGGTTGCATTTGTGTCATACTCCCATGTAACTGGTATGTCTACTTTATGTTAGATCTATTAACCAATATCTACACGTAGGATAGAAAAGGGAAAAGATTTGGAAACCACTGATTTAGCCCCCCTCTCAGTGGCATCTTGTGTTCAACAATTGTTATCAGAGCCTAGGTTCCCGGTTGATAAGCTTTCTCCAGCTTGGGTAGATTCTGGTATTTGAACATAATGGTTTGTTTAGTGTCAATCCCTACTCCTATATTTGATGGTTTAAATTTTTTTGTTTGGAGTTGTAGGATGGAAGTTTACCTATCCTATTTAGGGTTTGATGTGTGGATGTCAGTTGTTAATGGCTGCCCTAGTAGAGTCAATCCTCCCATTGATTCAGTAGAAGAAAGAAGACATCAGTGTAATGATGTATCAATGAAGGCTATACTCTATGGGTTATCAGTTGATGTTTCCTCATAGATGGACAAATTCAAATCAGCAAAGAGCTTATGGGACGGATTAAAGAATCTCTATGGAAATGAACCTTGTACTACAGAACTGGTTTGTGAGAGAGAAAAGAAATGGATCGCATAGGTCTGTAGATGAAGATAGACCAGTGAGAAATGAAAACAATGATGAAGAAGGAACCCACCTCTTCATGGCTCAAGAATCAGAAGATGAGAGACACACATATGAGAGTGATTGTGTAGATCATTCCTACTAGTAAGATGTGTTTGGCAGTGATAGTGAAGGTGAAGAAGAAGAAGAAGAAAAAGTTGATCTTGAAGGAGAACTTATAAGTGCACTCAAAGAACTTAGTAGAGTGAGGAATGAATACAATTTATTCAAGAATGTCACATTTGTCAAACAGAACCAGTTAATCAAATGCCTTGAAGAATATGAGAAATGTATCTCGGAGTTGTAGACTCAACGAGAAGACACCAAGAAATGCAGGTGTAATGATCTAGCATCTGAGCTAGAGGCAAAGGATAAAAAGTATCAGCAGCTAGAAGGAGAAATGGAGAGTCTCTGAAATGACCTTGAGAAATGTTAGGATGAGCTCAAGGTAAGAATTTGTTTTGATGGTAGCAGTGATGCCTTTGATAAAATGTTGAAGAAACAAAAACACTCCAAGGATACCAGAGGATTAGGAAGTAGTGCAGGTGAATGCTCCACCAACAAGAAAGTGTGGGAAAAGAAGAGATCAGATGGAAGAGCTCTAGATCATGGACAATCCAAGATCCATACCAAAAGAAGAAGAAATAGAAATATTAAACCAATAAGATCTCCTCATACATGGTAAAAAAAAATTATAGGTCGCAATCCCCCTTTCTCTGGTTATTTCTTTGCATGCAAGGATTATGGCCATAGGGCAGTTGAATGCAAAAAGTGGTCTAGGAATAGATATAATGTTCTTCCTATAATTAATAATGTTATCTACCAGAGATATAATGGTTTTGGTCATAGAAGTCCCAATTGAAAAAAGATGGGATTGCAATCATATGATAGCTGGTATAGCAGCTATGCTCAACATAGAAATGGATATAAAGCATATAGAATTCAAAGACCAAATGCTGCATGGAACACAAGGAGAACAAGTTTTGTTCCTAAAAGATCAAGTTCTTGATTGGTTACAACAACATGACCAAAAGAAGATGGTCTAACCAGTTTGACGAGAGGTCCTCCAATCATGCATATGGTATGAACATGGTTTGCTTCTACAACAATGCTTCCGGTTATGATGCAGATCTGGTAGAGCAAGGACCAATCAACAAAAGAAGGTAACACCTTCTCCCAAGACTGAAAAATTGGAAGAAAAATAAAGTCAAGCTTGTATGGAGAAAGAAGTAAGAAGATGCAACCATGGGCTAACATTATGCATTCAATGCACAAGTGATATCTCCTAAGGCTTAAAGGATATGCATGACCTTAGGGGGAAGAGCACATTGACCATATCATTACCCCTGTTAGTTGAAGAGGACTAACAGAAGAACAAGTTGTTGTCGGTATGAAGGAAGGAAATGAGATGTCAAGTGTGTGTAGTGGCTACCTTGGCTACACATCTACAGATAAGAGATGGATCACTACTGCATGTGTCAATGGATGGCAAATTTGCATCTGGGATCATAAACAAATTGACACAAGAAGATAGGAGTTAGAGGAAGGTGCTTTGATAGAGATGATAGACTGGTGTAGGAAATCGGTATGTGCAGTATGGTACTGGTATGAATACTAGCCAGTATTTACAGGTTATGTAAGATAATGAGGTTCAAGTTCATTGCATTAAATTTGGTAGTATGGATTGAGGTGTGTATGTCTTAGGTGGTACTGGAAATATCCTGAATGATATATGTTATTCCAGTAGTTGATCTCGTATGCATGCATTCTTTGTGGGCTAACCAGTTTGATTTATGGCATGATAGTGATATTGTATGGAATTGGGGTATGTGCACAAAGATGGTGGTCAGAAAAGTGGACACCACCCAAAAAAACATGAAAAAACAAGCAGCATGTACATGGTTATAAAATTTCAAATCATCGTGTACGTGCTTAGGTCCGTTGTTCCCAAGCCTAAAAAAGGTAGCACGTACGCGCTGCTTTTAGGAAAGTGATTGTGTATGTGCTACCTTTAGGAAAGTTAGTGTGTATGTGCTACTTTTTGGAAAATGAGCACATACGCATTAATAAGCCCAAAAGGACCACGTACGCAGTGCCTATCAAAAAAAGTTTTTAAAAAAAACTGTCTTATTTTCCCATGACAGTCATGTTTTTTTCCCCATTTTCTCCGCCAAACCGCAAATGGGGTGCCTCATTTATCCTCCAGACACTATCGATCAAGGTTAGTTTTTGTTAATTTTTGTCTTTCTTTCTCGTTTATTCAATTTGTTTTATGTTTTGAATTTAATTTCATTAATTTTGATTAGGTCTTTTCATTTTTTGTTTCAGAAACCAGATTCTGATAATCCACAATAGGAAAAAAAATGCACCTCCTGAAAACCCACAAGATACACTCCCAATTTCTCCTTTTGACCACACATCTTAAACATAGGAGCAATTAATTAATTAGTTAGTGCAAAATACTTCTAAAATCAATAGACTGATTGATAAATTGAAAACATCCAAACTTGAGCATCATAAATCTCTCACCACTAGCCTAGAAACATTAGCTAGTGGTGCCATTGTTGTTTCCACACAATTTACAAAATGGGGAAACTTTAGGGATAGGTGTCGTCAATACTATGTTGATGGGTTATTATATGAGGGAGTGAAAAACAAAAATATTAGTAAACAACAAATATGTGCCCTTTTTGTTGATCCTAAAACTGGTCAGTCGTTACCTCTTAATACAAAGAGGTTTCCCATACATTGGTGTACCAATGTGCAGATGAAGAATATTTTTTGGTAGAGGTGGTGGATGGTCATTGATGATCCACCTTGTAATAATTTTGAGGTTCCATTGTATTTTTTGAGAAAAGTATACTATAAGTTTGTGCTCAATGAGCGGCCAAACTATTTTGACATGAGAGAGTTCCATGGTAGAGGTGGCAGCTCTGCCCAAGATAGAACTGGATCCCATAAGTGAGTAGCCTCAGAGAGTCATCGCCTCTTAGCACCAAAACCCAAGGTGCATCAGGTTGTCCTAGTAGAGCTGAAAGAGTTGATGGAGATATAGAATCTTCAAGAAGCCACAACATTGGTGGGTGCCATCATCGAGCATGGGATGTCATTAGCACACCCTATTGTATTGGATGATGAGCCATTAGTTGCTCTAGGTGGTGACAAAGAGCCCATTCATTATATGTGTGTTAGTTTCTCAAGGATATGCTCAGGGATAGATGATGTGGCTAATGCAAATGTATCCATATCTCATCCGTGCATGATTTGCGAGAGTAGATTTCAGGACCGCACAATTGAGGATTTCACACTGACAGATGAGTTGATGGACATGGTGTTTCCCATCAGTGACAGACATAGGTGTGTTAATTTGAATTCATAGCATTTTATTTATCAATCACTTTAAATTTGTAATTATATAACTGAATTTTCATTTATACATCGATTTAAATTCAGACAAATAATATGCATTTCATGATGTAGCAGCGGTATCCCATACTCTTCCCCGAGTTACTATAGTTGCAACTTTGATGTCTGAGGTATAAATTTTGTAACATGTTAAAATAGAATAGTACACTTTGAATTCAAAAATATTATAGGATATATTAACTATCTTTAATGCTTGGTCCAATTTTTGGTTTGTAGGTGTTGACAGGGGACCAAATGTCCCATATTGATGACATCACGCTTTCATATTTTGTACAACCCTTTTTATGTACTATTTTGATGGAATATGCAAATCATTTCATTTTAGATTTTTTAAATTATGTTTGATATATTATCTCTACTAATATATCATGTTAATTTTTATTTTTTAGGGTAACCCGTCCGTGTCTAGGCCTCATCCTAAGAAAAAGAATTCCTCGAAGATGCCAAAACATGGGAAGAAGGTAATTGAACACATTTTTAGTTGTACAATTGTTTGAAAATATAGAAATCAAGTATTAGTTGGGGTTTGTAGATTGATTTATGTTTTTTATCTATTTTACATGTATAGTGACCATTGAGTTATGTGGATTTGTTGAATGCACTTGATTCGCCCATGGATCAAGAGAGGGTGGAGGCATGAATCTCTACTTTATTTTCTTGATTTCATGATTATATGCATGCGTACATGTGAACTTGTGATATATTATAATATTAATTTTTTTTCATACAGGAAATATCCATAACTGTTTCATCAATGGCAAGCCCTCCTCAGTGCACTGGAGAAGCATCTCAGGATCCGGTACACTTTTGTTTGATATATTACATTAATTGTTTTTAACCTACATTACTTATCATTATATTAATTGTATTTAATCTTTCATCATTTTTTTCATAGGTAATAGCGATAGTTTCTCCATTGATGGTGAGCCATCCTTAGTCCATTGGAGAAGCATCTCAGGCATCGGTACATCATTGTTCTCTATATTATAGCTTTTTAGTGTTTTTGATATATTTATGTTAGTACATTTTATTAATTGTACATTTAATCTACAATAGACCCCTTTGTGGTATGACAATAATGTGGATCCTTTTAAGTATGTCTTCAAGAAAACTCCTAAGAGTGACAAGGAGAGGAGAGCAAAGACATTAGCTCCTAGATCAGCCGATGGGGTAATCTACATTTCAATTGAAAATGAATTATAGTTAAATGCATAGTTATGTTGTTGATTGTGAACTATTTTCTCCAAAAGAATTCTAACTTGGCTTTTGAATTGTGGTTTTGCAGCCATCTACAAAGCCATGTACTGCATTGAAGAGGCTTGATTTTGATGATCCACCATAAGTTTAGGATCATATAGTGTTAGTTTTGGTCATAGAATGACCAATACATGTAGGTATATTCTACATTTTTATTCTCTATCGATTTGGACATGGCATATGCTATATTTTTGTAATACTTGTATTGACTTGGTAGACATGCCTTTTTTTGATATACATAAATGTTGATATTCGATCCAATATATGTGTACTGAGTTCATTATTTTGTATTCATTGTATTTTGTGGTTGTCCTTTTATAAAGTTAATTGATCATTTTCCTAGGTAATCAACAATATGAATATAAACAACAAAAATCTATGATATAAAACATTACAATCGTGGAATATGATTTGATAAAATTTCTAAAATGTTGAATTAACCCTACAAAACTCCTTGTATTGAGTTCATTATTGTGTATTCGTTGTATTTGGTGGCTTCCCTTTTATAAATTTAAATGAATATTTTCCTATGTAATCAACAATATGAATATAAACAACAAAAATTGACAATATGAATATAAACAACAATATATGTGTGGTGCGAGAGCACCCTCACGCTCGCAATGGTCAAATTTTGGTTGTCGTGTGCACAAATTAATGTTACAAGAATGTTTGGGTGGGTAGGTTTAGGCTAGGAATTCTCCTTTCATGCATCCCAATGCACCAAAACATCGAGAGTCATAGCCTACCGGCACGATTTGTCAAGTGCCCTGAGTCCAAAACATTGTCATACTTTGATGGACTGTTTCTTCCAATCTAGGACACACATGATCGATCCATTTGAACCTGTGGGGTCACATGAGGTTCCTCTATTATGTATTATCTCAGTTTTTGACGAATCAGAGCCATTTTCAATTGGTAGTATTTTTTTGCCTACTGCAAAAATCGTCAGTTGCATGCAATGCAAAGTTGCAGGATAGGGTAGAATTAATTTGGTTCATCATGTGCACAAACCAATGTCATGAGTGCATCTAGGTGGGTAGGTTTACATGAGGCACTAGAATGTCGAGAGTCATACCCTACTGACATGATCTCTCAAGTGCCCTGAGTCCAAAAAATTGTCAAACTCTGAGAGATTGTTTCTTCCAATCTAAGACACATATGATCGATCCATTTGAACCTGTGGGGTTATGTGAGGCTCCTCTATAATGGCCTATCTTGGTTTTTAACGGCTCAGAGCCATTTTCATTTGGTAGCATTTTTTTGCTTGCTGAAAAAACCGTCAATTGCATGCAATGCAAAGTTGCAGGATAGGCTAGAATTGATTTGGTTCATCATGTGCACAAACCGATGTCACGAGAGTGTTTGGGTGGGAAGTTTTATGCTAGGAATGCTCCTCTCATGAATCCAAAAGCACCAAAACATCGAGAGTCATACCCTACCGATGCGATCTCTCAAGTGCCCTAAGTCCAAAAAATTGTTAAACTTTGATAGATTGTTTCTTCCAATCCAAGACACATATTGTGAGGCCCTACCCCGACTCAGCTTGACATTTTCAGTTATTTGCATTTTGAGACTATTATGGATGCTTTATTTTATGCTTTATGGATTTAGAACCTATATGACTCCATGATTTGGATCACATTGATGTATATTGATACTTCATTTTATGCATTTTGATTATGAAACTTTATATGTTGCTAGAATAGAATTACTTCGAAATGGTGAATGTCATTATTGGAATTGTAGGAATTCATTTTGATGATAGAAAAATGATGCTTATTTTATGAATGGTTCAATTTTGAAAATTATGATAATTGCTTATGTGGAATCAAATTTGAATGAATGAGATATTGAATTATTATTGTCAAATGCATGAGTGTTTGGTGTGCAATGAAATCTATGTATTTAATTATGTATAATTGTGATTATTTGGAATTACTAATGTGTTAATTGAGATGCATAGGAAAATTATCCATGTGACCATGGAATAAATATGGAGAACCAAACCTAGACCAATGTACGTTTGTTAAGCCAGGGGTTGTCTATTTGGAGAGACAACACCCCGTTTGTAATGTATTTTATTTGTGAAAGTAAATTATGCATGTGTGTTAATTTGATTTTATTTAATTGTGTAAACCTACAAGAGACAAATTCCATGTGTGATTTTTATATTGTATTTTATTGTGTCACTTGACACATGTGCTAATTAGTGTCATTGATTTTGACTTGTCTCTTGGAGGGAGTTTTGTTTCTACCAAAGCCATTCAAACAAAAGAGTGTGGTCCCAAATTTGCCTTGGGTAGGGAGTCTTGGGAGTGGTCAACTCAGGTTTGACCCGTAGGTTAACTTCAGTTGGGTTTCTAAGGGGTCAAATGGACTCTTAGGGTCAGTTTTAGGGCTTTTCCAAAGGTCCAAAGGGTATACCTATGGGTTAGGGGTATTTTAAAACATGTAACTACTCCCATGTGACTATTTAGTCACCTCAAAAAGTGGTTTTTCCAAGGTGAGCGAAAATTCAACTTAGAAGGTTCCTCCTAGGATAGACAACCTTCCCTTTTGATGTCAAACTCTCTTCCCCATCCTCTCTCATCTTTTTCCTTTCCAGTTTTAGTAATATGTAAGAGGTTGGGAAGAGCAACCAATGGGAACTCTCACCTCACCCAAGGGGTTAGGAAGTGTGTGAGAGGCCTTCTTAGGCAAGGATTAGGGACTTAGTGAGTAATCACCCACTCTCCATTGTTGGAGATTATGCAATTTTTGAAATTTAATTGTAGGATAGAATTTTGGTGAAGGGTTGGTGAAAAGTTTGTGTGGATTTGGGCAGCTCAACCCCAACTAAGTCTAACATACCTATTGGCAGATTAAGGTTGGTTTTACTTCTTTTTGTTATGTTGTTTATGTTGTTTTTGAAAGAAAGAAATGCTTGTATGAAGAGATGTGTATATGTAATTTGTTGTAGGAGGAAAATGTAAGTTTTCATTTCCATGTTCTTGTTTATGTGTTCTTGTTTTGGGAGTGTCCAAGACCTCCTACTCTTGGGAGAGTAGGATAGTCTTGGGGTGGAAGAAGTATGACAGCCTTGGGTGAGAGGCTCTCCTTATGGAGAGTGATTTCAAGGGTGTCCTTTGTGACCCTTGCTGCATAGCCTTGTGTATGCATTTGGGGGTCATAAGGGGAGAAAATATGGCTTTTATGCCTTTGGGGGGCATAAGGTGTGGAGGGGAAATTTGTTGTATTTTGTTTTGCCATGAAGTGGCTTGAGTTGTATTATGCTTGCAATCTCTCCAATGGTACTTGGTCCACTTCCACCCGTGGAAAGATCATCACAAGTTGTGGTGAGAGTGTAGCTTGGGATGGGAAAATGCATGTTGAGTGTTTGCCCCTTATTTGTTGTGTTGTTTGTTTGTTTGTGACCCGTCTAGTACTTGGTTCTCCAAGCTTGGGAGTGGCTTCTAGTAAGCCTAGGCTGGGAGGTGAGCTCTCCATGGTCAAGTTGCATTTTTATTGCAGGTTGCTTGGGATGGAAAAGAAAAGAGGAAGAGCTTTGTTGCTATTTTGTGTTGCAGAAAAATTTAAAAGAAAATGTATTTAATATTGTAGCTTGTATAAAAAAAAAAGAGCTATTGCTGTATTTAATTTCCAAAAGAAAAGAGGTGTATTTATTTTATCCTTATTCCTATGGAAAGGAAATATTAGTTGGGTTTCAAACCCATTTGTATTCTTATTTACTTTGTATTTGAATTTGCTGAAGAAATATATTTTTCCTACTTTGGTTAGTTTTGCAAAAAAAAAAAGAGATGGAATATATGAACTTGTATTTAAATCTTCATTTAAAAAAAAAAAAAAAGAAATGATGTTGTTGCATTTATGTTTATTCTGCAAATAAATTTAGTTTGTTACTACATGTTCATTTATGTTTATTTATGCTGCTGCAATAAAAAAATAAATCTGTCATTTATTTTTCCATTTAATGCAGAAAATAAATCTTATTGTAATAGCCTATTTTATCCAAAAAAAAATAGCATTTAGTTTTAGTTTTATTTTGGTTACCAAAAGGAATTATATCTTAAGATCGCTGTTAGAATGCATTACTAGTTATAGAATGCTTTAAGCAAATAAACAATATAGTTATCTTCTTTCCTCTAAACTAGGTCTAATATGCTAAGGAAATAATTACTTTGAGTTTTGTAAATAAAAAGATAAGGGCAAAGTTTAAAGCCTATTTTTTGACAAACTAGAAAATGTATATTATATCTATTTTATGTTGCAAACCATTTATTAGTTTTCTGCATGTTAAAATATATATATATATATATATTTATATATATTTATATATATGTATATACATATACATATACATATAAACGATGAACATATTTTTAAAAAAAAAAAACTTAAAAAAAAAAAAAGAGAAACATCTTGCAAAAATCGGGGTTTGGGAAGAGTCAAACCACTGTGTAAAAACACAGTGGCCGGCACGGCTCGGGCCGCCACTGTGGTTTCCCACAGTGGACGACATAGGAACCGTCACTGTGGGCAACCACAATGGTGGCGCGGGAGGTGCCCGACCACCACTGTGTTTGCCCACAGTGGGCGGTGCTTGGCCGCCACTGTGGGGAAACACAGTGGCATCCGAGGATACCTCCGCCCGATGCCCTTTGCACAATGCTCCCTCCACCTACCAATCACCATACTCGCCGCTCGGCTCTCTCTGCCATTTCCCCTTCGGCTCCGCCGAGTGATGAAGCTCAGGCTGCTGCTCCCTCACCTGCACACACACACACAAAATAAAAGAAAACATTATACACACACACAACCCACAAAAAAAAACATATGTATGTTAAAACACACATGCCCTAACCCTAATTTCAAGTTAGGGCAAATACACTTGGGTATATTTTTAAAAAGAAATATGTGTGGGATGGTGTTTAAAAAGTTAGGGTTAGTTGTGAACTTTTAGAATTTCTTTAAAAAGCATATTTATATAATAAAGAAAAGAAACCCCCCCCCCCTCTTGGGAATATATTTATAAGTATATATATATATACACTTATGTATAAGTATATATATATATACACTTATATATATATATATATATATATATATATATGAAATTAAATTCTATATTTATATGGAATCAAATAGTTATTTTGTAAATTAAGTAATGCTCTTTTAATTATTAAATGGATATAAAAGCATTTTAATAAGAAGATTTTAAACTCTTGGGAGGATAAATCTTAGGGGATTAAAATGACCCATGTATGTCAAGTTGGCCCCTTTATTCTGAAATTTATTAGACACCTTTTAATTAATGGGAATTTTATTTAATAGATTTATTAATCAAAGAGTTAGGGTAAATTAATTATAGACCCACTGTAATTTAAGAACTATAAGAAACTATTGGTCAATTAATTTAAAGATCATCTATTAAGTTTGAGATTAATTGCTAAGAGAGTTTAATTATTTATTAATGGAAGATTAGTGATAACTATTTTGGGGAAATATTAGCTCGCTTATAACTTAGATTATTTATCGCCTTATTAATTTAGTTGCTTGATTCATTTGAAACATAGTTAAGACCAAACTAGTTTGCATTATTTTAATTAAGTTAGTCGTACTAGGTTAAGTATATATAAAAAAAAAAAAAATTATTCCGTTTGTGCCCAAAAGTTTGGGCATGACACATATGATCAATATATTTGAACTTGTGGGGTCATGTGAGGCTTTTCTGCAATGTCCTATCTCTATTTTTGACGACTCGGAGCCATTTTCAATTGGTAGCATTTTTTCGCCTGCTACAAAAATCGTCAGTTGCATGCAATGCAAAGTTGCAAGATAGGCTAGAATTTATTCGGTTCGTCGTGTGCAAAAACCAATGTCACGAGTGCATTCGGTTGGGCATGCTCCTCTCATGCATCCTAAAGCGTTGGAATATCGAGAGTCATACCCTATTGGTGCGATGTACTAGTTGCTTGACAACTTTTTTGACAATGTTTTTGACAATAATGACATTTTTTGCTCAAATTGTATCTAGACCCAATCTATGACCCCTATGAATTGATAATGACTCAAATAATTCTCCATGATTATACAAGAATTAATAATTCTCATGATTGACCTTATCACATCACATAAAATCAAAACATAATCACAAAACATAGACACAAAAAATAGTCACAAAACATTGTCACATATTATTATAAAATTTGCCTCTAAATATGGTCAAATCAGCTCTTGGCTATTTGAATATACAAAAAAAAATTCTTACAAATCATCTCATGGGATTTTATACTAAATTTGGCATTACAATATGTGTGATTCAGCTCATCGCCATTTTAATATAGAAAATTTGGCATCTACATATGTACAAATTAACTCATTGCCATTTAAATATACAAAATAATGCCCCTAAACATGCAAAAATCAGCTCATGCGCATATATATATAAATGAATATAGAACAATTCATAAATGATATATACAAAATTCTCAAAATCATTCTACTTTGAACCATAAAATCAATCAAGTGATCCTTCAAGATCAACTCTAACCCATATTGTGTCAAGTATTGCCTCATGGTCAGATTCATGAACTTTCTATAAAATCTTGTTATGAGGTCTACCACTTTACTTCATCAAATGAATATTTATTGCAACAAGAAGGTTAGAGAAATGAAGAATATGTCTATGTGTTTCAAATTCCTCGAACAACCAAACATCAAAATTCTTTATAGGATATCTCCTAAGCCATGTTCCCATCATGACAACAGACCCTATTGGGTACTCAATAGCCTCTCCATCAATGATTGTGGTTGTCAATTTTATTTTTGGCTAAGCACAATGACATAAATAGCAATCCATTCCTTCTTCATTGTTCTCTTCTACAACAACTACATACACACGACCTGTGTTTTATAAAGTGTTAATTAATACCAAAAATAAAGTATGATGTACAACAAAATGAACCAAAAAGAATACTTGCAAACAAATTAACTAAAAAAATCATCTGAATCCACTAGGTCGGATACATGGTCAAAATCCACTGATGTCTCCATCTGGCTCAATTGTAGTGCTTAGGGAATTTGATATGTATCAATAGGAACCAACGATCTACAAGACCATTTGTCAATCCACTCTTGTGATTCACATTTTTCCAACAAACAATACATGTATAAAGAGAAAAAATATACAATCGATCTCATATAAATTACTAGTGAACTTGAATTTGAACTCATAAATGAGTGCATGTTACTCGAGCCTGCAATTGTACAACAATCTAGATAGTTTTCAATGTTAGATTCAGTGATCAACCAAAAATATCTATGAACCATTGACGTACCTGGA
The DNA here is from genome assembly GCF_030272615.1 of Cryptomeria japonica. Lineage (NCBI taxonomy): Eukaryota > Viridiplantae > Streptophyta > Pinopsida > Cupressales > Cupressaceae > Cryptomeria > Cryptomeria japonica. Next base: position 446,006,342 of record NC_081413.1, on the reverse strand, counting down.
TTACCTGGACCCATCATAGACTTACACCATCGCACAATTGTTTCTGCATCTATCAACTTAGCACCACCTTCGTACTTCAATTCTTCTCTAGCTAGGGCTCTTTTTACACATGCTCCTGCACCATCGTGCTCTCCCTTACCATGTCCAACCTCAGTGAAATTCCAAAAATATTGTAAACTTCTTGTCATATGCATCTTTGTCAACAAATAAAACATCCTTGCATTCTTGAATTGTGTGGTGCCATTATCTGACCATATTAAGTGTCGATTGTATCGTATGTTCCTTTCCCTTTAACTATCATAGAAAAATTTAAAGCATCCTTGTACAAACTCTAATGAATGAGTATGATAATCACTTATGTGGAAGTGATACTCTATTACAACCTTTCTATCTTCCTTTGTGCTATCATCTGCATGCATGAATGCTACATGTACAAAAATAGAAACTTGTGTGGAATGATAATACATAGATTCCACTTCACTTTGAGGTTGTAGTGTATAATTTTCAGCAAAATCAATGATAAAGATAATGGTACCAAGAGGAAATATGTCCTTACATAACTTGAATTGCTCATCTAACCATCGATCTCTATGTGTATGCATTATGTTCTCATAAACTATTTTCTCTTGAAACATTTTCATAAATTCAGCTACACGTATATCATTTTTCATTATCTCACATCTCTTCAAATCTTTTCCATCTTTAACTCCATATGTGACTGTCTTGTATTTTCTAAAAGAAATTAGTTTCCTACCAATTTCATGTGTGCTCTCCAGATGTACACATCTTGGTAAATATTGTAAACCACCACATATAGCACAAAAACCTTCCAAACCAAGAATCTTATAATAAATGTAACCATCATGTCTACTACATAGCACACTTGAAATAAATTCTCTTATTGACTTAGGAGGTGCTTGTATATTGCATTCCTGCAAAACATTGTTAGTGTGCAAAGTAGAACAAATATGACGAAAAATATCATAGTGCATGGAAAATTCAATATGCATCCTACAACAACACATGGTGCGTACATGATTAATCTTAATATAAAAAGGTTTTTCCATTTCAAAAAATCTTTGAGAAATTCTTATTTGAGGAAACTTTTGAAGGAATCTTTCATAAAATTTAGTTTGAGTCATATCCAAATAGTGTTTGGCATGTGGCTCATGATTTGTAGACCCGATTCCCCTTCTAACAACATCTCTCTGGTTGGGCAAAAATCTTGTGTTGTCATGCCAAAATTTTTTAATTAATGTTCTTAGTGCATCAACAACAACCTTGTCTTTACATGGTAGTCTACCCAAGAATGCCCAAAGAGAATTATTGTTAGGTTCCTCTATTTTTTCTCGCCTTTGTAATTCTTTACTTAATGTTGTTCTACTAATTTTTAATGACTTACTTGTTTTTCTTATCAAACGATCTTTTTTTATTTTCTTTCTCATTATGGTTGATGTAATGACACGTCAAATAGCATTAAAATCTTTAGTACACGATTTTGAACCAATAGCTTGATATGCATCAAATAGATTTCTCACAATAGTTATTTCACTGTTACTTTTAGATGATCTTAGGCCTAGAATTTTCACTGTCTCTCTAAAATTCAAATTTTTAATCATTTGAACAATTAATTGGCATCATGTAGTTTGATTTAAGTTTTCAAAATAGTTTTGCCCTATTCTTTTAACCATTCTCCTATAATTTAGTTCATTCATTTTATCAGGCATTGGCTTCAATATATTCTCATCAATTTCCATTAGATACATTGGTTTCCTATTAATGATTCTAGGAGGTATTAACATCGGTGCATTATGTACATTCAATTCATCAAATAGAGAAGGTGTATGTTCATCATTTAATTGATTATTCAATGTGGTATCTTCTTCAATTTCATAAAGTTCATACATAAATAAAATTTCTCTTCTTCAATTGCATTAGGTGCATTATGTTCATCTGGTAAATCAAATTGAGATGTTGAGGATGACATACTTTCTTCTCCCATTGTTCTTAAGTCATGTAATTTATTCATACATTGTCTTTGTCTTTCCTTTTCAGCCTCTCGTTGTTCCATCATTCTTCACTTGTTCTTTTCCATGGTTGATATCAGTTGTCCTAAATAGAATCATATTACATATATATCTAGACAAAAGTTCATAAACAAACAAATAACCATAAGTATGCATCTTATCATTATTTTTTTGAATCAAAACTATTAAAAAATCACAATAATATTGACAAAACTGATAAGAACAACAATTCAATCATTTGAAATCATGTAAAAACAAAAAAATCACTTACTTCTATGTATAAAGTAGTGATAAAAGTGCAGACACAGTTGCAGTGGGGCCTTCAACGGCCTCAAAAAATTCTTTTGAGGTTGTTGAGGCTCTTGGGAAAATAAAACTATCTAAGTACCCGATACGCACTATATTAATAACTGCATGCACGTTGTTAGTCCATAAAATGTTGGCAAGCCCAATCGTATTTTTTTTTCCACTTTGTACTAACAAATAGCGCGTACATGCTCCTACGCCTTAAAAATGCTATGGCAAGGCAGAAAACTAATAGGCTCAGTACCTCATACATGCTTACAAGTAATAAGTAGCATGTACACTCTCCTACGCCTTAAAAATATTATGGCAGGGTAGTGAACCAATATTTTTAGTACCCCGTACATGCTATTTGTAGTAAAGAAAATGTGAAGGAAAAGGGAGGGAGAGAGGGAGAGAGAGAGAGAGGGGGGGGGGGAGAGAGAGAGGGGGGAAGGAGGGAGGGAGGGAGAGAGGGAGAGAAGAAGGGGTATGGAGGAAGGGAGAAGGGGAGAGGGGGAGAGGAAGAGAGAGGAGAGAGAGAGAGAGGAGAATAGGGAGAGGGAGAGGGAGAGAGGGAGGGAGAGAGGGAGAGAAGAAGGGGTATGGAGGAAGAGAGAGAGAGGGAGAGGAAGAGAGAGAGAGAGGGGGTAGGGAGAGAAGGAGGGGGAAGGGAGGGAGGGAGGGAGAGAAGAAGGGGTATGGAGGAAGGGAGAAGGGGAAAAAGGGAGAGAGAGGGAGGGAGAGAGAGGGAGAGAGGGAGAGGGAGAGAGAGAGAGAGAGAGAGGGAGAGGGGGGGAGAGATAAGGAGGGGGGAGGGAGCGAAGGATGGAGAGAAGAAGGGGTATGGAGGAAGAGAGAAGGGGAGAGAATCAAGTCTCTATTTTTCACTTAAGTCTCTCTCTCTCATTCTTTATCTTTGAAGTCTCTTCCTCTCATCCTCTATCTCTTTATCTCTGAAGTCTCTTCCTCTCATCCTCTATCTCTCTATCTCACTCTCCCCTTCTCTCAGGTGTATCTCTCTCTCATTATCTCCCTCTCTCCTCCCCCTCCCTCTCTCCCTTTCTCATTACCTCTCTTTCTCACTCTCTCCCTCTCTCCCTCTCTCCCTCTCTTCGCACTTCTCTCTCTAGTCTCTTGTACTCTCATTCCATCCCTTCATCCCTCTCACTCAGACTCTCTCTATCTATCACCCTCTCTCTCCTTCCCTCCCTCCACCTCTTAGGTATCTCTTTCTCTCCCAATCCCTCTATCCACCTCTTAGATATCTATATATCTCCTCCACTCCCTCTCTCTCTCTCTCTCTCTCTCTCTCTCTCTCTCTCTCTCTCATTTATCTCTTGTCTTTCCCTCTCAGTCTCTATCTATCTATGTCACTCTCCTCCCCCTCTCTCCCTCATCAAGGTCATATGGTATTCTTAGGGGTCATACGGTATCCTAGTGATCTATGCATGTGTCCTAAGGGGTCATAGGACACCATATGACTCCTTAGGACACCATATGACCCATAATGACACATAAGAGGTTATATGGAGTCCTAAGGGGTCATAGGACACCATATGACCCCTTAACACACCATATGACCCATAATGACACCAAATGATGTCCTAAGGTGTCATAGAACACTATATGACCTTTTAGGACACCATAGACCCATAACAACACCATATGGAGTCCTAAGGGGTCATATAGTGTCCTAAGGGCTTGTTGGAGACCATATGACCCCTTAGGACACCATATGACCCCTAACGATACCATATCGTGTCATAAGGTGTCCTAGGGGTCATAGGACACTATAAGACACATAACGACACCATATGGTGTCGTAAGGGGTCATATGACACCATATGACCCCTAACAACATCTAAGGGGTCATAGGGTGTGATAAGGGGTCATAGGACACTATATGATCCCTTAGCACACCATAAGACCTATAATGACACCAAATAGTGTTCTAAGGGGTCATAGAACACCATATGACCCTTTAGGACACCATATGGTTTTGTTATGGGTCATATGGTGTCTTGAGGGGTCATATGGCATCCTATGACCCCCTAGGACACCATATGGTGTCTTAAGGGGTCATAGGACACCATATGACCTCTTAGAAAACAATATGACCTCTAATGACACCTAAGGGGTCATGTGGTGGGCTAATTAAATGATATATTATTTAAAGTTATGAATAGAACATTGATAGTTCAGTTTTGATATAGCTAAGTTAGACCATTGTCAACATAAGAGACACTCCAAGTGAACAAACAACGAGGCTTTTCTAAAAAGCAAGTGTAAGAGATTGACCTAACCCTAAGAGTACTACCTTTCTAAAACATATGATGCTCTTAAATTTGCAAGGCTATAGGACTGATCTTCATTGTGACTATAGAAATTAAACACATGATTTATTTCATGGGTATGTACCCTTCCTAGCCTTTTTACAAGTGATGATCATCATATACTACCACTTCCATGCTTACAACAAACTTCAATTCATTTACATGACAGGCGTTGTGTAATAGCATGGGAACTATCGCATACCCACCACTATCATTCTCTATGACATCATCTATGTTACTCTCCCTCTTTCTCTTCCTACTGGTTATTTCCTTCTGAAAAACATATTGTAGGTAGTCTAACTTATCATTTTTCTTTGTTGACACTATTTTCCACATCTTCTCTGCTCATCGAAAACATATTTGAGAAGAATATTCCTGCAGGTTTCCTTTTTTGTCACGGTAATGCACCCATGGTTCAATTTCAGACCCTTCTTCCTCTAGTTCAATATACACACACAAATCCATCAGTCAATTTTCTTAGGAGAGTATATATGATAAAAATAAAAGAGGAAGTTGTAGACAAGAAATAAATTCACTTACTTCTATAGAAGTGCAGACACAGTTGCAATGGGGTATGGAGGGAGGGAGGGAGGGAGAGAAGAAGAGAGAGAGGGATGGGGTATGGAGGAAGGGAGAAGGGGAGAGAGTGAGGGAGAGAGGGAGAGGGAGAGGGAGAGAGAGAGAGAGGAGGAGAGAGGGAGAGGGAGGGAGAGAGAGAGAGAGCAAGAGAGAGTGAGAGGGAGAGAAAGAGAGGCACCTTGTATTCTCTTGAGAGGGGGATACAATAGACTTATATGTGTGTGTATATATAATTAATATATTATATATTATTATATACATATATATATAAATATTATATATTTAATATAAAAATTATATATTATATGTATATACACATATTATATATAAAATATCATATTATACACACACCCAAAATTTAAACAAACGTAGCACGTACATGTTGTTTATAGTAAACATAGCATGTACATGCTATTTATAGTTAAGATAGAGCATACGCGCTTCTTAAACCATAAGTACCCCGCACACACTTTTTATACCATAAGTACCTTGTATGCGCTTTTTATTGTTTAGGCTTGGAAATAGGCCTGGATGACAAAGCTACAATTTGGAAGTTTGATTTCCCTCCATTTCCATCCTTTCTGACATGTTTTATTTTATCACCTTGGTTTCTCGACTTTGTCATAATCAGGTTTAAACTTCATCAAGTGGGTATTTCTAAAATTGCCACCATATTTTCACCCATCTTCTGAGCTTTCTAACCATATAATTTTTTTAAAATTTGAACAAAAATAATATTATTATTGAATTTCTTTTACTAGTGTCTCCATAGTTCTCACAGACATAGGTGCACCATTTTTTTAATAAATTTTGATATATTTATCCAAATTTTAAAAACTTTATATATTATTGTAGTGCACTTGATTCTATACAATTTTTTTTTTAAATTGTATTTTTGATTTGTTTAGTGCAACTTATGCTTCATGCACAAGGGCTATCCCACATTAATGGTTCCCACTTTTGCCAATGAAGGAAATTGGCGAAAGTGGAGAATTTTGTTTAGGGGGGCTTCAAACACACTAAGGGGTTCGAGGGAACCCCCCCTCAGGGTTCGATCGAACCCTATTTAAAATTGTTTTTTTTTAAACTTCTATAAAATCCAAAAACGATAGTTAAACTATCATTTTCAAACTTGTGTTTTTCTGTGTACAAAGGGGGTTAGAGCGAACCCGACATCAGCACCAAATCATCGTGCCCTATTTGCAACAATCATCACATCTCACCTTTCATCTTTCGACCTACGTTATTTCAAGTGCACAAAATAACCCTTTTTTTGTTTAATAATGTCTTTTTTTTATTAAATTTATTTAAAAATTAATAAATAATTTGTTTATTAATTAATTTTTTTTATTAAATAATTGTATATTTATTACTTTTCAGCATTTTAGAAAAACGTTTCATAATTTTATTTTTGATTTAAATTTGTCAATTTGTTTTTTAAATTACATAATTGTATATGTTTTTTTTTTTGAGCTTTTTTAAAAAAAAGTTATGAAAAACTTAGAAAACTAAGGTAGTAAATTAGAACTTAGAAAAACATTAAGAAAAACATTAGTAAAAAAAAATTAGAAAAATGTTTCAAATCTAAACATAATAAATTAAAATGTTAGAAAAATTAATAAATTTAAATTTAAAACAATATTAGAAAACTTAGATAACAAATTTAAACAAATTAGACAAAATAATTTTTCTACAATGTGACCCCTTACGACCCGTTAAGACCACATATGCCCCTAATGACACTATATGTCCCCTTAGGACCATACATGATCGCATAGTGGAACCTAACGGGTCACGCATGGTCCTAAGGGGTCATGCATGTGTTCTAACACATGCATGACCCCTTAAGACCGCATGTGACCCCTTATAAAAGCCTAGTGTGTACAACATACCCCTTAGTCCATTACATAGTGTCCTAAGGGGTCATATGTGGTCCTAAGGGGTCATGCATGTGTTAACAAATGCATGACCCCTTAGGACCACATATGACCCCTTATAATATCCTAATGTACATACGATCCCTCAAGATCACATGTACAATGTCATAAAGGGTTGAATATGTGGTCCTAAGGGGTCATGCATGTGTTTTAACACATGCATGATCCCTTAGGACCACATATGACCCTTTATAACATCCTAGTGTACATACATCATTTCCCTTATGATCACATAGTGTCCTAAGGGGTCATATGCAGTCCTAAGGGGTCACACATGTGCTCTAACACATGTGTGACCCCTTAGAACCACATATGACCCCTTATAAAATCCTAGTTTGAATGACATACCCCTTAGTCCATCACATAGTGTCCTAAGGGGTCATATGTGGTCCTAAGGGGTCACCAATGCGTTAACACATGTGTGACCCCTTAGGACTACATATGACCCCTTATAACATCCTAGTGTACATATGACATTCCCTTTAGGATCACATAGTGTCCTAAGGGGTCATATGTGGTCCTAAGGGGTCACGCATGTGTTCAAACACATGCGTGACACCTTAGAACCACATATGACCCCTTATAAAATCCTAGTGTGAACAACATACCCCTTACTACACCACATAGTGTCCTAGGGGTCATTTGTGGTCCTAAGGGATCACACATGTGTTAACACATGCATGACCCCTTAGGACCACATATGACCCCTTATAACATCCTAGTGTACATACGACATTCCCCTTAGGATCATATAGAGTCCTAAGGGGTCACTGTGTTCTAACACATGCATGACCCCTCAGAACTGCATATGACCACTTATTAAATCTTAGTTTGAACGACATATCCTTTAGCCCATCACATTGTGTCCTAAGGGGTCATATGTGGTTGTAAGGGGTCACGAATGCGTGATCCCTTAGGATGATATATGACCCCTTATAACATCCTAGCATACATATGACATTTCCCTTAGGATCACATAGTGTCCTAAGGGGTCATGCATGTGTTCTAACACATGTGTGACCCCTTAGAACTACATATGACCCTTTATACAATCCTAGTGTGAATGAAATACCCCTTAGTCCATCACATAGTGTCCTAAGGGGTCATATGTGGTCCTAAGGGGTCATGTATGCATTAACACAAGTGTGACCCCTTAAGACCACATATGACCCCTTATAACATCCTAGTATACATATGAGGTTACCCTTAGGATCACATAGTGTCTTAAGGGGTCATATGTTGTCCTAAGGGGTCACACATGTGTTCTAACACATTTGTGACCCCTTAAAATCACATATGACCCCTTATAAAATCCTAGTGTGAACTACATACCCCTTAGTCCATCACATAGTGTCCTAAGGGGTCATATGTGGTCCTCAGGGGTCACGCATACATTAACACATGCGTGACCCCTTAGGACAACATATGATCCCTTATAACATCCTAGTGTACATATGACATTCCCCTTAGGATCACATAGTGTCCGAAGGGGTCACGCATTGATGAATACTAAGAGGGGGGGTGAATTAGTATGCCAAAAATCTTTGCACTAAAACACTTACACAGTCTAAAGATAAACCGGTAAAGCAGTTTGACAGTCAAACCGGTTACCACACATACAAACCAAAATGCGAATAAAACATTCACCCACAAAAGCAATACAACCATAACACAAGATATTTGACATGGAAACCCAACTGGGAAAAACCACGGTGAGATGGAACTCACAAGTCACTATCTGCAAAATAGAAACCAGACCGGTTAAGGTCAGATCAGTTAAGGTCTTACAATGTTCTTCACTAGAACAGATCCTATTAGGAATCTCAATCTCTGTTAGGAGATAAGTCCGATTAAAGACTACCTTGTTAGAGGATTTTAGATTCACATGTGTGAACCACCTTGTTAGAGGATTTTACAAAGGCTTTGAGGCCTACCCGATTAGGGGCTACTGACTTGTTAAAGATGTGAGTAATCAACAAGTGTTTGATCTATCTAATAGTACAAACTACTTGGTTAGATCTAGTATTGCTCACAGCTAATGCATTCCAGCATTACTTCAGTCTTCTCTATCTCTCTCTCAGTTACAACTCGATCTTCTCAGATAAGATCGCTCTTCCAACAACTCAACATCCACCTTAAACCCTCACTCAACATTAATCCTTTTCGCAACTTCTTCAACAACTTTAAATCCCTAGACATGATGTCCTTTTAAAGGAATCTGATTTCATGTCGGTCCAATAGGATTACATTACAAATTCATAGGTTTAGTGAATCTAGACATACTCAGTAACACGACACAAGAATCACCGTCAATGTGTCGGCACTGTCAAACAATCGGTGGATTGGTAACTCATCACAAAATGCCAGTTGGTAACTCATCACAAAGTATTACCAGTTCATACAAAATACCAGTTGCCAGTTTGACAAAAATGAAGACTAGTAAGAATGTGTTGTGTTGCTTTGCACCCTCATATCACTTGTGATCTGCGAACCACTTGGGGTGGACATGCTGCTTCAGATCGGAAAACACATTCTACAAAATTACTACTAGTCTAAAGACTAGAATACAACATATTGGTTGAGCATGAGCTCATACATATAAAGGGGATCTCAATACAAGTGTGTGTCCATCAATGACAATCACAACATAAACATCAAAAATGCCAACAATCTCCCTCTTTGGCATTGATGGCAACACTTAGGAAAACTAAAATTTTGACAACTAAGGGTTTTACAACAAAAACTTGTCATTAACAAAATTGCTCCCCCTAAGCATATATACTATCCTTTAATCAATAGAGTGTATAGAAATTTTACATTCAGAGCATAATCATCAGAGCATATAGCATATATCACAGTATATATCAAAATTTCAAAACAGATACTTCTCCCTCTGATATACTTCTCCCCTAATATATCAATGTTTCAAAATTTTAAAACCATATACTTGTCCCCCTTTGCCAACAATGACAAAGTACCACTGAAAAACCTGTTTCCATATATATATAAAAGAGTTTATGACAATAATGAATAATACTTGTCAAAAACCACTTTATAGTCCTGCAAAAATTGTTTCATGGAAAGTGACTAGGACTCAAGTAGGGAGGTCGCCACTTCCTTCTCTGTCTGCATTTGTGATACCTGTTCCTCCATGGCATCTATTGTGCTCAATTCTTGTGTGACTTTTAGGGCATCTAGGTTCAGATAGCATTTCTAGAGAATTTGCAATCATGGAAGTAATACCAGTTGAAGCTCCTGCAAATCCCTAGACCTTGTGCTAATCTCTTGCTCTATCTTGGTTGACTGGATCTGGAACCGGTGAACGGTTTGCCCATATGCTACAAAGGAGTCTTGAATGTGCTTAAGTAGGACTGTAAGTCCATTTGAAGCTGTTGCTTCTTGGCTAGCACATCATCACAGAACAGATGAGGTTGACAGATTTTGCTGAGTAGCAAGTTTCCCTCATCCAAGGCACTCCTTATGTCATTTTGATCCTTTAATAGTTCAGTCCTAAGCTCATTTAATTTCTTCACGAGAGCAACATTAAGAGCCTTTTGGTCCTCTTTCTTTACATTGGCCTCTGCTGCTTCTTCTAGACTCTGCACCTGATCATCCACTACAGTACACAGAAGTTTAAGTTGTGCTAGTGATGAATCAGTGTCAGGAAGATTAGTACCAAGGATTAAACCGGTAAGTGTGTCTATAGCTACCTGAATGATGTCCTGTTCCTTTTCTTGTGAATGATCTGAAGGTGCTCTTGAGCAACCTTGATGCTCTGCATAAGCTCTAACTCACTTGCAGATTGGAGATTGATAGGACTAGAGAGATCAACCAGTGAGGGTTGACTTTTGGTTGCCTTTGGAGTCTCCACCTGAGAGCTTTTTGCCGCTTCTCATTCCTTGGCTTCTTCAGCTTTATTCTTTCTGCTTCTCTTCTCTTCTCTCCTTACTTGTCTTCCTCTACCTTTTTCTTCTCTTTTGCTCTCCTCTTCTACTCTTCCTTTTCTTCTTCTTTCCTCTTCTTCTTCTCTTCCTCTTCCTTTTTCTTCTTCTCTTCCTCTTCCTTCTTCTTCTCTTCCTCTTCCTTCTTCTTCTTTTCTTCCTCTTCCTCTTCCTTCTTCTTCTCTTCCTCTTCCTTCTTCTTCTTCTCCTCTTCTTTCTTCTTCTTTTCTTCCTCTTCCTTCTTTCTCTTTTCTTCTTCTTCCTTCTTATTTTCTTCCTTGTCCTCTTCTTCTTTCTTCTTCCTTTCTTCTTCTTGCTTCTTCTTCTCTTCATCTTTTCTTTTCTCCTCTTCCTCTTTTCTCTTCTCTTCCTCTATTTTTTGTTTCTCATCTTCATCCTTCTTCTTTTTCTCTTCCTGTTCTTTGGTCACTTGTTGTGTGTCCACGACTTGTTCACCACCCTGATTGGCCTATTTCCACTATTCAGTTCCCTCAAAAGGTATGTCCTAAGTGACATCTTCTATATCCAGGGCATCAACATCTATGGTGTCGATTGGTTCCTCCACCAGGTTTCCTTCCTCATCAAAAACCTCATCCGGTTCAGAAATAACCGGTTCCTTTTCCGCTTGGAGGTTGGCCATTTGAGCTTTGTGAAAGCTGATAGCATGGGCCATGTGTTGATGTGTATCTTTTTCTACATCATCAACTCTCCCCTCCAACAACCAGAGTCTTCTTCTCCTTGTGAAGAAGAGACCTTTATTTTGATCCAATACATCAAATAATTCTAAATTTGAGAGTTCGGGGAAGTACTGTGCAAAAACTTTCTCCCTAATCTCTAGTTCCTTTTCAATGGCAATGCACCATTTGTTATCCAATGCTTTAAATAATGAATCTGGTTTCTAAGATTTAATCTTTGATGGTGACCGGTCATTTTTACATAAATAAAGAATGATTTCCTACAGTACTTCATCTTTTTCTTCACTATTGAATTCATCATAATAATCTATTAAATCATGAAGTAACTTTCTCCTAATATTCTTTACTATTCTTTGACAATGTGTCAAAGGTTTGTAAGAGGAGATATATATATTTACCAGTGTGGATGTTGCTGGTTCATTCTTCTTCATCTTCTTGGTCTATCTAGCCTTCTTTGGTTGTTCATCAGACTCAGTTTCTTTGGAGTCTGGTTCATTACCCTTAGTCTTCCTCTTTCTTTCGAAGACTTTTGCTGGTGTTACCTTTGGTTTCTTCTTTGTTGGTGACCACTTGGTCACTCTTGGAGTCGCAGTGGTAGTCGGTGCCAATGCTGTAGGCACTGCCTTAGCTTTCTTAGCTACCGGTTCTTTACCCTTCTTCACCGATGGTTCTTCAACCGGTGCGATTCTCTCCAGGTAGGTTCTGGTTCGCTTAGCCTTTGGATCAAGAGGCGAGGCAATAAGGGTTGAAGCATACCCTTCCAGCATGTCAAACATGACCTCATAGCTCATAGGCTCCACTTCCTCCATTCTAGGCTCAACAGCCTCCATTAGACATTTGTCCACCTGAATAGTGAAATAGATGTCATCTTCATACTTCTTCACTATGTCACCTGAGATTCGTACCCTCTGACTCATCTTTCTTTTGAACTCATCAAAGTATTTGTTCAGTACCTCAGGGTAGCTAGTTCCAATGGCTTGCACACTTTCCTTTATCTACTTGGTTACCAGTTGGTAAGGGGACCACTAGACATCTCCTACACCAGGAAAGTAGCCTTGGAAATAGAAAAACAACCCTACCAGTAGTTGTCCAAACATAAATCTCAGTGAATTGTCCTTTTTGATTTCCTTGAGATTTAACAGGAGTTGCCTTTGCATACCGGTGCATAAGTCAAATGATTTATCCTCTATAATCATCTGATAAGCGACATTTACCACTGCAGTAGATACAGAATTAATCCTGCTGGTTGAGAATGTTTTGTAGCCTATCACCATGCAGGTGTATTTTACCAGTTCATCCTTGATAGGATTAACTGTCATACCTCATGAATCACTTGTCGAACTGATGAGCTTGGTCATTTCCATTTTGCTTACCGTTCTGAGGGCTAGCACTTTACTTGTGTTACAAAAACCGGTGACTGCATGAATCCTGATGTGATCCTCTATGAAGTCTTCTAGAAAATATACCACATTATGGAGTTTCTTCTTCTCTAAGATACTGAACTTTGGTTTGATCCTTTTGTCCTTTCCACAAAATAGACCTAATTGAGTATGAATGGCTAAGGATCCTAGGTCTTCTATCTTGCAATCAATATAGTTTGAAATTCCTTCTTCGACTATGACTCTAGCTGGAACTTGTCACAAAGCATTATACTTGGACTTCCTTTGAATGAAACTTTCTGACTCAATGGATGTGCTTGAACTGGTATGAGATGCGGAAGCCATTGAAGAGTATTTCAAGAACACGAAAAATACCTTTCAAATGGGAATTTAGGGCTTCGTGATTCTGCTTTACTTCGCTCTCCATCGGATGCCAATTCACTGCTTTGAGTTCTCCACTACCGCTTGCAAACTAGATTTGAATCTCTTTCAAAGTTATCCAATTTCTTGAAATCTAAGCTCAAATTGCCTTTTCTTTGCTCTGCACTTGAAAACTTTTCTTCGCTCGAAAACAGATAGTGCGAAATGATTTGAAAACTGTATTTATACATGTCTCTCACCTACCATCATTAATGCTCCTCTATTAGGGCGTAAACCCTAATTTGCCTTCTTACCATTTCCGGTCTTCTACTAAGTGACAGGTGTAGCATACCGGTTAAGGTCTTTTACCAGTGTTAACCAGAGGTTCGAAAGCATTTTGCCATTTTCTCCCCCTAAGCCTTTGAGGCTTAGTTTGTCGGTTCTGATATTTCCACACTAGGTGCAGAAACTGGTTCCTCTTCCGACATTGTTGGTTTCTTCTTCCATGTTTTCTTCATGTCTCCTTGAACTTTTTCAACATCTATTTCTCCTTCCTTAGTGACCGGTATATCATCAGATATACTTTTTCTGCTTCTGTAGAATCTTGCAATATGACCCGGTTTGCTGCAGTGATAGCAAACAAGTCCAGGTGCTCTCCAAGGTCCATTGTACATGTTTCCATTCTTCCTTCTACATGTTGTAGTAGTGTGACCATGACCATGATAGATCATACAACTTTCTCTCCATCTGGTTGCCTCTTGATGACCACCACTTCTTGACTGATGATTGAAGTCATTAAACGGGTTGTGGTTTTGGTTCATAAAAGAATCAAGACCGGTTCCTTGGGTCCTCTGAGGATATCTTCCAGTGTTATCCACTATAGACCTGCATTCCAATGCTCTATGCCCAAACTTGTTGCATGCATAACAATGACCATTGGACTTATTGAATCTAGGCACATTGTTGATAAAATAAGGAAAATTAATGTAGGCTTTGCTCCTACATACATTGGTAGTGTGTCCTCCTTTAAGACAGTTAAGGCAAACAAGTTTGAATTTTTGCTTACCTTTTCCTTTGAGTGTCAGTTTCTTCTTTGATGCTTCAGCATTTGTTCCTGAGGATTCTCCTTCCTCATGTCTAGAAAAACCAAGACCATTGGTATTCTTTGCCGGTCTAGATGACTCAAGCTTTTTCTCTAGCTTGATTTTACTTTTGCCAAACTTAGCAAGTATTTTCTTTGACTCAAAGAGTTCTTTGGAAATAACAGTGTTTGTCTCCATAAGACTTGCATTTTTAGAGATGGCAATGTTCAGTTCTCCTTGCATGTCTTCTTTTTCCATTCTACTCTCATGAAGGTGAGCAGTTAGTGCACTAATCTCATGTTTCAACTTGGAGATCTCATGATCTTTGTCTTTTACTAGATCTTCACCTTTTCTCCGGTTCTCAAGTTCTTGACTAAACTGAATAGTCAGTCCTTCCAACTCCTTTCTAAGATTGGAGTTTGAATCATTCAGCTTATTCGCTTCAGCAATCATAGCTTCCATGTTAGCTTCATCTTCAGAACTACTTTCAGATAGTTCCATCAGCTTTTCTGCATGTTCTCTTCTTTTTCCTTGAGATGCCTTGTATTTGACCATAAGATCATCATAGGCTTGCTCAGACTTAGTGAGTCATTGAGTAAGTTCCCTCAAGGTGTATTCCCCCATATCTCTTTCCAAGTGGTTAAACTTATAGAAAGGTTGGCCCTGATACCAATTGATGAATACTAAGAGGGGGGGTGAATTAGTATGCCAAAAGTCTTTGCACTAAAACACTTACATAGTCTAAAGATAAATCAGTAAAGTAGTCTAACAGTCAAACCGGTTACCACACATACAAACCAAAATGCAAATAAAACATTCACCCACAAAAGCAATACAACCATAACACAAGATATTTGACGCGGAAACCCAACTGGAAAAAACCACAGTGAGATGGAACTCACAAGTCACTATCTACAAAATAGAAACCAGACCAGTTAAGGTGAGATCGGTTAAGGCCTTACAATGTTCTTCACTAGAACAGATCCTGTTAGGAATCTCAATCTCTGTAAGGAGATAAGTTCGATTAAAGACTACCTTGTTAGAGGATTTTAGATTCAAATGTGTGAACCACCTTGTTAAAGGATTTTACAAAGGCTTTGAGGCCTACCCGGTTAGGGGCTACTGACTTGTTAAAGATGTGAGTAATCAACAAGTGTTTGATCTATCTAATAGCACAAACTACTTGGTTAGATCCAGTATTGCTCACAGCTAATGCATTCTAGCATTACTTCAGTCTTCTCTATCTCTCTCTCAGTTACAACTCGATCTTCTCAAATAAGATCGCTCTTCCAACAACTCAACATCCACCTTAAACCCTAGCTCAACATTAATCCTTTTCGCAACTTCTTCAACAACTTAAAAACCCTAGACATGATGTCCTTTTAAAGGAATCTAATTTCATGTCAGTCCAATAGGATTACATTACATTTTCCTAGGTTTAGTGAATCTAGACATACTCAGTAACACGACACAACAATCACCATCAATGTGTCGGCACCATCAAACAATCAGTGGATTGGTAACTCATCACAAAATGCCGATTGGTAACTCATCACAGAGTATTATCGGTTCATACAAAATACCGATTGCCAATTTGACAAAAATGAAGACTGGTAAGAATGTGTTGTGTCACTTTGCACCCTCGTACTGCTTGTGATCTGCAAACCGCTTGGGGTCGACATGTCGCTTCAGACTGGAAAACACATTCTGCAAAATCACTACTAGTCTAAAGACTAGAATACAACATACTGGTTGAGCATGAGCTCATACATATAAAGGAGATCTCAATACAAGTGTGTGTCCATCAATGACAATCACAACATAAACAACAAAAATGCCAACATGCATGTGTTGTAACACATGCGTAACCCCTTTTAACCGCATATGACCCCTTATAAAATCCTTGTTTGAATGACATATGCTTTAGTCCATCACATAGTGTCCTAAGGGGTCACTCATGTGTTCTAACACATGCGTGACCCCTTAGAACTGCATATGACCCCTTATAAGATTCTAGTTTGAACGACATACCCCTTAGTCTGTCACATAGTGTCCTAAAGGGTCATATGTGGTCCTAAGGGGTCACGCATGCGTGACCCCTTAGGACCACATATGACCCCTTATAACATCCTAGCATACATACAATATTCCCCTTAGGATCACATAGTGTCCTAAGTTGTCATATGTTGTCCTAAGGGGTCATGTATGTGTTCAAACACATGTGTGACCCCTTAGAACCGCATATGACCTCTTATAAAATCCTAGTGTGAAAGACATACCCCTTAGTCCATCACATAGTGTCCTAAGGGGTCATATATGGTCCTAAGGGGTCACACATGCATTAACACATGTGTGACCCCATAGGACCACATATGACCCCTTATAACATCCTAGTATACATACGACACCCCCTTAGGATCACATAGTATCCTAAGGTGTCATATATTGTCCTAAAGGGTCACGCATCTGTTCTAACACAAGCGTGACCCCTTAGGACCCCATATGACCCCCTCTAAAATCCTAGTGTGAACTACATACCCCTTAGTCCATCACATAGTGTCCTAAGGGGTCATATGTGGTCTTAAGTGGTCATGCATGTGTTAACACATGTGTGATCCCTTAGGCCCATATATGACCCCTTATAACATCCTAGTATACGTACGACATTCCCCTTAGGATCACATAGTGTTCTAACACATGTGTGACCCCTTAGAACTATATATGACCCCTTATAAAATCTTAGTATGAGAGACATACCCTTTAGTCCATCACATATTGTCCTAATGGGTCATATAAGGTCCTAAGGGGTCACACATGTGTGACCCCTTAGGACCACATATGACCCCTTATAACATCATAGTGTACATACAACATTCCCCTTATGATCACATAGTGTCCTAAGGGGTCATATGTGATCCTAAGGGGTCATTTATGTGTTAACACATGTGTGACCCATTATGACCACATATGAAGGGGTCATATATGGTCCTAAGGGGTCATGCATGTATTAACACATGTGTGACCTATTAGGACCAAATATGACCCCTTATAACATCTTGTTGTTCTCAAAAAATGAGAAACACAAGTTCACCTGCAATTTATCTATGAGATAGCCAGTTTCAAATAATGAAGAACTTTAGGACTTGGACAACATTACATAGGATCCGAATGATCCTCCTGCACTTCAGGTTCTACAAGACCTAGGGGGGGACACCCTTTGATGCATAAAATTAGATCCATTTCTCACATATGATAACCTCAAGAAAAGCAGAGAAATCTCATTCAAGGTTCAAAAACAAGGAGGGTACTGCAGATGTGCTAGATCTACACTTACAATTTAGCAATGTTTGAATCAAGAAATGGATGGAACACTAACACAGAACAGAAAAAGAAAGATATTCTAATTTTGGATTTTAAATTTTTGCAGATAACTACTAATTGTAATAGATCAGTGCCTCCATCTGGGCATAGAGTCAACACAAATGGACACAAATGAAATCCAAGTTGCATGTTAGATTCACTGAAAGATATACTTGTATTAATGCCTGACATTAATACATTCTAAACTTCAAATCAAAAGATCATACAAATCCAAACATTAATTCAATTTCATAATTTCTGCTCACAAAATTTAAATCCCTTCTGTAAAAGATAAATTCAAACTCCCTTAAAGACTGGATTTATTGAAATTGAAAAATGCTTGAAGACAATCCAATGGAAATGTATATATGCCTTACATATATATGACTTGCAACTAATAATTTATAGCTAACTGTATCTATTCAATGATAGAAGAATGGGAACATCAACACTTAAAACCAAGAAAATTAAATGCATAAGACTGGAACCTCTCTTGGAAATCTCCCTTGGAGAAATTCTCCCAAAAACTGGAACCCTTACAAATGAGAAGAATTGAGAATATAAAGAAGGGGGAAAAGATTGAATCTACATTACAAATTGCGCAGTGTCCTTTATGCCCAACTAACAATATTCCTTGCATCCTTCCTATGGAAACTTCTCTCAAAAAAATTAACATGTGTCAAAATAGATTGTAGAAATGAATTCCTCATTCTGTTGAGAGCTTTCCAACGATATATAATACTTACATATTTGGGTAAAAGGTGCCCCTCCAGTGAATTAATCCCAGATGTAGACCAGTCATTTAAATTTTTGAATTTTTTACCATAGTCTGAACTATACATTTAATTTTAATTTTTAGCTCTACGCTCCACCATGTGTCAACCTCTGGTTCGCTCAGAATCCACTTGGGTGCCACCTAACCTACCACCTCACTGCCACCTCAACATCATCGGACCTTAGCTCTTCTTTGTCGCTAAGTTGCGATGGATAACTAGTAAGCATCTTTCCATTATGGATCAACGACCACCATTGGATCAACTCAGACTTGCTCGACCTTTAATTCGCCCTTTTGTCACAAAATTTGGGCATCTCAGGATGCTTGCATGTGCATGGGGTCCACTTAGGCCACCAAGTAGCCTTGTCTCTTGTCAAAAGCGTTTAAGCTTTAGACATTATAGATATGTTTGTCCTAGTAATTAAATATCAAATATTCCCTCTTTGCTACCAATATGGGACAAATATATTTGCACATTCCCCTGTCACCATCCATGTGTTCTACGCCTGAGCATTTGCTTGAAAATTTATAATGCATTATTCTCACGTGCAGTAGGGGAGGACTGGCAAAGGTCATTGAATTCAGCTTTACATCTACCAAGTGCATTTGCTGAAACTTCTTTAACCCTCACACCATCTACCAGGGAGGATTTGGCTTCACGCCAATTGCATTTACTTAAAAATTTCCTTCATCCCTTCCTCAGCATACCACATGTGGGAGGTTTAGGCGCTACAGCTGCTAATTACATTTACTTGAAACTTTCTTCATCTTATTTAATAGCCACGTTAGGGGAGGATGCTGGCAAGGGTCGTTGGAGGCCTCTTTGGTAACCATGCCTACTAATAGAATCTGCCTGAAGTTTATAATGCCTTATCAACCACCACGCAGGGAGGAAAGAAGCTGGTTAAGGTCATGGGGTTAGTTTTACACCCAACAATTGCATTTGTTTAAAAGGTTCTATGAATTTAATATCCACTTTCCTCTATTAAGTTGTTTGTTATTGTATATTTAGCATCAAGGTAGCCAAATGTGCCCTTCACATTCGTTGAGACATGAGTTGCTTCACTAGACGACCCCTCCCTTGACAACCCAAAGTCTGCTACTTTCGCTTCCATTTATTCACTTAATAATATATTGGTCGATTTGATATCTCTATGAATTATTTTGATGTTTACAACCAGCATGCGAGTAACCCAATCCTTATCTTATTTTATCTTGTCTTGTACCAAGAACTTCAAATCTTCAACTAATAATGGCTTACACATTGGTACTTCATGTATATGTCCATCAATCCATATACGACAAGTAAAATGAAGTTGCCTCTCATTATCCCACTGGAAAAGAAATCTTTCTCTCTTCTTTATCCAATCACAATAATGAAATGAAAACATCTCTCAACAAACCAAGTTGCCAATGTGGGTTGAGCTAGTATTAATATGCATTACTTATGAATTAAAACCATTTCACCATAAAATTAACACTGCAAGGGCATGAGCTAGATCGGGCCCCAAAGTGGGCCCTATTGCTCACCAAATCTGGTTAACCCAAGTACACCTGCAATCCTTCTATGAAATGGCCAATTTCAGTCTATGAAAAACCTTAGGGCTTGGAAAAAATGACAAGGATATGAATCCTTCTAATCATCAGGCTCTACAAAACCTAGGCGGGTATACCTTTGATGTTTAGAATTAAACCTATTACACACCTATGAAAGCATCAATAGAAATAGAAAGATCTCACAAGGCTTAACAACTAGGAGGTTACTGTAGATGGGATAGATCCACATTGACATCTCAACTAAGTTGAAGCATGAGATGGATGAAACATTCCCACAGAACATAAAACAAAGAAAGATATTCTGGTGTTGGGTTTTAAATTGTTTGAGAATCCCTTCAATTGCAAGATCAGTGCCTTCTCCAAGGGCAATAGAGTCACAAATCAAACTATAGATGAAAACTTATACTACAGATCCATCTTCATTCTTAAGTATTCCTGTATTTAATTCCTTGCATAAATGCATTACTAAGATCATTCACAAAATCATCAAATCTTGAAACTGTATTCCATTATTCATGATTTGTTACAAAATTTAAATCCTTCCTTGAAGAATCCCTGCAAACAATCACAACTATCTCCTTCAGATAACAAATTTCATCCTCCTTGATGATCTAATTTGAATAAAATGGAAGTACAAATCTAGAGACAGTATTGTGTGAATTTATGTATGCCTTACATATACAAGAACCTGCAACTAAGAACACTTACAACAAGAATTAAACTCCATTACTCAAAGAAAGGCCCTGCCCTGTATAATCTTCAAGAATACTCAGAATTGGAAACCATCAAAATCTGGAGCATTTCTCCAAATTTATGGAACCCTTATAATGAGAATAAAATCAGAATAAGAAGGAGAGGGAAAAAGATTAGGTCTGCAACCGAAATTGCCAAGTGTCTCTTTTCCAATTGAATTTCAATTCCTTCCTCCTTCCCATGGAAACTACTCTTAAAATATCCCATATTTATTGAAACTAACTCCACAACTTCCTTCCAAATCTTGAGAGCTTTCTGGCAATATATAATACTTGCCATTTTGGCCAAAAATAAGCCTCTGAGAGAATTAATCCACTTTAGGTGCGCCATCATTTAAATTTTTGAATTTTTTATATAATCTCCACTATATAAGTTAATTTTGATTTTTCTCTCATTTTTGGCTTTTGACGCCCTACCACGTGGTAGTCTCTAATTCACTGATGGGATCCACTAGGATGACACCTCACTGATTAGCCACCTGGACTGCCTCATCACTACCACCTATGCGCCATTGGACTACCATCTATACACCATGTCATTTCCAGGTCATCTTCATTGGATGAGACTCGTGAGCTGGACCTCCACCTAGACCTGCTACCTGTCTTTCGCCATTTCACAATGGCTAACGTACTTGCATCTTCGGGTCACGAAGTCACGCCGGTCATCGGATCTTGCTGAACCTACAGGGTCTTTAACCTTGGTTTCTTGCATTTACTGTTCGCTATTTCATGAAGGGTATTCTTTGAGCATCTTCCCTTCACAAATCCACGTGCACTATACATCTCTGGCAACTTTCTCGATCTTTAACTTGCTTTTTCTCTGCAAATCTCACCTGCCTCAGGATCCGTGACTGTGTGTGGTCCACTTGGTCAACACTCAACCTCCTTGGTCACCTTGAGAAGCGCACCCATGTGTGGAGGGTCCACTTGGGCACCCAACCAGAACCATTCATCAAAATCCTCTTGAGGCTTTGACACTATGGTAGTGTGGAGTATTGTATTTAAATATTAAAATTTCCCCCTCCACAGCTAATGCGGAATAATGTGTTTTGCCTGAAAATGCATTTTCTGAAGTTTTCATGAGTGTTTTAATGGTTTCCAATGAAATATGCCTGGAAGCTTCTTTTCCTTTCTTGCTTGTTGCATGGGAGGAAAGGATGGTTATACACCTGCTAACGTCATTTGCTTTGATTTTAAATGACCTTCCAACAATATTCTGCCCCATCTCCAACTACATGTATTCGGGGGTTTTCAAGTTCGCCTGGAAGTGTACTTGTTTGGAGTGTCTCTTAGTTTTGGACTGGCTTTACATCTTCCAAGTACAACTGCTTTGAAATTTTAATGACTCTATGCTGCCCCATTTACCATTTTGCTGAAGGTTCTAATCCATTTAATTGGATTTACTGAGAGTTTTCAATGGTTGTCCATGTGCATTTTCTTAATGTTTTAATCCCCTTCACCACAGAGGAAGATGCTGGTAAAATTTGTGGAATTTGGCTCTTTTCCAGCCATTGCATTTGCTGGAGAGGTTTATTTGGCCATTTAGCAGCCACGCCACATTGAAATTGGGGTTTCAACGCACAACAGGGAGGAATGCTTTAACACCATTTGTATTTTCTTGATTTTTTAATGCTCCCTTTCCAAACATTGCTGCCACATGAAAGAGGGATTTGACTGGCATTCATTTGCCAATTGCAACTTACTGCTATTTTCTAATGATTCTATTTATTGCTACACTGGGAGAAATTAAAAAAAAGTAATGGAATTTGGGCTTTCAGTAGCTAATGCATTTGCTGAAGTTTAGATGGCCATTGCATTTGTTGTTGCTAGCATTTCATTCTTATTTTATTGAAGCAAATCTGCTGGTTTATTGCAGTTAATGTTCACTTTTCTTTGAAAATATTTAAGTTCTTCTCCAAACCTCCATCTTTTACATTCTTAATGAGATTACAATATGTTGTTTTCAAGTCTAAGGTTCATTTGTCAATTATCTTATTGACCATGTCAATCTCTTCTTCTTCCATACCAAGCCTAGAACATTCAACAAGAATTTATAATAACATTTTTATACAATCCCATATCTTTATGCATCATGAAGTCATTTACTTAAGAACATTTTCGCCATAAAAATAATGCATGGGCATGAGCCAGGTCGGGCCCCAAAGTGGGTCTAACTAAATTTTTTTTTTTTTTCATGCAACTGACCTCTGAAATGCCTCAGGAACCTTAAAATTACCTCTGGAATCAATTGGCACCATTTTTGGATCATCAAACAGAGTTTCGCAACTTCCAGGCACTTGCGCCACATTTTTCACATTTAATCGCGAAGACGTAATTTTCAGACCTATCAAAACACCTTTCTGGACCTCACCATCTGATAGGCGTGTACTTTGGTATACAAGCATGAACTCTACCAAATGGTTTCTCAAGAGGAATCCTGAGTGAAGAGATGTTAATTGTCAAAAATTACCAACTGGCTTTGTCGGCACTGCAGACCTGATGAAGTCAATGCTCAGGCAACTCATGATGCCTTTCTTTAAAATAACAAACAACCTCTGTAGACCCTCAAATCTGAGACATAGGTACCTTGAAGTATATATCAAATCTTAGAACACTCAATTTGACCAAATGACTGACTAGGTACGAATAGCGCACTCATGAAAATAGCAACTTTAACCGATACGACAATGAAAGTACGGATCACTGAAAAAGATGGCTCAAGAAACCCTTTTGAAAACCGATCGAACGGATTGGCAGGACCTTGAAATTTGAAAAATAGCTTGTCATTTATACCAGTAATAGTCCAGAATGAACATTCTGACATAACAGTTACTGAGGCAACTTTTACACTTATGCAAAAACAGGGCTTCGACTAGCTGCTGAAATAGGGACTTGTCAAACAACACAAACTGCAAATGGATAGAACTTGCAAACTGAGAAAGTTGATTCACAAAGACTTGAAATTTTGCACGAAGGCTCACATTTATGCATAGAATTCAATCCATTTTGAATTTCAATATGATGATCAACAAGGAAAAAGATATAGGAGCTCAAATTAGGTTACTTAATAAAATTTGCATATGTACCTAAAATGCACTTTCAGCTCACCCCTTGAAATGGGTACCTGATAAACTGATCCAAACTAAAAACTGAAAGTTGGAAAACACTACATAGGCCAAATGAAAGGTATAGGACACACTTCCCAAGCCTTACCCTTTGAAGATCAACTGGCTTCATTTTGCCCTCTCTCTAACTAGGCCATTCCAACTGACTCATTTTCTGATCATTTGGAGATGCAGAGAATTTTTTTGAAATGGGCCTCTAAACTTGACTCAAATTTAATGAGTCCCAATAGGCCCGACTAAAAAAATGTTAGTTTTCATTCAACTAACCCTTGAAATGCCTCAGGAACCTTGAACATACCTCTGGAGTTGATCTGCACAAATTTCTAATCGTTAAAACTCAACTTGCAAATTTCAGGCGCTTGTGTCACATTTTCACATTTAAATCCAAAGAGGAATTTCAAAAACTGGATAGAACCCCTTTCTAGACTTCGCAAACTGATAGGCGTGTACTTTGATATGTTAACTTTCATCCTGCAAAACCACTCCTCATGACAAATCTCAGGTGGTGAGATATTAATGCACAAACTTGATTAAATGGCTCTGTCAGCAAAGGAACCTGATAAAATCAAAGTGCAGGGACCACAAAGTGCACACATTAAAAATATTAAATGGTTTCTGTGGATCCCCAAATTTGGGACATAGATACTTTGAAGTACAAGGAAGACCATAGAAATCTCAGTTTGATGGGGAAGATGATAGGGTACAAATGGTGAGATCATGAAAATGGCAACTTTAACAGATGCAACAACGAAAGTGCAGAAACTGAACAAAATAGCTCAAGAAACCATCTTGGAAAACTGATCAAACAGCTTGCTAGGAGCTTCAAACTAGAAGCATAGCTTGTCTTTCATACTAGCAGTATCCTGGAAGAAATATTCTAACATGAAATTTATCAAGGCATCTTTTACATATATGAAAAGTGGTACTCTATCTAGCTATTGAAAAAGGGACTTATGCAAACGGTAGAAACTGCAAATGGATTGAGCTTGCCAAACTGAGAGAATGGATTCATAGGCACTTGATATTTGGCATGTGGACTCACCTATATGTATACAATTCAATTCACTTTGAATTTCAACATGATGATCTACCATTCATAAAATGCAAAGCCTCAAAGTAGGCCACTTAATAAAATCTAAATATGTGCATAGAACAACTTTCAGTCCACCCCTTGAAATGGGTACTTGATAAACTGATCTAAACTGAATTCTGAAAGTTGTAGAATACTGTATAGGCTAAATGAAAGGTGCAAGACACATTTCCCAAGCCTTGCCCCTTGATAATCAACTAGCTCCATTTTACCCTTGTTCAAAATAGGCCTATTAGGTTGACTCATTAGGTGGTCCTTGGAAGTGTAGATGCAAAAATTTGAAATTGGCCTCTCAAAATACTCAAATTTTATGAGTCCGAACAGTGGCTCTGATTGGGGATGGTTGATTGCAAGATCAACATCAGAATTCAGAATCTTTGGTAGAGCAGACCACCCAAAAATAAATCACTTCTCTTCTCCTCAAAAACATGGGTTTCTTATTCTACCCAAACAACAGGGTACCTCATTGAAAACCACACAACTGAAAACAAAGCAACTATACAAATATACTATTTATTTACATATGGCCCCGGGCCATCAAAATTGAAGTCAATTCTTTCCCTTATCAAAAATCCAATTCTCATCACTCAATAATGTAAACAATCTGAAGCAAACACTGATCATCAGAGAAGTGTTTCTATTATGACACGTATCTTTCAACATGCTTTTCCAATGAACATTATATGCATACTCATCATGAACATAATTTTGAACCTTACTTTCATGATTAACTATTGAAACATATCCATTCTTTTCATCTTCTACTAAATGCAATAAATCAACATCTTTAATATCCCACTCTTGAAAAAATGAACATACCTCTGGCTCAAGCATATAATCTGAAATAAGATTTGAACATTCACTCATCTTCACATGAAAAACTTCAAGATGGGGTTCAAACACACTAGTAAGGAACCCATTACAAAAATCTTCATCCTAACACATGTCAATGCTGCATGGAACAGTATCAACATCATGAATTGGTTCATCATTTACAACATCAGGTTGGTCAATTATTTCTTCATACAAAGGGTTAGAAACCAAATGAAGAACCCCTTTATGAACATTGTGACAATGAAGTGGTTAGTCCATATCTATATCGACATAAAATAAAATATTAGAATATTTGCTAAAGATACCATTCATCCTATCATCATAATCATCTTCATCAGACAAAGAAGAAATTGAAAGTGGGCTGGAACTATCTTCAACATTCCATGTTTCACAACCACAAAATTTCATCCTATGACCATCATTCTGAGAATTGAGATAGTCATACTTATCTTGCCACAATTGATCTTCTTTACCAATAGAACACTCATCATCAGCCAAAGAATAAAAATGAATATCATTGCCATTTACTTCATCTGATGAGTTTTCAGCATGTTCACTTAAATTTCATGTCACAAAACTATCTATTAGATCAGCATGTTGTTCATCAAGTGTATAGGCATTCAATTCACAGTCATTTTTTGAAAAATCCTCTTCACCACATTTCAGAAGGTCTTCATTCATAACTCTAAGGCTCTCCAACATTTGAACTTTTTGGTCCACAACTTCAAGAGCTTTTCTACGTTCTACAATCTTTTGCAATTGCACTGCATTTTGCTATTCAATGTGACATTCTTTAAAAAATTGTTCATCAATGTGGGCTATATTTTCATTGCAATCATGTGTACCATTAAAATTTTCTGAATTAATTTTGTGCACAACTTTCATATTAGAAAAATCATCAACATGATACAAGAAGTGAAATCTAAGAATACTCTCACTTCATGTTCAACACAATTGGCATTATCAATATCTATATGAGGATCAACCATTGTTTGCACCAAACAACTCTGATTTTCAATTGGAATTAAATTATTGGTGTTACCAGCACAAGTATAAATACTAGAGCTCTGAACATTACTTCTCACTTCACACATAATTGCAACATTACAAACACTATGACAACGGACACCGACAGATAAAAATCCTTTAGGAATACCATATTTTAAGTTTTTCTCTATGTCCATGGCTATCACAAAAGCTTGATGTAATGTATTTGGCTCTTTATCCCTCAACATGTAACTCATCTTTCTTCCAAAGGCATCCAGATAAATCACTAAAGATACTTCGTCATTTAGTCTATACCCTTGTGGGATCTCAGCCAGTGCTTTGGAAAATCTGACATTGAAGGCTGACACTAATTCACCTTCCTCAACTCTAATCTCCATCAACTTCCTCGGCATATCATTAAAGTTTATTCTCTCACCAAATTTGTCGAGAAAAGATGCAACTAATTCTTCGCATGAGGGAATAGAAGCTTCCTGCAAAAATGAGAACCAAATCCTGACATCCCTTTCAAGCTCTACACAAACAACTTCATGCAAATATCCTTTTGATAGATATCATAATCATTCATTAAATCAACAAAGTTTTGCACATGTATTTTTGCTAATTGTAACTAGTCCCAATTAAACAATGGTAGGTGCTTCCTAATGTCACTTGGAATTTGATTTGGGTAACCAGATATGCCATCAAAACATAATGGCACATAACCTCTAATAAAAAAACTTCTGCAACAATCCATTACTAGTTGCAACCTCGCTTAAATACATTCACTATTTTCAACCAATAAGAATTATTGTAGCTAGAGTCTACCTTCCCTATTATTCAAAATACTTCACCCATGCTTTTAAGATGACATGAGCATGCAACCTAACTTATTCTTTTTCCTTCTTAGTGTTGAAACTCACTTGGCAAGGAACAATTTTTTTTACAATCTTTAATACCAATTTTGCCAAATACTTGGATATTGCAGCTGCTCCTATGATATTTGGTGAGATATTTCTCAGATCTTCTAACACTGTACACTGATCTTCATACAAAGTCACCACCTCCTTTACGGAGGAAAATATCTTTAATAAATTTCCGAGATCTTCAATCTTAAAACTCCAAGAATCTGCTAAATGCAATAAATCTTTGTTGTAAGTTCACCAAATCTTTTAAAACTTTTACAATAATGCACATTGGTGCAGAGATCTTTCAAAGTCACCACTCACTACTATGAGAATTTATAAAATCATTTATAGAACATGAACAGATCTAGACTTACACAAAGATAAAAGGATAACAAAATTTCAACACTTGGCACACAACACTACAAGGCAAATAACTACAGATCTGAAAATACTTTCAGATTTACAACACTTTAATGACACTTTCCTCAAATGGACATGGTTGGACTAACTGGCTTTAATTGTTGATAGACAAAGAGTGTTGTCAATTTGAATCCAATCAACACAAGTTGTAGCATATCCCCAGTAGAGTCACCATTTTTGTTGGTGACTCGGATGGCATAATATCAACTATATATTAAGCAATTTTTTCTTAACTAGAGATTCTCAATAGTTCATTCTTCCCCAGCAGAGTCGCCATTTTTGTTGTTCTCAAAAATTGAGAAACCCAAGTTCACTTGCAATTTATCTATGAGATAGCCAGTTTCAAACAATGAAGAACTTCAGGACTTGGACAACATAACATAGGATCCTAATGATCCTCTTGCACTTTAGGTTGTACTAGACCTAGGGGAGACACCCTTTGATGGATAAAATTAGATCCATTACTCACATATGACAACATCAACAAAAGTAGATAGATCTCATTAAAGGTTCAAAAACAAGCAGGGTACTGTAGATGGGCTAGATCTACACTTACAACTCAACAATGCTTGGATCATGAGATGGATGTAATACTACCAGAGAACAAAAAAGAAAGATATTCTGATTTTGGATTTTATTTTTTTAATAATAACTTCTAATTGTAACAGATTAGTGCCTCCATCTGGGCATAGAGTCAACATAAATGGCCACAAATGAAATCAAAGCTGCACATCAGAGTCACTCAAAGATATCCTTGTATTAATGCTTGACATTAATACATTCTAAACTTCAAATCGAAAGATCATACAAATCCAAACATTAATTCAGTTTCATAATTTTTGCTCATAGAATTTAAATCCCTTATGTAAAAGATGCCTAAGAACATGAATTACACTCTCCCTTGGAGAGGATAAATTCAAACTCCCTTGAAGACTGGATTTATTGAAATTGAAAAATTCCTAAAGACAATCTAACAGAAATGTATATATGCCTTACATATATATGACCTCCAACTAAAAATTTACAGCTAAATGTATCCATTCAATGATAGAAGAATGGGAACATCAACAGTTACAACCAAGAAAATTAAATGCATAAGACTAGAACCCCTCTTGGAAATCTCCCTTGGAGAAATTCTCCCAAAAACTAGAACCCTTACAAATGAGAAGAATTGAGAATATAAAGAAGGGGGAAAAGATCAGATCTGCATTACACATTGCCCAGTGTTCTCTATCCCCAACTGATAATATTCCTTGCATCCTTCCCATGGAAACTTCTCTCAAAAAAATTGACATGTGTTTAAACGGATCGCAAGAACAAACTTGTCATTATGAAAGATTTCCAATGATATATAATACTTGCATATTTGGGTAAAAGATGCCTCTCTAGTGAATTAATCCCAGATGTAGATCAATCATTTAAATTTTTGAATTTTTAACCATAGTCTTGATGAATACTAAGAGGGGGGGGTGAATTATTATACCAAAAAATACTGAACTCAAACACTTTATCAGTCTAGCAGTAAACCGGTATAACAATTTAACTAACAAAGTGGTTAACACAAATGCAAACCAAATAGCAAGTAAGGCATTCACCCACAGAAGCACAATCACCATAAAACAAGAGATTTTGATGTGGAAACCCAAATGGGAAAAACCACGGTGAGATGAAACTCACAAGTAACTATCTACAAAATAGTAACCAAACTGGTTAAGGTCCTACAATGTTCTTTACTAGAACAGATCCTGTTAGGAATCTCAATCTCTATTAGGAGATAAGTCCAATTAAAGACTACCTTGTGAGAGGATTTTAGATCCACAAATGTGAATCACCTTGTTAGAGAATTTACAAAGGCTTTTCTGAGCCTACGCGGTTAAGGGTTTCTGACTTGTCAAAGATGTGAGTAATCAACAGGTGAATGATCTAGCAAATGGCACAGTCTTCTTGATTAGATCCATGATAGCTTATTGCTAATGCATTTCAGCAATACTTTAGTCTTCAGTAAATCCACACTCTGTTACAGCACACAGACTTGATCTTCTCTATTAAGATCGCCCATACAAGAACTCATCAACCACCAAAAACCCTAATAGCTACACACATTCTAAGACCCTAGACATGATGTCCTTAAAAGGAATATGATTTCATGTCAATCTAATAGGATTACATTGCAAGTTCCTAGGTTCATTGTATCTAGACACATTTGATAACACGGTACAAAATCACCATCAAAGTGTCAGTGGATGGTAACTCATCACAAAAGTATACTGGTTGGTAACTCATCACAGAGTATTACCAGTTTATACAACTTTATCAATTACCGGTTGGTAACTCAGAGTAATACTAGTTTGACTAATAAACAGATTACCGGTTGACAAAAATGAAGACTAGGAAAATGATAACTATCGCTTCTAGTTCCTTTGCTTCATTTCACTTGAGATCCTTGAGCCGCTTGAGGTCCTCATGTTGCTTGAGATCAGTAAACACTTTTTGCAAGACACCGATAGTCTAAAGACTATAACATAATACTGGTTTGAAACAAATATCGGTTGAGCATAACTCATACATACAAAAGGTGATCTCATAGCAAGTGTGTGTCCATTAATGACAATCACAACATAATCATAAAAAATGCCAACAAGTCTGAACTATACATTTAATTTTAATTTTTACCTCTGTGCTCCGCCACATGTCAACCTCTGATTCACTCATAATCCACATGGGTGCCACCTAACCTGCCACCTCACTGCCACATCAACATCGCCAGACCTTAGCTCTTCTTTGTCGCTGAGTGGCAATGGATAACTAGCGAGCATCTTTCCATTGCAGATCAATGACCACCGTTAGATCAACTTGGACTTGCTTGACCTTTAATTTACCTTTTTTTCACAAAATTTGGGCATCTCGAGATGCATGCACGTGGCGTGGGTTCCACTGAGGTTGCCAAGCAGTGTTGTCTCTTGTCAAAAGCCTTTAAGCTTTAGACATTAAAGATATGTTTGTTCTAGTAATTAAATATCAAATATTCCCTCTTTGCTATTAATGTGGAACAAATATATTTGCACATTCCCCTGTCACCATCCATGCATTCTACGCCTGAGCATTTGCTTGAAAATTTCTATTGTCTTAGTCTCACATGCAGCAGGGGAGGACTGGCAAAGGTCATTGAATTCAACTTTACATCTACCAAGTGCATTTGCTGAAACTTCTTTAACCCTCACGCCATCTTCCAGGGAGGATTTGGCTTCACACTAATTGCATTTACTTAGAAATTTCCTTCAGCCCTTCCTCAACATACCACGCATGGGAGGTTTAGGCGCTACAACTGCTAATTGCATTTGCTTGAAACTTTCTTCATCATTTTCAACAGTGACATTGGGGGAGGATGCTGGCAAGGATCGTTGGAAGAATATTTGGTAACCACGCTTGCCAATAGAATTTTCCTAAAGTTTATAATGCCTTATCAACCACCACACAGGGAGGAAAGAGGCTGGTGAAGGTCATGGAGTTAGTTTTACACCCAACAATTGGATTTGTTTAAAAGTTTCTATGCATTTAATATCCACTTTCCTCTGTTAAGTTCTTCATTATGATATATTGAGGATCAAGGTAGCCAAATGTGTCCTTCACAACATTCATTGAGACATGAGTTGCTTCACTAGACGACCCCTCCCTTGACAACCCAAAGTCTTCTACTTTTGCTTCCATTTTTTCATTTAATAATATATTGGCCGATTTGATATGTCTGTGAATTATTTGAGGTTTACAACCAGCATGCAAGTACCCTAATCCTTATCTTATCTTATCTTGTCTTGTACCAAGAACTTCAAATCTTCAACTAGTAGTGGCTTACGCATTTTATGACAATTAAAATGAAGTTGCCTCTCATTGTCCCACTGGTGAAGAAATCTTTCTCTATTATTTATCAAGTCACAAGAATGAAATAAAAACATCTCTCAATAAATGAAGTTGCCAATGTGGGTCGAGCTAGTATTGATATGCATTACTTATGAATTAAAACCATTTCACCATAAAATTAACACTGCAAGGGCATGACCCAAATCAGGCCCCAAAGTGGGCCCGTCTAAAAAACATTTCATTTTCATTCAACTGACCCTTGAAATGCCTCAAGCACCTTTGAACATACCTCTGGAGTTGATCTGCACAACTTTTTGATCATTAAAACTCAACTTGCAACTTTTAGGCGCTTGTGTCACATTTCCATATTTAAACCCAAAGAGGAATTTCAAAAATTGGTCAGAACCCCTTTCTGGACTTCGCAAACAGATAGGCGTGTACTCTGATATGTTAACTTTCATCCTACAAAACCACTCCTCATGACAAATTCTGGGTGGTGAGATATTAATGCACAAATTTGATTAAATGGCTCTATCAGCAAAGGAACCTAATAAAATCAAAGTGCAAGGACTACAAAGTGCACACATTAAAAATATCAAATGGTCTCTATGGATCCCCAAATCTGGGGCATAGATACTTTGAAGTACAAGGAAGACCATGGAAATATCAGTTTGACCGAGAAGATGATAGGGTACAAATGGTGAGCTCATGAAAATGGCAACTTTAACAGATGCAACAATGAAAGTGCAGAAACTGAACAAAATGGCTCAAGAAACCATCTTGGAAAATTGATCAAACAAATTGGTAGGAGCTTCAAACTAGAAACATAGCTTATCTTTCATACTAGCAGTACCCTGGAAGAAATATTTTGACATGACAATCATCTGGGCATCTTTTACACATATGCAAAGTGGTGCTCTAACTAGCTATTGAAACAGGGACTTATGCGACCAATACAAACTGCAAATGGATTGAGCTTGCCAAACTGAGCAAATGGATTCATAGGAACTTGAAATTTGGCATGTGGACTCACCTATATGCATACAATTCAATGCACTTTTAATTTCAACATGACGATCTACCAGTCATAAAATGCAAAGCCTCAAAGTAGGCCACTTAATAAAATTTAAATATGTGCATAGAACAACTTTCAGTCCATCCCTTGAAATGGGTACTTGATAAACTGATCTAAACTAAATTATGAAAGTTGTAGAACACTGCATAGGCTAAATGAAAGGTGTAGGACACATTTCCCAAGCCTTACCCCTTGATAATCAACTGGCTCCATTTTACCCTTCTTCAAAATAGGCCTACTAGGTTGACTCATTAGGTGGTCCTTTGAAAGTGTAGATGCAAAACTTTGAAATGGGCCTCTCAAAATACTCAAATTTTATGAGTTCCAACACATCCTAGTGTACATACAACATTCCCCTTAGGATCACATAGTTTCCTAGAAGGGGTCATATGTCCAGTCCTAAGGGGTCATGCATGTGTGACCCCTTATAATATCCTAGTGTCTATGACATACGATCCCTTAAGATCACATGTATAATGTCCTAAGGGGTTGAATATGTGGTCCTAAAGGATCATGCTTGTGTTCTAACACATATGTGCCCCCTTAAGACCACATATGATCCCTTATAACATCCTAGTGTACAGACGACATTCCCCTTAGGATCACACATTACAGATTTAATAAATTTATAATCATATGCCCATTACAAAAATGTACAATAACCTCTATTTTTTTGAGATATTAAGTTCAATAACAAACAATGTCAAAAAATTTAGAGAAGTTACATTCCATTTTGTAGATCAATGCCCATGTTTTAGTGAACATGTTAAAAAACTAATTGTGATATACAGAAAAATATTTATATGTTACAATTAAATATAGGTCTAATTTTTTTTGTTATTGACTTATAAAAATTATATATCTTGTTCTTGAATTTTTTATGTACATTTAAGATTTAAATCACACACACACACACATATATATATGTTTTAATTTAGTAAAGTTGTATGTATATATCTTTAATGATCTCTCTCTCTCTAAAATTAATTATGTTATCTCTCTATCTCTTTGAAATTACTGTTATCTCTCTCTCTCTGAAATTAATTTTATCTCTCTCTCTCTCTGAAATTAATAATATATTATATTATTATATTATATAATATATATAATATAATAATATAATATATTATTAAATATTATATTATGTTATAATATAGTAATATATTATATATATTTTATAATATATAATATAATATAATATAATATAATATAATATAATATTATATATTATATAATACGTATTATATAATATATAATATTATATTATATTATATATTATAATATATATAATATAATATAATATAATATATATAATATAATACAATATGTATTATATAATATAATAATATATTATATAATATATTATTATATTATATATGTTATTTTAAAATAATTTAAGTATAAAAACTGGATATCTGATTTTCTGAGACAAATATATTTTGACAGTGACAGTTAGTGAGTCATTTTTAACTCACGGGTTGTGCGATTTTATCAAAATTCGATATCCAATGCACCCGATTTCAAGTGTTTTGGCAAAAAATTGCTAAAAAGTAGATTGAAAGGTAAGAATTTTATCGTTTTCAATCATTTTCATTCATTTTTTATATTTTTTGTTAATTTTTATTTGATTTTTCATTGAAAATATGATTTTTTTCATGAAAACTAGGTTTTTTAAAATCAAATACCTAATTGTTTAAATTTGTTAACTAAATTGAATTGTTTACATTCAATTAGGTTAAAAATGGGAGATAACAATGAAAATGTTGACCAACCACAACTGCAACAACCAAACCCTCATTTGCCAAACCCCCCGTCAATTCAGGATTTGATTGCACAAAATTTGAATGAATTGAGGGGGATTGCAGAAGTATATCATAGGATCCCTTGTCTAAACCCAATGTTTGATCCTCTCACGTCAATCATAAAGAGTATGGAAACCATGACTGAGGAGCACAATGCTGCCCTTTTGTGGCAAGATTCTATGAGGGAAAAATATGCAGATTGCTTGTCATATAAGGTTATCAAGGATCTCGAGATATCCAAAGCCGATATCGTCTCATTGTTTGTCAATCCCTGCACTGGTCAACCCATAGATGCCAAAAAAACAAAACTTTCTATTAAATGGTGCACAAATTATGGGATTGTGAAAACTTTTTGGGATCATTGGTGGATGGTTTTCAACAAACCACCCAACAACAATCTTGATATCCCCTTCTATTTCATAAAAAAATTGTATGCTGAGTTTTTTTTACACAAACATGTGAACTACTTTGACATCCAACCTTTCTAGGGTGTAGGTTTAGGTATGCCCCAAAATAGAACTAGGGTAGTTAGAGTAGTCCAGGGCCCATATGTCCCCCCTCTTCCTATTGATCCCCCACCTACAGTGCAGCATCCTGATATCATTTGTGAAGCAACTTCACAAACCATATCGGCTATTCACTCTTTGAGTAGCCTTTTGGTTTCTCAGGTTGGGTCAGTAGCTCAACCTACTCCTGATGGTAGCATTGCATCTGGTGGCGTTGACACGTCATCCTCGGCTCCGCACATATGCATGCCCCATAGTTGTGTCATGTCTAGACACGTATGCTTGGGTCCGGTTAGAGAGCCCGTTGATCCTCCTATGGATAGTGCAGATTATGAGGTGCATGAGATGCATGATGCACCAGATATTATTACACAGACTGGAGGATACCCTGGGGAGTCCTCACATGCTAGAGGTGAGGAGGCACCATCATCATACATTGATGATGTAGTGGTAAGATTTGTATTTTCACAGTTCATGTTATATTTTTATTTACATGGTCTATTTAACAGTTGATGACCAAGGAGGAGTTGAGACAGATTTAGGAGGGCACCTTGTCGGCCATTTCATTTGGCCTTGATAGCTTGACAATACACATATTATTGTACCTAGTCGTTTGTATTTTATTGTACATACATGCTCATCATTTATATTGGTATTAATTAGATTATGTAGTAACTTGCATGTATATCTTATTTTACTCTTGTAGGGCACAAGCAGCATGAGTGTGGGGCAGTGTGATTTGGGATCTGGTAGTGTAGTTGGAGACAAGGGAAAGGTAATTGAATGCAAATATGATTGAATGAATAGTTTAAATAACTTATAGTGATTATACATGTCTAGACATAGATTGATAGTTTCATATACTTGTTGTGTATATATACAAAGAATTCTTGGCTTCACATCCCTGATGACTACACCCAGTATACCTGAAGAAGAAGAAGAGATGCCTCGAGTAGATGTGTGTTTATTTTATTTTTTGATTAGTAGATATAATTTGTTATTATCAGTGACAATTATATGCTAACTTGTATCAATGTCATGTTTCTGAACATATGTAGGTTGTATATGAAAATATTCAAAACATACCTCCTCTACTGAAGACATACATCAAGAGTCCTACAAAGTTGAAGAGAAAACGTGCAGATGAGGTAAACATGAATAGTTCAATTATAGTTCATTTTTATGTTAACTTTTTGAATGTGAATTATATAATATAACTAATATTAATCGTGGTTTGTTTTTATTGTGCATGATCCTTCAGAGCCAAGCAGTGTGGTGAAGAGGATCGATTTTGATGATCCATCAGTAGCTTAGGATGTTATAGATAGTTTTGGGATGCTTACATGTCTAGTTGGCATGTATATTTTGTATATGGACATACATTCACGTATTTAGACATACATTTTGTTTCAGTTGGTGTTTATGCCATATTTGTGTATGGACATACATTTGTAATCATTTGAAATTTTTATTTATACAGAAGTTGATATTCGATCATATAAATTATTGCTCATCTTGTTGGCATATACACACTCCAATGAGACATTGTATGTGATTGAAGGTTTTGTCATTTATGGCAACCTTGCAATCCTATGGCACCGACAAAGGCATTATACCAGCATCAGTAGATCACACTCTACACTGACACTCAGGACACTGACATCAGCACCGACACAGAGGCCAACAAGATTTTGATATATTATATTTTTTTTATTATTGTAAAAATGTGTAAGCCGACTTGGCAAATTGTAAAATGACTCTTATATATAAAAGAGATCATTGTAGACATTTGATATAGGAGATATAAGAATTAAGGAAAATATTAGGCAGACCTATTATGCGAAATATAGGTTAAGGGGTATATGTAAAGAACAGAGCAAGAACCGGTACTGAATCTGGCATTGAAGATGCTATTGTAAAGCAGTACAAGATATTGGATTTGTATAATCCTCATTGTAAGTCGGTGAGACTTCCCATTGAGAAATGAGCTCTAGGCAGTTGGCCTTCCTGCATGTGTAGGCCCCTATTGTAAGTAATATTCTCTTATTCACCAATGAGTGAATATTGTGGGTCACAAATCCCACTAATGTTTTTCCCACACTGGGTTTCCTCGTTAAAACCTTGTGTTATGGTGTGCTTTTCATGTGGATGTTCTTGATTTTGTTTATTTCATTATTTCATGCATACTGGTACACTGTTATATTATGTTCTGCATGTTTTAAGTTAAGAAATTCTATATACCAGTCAGATACTGATTCACCTCCCCCTCTTAGTATTTGTGGGATTCCTAACAATTGGTATCAGAGCCTGGTCCTCTATTTTTAGAAGCCTAACAACGTGAGGAAGATCTTGACACCAGTAAAGATGGAAAATCTGATGAAGCAATTGGAAGGAGCTCTTGCAGACTATGATGTACAAAAATTGAAAAATATCAAACTAGAAGATGATTTAAGGGCAGCTCAGGATATCATTCAGGCACTTCAAGAAAATTTTACTGTTGCAAGAAATAAGAGAAGAGAACTTTGTGAAAAATTGCAAAATGAGAATGATGAAAAGGAATCACGTAATGATATGATAAGGAAGTTGAAACAAGAGATCATGACAACAAAGAATGAGATGCAGGATATGACTATGAGATTTTGCAAAGA
Source organism: Cryptomeria japonica (assembly GCF_030272615.1). Lineage (NCBI taxonomy): Eukaryota > Viridiplantae > Streptophyta > Pinopsida > Cupressales > Cupressaceae > Cryptomeria > Cryptomeria japonica. The sequence goes on along the minus strand of NC_081413.1, from coordinate 445,968,030 downwards.
GATTGAGGATATGAAGAAGAATGAAGAAGAATTGACCAGAAGACTAAGTGATGCAGCAAATGAGAACACAAGACTTAGCTATGAAAATGACATGTTGAAGACAGATCTAATGCATACTCAGAATGACTCAAATGAACTGATGAGACAAAAAGAAGTCTTAGAAAGAGAACTAGAAACTGCAAATCAACATAAAGAAAAATTCAAGAAAAGCTTAGAGGAACTTGGCACCTTGCTGAAGAATCAAAAACCTAAAGGTGACACTTTTGGAATTGGATTTGAAGTTGGTGAAAGCTCTTGTACTACAAATACTCAGGATCCCAACAAACTAGTAAGACAACCTAATGCTTATAAATTTAATGGAAAATGATTTAACTGTAATAAGTATGGTCATAGAGAAAATGAATGTAGATTTAGAAATTATCAGAATATCAACACACCCACTGGTCAATGTTCTAAATGCAACAAAGTAGGTCACAATTCTGAAAACTGCAGAATGAATGTGAGATGTTATTTTTGTGGAAGATTTGGGCATTTATCTAATCAATGCAGAACACAAACCAGCATAGGTTATGGAAAAGCTATTTAGAAAAATAATGTAACTTGTTATGCATGTAACAAGATTGGGCATATTGCTAAATTCTGTAGAAGTAAAGGAACATCGGTAGACAACAAAAGTTCTAGCTTGAAAGGTAAAGAAAAAGTTGAAGAGGTTAAGCAAGAATTCTCTAAACAATGGATTAGAAAAGTTGATCTAAATATTGGGAATACTCCTCCACCGATAGAACAAACCAATGCTTCACCGGCAGAACAAAGTGATGCTTCACTAGAAGGACAGAGCAGTGCTCCACTGGCAGGAAGTTCTTCATCTAATTGAAGAAAATTTCCTTGAGGGTTTGGCAATATATTGACACAAGTGCTATTATTCCCTCGGTTAGAGATAAGAATTTGGAAATTACTTATTACTAGCAAACAATGTTAAGTGAATACTTAACTGGAATGCAATTAATGTGGTAGATGGTGAAAAGACACTATAAATTCAAGGTTTTGGTTCCATTTCATTTCACCAAGATTTCAAACTTACAAAGAGCATGAAGATTCTGAGCTAAGGCATTTCGAGCAAGAAGCAAGAACACTCTAAGCAATCATCCATCCTAAGGTAGTAAAAGGTATTTAATCATGGCATCCACCTTTGCAATTGAATATATAGCAAACCCTACTATTGTTGAAGTGATAAAAAGACCTAGGCCCATATTTCAGTTAGTTCCCGAGGTAGCAAAGAAAGATGATACCTTAGGTGCTTTTTCTCAAATTCCTAAGGGGGTTGTTTATGCTAAAGACCCTAGAATGTACATCCACTGCAACATTGAGGAACTAGGAGATGAAGAAATTAAAACCATGTTTAAAACTATGATATGTGATAAAATTGGCAATGTAAAAGATGAACACAAGATCATTGAGACCCTAGGATTTATAGAGATCCTTAGCATTCCTGAATTTCCCAAGGATGTAATTAGGATAGTCTTAAGCAGGGTACATGGTGAGTTTTTTTGGTTAGATGCAGTCCACAAAATCACCAAGGAAGCTATGAAAGCTATCACAGGGTTACCGACCATCGGTAAAAGACCAGATAAAACCAAGAAGGTATCCAATGACCTAGTTACAAACCTAACTGGTGCAACATTCGACAAGAGGTCCCTAAGAGTTAATGATGTAACAGACATTAATGTGAGATTTATCAGCATGATATTAGGATATAAAGCTACTCATGCAAATAGACTCAATTTAGTTTCAATTTTATGCATTAAGAGTTTTTATGATATGGTCACAGATAATGAAAAAATTGATGTATGTGAGTGGTTAAAAGATGAGTTAATTGACAACCTTGGAAAGATCAAGAAGGACAAGAAAGGAACTTTCAGGTTTGGAAATTTGTTAGTATGTCTGATGCTACATATAACAAAATAGGTTCCTGGTATAGGCTACAAAGAACTTGGATATGATATATCGGTAGGCAAACAGTTGACAAAACTATTCAATAACATGGGTGAAAACAAGGAAAACAATATTCATGACTTCTTTCAAGCATTAAAGGCCAAAATGAAGAAAAGAATAAGGTTATAACAAAAGATTGTCGACAAATACAAAGATGAAATATGCTTTGTCATCAAGAAAGATGAAATCTGGATGGAAGCAGTCATCCCTAGGATAGTTTGGGTAACTGAGATGGGCTATAAATCAGATGATCACATAGTTGAAACATATGCTAAAGCACTTCTGGAAGCCCCTAGAGAACCTAAGGAAGAAGTATTTGGTAGTGCAAAAACCATTGAAAGCCAAATACAATCAAAGAAAAGAGTGAAAAAGGTTGAGGCAGTTGTAAGGAAAGGTTCCAGACAAGCAAAAGCCATCAAAGAAGATGTATTGAAGAAAATCGGTATAACAGAGGATGAGTTAGCAGCTCCATAACCTAAAACTCACCTATCAACGGTAGGTACTTCTTCAGGGAATGACATGCCTACAACTTTCAAAGAGTTGTAAGGAAAAGAAATCCCTCATCGGAAACCACACCCTCACCTAGGAGGACAAGACAAAAACAACAAGTAGTGAGATCTCCAGTAAGAAAGGCCACACCAAAGAAGAAACTGACACCCAAGAAGAAGAAGAGGACAAACAAAGACTTAGCCCCTCTTGATATACTACTAAATGAAATCACAGAGGAAGGTAAATTGAAGAACATAGAGAAAATATATGACACCTTAACAGCTGATGAAAAAGAGCAAGTTGAAAATAGTGTTATATTGCACATGGATATGTACAAGAAGTTTTTGATGGAAGTAGTCAATGAAATTCCAGATGAGCTATTTAAAAGAATAGAAACAAGAAAACAAGTAGTAATAGAACTAGATAAGAAAATAAAGATTGAAAAGCTACTTGCTGTATATCCGGTAAACTCACCCAAAGAAATTGATGAACTAATTACTTAGGCCAACCAGACAATATTTTCTACTACACACCAACACATTGCTTTAATGGTTGGAAGAATTAATGAGGTGACTGAGGAGATAGAAAATGGATGGGACATATTCCTAGATGAGAAAGAAAAACAAGAAGAGTATACGAACCCCAAACCCATAAAAGTTTATCAGAAAGATAGAGACAAGGGTAAAGGTAAAGTTGGTGGACCACCTAGTATCAAGGTTAGAGACAACTTACCCCCACCTCCTTTAATTACTCCATCAGTAAAAACAACAACTACAGAAGATCAACCAGTAGCTGAGAGTATGGATGCAGAGTATGATAATCCTAATCCTGAAGTTTTATATACTGTGAATGTTGATACTCAAAAGATCAACATTGTGGTAGACAAAGATACAACTAATAAGACTGATATGGCTAGTGAGCCTCTGGTAGCTAAGGAAACTGATAACACACAGGAGAAACTGGTAGAAGTCAAAGAGAAAAAGGTAAAGACTCAGACACAGACTGAGACAATGCAACAAACAGAGGAACAAACAGAGAAAAAGGCTCCAAAACAGGAACAACAACAATGGGAACATATACATAAGGAAATAGTACAACAGACAACTAGTGAAGTAGAAAAATCATTGCTTAAAGAAATGCAGACACAAATAGACCTACCAGAGGTCAATACAAGCTTGGTTACTTCCATCGGTACTCAGATTGTTGATTCATCATCAGGCTTCAAATCAACTAATGTGACTGAGGTACTATTAGACTCAATCAAGAAAATAACCGACTGTAGCTCACAAGCTTATAAAGCAATTGATGATACCATACCAATTTTGAAGGTAATTGCTTCCAACAGTAATATAGACAATAAAGATTCTTTAGGACAACTTGATACACTGTGTAAATATATCTCAAAAAACATTGAGAAAATAAAAGAAGAGTCATTGAAGGATAAAGTAGAAGTTGAAAACCAAAAATTCTTTGATGAGCAAATAAAGAAGTGTAACAGAGATTTTGACACACTTCTACTAGAATTATGTAATTTATTAAAAGAGTAAAAAAATTTGTACAAAGATACCTATAAAACAAACTTTTTGACTATAGATATAGACAAGAAAATGAGCAAGGTACAGGATGAGATCAATAAACTTGTAGATAGTTTTGTCAACTCACCTGATACACTATCAGTTTTTGAGGAGAAGATAAATTTTTTTGAAGAAGAATTACTTAAATTGGAAAGAGAGAAAGAAAAGATAGTGAATAAGGCAAAACATTTGAGATCAAAACTAAGTCCAAGATTGGACTATTTAGCATCACTACGGAAGGAAGTATTTGAGGCACTAATACAGGGAAAGAAAACATTGACAGAGCATTTGAAGCATCTCACCAGTACAATGAAGAGAACAGAGACAACAATAAAGGATAGCAAGAAGTTTATGGATAGTATAAACTTGATTTTTGGAGATCTTTTTCAAATTGTAACTACCTAGTTACAAGGTTGAAACTACAAACTCTACTGACATCTTGACAACCTTTGTCATTGATGCCAAAGGGAGAGTAGTAGGATGAGAAAATTCAAATCATAGGAATCATACGCTTAGGGGGAGCTCACACATTTTTGGTAACATTTTTGGACTTCACATTTTTTGGATCATTTTTGAAATTTCTCATGAGTGTTGCCATCAATGCCAAAGGGGGAGCTTGTTGGCATATACACACTCCAATGAGACATTGCATGTGATTGAAGATTTTGTCATTGATGGCAACCTTGCAATCCTATGGCACCGACAAAGGCATTATATCGACATCAGCATATCACACTCTACACCGGCACTCAGGATACCGACACCAGCACCAACACGGAAGAAGGGAAGTATACCGGCATAGAGGTCGATAGGCTTTTGTTATATTATATTTTGTTTATTATTGTAAAAATGTGTAAGCCGACTTGGCAAATTGTAAAATGACTCTTATATATAAAAGAGATCATTGTAGACATTTGATATAGGAGATATAAGAATTAAGGAAAATATTAGGCAGACCTATTATGTGAAATATAGGTTAAGGGGTATATGTAAAGAACATAGTAGGAACCGGTACTGAATCTGGCATTGAAGATGCTATTGCAAAGTAGTACAAGATATTGGACTTGTATAATCCTCATTGTAAGTCAATGAGACTTCCCATTGAGCAGTGAGCTCTAGATAGTTGGCCTTCCTGCATGTGTAGGCCCTTATTGTAAGTAATATTCTCTTACTGGCCAGTGAGTGAATGTTGTGGGTCACAAATCCCACCAAGGTTTTTTCCACACTGGGTTTCCTTGTTAAAACCTTGTGTTATGGTGTTCTTTTCATGTGGATGCTCTTGATTTTGTTTATTGCATTATTTCTTGCATACCAGTACACGGTTATATTATGTTCTGCATGTTTTAAGTTAAGAAAGTCTATATACCGATCAGATACTGATTCACCCCCCCCTCTCAGTATCTGTGGGATTCCTAACACATCTGTGCATGGTGTTATCATGGAAATCTTTAATCTTCATTCCAATAATTAACAATGGTTAATAATGGTTATTTAATGAACAATACAATTCATTTCATTTCATCATAAGTGTTGTTCGTATAATGAACAATATAATTCATTTAATGAACAATACAATACAATTCATTTAATTAACAATACAATTTATGAACAATATAATTCATTTAATCAACAATACAATACAATTCATTCAATGAACAATACAATTCATCTAATGAACAATACAATACAATTCATTTCATGAACAATACTTGATACAATTCATTATTACCCTATGCATGATCCTATTTTTCCCCTCACCTCGGTTGAATGCTCAGGGTTTTATTAGGGCAGCAAGTTTTCGGTTGGCGAAAAAATCATCAATCTCACTCAATCGAATTTTGTCGTGTGGCCAATTTCTCTTTCAACTCATCGGGATGATGAACTATTGGCTCCGACATGTCCAATTAGGCATTATTACCCTATGCATGCTCCTATTTTTTCCCCCCACTTGGTCGAACGCTCGGGGTCATACCCTACCCGCATCGTCCCTTGAGCACCCTGAGTGCTCAAAATTGTCAAACTTTGACGGGCCCTAACTTGGAATCCATGGCACCTATGAATGATCTGTTTGAACCTATGGGGCCATGAGAGAGGTCCCTACAAAAGCCTATCTTGGTTTTTCAAGTTTCCCTACAGTTTTATTAGGGCAGCAATTTTTCGGTTGGCAAAAAAATCATCAGTCTCACTCAATCGAATGTTGTCATGTGGCCAGTTTCTCGTTCAGCTCATCGCGATGAGAAACCATCAGCTCTGACATGTCCAGTAAGGCATTATTACCCTATGCATGCTCCTATTTCCACCCACTCCCCCACTCGGTCTAACGCTCAGGGTCATACCCTACCGACATCGTCCCTTGAGCGCCCTAAATGCTCAAAATTGTCAAAATTTGGTGGGCCCTAATTGGGAATCTATGGCACCTCCAAATGATCCATTTGAACCTACAGGGCCATGAGAGGGGTCCCTACAAAATACTATCTTGGTTTTTCAAGTTTCCCTACGGTTTTATTAGGGCAGCAATTTTTCGATTGGTGAAAAAATCATCAGTCTCACTCAATTGAATGTTGTCACGTGGCCAATTTCTCATTCAGCTCATCATAATGATGAACCGTCAACTCTGACATGTCCAGTTAGGCATTATTACCCTATGCATGCTCCTATTTCCCCCCCCACTTGATCAAACACTCAAGGTCATACCCTACCAGCGTCATCCCTTGAGCACCCTAAGTGCTCAAAATTGTCAAAATTTGATGGGCCCTAAGTCAGAATTTGTGGCACTTGTTAATTATCCATTTGAACATATGGGGCCACGAGAGGTGTCCCTAAAAAAGCCTATTTCAGTTTTTCAAGTTCCCTTATGATTATATTAAGGCAGCAATTTTTTGGTTGGCAAAAAAATCATCAGTCTCACTCAATTGAATGTTGTCGCATGGCCAATTTCTCATTCAGCTCCTCGCAATGACAGATCATTGGCTCCAACATGTCGATTTAGGCATTATTACCCTATGCATACTCCTATTTTGACCCCCCACTCGATCAAACACTCGGGATCATACCCTACCAACGTCGTCCCTTGAGCACCCTAAGTGCTCAAAATTGTCAAACTTTGATGGCCCCTAACTTGGAATCTATGGTACCTATAAATGATTTGTTTGAACCTATAGGGCCACAAGAGGGGTCCCTACAAAAACCTATCTCGATTTTTCAATTTTTCGGTTGGCAAAAAAATTGTGAGTCTCACTCAATCAAATGTTGTTGCGTGGCTAATTTCTCGTTCTGCTCATCACGATGACAAAACATCATCTCTAAAATGTCCAGTTAGGCATTATTAGCCTATGCATGCTCCTATTTTTCCCCCCCACTCGATTGAACGCTCGGTGTCATACCCTACCGGCATCATCCGTTGAGTGCCCTCAGTGCTAAAAATTGTCATCCTTTGATATGTGCTAACTCGGAATCTGTGGCACCTGTAAATGATCCATTTGAACCTACGGGGCTGCAAGAGGGGTCCCTACAAAATCCTATCTCGGTTTTTCAATTTTCCCAATGGTTTTATTAGGGCAGCAATTTTTTGGTTGGCAAAAAAATCGTCAGTCTCACTCAATCGAATGTTGTCGCGTGGCCAATTTCTCATTCTGTTCATCATGATGACGAACCGTCAGCTCTGATATGTCCTTTTAGGCATTATTACCCTATGGATGCCCCTATTTCCCCCCCCCCCAAACTCGATCGAACACTCGGGGTCATACCCTAATGGCGTCATCCCTTGAGCGCCCTAAGTGCTAAAAATTGTCAAACTTTGACATGCCCTAACTCGAAATCTGTGGCACCTGCAAACAATCTATTTGAACCTATAGGGCCATGAGAGGGGTCCCTACAAAAGTCTATCTCAGTTTTTCAAGTTGCCCTACAGTTTTATTAGGGCAACAATTTTTCAGCTGGTGAAAAAATCATCAGTCTCACTCAATTGAATGTTGTTGCGTGGCCAATTTCTTGTTTTTCTCGTGGCGATGACAAACTGTTAGCTCCGACATGTCTAGTTAGGAATTATTACCCTATGCATGCTCCTATTTTGCCTCCCCACTTGATCAAACGCTCGGGGTCATACCTTACCAGCGTCGTCCCTTGAGCACCCTAAGTGCTAAAATTATATATAAACAAGAATTACACTGTAGACACATAATGATCATCAATATTTCCATGTATTGTATACACATAATTACCATTACACTTGCATGTGACATCCACGAAGGGATATGCAAACATGATTTTTTTTTCTTTATCAATACAACTACACCAATGTACTCATGTACAGATACATGGACATTATCATCAATATAAGTAAACCAATTTTCTCATGGACATTATATATCATCATAACAATGTTACATCAATTCACATCCATATACAAATACAACATCCCACTTCATCTGCATCAAACATCCTCATGTCCTAAGAGAAAAGCTTACCTGCAACAATGCCTGCATATAAATGAAGACCAAAATTATAAAACTTAATATAAGTTAGTTTGGCAAATTATAAATAGATCATTTGAAACATTTTTAAGATGCACAAGATTGTATAATTACGAAACTTACCAGTTTCTCTACAAAGTATACAAGCATAACTTTGAAGAAAGACACATGTTGATTAAAGCCATTCTCACTACATTTCTCTGCATGGTTGAGGACGATGGTAGATATGGTCATTTCCAAATAGAAATACATTCACTTGACTTAATGTTTATGCACAAAATTTTATCTCATTAATGCACAAAGGAATATTTACCATCTCCAAGAGAGGGTCTTGTCAACAACGAATGATCTAGCATGAACCTGTATTTTTAAGAATTGTTAGTCTACACATAAAATGGATGGATGAACATAAAGGCTTCATGATAATCACTTCAAGTGGATTGTTTAGTCTTTGTCTTCATACAAGTGCTCTATCCAAAGTTTTACGGTTTATGTTAAAATTAGCACAAGTTTGTCTCATTTGACAAGCCTTCCTCAATTGATGGCTTACTAAGGAGGTTGTAATCACTCTTCAAGTGGCTCTCTTATCTCTTTCTTTGGTATTCTTTCCAATAGAATTGAGAGCGTCAAATAGATTTTTTGCAATAATACAATTTCTCGCCATCTTCTTGTTCATATAAATCTTCAATTTGTTTAGCAATGGTCTCATCTTTATCATCTTTAGCAATTAAACATAGAGTTGGCATTGCTTGATCAATGTCTTATTGCTAAAATTTTGGTTGAAAAGTTGTATAGCCCACAACCGAACGGTTCTTGTTGACCTCTTGCCTTCAAGATTTGCAATAATGTTCTCATCGATTTCAAATAACCATTTTGGGGTTTTTGAAGGTCTTGAATTTGGAATTCGTCTTTCATCCATGAGAGGATCTTCATTTCTAAATTAATTCGGTGTTACATATGGCTCACTTGGTTGAGCAACCACCTTCAATGTTAAAGTTTTCCACATTTTCACTTCCTATGTCAAAATTTTCCACATGTTGAGTATTTTCATTATCACTTTCAAAATCTACATTTTCATTTTCAATAACTTTTGGCACATTTTCAAATTCAATTTCCTCTTCACTTGAAGTGACATTAGCAATATTTAACATACCTTGTCTTCTCCTCCTATGACAGTCTCTATCTCTTTCTCTATACATTTCAATTTGGTCATTTGAAATTTTTCATTTGCGTTTAGACTTTCGACGACTACTACTCCCCATTTCCGTCCACACATATGCTCCTACATGATTGACAATGTAAGTTTTCACTTTAAGAATCTCCCAAAAGCACAAATTTGTCTCTACTTGTCTGAAAACCCGTGATCCTCGACAGAAAATAGAATATGCAAATTGTGGGCTGTTGGAATCCACAAAATGGCCCACAAGGCTTTTTTTTCTTTTTTTTTGTACAAAGATTGGATATCCAATTTTATCGGATAAATTTTTTTCCCATTGCCGCCTTTTATTTACTGAACTGCCACATTAATGGCGATGGCAGAAATCTGATATCCAATTAAATTCGATAATGGATTTTCTTAGTCATATTTTAGAGAGAGAGAGAGAGAAAAGGGAGAGAGGGAGAGAGAGAGAGAGAGAGAGGAGAGGGAGAGGGAGAGAGAGAGAGAGAGACGAAGAGAGAGAGAGAGAGAGGGTCATATGGTGTCCCAGGAACCCTTATGACCTCTTAGGACACCATATGACCCCTAAAGACAACATACGACCCCTTATGACACCATATGGTGTCATTAGGGGTCATATGGTGTCCATTGACATCATATGGTGTCTTACGACACCATATGACCCCTTAAGACACTGGATTGTGTCATTATGGGTCATATGTTGTCCTAAGGGGTCGTAAGACACCATATGACCCCTAACAACATGATTTGGTGTCTGAAGGGGTCCTATGGTGTCGTTAGGGGTCCTATGGTGTCCATAGGGGTCATATTGTGTCTTAAGGGGTCGTAAGACACAATATGACCCCTTAGGACACAAAATGGCCCAAAGCGATCCAATATGGTGTCATTAGGGGTCATATGGTGTCCCAAGACACCATATGACACCTATGGACACCATATGACCCCTAACGACACCATAGGACTCCTTAAGACACCAAATCATGTCGTTAGGGGTCATATGGTGTCCTAAGGGGTCGTAGGACACAATATGACCCCTTAGGACACCATATGACCCCTTAGGACACAATATGACCCAAAGCAACCCAATATGGTGTCATTAGGGGTCATATGGTGTCCTAAGAGGTCATAAGGGTTCATGGGACACCATATAACCCCTTAGGATACCATATGACCCCTAATGACACAATTTGGTGTCTTAAGGGGTCCTATGGTGTCCCAAGACACCATATGACCCCTAGTGACACCATATGACCCCTTACGACACCAAATCATGTTGTTAGGGGTCATATGGTGTCCTAAGGAGTCATAGGACACAATATGACCCAAAGCAACCCAATATGGTGTCATCGGGGGTCATATGGTGTCCCAAGACACCATATGACCCCTAACGACATGATTTGGTGTCTTAAGGGGTCATATGGTGTCGTTAAGGGTCATATGGTGTCCATAGGGGTCATATGGTGTCTTGGGACACCATATGACCCCTAATGACACCATATTGGGTCACTTTCGGTCATATTGTGTCCTAAGGGGTTATATTGTGTCCTACAACCCCTTAGGATACCATATGCTCCCTTAGCAATAAGACATTGACTGAGCAATGGCAGCTCTTTGTTCAATTGCTAAAGATGATAAAGATGAGACCATTGCTAAACAAATTGAAGATTCGTATGAACAAGAAGATGGAGAGAAATTCTATTATTGCAAAATATCCATTTGATGCTCTCAATTCTATTGGAAAGAATAACAAAGAAAGAGATAAGAGAGCCACTCAAAGAGTGATTACAACCTCCTTAGTAATCCATCAATTGAGGAAGGCTTGTCAAATGAGACAAACTTGTGTTGATTTGAACATAAACCGTAAAACTTTGGATAGAGCACTTGCACGAAGACAAAGACTTGACAATCCACTTGAATTGATTATCATTAAGCATTTATGTTCATGAATGCATTTTATGTGTAGACTAACAATTCTTAAAAATACAAGTTCATGCTAGATCATTCACCATTGACAAGACCCTCTCTTGGTGATGGTACATATTCCTTTGTGCATTAATGAGATAAAATTTTGTGCATAAACATTAAGTCAAGTGAATATATTGTTATTTAGAAATGATCATATCTACCATCGTCTTCAACCATGCAGAGAAATGTAGTGAGAAGGGCTTTAATCAACATGCATCTTTATTCAAAGCTATGCTTGTATACTTTGCAGAGAAACTAGTAAGTTTCGTAATTATACAATCTTGTACATCTTAAAAATGTTTCAAATGATGTCTTTATAATTTTCCAAACTAATTTGTATTAAGTGTTATAATTTTGGTCTTCATTTATATGCAGGCATTGCTGTACATAATCTTTTCTCTTAGGACATGAGGATGTCTGATGCAGATGAAGTGGGATGTTATATTTGTATATGGATTTGAATAGATGTAACATTGTTATGATGATATACAATGTCCATGAGAAAATTGGTTTAGTTATATTGATGATAATGTCCATGTATTTGTACATGAGTACATTGGTGTAGCTGTATTGATAATGAAAAAAAAATCATGTTTGCATATCCCTTCATGGATGTCACATGCAAGTGTTTTCAGTTACCATTAAGGGCAGAGGACAAAATCAAGAGGAGGAGTGAATAAAATCAAAAGTTTAGAGGTGGCATATCCTTTAGAGGAAGAGGAACTTTTAGTAGAGGAAAGAAAACATCAAGGAATGAAGAAAACTCAAGGAAAGAAGGTGGTGGAGACTTTTCAAGGGGGCCCTTTAGAGGATCCTTCAAAGGAAGAAACAATTCTAGGGGCAGATTTGGAAGCTCAAGAAGAGGAAATTCAGTTTTCACTAGTAGATGTTACAATTGTAATCAAGTTGGCCACACAATGGGAAGGTGTCCAGAGAAAGAAACCAGCTCTTCACACTCATACATGTGTGAGAGAAGAACACAATTAGTGCAGAAAGAAGACAATCAAAGTGTGTCTTCCCCTCTTAGCAAGGCAGGCCTAGTGACAGAAGGTGAAAGTCTAATTCTAAGAAGGTTTTTGTTGAAGATCCCTCAAGCTCAAGAGCCACCACAAAGGAAGAGTTTGTTTAGAAAAGATGTAAGTCTCAAGGAAAGATTTGCAGAGTGATTGTAGACTCAGGTTCAACTAAGAATATAGTTTCAATTGAAATGGTGGATAAACTCAAGTTAAAGAGGCTGCCACATCTCACTCCCTACAAGGTGTCATGGCTCAACCGAGGCCAACATGTCTTAGTTGATGAGAAAGCATGGGTAGACTATGAGATTGGTGAGTATTAGGACAAGATTTTATGTGATATATTGCCTATGGATGCTTGCCATTTTCTATTGGGACGTCCATGGCAATTTGATGTAAAGGCTCAACATGATGGAGAAAAGAATAGCTATATCATTATCAAGAATGGTAAGAGGTATCAAATGGATCCATTACTTGATCCAAAAGAGGAAAACAAGTGGGATCAAGTGTGATGATGATGAGTGGGAAATAGTTTCTTAAGGTGATGAAACAAGAAGGAGATCAAGGGTATGCTATTGTGCTCAAACCTAGTGAAGAAGGTAAGGAAGATCCAATGGAAGAAGTGCCACAAGAGGTGAAGGGTCTACTCAAACAATATGCAGAAGTAATAGGAGAAGATCTACCGGATTCTTTGCCTTCAATGAGGGATGTAAATCACCAAATAGACCTGATTCCAGGGGCAAGTTTTCCTAACAAGGCTGCCTACAAAATGACACCTAGTCAAAATGAAGAAATTGCCAAATAAGTGCAGGAGCTCTTGAACAAAGGATTCATCAAAAAGAGTTTGAGTCTATGTGATGTAACTACTTTCATAGCACCTAAGAAAGGAGGGAAATGGAGAATGTATACAAATTCCAGAGAAAACAATAAGATCACTATAAGGTACCGGTTCCCTATGCCAAGGATAGAAGACTTGTTGGACAATCTTGTGGGTGCAAGCTACTTAACAAAGGTGGATTTAAAATCAAGTTACCATCAGATAAGAATTAGGCTAGGGGATGAATGGAAGACATCCTTTAGGACCAATGTTGGCCTCTATGAGTGGTTGGTCATGCCATTTGGCCTTACCAATGCACCTAGCACCTTTCAAAGGCTCATGAATGAAGTCTTGGTTAAGTTCATAGGTAAATTTGCAATTGTATATCTTGATGACATTCTATTCTTTAGTAGGTCCAAAGAAGAACATCTCAACAATGTGGAGATGGTCTTGAAGAAGCTAAAAAACACACAACTCAAAATCAACCTTGAAAAGTGTGAGTTTCTCAAGACTGAACTTGTATATCTTGGTTTTGTGATTTCACAAGGTTGTCTAAAAATGGATCCTAGTAAGGTTGAGGCAATCCTTAGTTGGCCTACACTTAAGAATATCAGTTATGTTAGGAGCTTTCATGGGTTAGCATCCTTTTATAGGAAGTTTGTAAGAAACTTTAGTCATGTGTGTGCTCCTATGCTCAATACTATCAAAGGGGGAGTCAAGTGTCAGTTTAGGTGGACAGAGGAGGCCCAAAAGGGGTTTGAGTTGTTGAAAAAGAAGATAGCTGATTTACCTACCCTAAGGTTACTTTATTTCAATCAGTTATTTACAGTTGAGTGTGATGCTAGTCAAAGAGCAATAGGGGTTGTTTTGAGTGAAGAGAGTCTTCCCATGGCCTTTTTCTCTGAAAAGTTGAATGAAGCAAAAAAAAAGTACTCTGTGTATGACTTGGAGTTGTATGCCATGGTGCAAGCCTTGAAGAAGTGGCATCATTACTTTCTGGCCAAAGAGTTTTTGGTCTATACTGACAACCATGCCCTTAGTTTTCTCAATGGAGTAGAGAAGTTGAATCAGAAGCACCTCAAGTGGGTAGAATACCTACAATCTTATAGCTTCACTATAAAGCATAAGAAGGGCACCTCAAATAAAGTTGTTGATGCACTCAATAGGACATTCATGACCATACAAGAGGTTAAATTGCACAGTGTGGGGTTGGAGGAGTTGAGAGACCTCTACAAAGAAGACAAAGATTTTGCTGATATATATGCTACATGTTCTGATTTTTCTAACACTTCTCATGTTTCCTACTCAGATTATATGATACAAGAAGTTTTTTTGTTTAAAGGACATCTCCTTTGTATACCCCAATTCTCTATGAGATAAAACATCATTCAAGAGAAACATCAAGGGGGTCTAGGAGGTCATTTTGGCAATGATAAAACAATGGAGTATGTTAGTCAGTTCTACTATTGGCCCAAGTTGCAATCAGAAGTAAGGATATTTGTTGAATAATGTGTCATATGTTAGAGAGAAAAAGGATCAGCAAGTAATGCAAGTTTATATCAGCCCTTATTCATACCCCAAAGGCATTGGGAATATTTGAGCATGGACTTTGTGTTGGGTTTACCAAGAACACCAAGAGGATTTGATAGTGTTTATGTGGTGGTAGATAGGTTCAGAAAAATGGCTCAATTCATCCCTTGTAAGAGTACCAATAATGCCACCTATATTGCAGGTCTTTTCTTCAAATAAATAGTAAGAATCCATGGACTTCTAGTTAGCTTTGTGAGTGATAGGGATGTTAAGTTTTTGAGTCACTTCTGGAGAACCTTATGGAAGAAGTTGGGTACTAGACTCTCATTTTCGTCTGCCTACCATCCATAATTAGATGGTCAGACTAAGGTTGTCAATAGGTCCTTGGGTAATCTCCTAAGGTGTCTCACTAAGCAGCATGGTCAAACTTGGGAGTTGGTGATCAGCCAAGCAGAGTATGCATACAATGATTCAGTCAACCAAAGCATTGACAAAAGTCCATTTGAAATTGTTTATGGAATGCATCCTATCTAGGTATCTTAGAACTTATTTATATCAGCACAATGACCCACAAGAGTTCTCATGGAGAGAGTTTTTCTGAAGGTATTAATTAAATTCATAACAAAGTACGACACTTCTTGCAACAAAAATTAAAAAAAATAAGGAACAAGCTAATCAATCAAGGAGGAACTTACAATTTAAGTTTGGAGAATTAGTTTTGGCTTATCTCAGAAAGGAAAGACTTCCAAAAGAATAGCCAACCAAGTTGATGATGAAGAAGATTGGGCCACTCAAGATTGTGCATAAGTTTGGCCAAAATGCCTATGAGGTTGAACTACCTCCTTCTTTGGCCATATCTCCTATTTTCAATATTTGTGACTTGTATCCCTATAAAGGAGAATCTCAGACCTCTCAACTAGATACCACATTGCAATTTGAAGAGGATTGGGTGAAGGATTTACCAGTTAGTCAACCGGTTCAGTTGGAAAGCATCTTGGATACCAAGGTGATCAAGAAGACAAGAAAGGGCATCTACAAACATTATCTTGTGAAGTGGGTAGATATACCTAATTCAGAGGCTATGTGGATGTCAAAATCTAACATAATTCATCATGGAGTGCAACTAGCAGACCTGATAACTCAAGGGACTTGAGTTCCTTGCCCCAGGGGAGTATGGTGCAAAGCACCTAGCTCAAAGTTGTCTTTTATTTTAGAGTTTTTGTGTGATTTCAAGTTATTTTATGTTGTAATAAGTTGGAAGAAATCCTATGATGCACTTTTGAGCCATAGTTTGGTTGTCCACACTTTTGTTGTGCTCAGGATCCAAAATTGTCATTATCCTAAAAAAGTTGTCAAAATGTCAATTTTTGGTTTGTACCAGGTGGATGCCTAGAAACTTGCTATAATGTTTGGAAATGATTTAAATCCATTATGGAAATCAATTTGAGTGATTTTTTAGGCCTTGAGATCCTTGGAGTGTGTTTTTGCACTCATAGGTAAAAGTTGTCAAAAATTGGTCATGACAACTTTTTCATTTTTAGGCAAAAATTGTCCATGAAGGAAATGGGGTTGGAAGTTGGTTGGAACCAAGTTAAAATTGTGTATAAAACTTTATAAGAATCTCCAATAACAGGTTAATCAACTTTTTTTTTGCATTCAATTCATTTGCCAAGGGTTTCCTATGCTTTTTCTCATGTTTGGACTATTTTTGCTTTGAATTTATGCTTTTGTATGACCTGTAAGGTATAGTACGGTTCTCATAGTAGAATAGGAAGTTAAGAATTTGTTTTACCTTTCCAACAAGTATAATATGAAGGTCTGAAATTCTTTGGATAAAAAGTTATCACTGTTTTTGTAAAAGTGGCTCACAAACCCTTGAAATTTGGGGTTTTGATTGTAAAAATACATTTTACCTAAGCATCCATAAATGGCACAAGTTGCAATCAATTGGATGGATTGGTTAGGCTCTTTAAATAGTTTAAGAGTAGGTGTTTGGTGTTTTTTTAGGCCACAAGGAGGATAATGGGTGAGATGAATAACACACAAGCTTGTAGCTAGTGTGTGAGGGCAATAGAGATTGCTCATTTTCAGAGCCATGGAGAAGTGATACCCCAGAAAACCATAGAGTTTTGGAAAGGTCTATGGGTGTACTAAAAGAATCCAATATTTTTTGGGTTTTTTATTTTGATTGGTGAAGATTTTGGAGCACATCTTCCGAAACTACCTGGAAGCCCTAAACCCCTCAAAAATAGCTCTTTTTAGTTACCCTAGTTGTATGTCAAAACCAGTTGTGAAACTTTGTGATGTTTTTTAACTTCCAAATGGGTATCTTAATATGTAAAAATATCTAGGGTTTTTAGGAAATTTTGGGGAAAAAGACCAAAAAAGAGTCCAAGAAGGGCTAGTCAATTAGGCCTAATAGTAGCCGGTAGAAGCAAGTTGAAAGCCTAGGGCTTGGAAGGAAGGTGAAGACCTTCTCAATGCATAAAATAACCTTGTAAATACCTGTAAAACATTACCATAACCTTTTAACATGCTTTTAGAGTGAAGATCATTGGTGGAGGTCTTTGGAGCCTAGTTGGAGCTTTGGAAGCCTACTAGGAGACCATCTCAAAATCATAGATTTGGGTCAAAACCAACAAGAAACCTCAAGAAGATATACCTAGGAGGCAAGCTAGTATATTTTAGGCCTTGGAGGTCTAAGGAGTGTACCCTAACAAGTTTCCTTGGAGGAGCTTGAGTAGAAGGGTGAGTAGAGCAGTTGGGGTGAGTAAGGGTGAATTGGAGAGCTAGGAACAAGACCTCTGCATCAAAAACCTAACAGTGCCCTTTTCCATTCTTGTCAAAGGGGGAGAGAGAGCTTTTGGTATGTTGGATACCACATGTATTGATATCAATGCCAAAGGGGGTGGCACCGATATAGCAGGACAAATGGTATGGGAGAATAGTTGATATGTAGTCATTGATGTCAACTGGTATGAATGAAGTGACCACCGGTGAAGTGACATTTTGATTGTGATGAAGAGATGGAATGTTACAAAACTCACATCAACACTGGAGGGGAAGTATGTGCAGGCCACCGGTATGCTGTTGGATGTCAATTTGTAGGAGTCCCACCAGATTAAGAGAAGTTTGATACTGAGTGTGCTCAGTCGGATCATGCATGTTTGATTGAAGATGTATTTGATCAATGTCAGCTAAGGCATGTCAGTGCAATATCACAAAAAAAATGAGATGACAAGGATCCTCTCCCACCGGTAAGTGGTAATATTGAGCTTATCTCCCAATATGCATGGAATGTAGCATATCTCTCTGAGTTAAGACAAAAGAGTTAAAGACAGGTGATTGAAGGCTCACACCAGATCAGCCAGTGAGATACTAAGTTGCCTTAGGTGCATGAGATCAGAGATATGCACTAGATCAACTAGGTAGACATGATGAGTTGTCGATATAGAGGCGAAAGATGTTTGTCACTTTGACAAACTAGTTGATAGGAGAACCGATAAAATGATGAAGAAGGCAAGGTTGAGCAATTGTAGACAGAGAGTGCAACTGCATTGAAGAAAGAGTTTGTTGGAGGTTGATGACATAGTGTAATTAAGGTGGTTACCGATAAGTATGTCCACCGATAAAGTTGACAAAGTACAGATGTAGAAGGATCCCATCTATTGAAGATGTCGATGAGGTAGGTTGGCAATAGTGCAGACCAGATTAGATGTTACATTGGAAGAGAAGCAAAGTGCAAGGTTGAAGACAAACTAGTTAGGGTATAACCGACAGGGTTTGTAAACTGGTTGATGAACCCAGTTGTGTGGTTGGTTAGTGATATTGTCTAGACCAACACATAAAACCTAGCAGGGGTGGATGCCGACTATTATGACACATAGGAGATATGTGCCATACATATTATGGTCATTGAAGTGTTGTCCATGAGGTAGGTGGTGACTGGTCGACATTAATATCGATAATGTCTTTCACGGGTTGAGTAAAGAAGGGTGCGGCTCAAGACTAATCAGAGGAAAAATATCTGATTTGATGACTTCATGATTGATGTTGAGTGTCTAGGTGTTGATCAGGGTAGGCGAAGCTATCTGCGTGATCACTTCATAGGTGTTTTGGCAAGTGCAGACCGAAGAAGGTGTCATGTTTGCCAAATAGGGAAAATGTGTTTTGAACGTAGCAGGATTGACGGAGTCTGATTGATCCATTGCAGGTGGTCAATCTCTGGATGAAGATTTGATTGGATTTGGTCTACCTTGGGGTCGATGAAGAAATCGTAGCGAGCCAGAAGTTTGAATGTCGGTCATGGCAGGAAAACTCAAGTATAAGTATGTTGACTCATGACTGAAGTTTTTGATGATGTTGCAGGCTAGATGATAAAAGATAGAGAGTGAAAGAAAAATAGAGAATCCATTGATAATCACATAGGAGATTGTATGATTGAGAGAAGACCGGTTAGAAGAAGTGAACCGACAAGAGTGAGGTAACTTGTGATAAGTTGAGACGTTGTCATGGTTTTATCATAAAAAATCTTAGGTTTTTGACATCTTTTGGTTTGCATAGTAGTAGTGATGTATTGTAAATTGGCTATATGTATTCCATGTGTTAAACATGAACTTATGAAATCATGTTTGAACTTTGTCAGTCTATTCCTGTAGCCATGTGATTTGTTCCTGTTGCTATGTGGATTATTTAGGGTAATATCATATGTGAATTAATAGATGTGTTAGTTAAATTAAATGTGTATATATGTCCTTGTATGTTGTTTTTGTTGTAGTGTAGGTAATAAATGAATGCCACAGTGGATATTCTCCTTTCGTGCCTGAAGAAGGAAAGATCACATAAGAGATAACTGAAGATCAAACTGAAGAGGAGTTGAGCGAGTGCAAGGTACAGCATAGGCGGAGCAGCCAAGTAACACTACTGAAGTCTAACTTTAGTGGGCATTGAATTTGCAAAACATTGCCACAGTATGCAAAGACTGTGTTTCGGTTTACATCCACGTTTCCTACAGCCAAGCTCTAGTTATCTTCTTTAGATAGTCAATCATCTACCTCTTCTTCTGGGCGTGATTTGTGTTGTCTATTGTAGTCGATCTTCTCTTTATTAATAAGATCTTCCTTTTTCTTGGAGGTTAGACACAAGAGAAAGAAATAGAGCAGAGGATTTTTAATAAGCATTCTTAAGTTTCTTTTCAAATATATGTAATCACTTTCCAGAAGCAATGAATAAAAATTATCTTGTTCTGATCCGTTAAAGGTATTTTCCTGGAAGCTTGATATCACTCATCCAAGGGGGCCCACTTGGTGAGTGATCCTGTGTGTGCTCATTGAAATTAGTTTTTCTTTAGTTGCAGTCGAAGTTCTTACTTTGATTGTTCCTATAGCCACTAGAAATAGATTTGCTGACTGTTCCTGCAGCCAAGCCAGAACAGAGTAATTTCTGTTATCTATATTAAATCTTTCCAGCATTGTTTTTATAATTTTTTCCTGTAGCCTTTCATAATTTCCATTCTTGCCTTTCCTTTTCACATAATGTTAGTTGCTGTAGTAATGCAAAATAGCCATTGAAGGAACTTAGTGCATATATTGTGCAAACTCATTCCAAGTACTACATCCCTGGGTTGATAACTAAATGAACACTGTCCATGAAAATAGTAACTTTACCAGATGAATATCCAAACTTTGGGATGAGACTTCAGTTAGAGTTATTATTATTATTGTTGGAGTAGACAACCGGTAGACTATCATTAAGTCTGATAGAGAAGTACATCGATGGTGATTGAACTGACAGATAAGAGCCAAAGAAGATTGCGGTGAAGAACTAGTAAGCTAAGAACTGTTAGTAATAAGATAGCAGACAAATGACTGAGTGAAGAAGACCAGTGGTGGCTAGTAGCAGTGTGACATAGAGAAAAGAGAGCCGACAGAGAGAAGAACCGACAAAGAAGAAGCAGAGGCTGACATGGTAAGGTTGCAGCAGAGAGAAGGTGAGTAGAGAACCGATAGAGATCTCTGTAGAGGTGAACCGACAGAGAGATATAATTGTGAGTTACAAAGTTCTTTTGTAACAAATATATTACTTTTGTTTTAATATATGACTTTATAATCACTGAGTTGGAGCTCGGTGCAGGGGTTGGTGCTGCTTGGGTTGGTGCCCAAAAAATTAGGGGTTGGTTCTCCTTGGGTTGGTTCCCTAAAGAAGAAGTGGTACTCCTTGGGTTGGTGCCCTAAATGTTGTAACCGAGGTTTTCATTGTGAGGTTGGAATGGAGCAGTAGTCTCCAGCAACACTTCTCACCAAGGTCTTTTCCATCTTGGGTTTTCCTTATACATCTGGTGTTATTTGATGTCCCTTTTATGTGTGGTTGCATTTGTGTGATACTCCAATCTAACCAGTATGTCTACTTTATGTTAGATCTGTTAACCGATATATACACATGGGATAGAAAAGGGAAAACATTTGGAAACCATTGATTCACCCCCCCTCTCAGTGGCATCTTGTGTTCAACAAATATGTTGACATCAATGACAACAACATATTCTAGTAGCAACAATATCCAACATGGGCCACTCTACCACCATCATTTTCTCTGATTCCGAGTTAACTTAAACATGCCCATTAATAAGCCAACATAACAGTAATAATTAATCATAAACAATGAAAGATACCTTATAATAGATTATTACATGATCAATAATTCTCTTATACTTCTTCAGTTGATTGATATTGGGTTATTAGGATTGGAAAGAGATTATTAGAAGGTCTTGCAAATTAGAGAAAGAGTTATTGTTATATGCAAATAACACCTTTTCATGACTAACCTTTTTCCAGAGAGGCTAACATAAGATTATATCCATTAAGGGCCAAACACTAATATCCAAATATTTTAATTTGGATCTAAATTGGTAGGATACTTGAATTGGTTACTAGTTTCTATCTCAATTAGTTTGCACAAATATCTAGGGCCAAGGGGTGATATAAATATTACACATCTTGACTCAAATGGAACCTGTTTGCACTAGGTTAGGCACAATCTCCAAAACGAGTGCTAAACAAGACATGAAATTGAATACGATATACAATTAGCTTTTTTGGTTTAGTAATTAATTTGATAATATGCTATGATTAAAAATAATTTTTTGTTTCATTTAAAAAAAAAAATCATCTTACATGTGCTCTATAAAGTCAAAATTGTAAAATTTAATAAATGATATATAAGATATTGTACAATATATTTTTTTTAAATGTAATTGAATGATATGTCAAGTATTAATAAAAAATTGGGAGAATTTAATTGAAGTATTAAAAAATTATATTTTGTATTTCTAAATAACAAAGTAGACGATCAAAAGGGAATTGTATGTTCTATGTTCTTTATGTCTTCCTTCTATTCGTTAATTAAAAAATTACATATCGTAATAAGAATTTTTTTAAGAAGTTTAATAATTTAGTAGTTATATATCTTATCTCAAATAGTTCCTTTGATGTCATCATAACGACCAATAATCTTAATCTTTTTATAGTACTTTGATGTTCAATAATGTTAGTCATTTCTTGACATTTGGATGTGTGGTGGCTTTAAAGATGACAAGATTATTTATAACAAAAACAAATATAAATTACAATTTATCTTGAGCATTAATCATTTAAAATTAATGATGAGCAATTATAACATTTTAAAATGTATTGTCTTGACATTATTCTTTTAAATTTCAAAAGCATTATTGTAATTCATAATCATAATTATAATAGTTCAACTTATTCTTGAATATATATTTTATTTTTTAAATATTTTTTTAGATTAATAATTTCGAATACATAAAAATAAACTATATATATATATATATATATATATATATATATATATATATATATATATATATATATATATTATATAATTTTAAAAAATTATAATATTTCCTTAAATATTGTAAATATATAACAACACTTATATTTTTTTAGAGGGGTAAATGTTTTTTATGCAAAGTATGAATTAGTGAAGTCACAAATAGGGGGACCTCATCCTATTCAAATAACAATAGCATACCAATACAATTTGAAATCTGATGGCAGGAACAACACGACCACTTAACTATCACAACATGTCAATGCTAGAATATAAAACAACTCTTATAAAATAATAATAATTTCAATTTCTATATATAAAAATATTCTTTAAATATTTGACCACGAAAATATAAAATTGTGACTGAAGAAAAGAATTACAAATCCCGAGTGAATATTTTTATGTTATGATATATGTTCCGAGTTTTAAGACATAAGATGCATGTATTGTATTTATTTCAAAAGCTCTAGACCATTCTTTCACATCCTCATCTAACCACTTAAAGTACGTACTAGTTATATGTGTGAACGAATGTTAATTATTCTATGAACTTAATAAGTAGTTGTCTCATCACAAATATTTTACAGATGGATCATCACTTCATTTCATCGTGTGAAAGAGCGCTTTTAACAGCTGGAATATCGCTTCATTGTATCATGTGAAAGGGCGCTTTAGCTTGTGTGCAGATCCGTTCTTGAACTATGCCGGGTATGATCATAAAGCTCAGACATTGAGACAAACATTATGACAAATAGTAGCGTTGGGGAGAGTCAGAAAGAAGAGCCCCTTCTAATTGTAGACAGCGTTCATATTTGAGGGTTGAATGTGAATTGAGAATCAGTGGATCTTGAAGTTGCGGCTGGATCTTCCATCCTACTTCCATTAAAGCCATCTTTATTACTTTGTTTCACACCAAACTCGTTGCTGTTCCGGTGAAAGTGAGGGAGGCTGTTTCCCGAAAGTTCCATTTGGTCCTCCTTCCTATGAAGATTAAGAGAAGATGATGGGCCAAGGATGAATGCTAAAATCAGCACTAGGAGCGATGGTCATACCTGTTAAAAGTTTGCGATACCAGCAGCCACCACCCTTTTACAAATATTCCTCCTTCCTCTCCTCCTCATTCTACAATACAAACCCGTATGGTTTCCCATTAAATAATATGTTTCCTATTCTATACGATCCATTTCTATATCTACACTTTCTTCCCCTCATATAGAAGTACCTATTCCACATCATGACAAGCTCCCATCATATGAACATCTTAGGTTTCCTTGTAATAGTTCTTCATGCAACTACTTCCTTCGATAAAAATTCTTCTCTCAATTTTCCCATTATTATTACCCCAAATTTAATTAGGCAATGGCCTTAACCTAATTCTCTTGTTATAGAAACTACCACCTTTTATCTTTTCAAGTGTCCTTTTCACTGCCATCTAAGGCCTTATATTCCTCTTAACCATCATCCACCCAACATCTATGTAACTCCCTAGTCTTAAAGTTTCTACCCCTTCTACTATTACACAAGTAGTATTATTTGTTAATTATTTTTTCTAGGGGCTATTAAGCTTCTCCAAGGTGCAACAATCATTATGGATCCTACCACAATCCACCAATAGGTGTAATAGATATAGGTAGTGATTCTAAAAGAAGAAGATAATGGTAAAATTACAACAAGATGTTGAGCTAGTCAACAAAAAGGTAAGGATAAAATATAACTTCTCACATTATTTCATGCATTTCAATTATTACAATCATATGGATAAAGTTGAGGGAAAAGTTCTAGCTAGTCACGTCTACAAAGAAGTAGTGAACATCAAAATAAATAATATTTGAGTTAAATGAAACACTAAGTTCTTAGAGGAGGATGCTGAAATAGTTGGCTCATCATTGTTTGCAACGGAGAGAAAATGAAAAAAATAAGTGAACTACATTAAAAGAAGTAAAACCATTAAAGCCATGGAAGTCAAGATAATGGCACTAGAAAGAAAACTAACTAAATCCATAGCAAAATTCATTGAGGCAAAGGACATGTAATTAGTTCATCATTGAAAGAGTAACTCCAAGAACCTCAAGAGAAGATAAAGGAGCCAAAAATGGATCCATCCACCATAAAAGCTAGATGATTATTGGGAAGGCCACTACCTATGTACTATCAAAAAATGTGGAAGACCTAGAGATAGAAATAAACAAACAATTGGTTGGTCCTAGTGTAAGAGCCCTAATAATTGGTTATTTTAAGTAAAAATTAACCAAACAAGAATATGGATTATCAAAGTTACAAAATCATGCAGACAATTAGGCCAAAACTATCAAGGGGTTAAAATAATTTGAATAATTAATGCTATAAATGGATTTCATTAACTTCATCATGTACCTATTAAAATTTATTTAGAATGAGATAAAATAGAAAGCATAATCTCTTACATAAGCCTTACAATTTATAGAGATATCCACAAATCTACAAACCAAGATCAAGAAAGAAGTTGATTAGGTGAGACAATTCTCTTTCTTATCATTAAAAATTCCTATAATAATACATCTAGAAGCTTTACTATTATAATAGTAATAAGGTAGTTGTTGTACAAGGCTCATGTGTATGACATCTAAAACTTTGAAGATGAATTATGGCCTAGATATAGAAAGAGAAAATAAAGAATAAAAGATACTATTAGATGTTGTAGTATAATTACTTTACAATATTCAAATCCATACACAATAGTTAGCTTAGTAAGGATTTCCCTTATTACATGATAAAAATAAAAAGGTGCTCCCACATGACAAATTCATGCAGTTTATCAAGAAAAATGGCTATTAAAAGTCCAAATACAATAAGTTATCTCAAACCTCTTCTATAGATAAGGTGTTATATATAAACAATCCATCAATAATATTAGGGAAATTCTATAGATTACTATGAATTAAACTCTAGATGTTTATAATGAATTAATTATATAATTAGATTGCCACTTCAATTATTTCAAAAAGGTCATCTCACTTGAAAGCTAAGATATGTAGAAACTTATAACTTCCCTAATGATTCTTTATGGAATAGATATCTTAATTTTTCTCATATTTTAACTTCTTTGTGCCTTGACTTTGCATTCAATGAAAACATATTTTTGGGCTTGTAAAATCTCCTTAACAAAAGAAACCTTGATATTCATAAAAAATAAAAGTGACTCCTCTGATATAGGTGACAGTTGATATTTTTTCCTTGATTATATTCAAGATAGGTGAAGCTTTGAATATATTATGCTCCTATTTTAAAAAATTTACATTTAAATCATGAGGGCTTTTTTTTTTTTGTTGTTTTCTAGGTCTTGGACATTATTTAACAATAGAGGATGCCACAATAGATCTAATAAAATATACTGTGAGCATTTTTAATATAGAAAGGTAAAAGTAGTTGATCGGTTGAGGTGATTCTCTCTCCTATCATTTAGGGTTCCTATAATAATGTCTAGAAGATCTACTATGACAACACTAATAGGCTAGTTGCAACAAGAATCATGTGTACAAAAATCCCAACTTAGAAGGTCACTGATATCCTAGATATATAAATAGAATTTAATGAATGCAAGATACGACTAGATACCATACTAAAAATAATTTATAATATTCAAACACACATGTATTAGTGTGAACTCAAATAAAAAATTAAATAGAAAATTCAGATTTGAATTCAGCAAGATAATCTTTGCATTATAACCCAATGGCTAATAAAGCCTTATTTTTCCATGTGAAAAAAAACTACAGGAATAACTTCCCAAACTAACCTACCTATTGTATTTATTTAATAATCTAAGTATACTAAAAACTAACTACAATGTAATATTCTCCAACATTCCCCCTCGCCCCTTATTACATTCTCTGAAAAAGAGTGGAACATTGCAAGGGTTGAACACAACCCTTCTAGAGACTTTGATGAAGCCCCTTCACCAATCCATCTTTCTCACCCAAGAAAGACCAAATTGATTTCATTATTGGACCTCATCATTTTAGAACCTGTAACCATTTGCACCACATGCGAGAGCATAAATGTGTTTCCAACCTACATGCACAATGAGACACATTTTCTTTGAATTTCCAAAACTCCTCCAAGTGTCTCTAAATTCTCCTCTATTTCTACACATGAGACACCTTTCCTCTAAAATCCCACATCTTCACCAAGTGTGTATAATTCCTTCTCAAGTATTGTGAAAACGGTCCCTTATTTGTTGTACAAAGCACCAACCAAATGTGAATACACCAAATGCACCCATAGGAAATCTCCCCCCCCACCGCTTGCTCCTCGAAGGTGAACATAATACAAAGCCCCCTCTTTTCTTTAGGGACACAAATGTGTAAGGTTCTTCCCTTCTAATGGATCACCCTTGAGCGAGAAGCTAGCTTAGGATGATAGATATCTTTCTACCTCTATTTCTTCTAGCCTTTAGTATGACCTTAATACACTTTATCCATTTGATGTCTCATTAATCTCTCTGATAATACAACCATGTGAGTCTTTTAAGGTCTCATCATGTGTAACAAATATGACTTTGAAAGAACAAGTAGTGTTTGAGATATGTATAGACATAATTAAAAAAAGAAAATATTGATTTCAACTAGTGATGGGCCCATCAACTAGTCACCCTTATACCTCAAAAAAAAACACCTCTATGCCATCTCTTTTAGTCAAGCATCATGTTCTACTTAGAGCCTCACATGTGAATATCTAGAGAGGTCCTTTATTTAATTAAAATAATGTGACTCAAAGTATTCTCATAGAAATCATATTACCCATGAAATGGATTATAGCACAATGAACAATGGGTAATTGACACCAAATGTATTTGACTTCAATGACAAAACCCATTATGTAACTATCACTCCAACAAACTATTAAAACCTAGAAACATAATAATATCAATGTCAACATAGATGGTAATCACCCAAAATCACTTGGAGTATGCAGTCATCTCGCACTATAGTATTCACACAAAATGCCACTCATCTCCATACTTCGCACATGGTTTGGAATCAGAAGAACTCAGCACCATTTAATACATTTGACCCATCAATTTCTTCCAACATTAAAGCACTCCCAGGCACAAAAGTGATACATTCAATAAACATAAACTACTCTTATGCTAGTGACTCTGATACCATATGTGAATATAGATATATAAAAAAAAAGGTTCAAATTTGAATTCAATAGGATGATCTTTGCACTACAATCCAATGGCTTATGAAGCCTTATTTTTCTATATAAAAACTACATATGGGAATAACTCCCCAAATTAACCAGCATATTTTATTTATTTAATTATCTAACTATATTAAAAACTAACTACAATGTAATATTCTCCAACAATTAGTTTGTTCATGACGAGTCATTCTCTAAATAGATTAGGTCCCTCTTTCAAATTTTTAATTACATGGCTTGTAGGTCAATCTTTTAAGTCTTATAAGTGTCAAATAATGTTTATCACAAATGATTTTGTGGTAAATCCAATATAATCTAGTTTGTGGACATTTTTAAATTAGGAGGAATAAAATTTGGTCTCATGTCTTATTATTGGTCTACGTAATTTGGTGGTCCATCCATAGATTGGTTCTAATTTATCAATGTAGGATTGCATAATTTTCACCATTTACTTTTGTCTACATAGCCCTTTCCTTAATTATATTTGGTGTAGCCATGAGAGTTATCAACAAAAGGTTGAAAGTATCTATTAATGGATAGTGTGGGTCATCTAATCTACCATGATATGTCTTATAAAATTGTCCATAGGGTGTGAGGCTTGAGCACTCGCAAAAAGTTGAGTCCACTTCTAGGGGAATTTTTTGCCTTGAAAAAAATGCCAAAATAAATGGGTACCCATTTTGTAAAGTATAAGTACCTGTTATGCTTTGGGATCTTGAGACACAACATAAAACATCTACCCATTATCATTAAACAAATAGGTACAAGATATTTAAAAATGGGGGACCCATTTTTAAAATAAAAAAATAGATTTAAGGGTTAGGTACAACTATTTTTTAAAAACAGGTAACCATTTCTTAAAAGTATTTATTTTTAAAAAATGGTAATCTATTTTTTTAAATAACATATACCTATTTTGGAAATGGATATCCATTCTATTAATAAAACGGGTAAACATTTTTATAAATTTGAAAGGTTAGCCCATGTTTTGCTTTGGGCTTTAGTTCACAAAAGGCATGGGGAATTGATCCTTAGCCTCGGATCTGTAAGTACAAGGTCATGTTTGTGTCAATAGAAAATAGCGACTTTGGACATATGTCTAATGACCTTATTTGTAGATTTTTTTCACAAAATTAAAACCTATTATAGATGATAATGTATAGATTTAGAGCTATATGGTTAAAAATCATCAAATTTAAAAATAGGAATATTAAAGAGGTCAAAACTCACATATGAATAACTTTAAGGCTTTAAAATGAGTCCCAACCCATAGCCCCATGATCTAGGACATAAGGAAACACATAATATGGTGAAATCTACTTAATAAACTCATTTAAACTTGGGATAAGTGCTAGTTTCACACAAAACAACTTACTATTATATTTTATTATTTATCTCACCTAAGACATCATATTAACATAAACCTTACAATATAACTACACTTGAGACCACATGGAAATTTTACAATACTTAAAAAAAAATTTACATGACAAAACATAGATACATAACAAACAATATCTACCTCTCCAAGTAGGGTATATCAAATTAATTGGCTTAACATGCAATAAGTCACCATATTATCTCTTTGTCTTATTGGCCATTGGTACTTGTACATTATACTTTAAGTATTAGTTTGTCATGAAAATTGCATAGTTAAAGCAAATGAAAATTAACATATATATAATTACATCCATCATATCTAACTAATATTTCTAAATATTTTCATTCATGATAGGATTGCACTAGTAATTAATCATATGCATAAGGCAATTATTCATGATGAACCATATATGAACACATTCATCTTATTCTCTTGATTTTTTCTAGATTCGATTGTGTATGTATTTTTAATCATCAACATTTCGAATCACTTTTCATGATTCATCATTAGGATGAAAAATTCCAAGGAGACGAAAAATAGTGAGTTGCAGATCTGAGAGATAATAAAAAGAGTTGTGGGGTAGGAGAGGGAATGAGGATAAAATGAGATAAATAATAGAAAAAACCAAAAAACAAAGGAGAAAAAACCAAATAGCCAATGAGACCACCTAAAATCTAGAGGACAAAAACCCAAAGAAAATAAATAAAGTAAAAGCCAATAAAAAGAAGGAAATGGAAAAAAACACCAAAAAAAATAACAACAAAAATAAAGATAATAATAAAATAAAACAAGGACAATAAAAGGAGAACCTATAGAATAGGAAGTTACACACACACACACACACACATTGTATACACCTAAAAATGGTCTAAAGATAATTAATTAAATGACCAATTATTTATTTAATCCCCCTTCCTAATTTAATTGAATTCATTAGCAATTTGATTAAATCCCTTTCATCTACTTATTAACAAATCTAAGGATTTATTTAATAGGCTTATTTCAATAGTCCTCTTTTATTAATTAGTCTGAATTAATTAATCCTCCCCCCATCTAGTTCATTTCTTCTAATCTCCTAATTAATTAAAACAAATCAATTTATGAGTTGTTGAAAGTTAATTAACCCTTTTCCTATTATTTGAATTTTTAAATTCAAATTACCCACATGCCTCCTAACTTCTAACCACCTAACCTAACCATCCCCCTAACCTAACCCATTCTACCTAACCCTGGGTTTAACTAACCCTATCCTATCTTGCACATCCTAACCTCCTATGGTGTGGATATTCTCCCCTTGAGACACATGGCACTTAGGCCACATGTCTCCTCCCTTGGACACTTTCCCTCTTATGAGCAAAGCTCCTTGAAACTTGTCACCACAGAGATGAAAATTGTCCCTCCCTCCAACCTCTTCTCCAGCCTCCTCCAATTTCACCCTTGATATCTTCAGACTAAATCTTGATCGTTGAATCCTACCACCTCACCCCTAGCCTTGGAAATCCTATAAATATCCCCCATTTTGGAGCACAAAGGATTCCATCTCATATCATTTTAGGCATTGTTACTATAGGCATATCCATTCTAGCATATCATTTGAGAATTGTTATTATAGTCAATTGCATATTAGATCTAGTTTAATATGATCATTTTCTAGCATAATTGTTGAACCATGTAGCTTAATCAATCTCTTTTCTAGCTTAATTGCATCATCATCATAGCTTAATCATGCATATCATTAGCTTAATTAACCTCTTGGATCAATCTAACATAATCAATCTCATCTAGCTTGCATATCATCACCATTTCAAATCCTCCATCTAGGTGTAGTCAAGTCACTAGGATTGCTTATCTAGATCTGAGAGAAAACCCATACTCGCATCTCTTAAGAGGCAATAGGTCACTTTGTCATGATTTATCTTTCATTTGCTTTAGTTTTCTATCCATGCTTGTAATGATCTATTGAGTTTTTGTGTTGTAGCTGCAGGTACCCTACTTCACACACACAACATTTTGGCACCCACCATAGGGCTGGAAATCTAATTTCTTGGCCTCTTGCATCATCAAATTTTCAATCTCATGGGTTTCTGGTCGAGCCTGCTCCAGAATCTCGTATGAGTACCTTTGTAGTACCATCTGAGTCTCTTTGTGCACTTGTACGAGTATGTGAGAGTACTCATATGAGAAGGTGAGAATACTCGTACGAATTTTTGCTTCTGTGTTTTCAAAATAGTTTGCATTTTAGGGTTTTAATGCTTCAATTTGGCTATTACTAATGCTAAACCTAGTCTGTTTGTGAGTTTTCTAGAAACCTAAATAGTTTTTGCAGGATGATTGTCGAAGATTACGCTTGTCAAAGCTTCATTTCATCAAAACAACATGACTACTAATGTATCTATTTTGCAGGTTGCCTAAAGGAGAACTCAACCAGACTTTGTGTCTTCTTTAAGTTTTCTAGGCACACTTATTTTGCTAATGGTAAATGAACATCTTGTTTTTTATGTCTGAGAAATTGTCTAAAAGGTAGGACAGTATGCTCTTGTCCATTTGCACAATCAGAAATCCCAACCCTTGAAGCGCTTCTATGGTTGAGATTTGATTACCTTTAGCGAGCCTATCACAGTGGGAAAAAGTAATCACCTTGTGAGAACAACCCAAGTGAGTATAGCTAGACCTAAGTTTTTTGACTCAGTCTAAAAAATAGGCCTCTTGGGATTAAAGTCTTGGAGGATGGGATTATTTGAGTTTTCTCTTTTGAGATCTCTCATATCATACTTTTAGCAGGGCCTTGCAGTCTCAATCATGCTTGCATGACTACTTCTTGTTTTGGTACCTTGTTCAACTATAGGCATCATTCACGCTTACGTGACTGCAAGGGGTAATTTCAAACGGAAACCCTTACTATGAACCCTAAAATAGAAGCTACCTGAGTCACCTCCGAAAGGGGGATAATCTTTGGGCAAAAGAGATAGTAACTCTCCCAAAACACTTGCCATATCGTGTCCCCATTAGTATTTGGAGTTGGATAATACGTCGTTGAGAATCCATTGCATGAGACTCAGTGGTCATATTCTGATTAGCTATTGGGTGTGTACCTAAATTTGCAAGCAAAGGTTTTTTCTCTCAGCCAACTTCCTTAGGATTTAGCGTGCTATGCTTGAGGTCACTTATCATATCACGTGTTTGTTGTGTCTTCATCTCTGAAACAGAAAATCAAACATCTAAAATTGGAAAACATAATCAAAACATCAAACTTTCATTAATGAAAAATCTATCCAAATAATTTTTTTTTCTCTATTATATCCTCAATCTACCTAGTTTTCTAGTTTGTCGTATGTGAAATCTAGTTTATCATCTGGTTCGGTGCGAATGCTCGTACGAGTCAGTTTTGCATAATCTTTTTTGTTTTCTTTTGTCATCTGGTTATGTGGTAAATGTCATACGAGTTTAGGCTTTTTTCATGCGATATTTCTATTTTATCATATGGTTCTATATAAATTATCATCTGGGAATGCCTAAATTGTTGTTCGAATTTTTATCTCTGTCAGTCCAGAGCTGTCTTCTTGCATGTCTTTTTCAGACCTATCATGTTTGCTTGGTCAATTTATAGTGAGCATAAACACTTGATATCTATCATTCTATGCTTATATTATCTTCTTGGTTCACTTGGTCAAGTTATCTTCTATCAAATTGGATTCTAGAACTAGAAACCCTCAATATTTTCAAGTATTCAGGTTCAACAAGTTCAAGATCTAACACCTCAAAGTGCATTATCACCCTCTTTGATAAAATGATCACTTAAACATAGTTTCTCATTAGGATCTATCATCCTCTATCATGAAACTACAATGTTTGGTCAGGATAACCTTGTCCAACATCATAGGATATACCATTCCTATTGGACTTGGTTTTATCAAAATCATCATCATTAGACTTCAAAACTAAAGATAAAAAAACTTGCAAACTTTCAAACACTTGAATTATCTTTTCATGTCATATCACTCTATCATATCTATGTTGACAGTTGGTCATTTATTGAAACACCTCATAGACAATCAAATCCTTGCACAATATCCAACACACGTGTATACCCATTTTAACTAGAGTGCAGAGATGAAAGATCACAAAAATAGAAATCGAAACATTTGAAATGACTAAATATTATAGGAACATGGAACACAAAAATAAAATACAAGAAGAAGGGGAAATAACAGAACAACATCTCAGAGAAATCAAACAAGATCCAAAATTTGATAAATTTATGGTGAAAATATTGGAGGGAGAAAAAGAAAAATACTTCCTAATGTTAGCAAAATCTGGTGCTACACTCCACCAAGATTTTGATGTAAGATAATTAGGACAAAAGACTAGTGACCTTTTCTATGATAATGAACGATACAAGGATATTTTTGGTCACAAAAATGACGATGCATCAATTCCTGATAACACAAGAACTAACGAGGAAACTTTCATTCCCAAAAAGGATGACATGGAAATTCTCAACCATGTCAAATCTAATGAGGACACAAGAAAGAGTCGGGATGATACAAGAAGAGATCACTATCATACTAGAACACACACACATGGTTATACAAGAAAAAATCACATTGATAATCCTATCACAGCTCTTATAGAACAAATACAAACACTACAAAGATAAATTCAAGATATGCAAAGAGGAACTACCAAAAGATACTTGCTTCAAGAAATATGTCCTTACCCATTCGATAGAAATCAAAACATGATACCATTTTCTATAGGTTGTGAAACTCCTCAATATGATAAATATAATGGAAGCACTAATACCCAAGATCATATACGAGAATTTTGCACAATGAGTATGGAGTTTTCACATGAGGATACATACCTGATGAGATTATTTCCAAAGAGCTAAAGGACTAGCTATGGAGTGGTTCTCCAAACTTCCACCTGGAATTAGATCATTCACAAAATTGGTGGATAAGTTTGTTTTGCAATACTCTTACAACATTGAACATGAGGTCACAATGCTAGACCTATGTAATACCAAACAAAAAAGTGGAGAACCTTTCATGACATTTCTACCAAGATGGAGGCGGTTAGCTTCATGATATCTTCGAACCGTGCTAGAATACGAAAAAATAGACATATTCATCAACAACCTAAATGGACAAATGAGCTATCATCTAAAAATGCAATGCCATCAAAATTTTGAAAAGATGATTGATAATGGTATCAAAATGGAAGAAGCTATGGTAAAGAAGGGTGAGTTGAAGCTATACAAAGAAGGAGTTAATCCTCCTAACCACAATGTTAGAACAATAACAATGATAAGCCTAAATTTTGGAATAGAAATCAAAATATTGTCAATGATGGGATATTGGATAACAACAATGTAAAACCAAAACAACCAGTTTTCAATTTATCCACTCACTCAGCATCAGCTCAACAAAACAACAATCACCAAAAAACAACTTTCAACAATTTCTTTTGAAGGAAATTTAGAAATATTGGAGAACCACTTGGGTTAGCAGTAAAGATTCTTCTCACAAACAAATTGATTACTTTGCCAAAAGGAAGAAACTACGAACCTCAAGTGAAACCCTCTTGGTAGAATGATGACCATTATTGTGATTTTCATTGAAACAAAGGACGTCACACAGATAATTGTCGGTGGTGGAAACATGTCATCCAATATTTGATTGATAATGGAGTGATCTCTGGATGGACATACGATAAATGAATCTCATACAACTTCTAAAACTCTGCTTCCAAACTATGAGAAGGGTGAATCATCAGCAACACATAATGGTAAGGGTAAAACAAATGTAAACTACACTCATGTATATGATAATGTGGTAAATGTGATTGTAGTTAAAGAAAAACAACCTCAAGAACCTGCTCATGCTATCACAAGAAGCAAAGCTAAAGTTGTTTTGCCGGGTCCTACCACTAACATGTCATCAACTACAAAACAATATAGTCTAGTGGATGAATTATAGAAAACACCCGCACAAATATCCATCTTGGAACTTTAAAAACTTTCACTTGCACATAAAGAAATTATTGAACAAGAATTATTAGATACAATAGTGTCTAAGGATCTTGATATAGATCAATTCCAAACCATGGTGGGGCATCTCACAACCCCTCAGTGCTTATCATTCACCGAAAAAGATGACATGTCCTTGCAATATCCCCATAATGCTCCCTTGCATATTGAAATACTCATTCATAAGACACGAGTTAAACGTATCCTAATAGATGGGAGAGCTGGCTTAAACATTTTCTCATTAAATCTTGTCCATGCTCTAGGTTATTCAGAAGATGTAGATGATCCCCAGAAAAATATCACCATCAAAGCATATGATGAAGAAGAGTGTTCCTCTAAGGGAATTGTGATGTTACCCATTAGAGTTGGACCTTTGCAGAAAGACACAACATGCTAAGTTCTAGACTTGGACTTATCATACAACATACTCTTGGGAATACCCTGGATACATGACATACAAGTTGTTTCATCAACATATCATCAGTGCCTATAATTTCCCTACAATGGGTAGGAAATCACGATCTCAGTAGATTCAAATCCATTTCGGTACTATAGTAATCTAAAACCAACTCAAGAGGTCATTGCTCCTCATAATAGGGAGGCATTGTCTTTGAACACACAATCCAAAGAAAAATCATTTGCCTCAATTTTGTCAAGTATGGAAAAACAAGTGTAGCAAAGAGATCGAGGGAATAGAGAATATTCAATATCCCAATTACCACTTTCTCCTAAATCCTATGGAAAACCATCAAACTCTAAACAACAACCAATTGTGAAACATCTTCCAATATTTGATGGAGCATCTGTTAGTGCTGGGACCTTATCAGAGGAAACAAAAGACAAATATGTGCTACGGTGGCTATACAAGGATGAAGAAGTCCAACAAAAGATCAACAATATCTGGATACCCACTGAAAAGTATGGAAAAGGATTTAACATCCTTCATAAAATGGTTTGAAGATAATTAATTAAATGAGCAATTATTTAATTAATCCCCTTTCCTAATTTAATTGAATTCATTAGAAATTTGATTAAATCCCTTTCATCTACTTATTAATAAATCTAAGTATTTATTTAATAAGTTCATTTCAATAGTCCCCCCCCTTTTTTTTAATAAAGGGGTAAAAACTTTATTCAAAATCAGAATCGAGAATTACAAAGAGAACTAGAGCCCCAAAGCCCCAAAAAGGAACCACGAGCCCAACCAAAGATCATCCAGGTTCATAACTATCCATGTCCTCGGCAAAGATCTTCTGCAAGTCTTGACAGTAATCCAAGGAGAGATGCTCCAAACCTTCAACTTTCCAATCATTACCATATTCTGAGGTCCACTTAGCCAAACAATCAGCTACTCTATTTCATTCATGAGGAATTTGGATGAAAGACACCTTCTCCATCATAGTACTAATTTGAAGAATCTGGTGAACAATCCCTGCCAGCTGCCAATGAACCCCACTCACCTTCTGCTCAATCAACAAGTTAATAATAATTTGTGAATCCGATTATTAGATAACCTTTCGCCATCCCAACTCCAAGGCATGCTCCAGGGCATAGAAAATTGCTAATCCCTCCATAGATTTATTAAACTATCACTCTTTATGCATCAAAAAGAATAAAAATACCTCCCCCATATGACTCCTACTAACAACACCAACCCCAGTTGGACCCGGATTACCCCTAGAGGAGCCATCGGTGCTAATCTTGATAAACTCATCCTAAGGGGGCATACACCTTTCCACCCTTTGAGCCTTCTTCATAGAACATCTACCTCTCCAAACACAAGCTGAGGCAGGAGACAACTCCTACAAACCCAACCTACTCACAATATCCACCTCATCTCTATCCAGAGGAAAATGCACCTCACATTTAGCTTCCACTGTCTCAAGAATCATAACAATGATTCTATTCCACACTTGCTGAACTAACAGTCTGACCTCCCTAAAGATCCTCTTATTCCTCTTGAGCTAGTTGTACCACAGTATGAAAATGGGCCCAATATGCCAGATAGTCTGGAGAAAAGAGGATGAGATAGGAGGTCTGCTCAAACTACTCCAAAACTCCACCAGAGAATCTGCATGAACACAAGGATGCTTCCATACCCCCCACCAATAATTCCAAATAAGAAGTGACAAAGGGCATTTGAAGAACAGGTGTGAGGAATCTTCCTCCCCATTACCAAACAAAAAACAAATGGAAGGCCACAAGAATCCCCGCTTGCGAATATTGTCCCAAGTTAGGAATCTATTCAAAGCCAAAGTCCAAGTGAAACAGTTACACTTCGGCCATGAAAAATTATTCCACACATGTTTTCACTAGTGCACTTCCCTCCCCTCCAGTCTATCAAACAAAAAGTCTTGGTACCCACTAGCCACAGTAAAGACACCCTTAGGATTTAGAGACCAAGCAACTCCATCCCTACCCTTAAGGGAACTACAGTGTCTACTCACCAAAATGCCATGCAACTCAAGACACTCTTCATCCATCCTAACAACCGGCCACTCATTAGGAGCCTTCCATTGCTCCAACTCCAGTCACCCACACCTATAAACAACCTTGAAGTTGCTCACCCTAGACCACCCTTCCTCCCAAAACCTCTGGCAAAGATTCCAAAGGTTAGGAAACTGATCAAGGATGGGGGGGTATCCATCCCAAGAGTCATATGAGAAAAGGACCTCTTCCCCCCTCTTACATATCCAAAAAAGTCCTTCCTTAATAAGAGAAGCCCCCTACTTGAGAGTGCTCCAAATCATTGAGCCCTTTCCCTCAAGCTTGTATCTTCGAATTTCCTCCTTCGAAATCCTCCACATATATTTGTAGGCCAAAATCCTAGCCCAGCCTCGATCATGTTCAACACACCACCTCCTGTACATTTTAGCTGCCAAAGCCTCCCCAAATAAAATAGAGTTCCTTAAACCAAGCCCACCTGGCTGTTTCGAGCTACACACCAAGTCCCAATTGACAAGACACCATTTGTGTGAGGAAAGATTGCCTTCCCATAAGAATTGCCTTGCTAGAGACTCCAATCCCTTCAAGAACCACTTAGGGGCCACTTGTAGCATACATTGATAAATCGAAAGAGCTTGAACCACTGACTGGATCAGTTGAACCCTCCCACCAAAGGATAACTATCTATGTGTCCAATGTTCAACCTTTGTGCAAAATTTATCAAAGATACCCTACCACGAATCCCTGGGAGGATTACCATGAAAGATAGGAATACCTAGGTAAGTCAAGGGAAGAGAGCTAACTTGGAATCTCAAGATATGAACAATCCTACTCTGAATAGCTCTAGGTGTGTTGAAGAAGAGAATGGAAGACTTATCCTCATTGATCAACTGGCCTGAAGCCACAAGATAAACATCCAAAACTTTATGTAGATTAGTAGTTTCTCTGATCTGAGCTAATCCCATTAGGGCCATGTCATCAACAAACTACAAATGAGACTGTGGCTACAAGTCATTACCCCAACTCCAACCCTAAATAATACCCATACCCACATTATGCTTAATCAGCCTCCCCAGATCCTCAGCCAAATGAATGAATAAGTAAGGGGAGAGGGGGTCCCCCTGGTGAAGACCCTTAGAAGAACCAAATAACTTAGTATGATCTCCATTAATTAGCATAGAGAAGGAGGTAGGCATAACACAACTCATAACCCATTGGGTCCATTCATTAGCAAAGCCAAAAGCCCTAAGGATCTTCTGGAGGAAGGACCAATGGACTCTATCGTAAGCCTTAGCCATATCCAACTTAATAAACATAGCTTTTTCATTTGAGGTTGTCATAGAATTTATGGTCTCAGTAGAAACAACCACACCATCCAAGATTTGGTGACATTCCACAAACCCACTCTGCTCCTCAAAGATGACATCCTCAAGAAAATTCTTCAACCTTTCCGCTATCAACTTAGAGATGATCTTATAATTCACATTATAGAGAGAGATAGGGTAGAACTGGCCTAACTGTTTGCCCCATCATACTTGGGGATTAGTGCAATGAAAGTTGCATTCAAAGCCCAAAGCATCTTCTTATTCCTTTGGGACTCTTGGACCACTTCCAATAAGTCCAATTTGATAATATCCCAGAAATCTTGAAAGAATTCAACCGGGAACCCATCTAGTCCAGGAGATTTTCCCTTCCTCATGTGAAAAACAATCCTCTCAAGTTATTCCAAAAAAATAGGACCCATAAGCTACTCATTCATCTCCCTACTAACTAGAGAAGGAATGCAAGCAAGAACCTAATTCTCCTCTTCTAATTTCTCTAGAGTATCCTCGCTAAAGATGGACTGAAAATACTATAAAGACTCCCTAGAAATCTCCTGCAAGGATAAAAATTGATCACCTCTATCATTGACCAGAACACGAATGGAATTGCCATGTCTTCTTGCTTTCATTGAATTAAAGAAGAATGCAATATTCTTGTCCCCCACTTGAAGCCAATCAATACGAGCTCTTTGTTTCTAGTATATTTCCTCCCTAAGCTTCCATTCCTCTAAAGCCTTTACAACCCTGTCTTCCCCCCTAAGAAAGGCTTCAGACAAACCATGCTCTCTAATTTCACTGGTAATACCATTCAACACTATTTGAGCAGCTTTCTTAGCATGAAAATTGTTCCTGACACACTGGCAGTTCCACCATTTAAGCTGAAACTTAACAAATTGCAGCTACTTGGCAAAAGTGTACATAGCAATGCCAAAGGCTGGCCTCCCTTTCCTCCACCACTCCACTATATGATTCTGCAAAGAAGGATCTTGTAATCACATAAGATGGATTTTGAATGGAGAGCAAGCGACCCGAGCTGAAGAAGATACCAACTTAATGGGCCAGTGGTCCGACCCTCTCCATTCAAGAATCTCGGAACATGTGGACCACTCCCCACCAACCCAGAAACTAGAAACCAGAAAGTGATCCAGCCTCTCTGCAACCCAATACTCCCCTACCCTCCTATTGTTCCAAGTGAACAAACCATTGCCAGGCTTAATGTCAACAAGATGCAAAGATGATATACTATCCTGGAAAAGGAAAGAAGAAGGTTCCAATCGCATAACACCACCCTTCTTCTCACTCAACTCTAAGATGGCATTGAAATTTCCTGCCATAATCCAAGGATGAAAAGGGAACAACCTTCACATAAAAGAAAATGAGACCATAAGTTCTTCTTAGCCTGAAGATCAGTGGGGGCATAAATGTTAGTAAACAATATATATTCCCCAATCTCAAGACTAGAGGCAATTCCTAATAATGAAGATCTGGAGGCATCCCACCAAATAGGATGAATCCTCAAGGGGCTCCAAAGACAGGCCACCCCTCTAGAGGAGCCAACTGCCCCAATACACTGACAGTGGCTTCTCCCCCAAATCTTTGGCAACAAATCCAACATACTTTCCACAAAAAGTTTAGTTTCCTAGAAGAAAAGGACATCAGAAGAATGACTCCTTATCAACTCCCAAACAACTTTTTGTCTAGGGCCATTGTTCAAGCCCCTCACATTCCATGACAATACAATCATTTTGGAAGATTGGAAAAATAAGAATCCAGAGTCTTTACTAACCCTGACTCAACCAAATTCTCCCCCATCAGTTTGATCTTATCCAAATCCTTCTTTCTACCAACCTTTGAAATCTACTTCGTTGCTCCTTTCTTAATGTCCTTCTGATGAAGACCCAAATGTAAGGTGATCTTGTTGCTTTTGACCCCAGCAAGTTCCTATT
Source organism: Cryptomeria japonica (assembly GCF_030272615.1). NCBI lineage: Eukaryota > Viridiplantae > Streptophyta > Pinopsida > Cupressales > Cupressaceae > Cryptomeria > Cryptomeria japonica. The sequence goes on along the minus strand of NC_081413.1, from coordinate 445,926,844 downwards.
TTTTAGTTGCGGGAGAACTATCCCCCCTAGCCAACTTCACTTCAACACCAGAAATGGGCCCCAACTGAGCCACTACTAGCTGTTCCATCACCATTTGATGACTCCCAACTACTTGCAGAGCCTGGGTAGAGTCCCAATTCACACTATCAAGGACCAACCCTGATGCACCCTAATACAAAGGAATTAACCTCGGGTTGACCTCCTATTGGGTAAGGTCATCCAAGGCTTCAAATCTGTTAAACGTATCCTCCTCGTGTCTCTCTTGTAGGGACCTCTTTCATCCCCAATTCCTATTCTTTGTCTTAACTGGGATAAAACCATCAGCACCCACAACTTCATCAGACATGGCATATTTTCCTTTGTCACCCCCATCTATGTTACAGGTTGGTTGTTGAGGTTGGCTCACCACCAATTTATACCTAGGACACTTGTGCTGGAAATGACTGTACTCATAACACAGATGATAGCAAAATGGTAAAGTCTCATAATCCAACTGTTGAACCCAAGAATAAGATCCCACACACATATCTATAGGATCTAGCAAGGTCTTACTAACATCAATTTCAATACAGATACGAGCGAAAGTCATTACCTTTCTCCCCAAGGTTTGCGTTGAGGATCCAACTAGCCTCCCAAGCATTGAAGTGAGCATCCACAACACATCCTCCTTACAACATTCCACCAAAAAATGCGATAAACTAACCCACACTGGGACATTATTTAGGAGCTCCTCCGAAGGGTTAAACCCCACATGCCAAGATTTGATGAACAACCCCACCTAGTTGTAAAAATGCAGGCCTCCTTCAAAGACCCTATTGCAATCCTCCATGCAGTTGAATGTAACCATGAAGTAGTTGTTTTCTAGTAGCATAATCTCCATTTCCCCTTTTGGTGCCCAAGTCCTCTGAGCCCAGTTCTCCAAAAACTACAAAGAAACCCTCATCCCCAAAAACTTGTAATATAACAAATGTTGTGAAAAGTATTCAACATCTTTAGCTATCATCTCCAAAGGAATAATCAACCTTGGACTCTCACTTCACCTCTCCAGACAGTCATTTAACTTCATAATCTGAGCACCACCAGCACTACCAAACCCCAAGTATGAGGCAAAAAGGTTATTATCAAAGGTCTTGACAATTTGGGATGGGGATTTTAAACCCACCACAACATGGAAATCCATGTTGGGAGACACCTTTGAGGCCTTTCCACCACTACTAGACATAGAACCTCACAAAAAGTCAACACCCCAAGAAAGAGATGGGCAAGGGCTCCACACACCCCTACAAGGAACCAAACAACCCCCCTTCTAAGCTCCACCACAGGGCAAATCAGACCCCAACCGCCCTTCCCCACAGGAAAACTATGAATCCACAGGGAGACTCGAGCCCCTGGCACACGCAACACCAACCCACCTCCCATAGCCACCAATCCTCCACAAACACCCACAACCTTGAGATCAGGCCCCTCCCTGCACAAGAATTCACCGCCCTCCCATCGATGCACTAGCAAGAAGAAGTTTCACGCGAGCCAGGGCTTTGATTCCCTACCTCGATCACTGCAACCCTTCGTGCACAACTCCATCTTTCCCCCTAAGATAACCAAACTTCAAGAGAGAGAAAATCCTTAATAGTCCCCTTTGATTAATTAATCTAAATTAGTTAATCCTCCTCCCATCTAGTTCATTTGTTCTAATCCCCTAATAAATTAAAACAAATCAATTTATGAGTTGTTGAAAGTTAATTAGCCTTTTTCCTATTATTTGAATTTTTAAATTCAAATTACCCACATGCCTCCTAAATTCTAACCACCTAACCTAGCCATCCTCCTAACCTAACCCATTTCACCTAACCCTGGGTTTAACTAACCCTATCCTATCTTGCACATCCTAACCTCCTTATCCTAACCTCCTATGGTGTGGATATTCTCCCCTTGAGACACATGACACTTAGGCCACATGTCTCCTCCCTTGGACACTTGCCCTCTTATGAGCAAAGCTCGTTAACACTTGTCACCATAGAGATGACAAGTGTCCCTCCCTCTATCCACCTCTCAAACCTCCTCCAATTTCACCCTTGATATCTTTAGAATAAATCTTGATCGTTGATTCCTGCCACCTCACCCCTGGCCTTGGAAATCCTATAAATATCTCTCATTTTGGAGAAAAAAGGATCCCATCTCATATCATTTCAAGCATTGTTACTATAGGAATTATCCATTCTAGCATATCATTTGAGCATTGTTATTATAGGAAATTGCATCTTAGATCTAGTTTAATTTGATCATTTTCTAGCCTAATTGTTGAATCATGTAGCTTAATCAATCTCTTTTCTAGATTAATTGCATCATAATCATAGCTTAATCATGCATATCATTAGCTTAAAGATCAATCTAACATAATCAATCTCATCTAGCTTGCATATCATCACCATTTCAAATCCTCCATCTAGGTGTATTGAAGTCACTAGGATTGCTTATCCAGCTATGAGAGAAAATACATATTTGCATCTCTTAGGAAGAGATAGATCGCTTTGTCATGGTTTATCTTTCATTTTCTTTTAATTTTCTAACCATGCTTGTAATGATCTATTGAGTGTTTGTGTTGCACCTGCAGGTACCCTACTTCACACACATGATATATATAAAAGAACAAATAAGTTAACATATGAAAAATATATATAAACCTACAAAAATAAGGACAACACACTAACTAAAAAAAATATGCATATCTATATATATATATATATATATATATAATAATATGAAAATATATATTTGCATACATACATACATACATACATACATACATATATATGTATGTATCTATATGTATATGCCTATATTTATACACACATATGTGTGTGTGTGTGGAAATGGGAAAAGCACAAAGAGAAAAAGAGAGTAAAAACACGGAACAAACAGCCAAATAGAAAGTGAAATAAAAGCTCAACGTTTTTGTTTCGCTTTTGGTTTGGCAGTTTGTTTTGTACTTTTATTCTCTTTTGCTCTTCGTTCTTTTCCCATTTTCCCATATACATACACACATACACACATACACATACACATACATACATATATATAAATATATATACATATATATACATATCTTCTTATTCTTTAGGTTCTCCTTTTATTGTCCTTTTTTAATTTTATTATTATCTTTATTTTGGTTGTTATTTTTTTTTAGTGGTTTTTTCCTTTTCCTTCTTTTTATTGGCTTTTACTTTATTTATTTTCTTTGGATTGTTTTTCTTTGGGTCTTTGTCCCCTAGCTTTTAGGTGGTCTCATTGGCTATTTGGTTTTTTCTCCTTTGTTTTTTGTTTTTTTCAATTATTTTTCTCCCTTGATCCTTGTGCCCTCTCCTACCCCACATCTCTTTTTATTCTCTCAGATCTACAACTCACTATTTTTCATCTCCTTGGAATTTTTCATCCTAACGATGAATCACAGAGGGTGATTCAAAACATTGATCATAAAATATACATACATAATCAAATCCCCCAAAAATGAAGAGAATACAACATGGATTGTGGAAATATCATAGCATTAACATTCATCTTAGATAATAAATTAAATTGTGTACCATATTACAAGGGAAAAATTTCTAAACTAACAACATAGTTCTTATATTATCAAGCATAATCAATATGATCATATATGAGAACACCCATGTACCAATGTCTAATTGAATGCAAATATATGTAGTTCACTATAAGAATAATAGTATCATGATAAGAGAGTCTCAATTATATAACAAATGATTATGATATAGACATGGAATTCTATCACTAGAAGGTTGGCCTCATAGATCTAAACCTATATATAAAAATCAGAAGAAAAGGTTGTGATGTATAGGGATTTGCCTATGTCAAACCTCATGTTGGTGTTCCCACTTCCACAACAACAATGAATAATGATGAGAATAATTGTATGGTCTCTTAGGAGTACATGTAAATGAATAACATAAACTAAATTTATGATCTTAGGTGCTAAACCCTTGGTTGACTCTTACATAAGGTAGTGCTGATTTTTTTTCATGAATTATTCATGCAAAAGGTTTTGGACAACATTATAATAGCGATGAATAATCAACAATGAATGATACTTGATATTAGATTGTTATATTATTGATAATTCCCTTATACTTTTTCACTTGATTGATTCTTAAATATGAGGATTAGAGAGAGATTCTTATAATGTGTTGCAAATCAAAGAAATATTTTCTTTTATATTATCATGAATAACCTTTTCTAGGGAGGATAACATAAGATTATATTAATTAAGGGATAGGCACCAAGATCTAAATATTTAAATTTGGATCTAAATTGATAGGATAGTATCATTGAAAAATATTTTCTAGCTCAATTACATTGTCTAAAGGTCTAGGGCCAAAGGAGTGAGACAAATATTATAGTTCTAGGCCCGGATTGAGCTTGTTTGTACCAGGTTAGGCTCAATCTCCAAAATGGGTGCTAAACATGACATAAAATTGTATAGGATATATAAAATGACCTTTTTCATTTTAATGATTAATTTTATAAAAAAATTTACATACTTTATATTGTCAAAATTTCAAAGTATAATAAATGATATATAAGAGATTATACAATATATATTTTCAAAATGCAATTGAATGATATGTCAAATATTATTAAAATTTAAAATAGTTTAATTGAAATATTTTTAAAAATTATAGTCTATATTACTAAATTAACAATGTGTAAGGGTACTTCACCTCGGGAAGCAAGAAAAGAAGGTTCCGTACACAAATTTTTCCCATGTTTAATCATCCCCGACATGGGATAAGAATGAATTTCCCCTTCTGGATTATGTCTTTTTTATCTTAGTCTAATTCCAAAGTCTCTACCAGGGTCTCATCTCGAGAATGTATAACTTCCACCTAGCTTTATCCCCCTTTGGTGGGGTCCCTTCTATTGCAATTGGGTCTACCTATGATCCCAATCCATTTCTTGACCTTATTATTATCCCCTCTAATTCTAGGGAATAAATTATACCTCACTCAGGTTGTAAATTTTAAGAAATTGGGTGAACAACTAAGACGGGGGGGGGAATCGGTTTTTAACAGATTATGAAACTTTACATACATAAAACCTTTTATCAGAATGCAGATATATGAATTAAGCACAAGGATAAACCATAAACCAAATACCATGCATCCACAACACATAACACCAAGATTTGTATGTGGAAAACCATGGTGGGAAGCCTACCCACAGTCAAATGATACTTCTATAGTAAGTATGTGATTACAATAAGGGGCCTGCACATGTAGGAAGGCCAATATCCTAGAGCGCACTTCTCATCACAAAGAAGCCTCAGTGACTGCAAAATATATCAAAACTACAATCCGGAAATAAGAATGAAGTACAAGAATAACATCTCGTATTCCTGAGTATAGTTTCAGTTAAGCTCAATGTCAGAGGTCTTAAACCTCTTTCACAAACCTAATTCGATCAACTCTAATTGACCAAAACCTCTGCATATGATTACAACTTTATTTTAACATAGATTATCTCATAAGCACGATCACATGCCATGATCTACAAAGAGATCTTACATCATATTTATACGATCCTGGGACCTAAACAATTAGGTCATCCACCTAAAAGATAATACAATAAATCCATCACATAAACCTGCAAACCAATGATAATCCAAGTCAACCTAAGACTGAAACAACATTAACCAAATAATAAATCCAACTGGTAACACATCGGGATCATCCACCAGTATGTTACATAAATTGGTCCATAACCTAACAGAATAGGATTAGGTCTGAACCAAAAATAGGTTGCCATAAATGAAATGCAACACCACCGATCAACTGGAACATGAACAAGATAACCATTAGCATTGTGAAAACCTTCTAGAAGCTGCACCAACACCACTTATCGAATCCATCAAAAGATCTTCAACAAAGCTCTATTGGTAGAACTCTTACCGGTAACCAAAAGGCTTATTAGAACATATGATAGATTATAGATCACAAAATCATGAACCAACTGAATGTGACACACATATGAATAATATGAATGACCGAACCAAACCAATTCCACCAATCAGAACATACTAGAGACAAATCTCCTAATCATCATCAAAGTCCAACCACTCTACCGGAACCCGGTAGACAATCAAACAAGCTAGTGTTGACATCAATGACAAACATCAATGTAACACATAATCATTTCCTCTAAAATGCCAACAATCTCCCCCTTTGGCATTGATGGCAACACTAGATGTGAAAAATATCCAAGTGCCAAGAAGTGCCAAACAAGTCTCCCCCAATGGAAGACATCCAATCAAATGATATAACAATGAAGTTCTAAACCAATTCACTAAACCATAGACCAAACTCCCCTTGTGATTGATATCTCTGTTAAGCTCTATTTTTCACATGTATACCTCTCCCCCTTTGACATCAATGCCAGAAATCTGACATAAACATCAAAGAAAAATCATAGATCCTCTGAACCATACAGCTAACTACTCCCCTAGAGTAGTAGCACCAACTCATCAATTCAGAATGAATGAAAGTTGTGATAATGCATACCGGCCTAATGCAAATCAGCATCACTTAATTATCAACCAGAGGGGCAAAGACCCCTAGAGGGGCAAGGTTTAGTGAAGATATCTACAATCTGTTCTTTAGTGTTCACATAAACCAATTTGACTTCATTTGCTTCCACCTTTTCCTGCAAAAAGTTATACTTGATTGATATGTGCTTTATCTTAGAATGAAATACTAGAATCTTTCATATGTCAATAACAGTAGAGTTATCATAGTGAATAACTACCAGTTCATTATAATCTACCCTTATATTCTTCAGCATTTTCTTCATCCATAGAACTTGTGTACAACTAGTAGTAGCACCAACAATACTCAGCTTCAATGGTAGATAAAGAAGTACATGATTGTTTCTTGTTGATCCATGAAACGAGTTTCTTTCCAAGAAATAAATCTCCATCAAATGTGCATTTCTGGTCATCTATATCTCCAGCCCAATCTACATCTATATATGCACATAGTGTAAAGTCATCATTTTCAGGATACCACAACCATATTCAGTTGTTCCTTGTAAATATTTGTGAATCCTTTTCATTGCACTCTCATGATTCTGTCTAGGATCACTTTGATATCTTGATACAATACAAGCTGCATTCATTATATCTAGTCTAGTCTGAGTCAAATATAATAGACCTCCAATCATAGATTTATACCTTGTAGGATTTACCAGAGTTGATACATCTTTCTTTGTCAATTTATCACTTGTAACCACAGGAGTACCAACTGGTTTAGAATTTTCCATACCAAATTTCTTCAACAACTCTCTAGCATACTTACACTAGTACATTTGGGGCTAATTTTTGAGGGCTCATTGTTGAAAGTCCGATGACAACATGTCGGACTTTTGACAAATGTAACAGTCGACAACTCATCATCTGTCTTCCTGATAATACCATTGTGTTGGCAATCCAATGACATTATGAACTCTTCCGATGGCTGCTATGTTTGCTCCTCCAGCCAAAAATTTTGTTAGATCACGGTCAGAATTCCAATGCTCACCCACTACCATGAATTGATGACAGTCCAACAAGGAAGTGACATCGGACATACAACATCCTTGTCAGATGTTTCTTTAGTTGTCGTTGGAATTCTAATGGTATCAAATGTTGTGGGTCAGACGACTTGGCCGTCGGTGCATGAAAGCATTGAACGAGTTCTACTTTTAAAAATTGCATAAAACATTTTTAATTTATTTGATTCAGTGTTATTTGCAAAAAAATATTATCAATGATTTTTCCTTTCTCCAAGAATTATCTAGGATATTTCTGTCTCATAATATGTAACATCCAATGACTAAATCTTTTCTTTACAAAATATTTTTTTATTTAATTATCATCTAAGCATGAATTATAATTTATATTTGTGCAAAAGCAAAAGATACAAGCTGAAGACTCATGTGCAAGTAAATTTCGTAAAAGAAAGCAAGCAGACATTATCTTGAATGACATGGAAACAAGCTCATGAGCTTCCTAGAAGAGAGCAATTGGAGAAAAGCAGAGGAAAGTGTTAAAGGGTGATAAATACATAGAGAGTATGCAATACAAACAAACAATGTCTAGAGTGTGTGATGTGACGTCTCTAATTTATGTCCGAAGGGACTAACTGGTTTTGGAGTTCCTAGGAAACCTATTGGGCCACACCTAGAGCAAATTAATGTGTTCATGCAAGGGCCACCTTTTTTTCTATTATGAGAATGATGCTTTTGCACCGAAGGATATTTGGAAGGCAATATCCAAAAATTTCTATAGTGTGGAACCAGAGTTGGTGGACTTGAAGTAATTTTCAGCTTCGAGAAGACCAAGAGGTTATGTACACAATCTCCCAATAGAAGGTTGATTTCAAGCATTACCTCTCCCCCCCATGACTATTCAGGAAGCACTTCCTCAAACAAAGGACTATTGGCCTCCATAGGATCAAAGAAACAAATTAAAGCATAGACTCTAGATGATGTGGTGGTGTCCTTCGTGAAGAACTCTGCACTATAATTGAAAATTCACAAGGGAAATTGCAAGATAGTGAATAGAAATACATTCTTGAAAAGTGCAAAGAATGGAACTTGGTTTGGGTGGGGCCAGGTCAAGTGGCTCCTTTAGAGGTTAACGAGATAAAAATTATATTAGGATTTGAAAAAGATCACACTCATGGAACTTTATGTGCGACTGATTGATTGCACTATTTGGGTAATGCATTCCAAATAGATATAGTTGCATACCATTTATCTATCTTGAAATCATTATATCTTGATGGCATTAAAGTTCTTTCTCTATTTTCTAGTATTAGTGGAGAAGAGGTTTCTTTGCATCGAGCTGGGATACATTTAAGTTATGTTGTATCTGTAGAAATAATTATCCCAAGTCGATGCAATGCAACCTCTACTCCACCAATACCAGAAAATAGAGAAAGTACTTTAATTTAATGTCATTAGGATAAAATGCTTTCAAGACAAATAAATGGTATGCAACTGTATCTATTTGGAATGCATTACCCAATCAGTGCAATCGATCAGTCACACACGAAGTTCTATGAGAGTGATCTTTTTCAAATCCTAATATAATTTCTATCTCATCAACCTCTAGAGGAGCCACCTAACCTGCCCCCACCCAAACCAAGTTCCATTCTTTGCACTTTTGAAGAATGTATTTTTGTTCACTATCTTGCATTTTCCCTCATGAATTTTCAATTATAGTGCAGGCTTCTTCACAAAGAACACCACCACATCGTCTAGAGTCTATGCTTCAATTTTTTTCTTTTAACCCATGGAGGCCAATAGTCCTTTGTCTGAGGAAGTGCTTCTTGAATAGTCATGGGGGGAGAGGTAATGCTTGAAATCGCCCTTCTATTGGGAGATTGTCTACATAACCTCTTGGTCTTCTGGAAGCTAAAAAGTACTTCAAGTCCACCAACTATGGTTCCACACTATACAAATTTTTGGATATTGCCTTCTAAATATCCTTTGGTGCAAAATAATCATTCTCATAATAGAAAAATGGTGGCCCTTGCATGAGTACATTGATTTCCTCCAAGCATGGCCCGATAGGTTTCCCAGGAACTCCAAAACCATTTAGTCCCTCCGGACATAAATTAGAGACGTCACAACACACACTCCACACATTGTTTGTTTGTATTGCATCCTCTCTATGTATTTACCACCCTTTAACACTTTCCTCTACTTTTGTCCAATTTCTCTCTTCTAGGAAGCTGATGAGCTTGTTTCCATGTCATTCAAGATAGTGCCTACTTGCTTTCTTTTACAAAATTTACTTGCACACGAGTCTTTATCTTGTATCTTCTGCTTCCGCACAGATATATATTATAATTCACGCTCAGATGATAATTAAATAAAATAAGCATTTGTAAAGAAAATATTTAGTCATTAGATGTTACATATTATCTGATGGAAAGATCCTAGATACAATTCTTGGAGAATGGAAACATCATTGATAATCTTTTTTTCAAATAACACTGAATCAAATAAATTAGAAATGTTTCACGAAATTTTTAAAACTAGAACTCATGCAATGCTTTCATGCACCGACGATCAAGTCGTTTGAGCCACAACATTATCCATAATAGAACAAATCACCATAATAGGCTATTATAAAGTATCTATATAAAAATATGAAAGAACATTAAATTACCATTACAAACCCATAAACCATAAAATAGTGAAAATAGATATAAATTTGTAAATGTCTCCCTACAAACACCACAACCATAACCAAAAAAATCATAAATAGCAAGGGATAAATAAAAACTCAATAATTTCAAAATCTTGAATTCACTATACCACATTACAATCCACTAGGTATTCAACCTCTATGCCCATCATCTAAACATATTTTAAGCTATCCCGATGCCCGATGAGACTAGTGGGTTAACTCACATTGATCAGCAAGAAGAGAGGTCATCAACTTATGTTATCACGATGAGTATGAAAAAACAATGACAACACAAAATCATATTTAAAACATCTCCGCCTTTGTCATTGATGGAAACACTCATGAAACTACTAAAACACCAATATATGTCTCCCCTTTGACATCAAAGATAAGGACATCTCTTCATCATTGTACAAAGTCCATCAATCTCTACAAAATTTCTTCCCCTATCTTCATCATCTCCCCCTTAGTGTATGAACAAAATAGAGAACCAAAATTGTGCTCCAAAAATCTTCTACTCATCTACATATGTTTGTACAAAAACAAAAAAAATCTTACCAGTAAAAACTAAGTAGCTTGCATGGCAAGGGGCATGATGCCCTTGCGAATGAACTTGAGTTAATACCAAGAGTTCTTCCAATCTTCTTACTTAGAGGCCAAAATAGTGTATTGACCTTAAATATTCAAAATAATATCCTCTGCCTCCCTACAGTTATCTGAAACCTTCACCACCAAATCAAGCTTCTAAGAGTCTTGAAATAGTCTCACCATACTGGTGAGTTACAAGTCTACAACATCTCTCAGATGATCGAACCATTTCTTAATTTTGTTCTTCTAATTATTCAATGAATTTAGTTGCATGTACAAGTTTTCTATTTGAAGCCTTTTGTTTCCTTCTGCATCATTATTCATGTCTATAGTATTGGATAGTTCTACAATTTGTGATGCTATAATATCTATGTGACCCTCAATATACTTAGTATATTTAGGCCATTTCTTTTAAAACATGTATGCTGCCACTACATCCTTTACACTTTTCTTAAAAAAAAATTATGCTTTCTTGTAGTTGGATATGTGTTGTTGCACATCTAATCACCAAAACTTATAGTCTTTTCTCTTCCACCTTCTTCTCTACATCCTTCAAAAATTTGGCTTCCAATTTAAAAGCACATTCCTTAAATCCATTAAGAATCAATTGTATTTTCTCTGCACTTGACAAAGACTTGTCCAAAAATACTTCTAGAAGTCCTTCATGAAGGACTTTCACTGCATCATTTATAAGTTATGAGCCTTATATTTGAGACTTAATAAAATTCTTGTGAGTATAATGGTGAAGTATATCACCCAAACAAATCATATGCGAGGGAGACAATCACTTAAGCTTCATCTGATCTTAAGACATTGATGCCTAAAGTACCTTAGAGGCAATAACTTCTCCATAGGAGAAGACACAATCTTATTCAATTCTTTTGCAACTTCTGCTATTACATATTCTATTTGTTTGATCAACCTTTGATAATCATTAGAATATTTGGTAGTTAATGCTCTCTTTTTTTGTCAACCTCGTGTTGAGATCTCCATAAATATTATCTCTATGATCTCGAGATAAGGAGCCACATTCCTTGTCTAAAACATATGTCCAAATGTTTTATTCTTTTATTCTTGTCTAAAACTAGTGAGATAATTGATATGCATGTTATAAGTGATCAAGTTCCCAATGATAGCTTTCTCTATTCTTATCTTTTCTTTCAAAGGGGAATTCATGTATAGTCCTACAACCACCATCAACAAATCATTCTGACTTATGGCATTAACCAAACTATTTAGACAAAGAGGTTGATAACCAGTTGCGGTGTTATAAATTGTAACCAGTGTGCCTCATTCGTGTGTCCCTATTGTAGCATGTTTTGCTTCATGCCCGCTTTGATTCTACTCACATTGTCTTGAAATCTCCATTTTCAACTCCTTTCTCAACATCTGTTCAATTTTAAGTCCTCATTGACAAGAATAAGATGCCTTAGGTGCCCTGGTACTCGTTATTGGGACCCAAGATAGGACCCCTCATTTCTTGCCTCATGTGTGTGAAAAAAAAAATTAGCTTCATGTTAGTGTGCTCCAAAAATTCAAACACTTTATGTATGACTAGGTATAAAAGGAAGCCTAGCATGTCATTTGAATGGGTCTACCTATAATTAAAGTGAATACTACTAGCTAAAGAGAAGAAATGTGAATACTAGTAGCTAACACATCTAGTTTGAGGATACATAAATGAATTAACACAAGAAAAAAGGAGAGCTCATATGCCTCCCCTTAAGATGTCAACATACTTATAGGCTGATATCTTAAGGTAGATAGCGATCAAGGATAAGAACCTTCAACACCAAGAAGATACCCTTAATAAACATACATGCATTCCAAGATAGGAAGAAATATCCTTGTACATGCCTCATTGCTATAAGAAAGGAAGATATAGTTGTAAAAGAGATATTTTTCAACAAGTGTAAAGGGATCATTTTAAAGAGGGAGGAAGACATCTTTTCCTAAAGATTTCTACCTCCAAAAATAGAGGAGATATTTAATAGAGATATCTTCTTTTAAATTAAGAAATTGGCAGGAGATTAAGAATACAAACCACCCATATTGCTAGGAAATGGTATCCTTAATGAAGGATTGCACACTTTCTATCACTAAGGAGAGATCTTTCATAAATACATACTGTTTCAAGAAATAAAGAGGTCCTAATCAAAGAACACACATGTACAAGCAAGGAGATAATTTGGATTGAGGACAACTCTATGCAAGAAAGGATATCAAGTTACAAAAGATAAAAATCAACAAAGGTAAAGTGGATCCTTAAAAAATAGGAACAATCGACAACTATTATTCTTTCTCCATAATGTAGAGACAAGAAGAACTAGGCTATTACGTTTCCTCTCAAGTATGATTGCACTTAAAATCATAGTACCATGAATGACAATGAGCCCCTAATAGGTTTAAGCTACCGATGTCATATAGCAAGATACAAACATAATAGGTTATAAATGTCATTTAGAAGCGATACAATGAGTGTATAACTCATTGTCACCTATTATTTAAATGTTACTAGAACTACAATAAGTTGTTGAATTTTCATCTCTAAATCATGACATTCATTAGTGGAATAGTTGATGATGCTTGAAAAAAGGATTGTCCTAATTTTGTTTATGGTTTTTTCTTCAATTTTTCAAGGGGGGAGTAATAAAGTTGGCTTTAAGAAACACACAAAATTATCTCTTGTTCTGATTAAAAGTTGTTGGAAAAGTCATAGATATATTAGACAATGGGGGAGGGGATGTCAACAAAGGAGGAGGATAGAAACCTAAATCTTCTTCAGAAAAATGTAATGTATATTTCTCATGAACCTCCACACTTCATTGCACACATCCTAAATCATGTTCATTGCATCCATATTTATAATTAAATGCAGTATTTAAATCATGTCTAGAGGAGTGTGTTCATTAATATTTTCAAAGTTTCAAGATCCTCAACCATCATCAAGACATGTGTTGGAAGAAGAGGTTGGAATAGATTTAGAAGAAGCTTGAACAATTGACACATACAACTCCCTTGAGACTTCATATTTGAATAGAGGGACCTTATATCAAATTAAGGAAGGCATGAGAGTGATATATGCATTAGTGTAATTATTATACTTTTTGAATATTTATCCTTAGTATAAAATTGGAAATAGTATCTTATACTAATTAGGGAGTCGTAATTAGGATATTATTTTCCCATTTTTAGTTGTTGATCTCATTATTTAAGACACAAATGGTTTTCATCATTTCTTTTCTTTATGTGGAATATATATCTAATGTAATTATTTATATTTTTAATAAGAAAATAAATTTATTGTAGTAATCATGTGATTTTTTAATTTTATCTCTTGTCTAATAGAAAGTATTGAAGATCATAACTCTAACATGGCATCAACATTCTAGTTCTACAAATGTTTTGTTTAATTTTTAGAGTTTTACACATAAGGGTATAATCAATGCATACTAGTGTAAAAAAGAGCTCACAATCATACTAAATAGATTTCAAACCCCATAATTCGTATAGAGAACAAAAAATTTGGACTCACGAGCTTCTAGAGTAATTTTTGAGGTTAAATGAATCTATGAACAATAGTGTAAACATGAATAGTGTTTATTTACACTATGAATATTATTTGATTTTGTGATTAGTGTCTTAGGCGTGGATAATGTTTTAGGTGTGAATAATGTTTTCAAGTATGAATAAGTTTTTTTGGTAATGAAGAGATTTTCTAGGGGCTATGAATAATGGTTTAAGCCTTGCGTAGTTTTTTTAAGGGTTTTTTTGCTTGCCTAAAGGAATAGTTTCATGAAAATAGACATCAGTTGGGAGTATGATATCCAAATTTTAAAAAATAAATAGACATTGGAATGTTGACTCTATGATATAAAACATCTTTAAAACATGTACCCTGGCAATTGCAGCTACAACATGTGACCAAATTCCTCTATTATTTATCCTATGATAGATCTTCATACCTTGTTCCAAAACTTCCAATTTCTCTGAGGCAGTCTATCAAATAGTCGGCGTGCCTTATCTCATCTCACACATTTCATATACATGACTGTGATGAATACTAAGAGGGGGGGGTAAATTAGTATACCAAAAACCACTGAACTCAAACTTCTAAACAATTTAGAAGATAACCGGTACAATAGATTCACTAATAAACCAGTTAAGATAAATGCAAACCAAATAGAAAGCAAATCATTCACCCACAAGAGCACAATCACCATAACACAAGATGTTTTGACGTGGAAACCCAAATGGGAAAAACCACGGTGAGTAGAAACTCACAAGTAACTATTTGCAGAATAGAAACCAGATCAGTTAAGGTCAGACCAGTTAAAGGTCATACAATGTTCCTCACCAGAACAAATCGTATTAGGAATCTAGATCTCTGTTAGGAGATAAGTCCTGTTAAAGACTACCTTATGAGAGGATTTCAGATTCACAATTGTGAACCACATTGTTAGAGGATTTATAAAGGCTTTGCTAGGCCTACCGGATTAAGGGTTTCAGACTTATCGAAGATGTGAGTAATCAACAAGTGAGTGATCTAGATACTAGCACAGTATGCTTGGTTAGATCCTTGATAGCTCATTGTTTATGCATTTCAACATTACTTTAGTCTTCAATATCTCCACACTCCTATTCACATAGACCCAATCTTCTCTTCTATGATCGCAAATACAAACCCTCATCATCATTTTAAAACCCTAGACATGATGTCCTTATAAAGGAGTCTGATTTCATGTCGGTCCAATAGGATTAAATTGCAAGTTCCTAGGTTCAGTGCATCTAGACACATTTAGTAACACGACACAAAATCACCACCAAAATGTCGGTGGATGATAACTCATCACAGAAATACCGACTGGTAACTCATCATAGAGTAATACCGGTTCATACAATTTACCAATTACCGGTTGTCAAAAATGAAGACTAGAAAAATGTTAACTATCGCTTTGTTCCTTCATACTGGTTGAGATTATCGAACTGCTTGAGGTCTTCATACCGATTGAGGTCTTCAGTCAATTTGTGACCGGTAAACATCTTCTGTAAAACACTGATAGTCTAAAGACTGTAATACATAATACCGGTTGAGCATAACTCATACATCAAGAAAGTGTACACAAAGCAAGTGTGTGTCCATCAATGACAATCACAACATCATCAAAATTCCAACAATCTCCCCCTTTGGCATTGATGGCAACACTTAGGAAAATTTTGACATCTAAGTGTTTTTACAACAAAAATATGTCATATGCAAAATTACTCCCCCTAAGCATATACACTACTCCTTTTGTAGAAATTACAATGTATACTACTCCCTTAAAGAGGTAACATGAAAGTATACATGAAATGGTAACATTCACCAAAATTTTAAATACTACTCCCCCTTTGTGAACAATGACAAAGTACTTCAAAATAACCCTTGTTTCTCATTATCAATAAAATTGAGTAAATGTTTATGACAATAGGGAATGAAACTTGTCAAAAACAGATTTAAAATCCTACAAAAAAGTCTTCATGGCTAATGACCATGACTCAAGTAATGAGGTAGCAACCTCACTTTCAGTTTGCATCTAAGATATTTGTTCTTCCATGGCATCAATGGTACTCATCTCTTGAGTTACGGTTACGGCTTCCAGATTGAGAAAGCACTTCTGAAGAATTTGTAGTCTGGGTAATAAGACTAGTTGGAGCTCCTGCAAATCTCTTGATTGGTTTTTGATCTCTAATTCTATCCTGGCAGACTAAAGCTAATAATGATGAACTCTTTGCCCATATGTGGTGAAGGAATCATATGGCATCTTGAAGTTGCTTATGTATGCCTGCAAATCTGATTGGAGTTTATCTTTTCGTGTGAGCACATCATCGCAAAATAGATGGGGTTGGTTGATTTTGCTCAATGGTAGTTTTCCCTCATCCATAGCAACACTTATATCCATCTATTGTTTCTGAAGGTGAGACCGGAGCTCGTTCAGTTTCTTGACTAAGGTAGTGTTGAGTGCCTTTTCATGCTTCTTCTTTGCATTTGCTTCATCAACTTCTTCCAGGCATTGGACCTGGTCCTCTACAATGGTACATAAAAGTTTTAGTTTAGACATAGAGGAATTGGTACTGGGAAACTTAGTACTGGGAATCAAACTAGTAGGAGTGTCAACTACAATTTGAATAACAAATTGCTCCTTCTTCCTCCTCAATTCTTCCAATAATTCATGTGCAAGCTTTATGCTTTGAAGCAACTCTTATTCATCTACAAATTGGAGATCAATAGGACTGGCGATGTCAACCGGTTTGGCTTGACCGTCGATTGCCTTGGGAGTCTCCAATTGATTGGCTCTTTCTGCTTCCTTCTCCTCTACTGCTCTTTTCTTTTCTTCTTCTTTCTTCTTTTGGTCCTCTTCTTGTTTCTTCTTTAGTTCTTCCTTCTTCTTATCTTCTTCCTCCTTTTTCTCCTCTTCTTTCTTCTTCTCCTCTTCTCCTCTTCTTTCTTCTTCTCCTCTTCTTGTCTCTTTTCTTCTTCTTGTTTCCTCTTGTCTTCCACTTTCTTTTTCTCCTCCTCTTTCTTTTTCTCTACCTCTTTCTTTTTCTCTTCCTCTTTCTATGCTTTCTCCTTATCGGCCTTTTCCTTGTCCAGTTTCTCCTCTTCTACTTTTTCTTCATCCTGTTTCTCCTTCTCTGCTTTTTCCTTATCAACCTTTTCCTTCTCTGTGTCTAGAGTGACATCCTCAACATCCAATGCATCAACATCAATAGTGTCAACCTGTTCTATAACTCTATCTCCTTCACCATCAAATACCTCATTTGGTTTGGATGAGGATAGGTTAGGTTCTTGTTCGGCCTTCTTGTTGGCCTCAGACACTTGATGTAACCAGGCAACAGCTTTGGCATGTAGATGAGTGTCCTTCTCCACTTCAGAGGTTCTACCTTCTAGCAGCCTGAGTCTTCTTCATCTCATGAAGAAGAGACCTTTATTCTTGTTTATTATCTCAAACAATTCAAAATTGGAGGCATCAGGAAAGTACTGAGCAAAGACTTTCTCCCTTATTTCCTGTTCTTTCTCAATGGCAATTCTCTATTTAATGTCCAAAGAATTATATATGGAATCAGGTGTCACTAATCTAATTTCAAATGGCGACCGACAATTAACACATAGATATTTTTTCATTTCCTGCTCTACTTCTTCGCTCTCATTATCAGACAAATCATCAAAATATTATTTTAAGTCATCAAGGACCTTTCTCTTAATATTCTTTAAAGTCATTTGACAATGTGTCAAAGGCTTATAAGAAGAGATGTCTATATTTACCAGTGCTGATGATATAGATGCATTACCGGTAGACTTAGTCTTCTTGCTTGATTGTGTGGTTTTCTTAGGCTGCACTTCCAGTTCGGTATCCTCTAACTCCGGTGAGTTGTTCTTAGTCTTCCGCTTCCTCTCAAATACTTTAGCGAGTGCAACTTCTAGTTTCTTCTTGGTAGGTGACCACTTGGTCACTTTTTGGCTAGCTAAGGTAGCCAGTGCCGACATTGATGGCACTGCCTTTCCTTTTTTCATTATAGGATCTTCAACCGGTGTTACCCTTTCTAAGTAGGTGCCGGTTCACTTTTTCTTAGAATCTAAGGGTGAGGCAATCAGGGTAGAGGCATATCCATCCAACATGTCATACATTACATCATACCCCATAGGTTCTACTACTTCCTTTCTTGGCTCTACTGCTTCCATTATGCATTCATCTACCTTTATGATAAAGCAGATGTCATCTTCATATTTCTTTACAATATCTCCAAAAATTCTCATCCTTTGGCTCATTTTCTGCCTGAATTCATCAAAATATTTATTCAAAACCTTAGGAAATCTGGTTCCCACCACTTGGAGACTTTCCCTAATTTTTTTAGTGACCGGTTGGTCAGTAGACCATTGAATATCACCTACTCCAGGAAAATAGCCCTGAAAGTAGAAAAATAGGCCAGTCAAAAGCTGTCCAAAACTGAACCTTAGAGAATTGTCCTATTTGATGGACTTTAGGCTCAATACCAATTGTTTTTGCAAGCAAGTACATAAGTGAAAAAAGGCATCTTCTTGAATCATTCTTTAGGTGTCATTCACTCCAGTAGTGGGGACAGAGTTTATTCTGCTAGCATAAAACACCCGGTAGCTGATCACCATGCAAGCATACTTAACCAAGTCATCTTTGATGGGGTTGACAGTCATTCCTCGTTGATCACTCAGAGAGCCAGTGAGCTTAGTCATTTCAGTCTTGATGACCTTCCTTAAAGCTGGCACCTCACCAGTGTTACAGAAACTGGTGATGACATGAATTTCTTTCGATGTGATATCATGCATCCACTCGAGGTACATTTTATCACCATGTACTCTGCTCAAGATGATGTGGATGTGATCTTCTATGAACTCTTCAAGAAAATAAACTGCATTGTGTAGTTTCTTCCTCTCTAGGATTCTATATTCCAGTTTGATTTTCTTGTCATCCCCAAAGAATAGACCTAGCCGAGAATGGATCACTAGGGATCCTAGGTCTTCCAATTTGCAATCAATATAAAATGAAATATCTTCCTCAACTATGACTCCAATGGGTATCTAGGATAGGGCATTGCATTTCATCTTCTTTTAAATAAAATTCATTGAGTCTACAGGTGCACTAGGACTGGAGTGCGATGCAGGAGCCATGATCAAATGATAGAATTTTTTTTTGAGAAATACCTTCACACTTTGAAATTTAGGGTTTTGCAATGTTGTTCACAACACACCACTTCGATTGCTGGATTACCGCTTTGGTGTTCTTCGTCTGATTGATTGAAAATGATCTTTAGATTCTTCTACAAGATTTTGAATTCACTTTGAATCGCTTGATGAATTTCTCTTTATCACTCTGCACTTGAAAATTCTTCACTCGAAAATAGATAAGTGAAAATGGCATCAAAAATCCTTTTTAAACGATCTTTCACCTACCATAATAAATTCTCCTCTGCTAGGATACAAACCTTAATTTTTCCTTTTACCACTTCAAAATATATTGTTGATTGATAGGTAACATATACCGATTAAGGTTTTTACCGATATAAACTGGGGGTTCAAATATTTCACCGATATGTTCCACCTAAGCTTTTCTGAAGCTCAGTTTGCCAGTTCAGAGACTTCCACACTAGGTGCAAAAATTGGTTCATCTTGTGATACTTCTTCGAGTTTATTTTTCCATGTTTTATTCATTCCCACTTGAATAGTTTCAACATCAATCTTCCCTTCTGGAGTGATCCATATATTATCCGATAGGTTCTTTCTCATTCTACAGGTTCTGGTAGTGTGTCCCGGTTTGTTGCAATGATAGCATACCATTCTAGGTGTTCTCCATGGTCCATTGTTCATACTACCATTCTTCCTTCTGCATGTTGGAGTAGTGTGACCACTACCATGACAAATCAAATAGGTTGCTCTCCAACCAGTTGCCACTTGATAGCCACCACCACCTGACTGATGGTCATAGGAATTATACTGGTTTGGATTTCGGTTCACAGTGGGTTCTGTGATAACTCCTTGAGTCATTAGAGGGTATCTCCTAGTGTTGTACAAAATAGACCTACATTCAAATGCTCTATGCCCAAACGTGTTGCATGCATAGCAGTTTCCATTGAATCTATTGGATCTAGGCTTATTGTTTAGAAAATACGGAAAATTATTGTAGGTTGTATTTCTACACACATTAGAAGTATGTCCTTCCTTGAGACAATTAAAGCAAATAGGTTTAAAAATTTTCTTACCTTTATCCTTTGATTTTGGTTGCTTCTTTGATGCTTCATCTTTTTTTCTAGAGGTCTCACCTTCCTCATAATCGGAGAAACCATGTCCAATGGTATTCTTTACCGGTTTTGTTGATTCAAGCTTTTTCTCTAGCTTAGTAGTACTCTGATTGAATTTGGCAAGTATCTCCTTTGTCTCAGTAAGTTCTTTGGAAATAGAAGGATTATATTCCTTCAAGGTTGCATTCTCAAAAATAGCCATTTTTAGTTCACCTTGCATTTATTTTTTTCCACTTTACTCTCTTGGAGATGAGCAGTAAGGGCACTGATTTTTTGCTTTAGCTTAGAGATCTCATGATCTTTGTCTTTTACTAGATCTTCAACTTTCCTTTGGTTCTCAAGCTCTTGACACATTCTGATAGTCAATCCTTCTAGTTCCCTTCTCAGGTTGGCATTAGATTCATTTACTTTTTCAACTTCTTCAACTAGGGCATCCATGTCTGCTTCATCAGAAGAACTATTTTTAGTAAGCTCCATTAGTTTCTTAGCATACTCTCTTCTTTTTGCCACAGAGGCTTTATACTTGACTTTGAGTTCATCATAGGCTCTCTCAGTCTAAGTGGGACGATGAGTAAGTGTAGACACTTAAAAATAATTATTGTAATTATTTTTAATTACTCGCATAAATAATTAATTATGTTAATTCAAATTCTCCTCAATATTAATTAAATATAATTAATATTATCACTATAGTATGTGACTGATTTATTTAATAAATCAATCCCTTTCTTTATTCTTCTAAAAAATTAAATCCTCACAAATCTTCCTCTTAGCTAATTAATTTCAATTAATTAGTTAACCTACATGATTCCTATAAATCATCTTCTTAATTCATCATTAACCTAATAAAGTCTTCTAGAAACTCCCTAAACTCACTTAACCTTATTCTTCTAATCTTTTATTCCCTCCTCTCATTCTCTCTCCTAGTCAAATCCTCCTAAAAATCTTATCTCACCTAACCTTTCCTTTAATCCCCCTCCTAATGAGTTTCTAGTGACTAATCATCATGATTAGTAAAAAAGTCAACCCCTTGTCCCTTCCATCCAACCACTAGCTTTAAATGCTCTTTTCCTAGGTGAATGTGAGATTTTCAAAATCTCACATTCCTCTAGGCATCTCCTCTCCCAAGGAATTTTTAATTCCTTCTTATTCCTCCAACCCCCATGATCATCCCTTTTTGGAGAATTTTAAATTCCTCCTTCCCATTCTTCAAGGAATGTCCCATCCCTTGCTCTTCTCAAGGCACATTGGGAAGTCTTCCCAATGTACCTTGAGGAGTGTGGAGACAAGAAATGCCTTTAAGGCATATCTCTTGGTCTCCACACCCTCTCTTGGGCCTTGTGTGAGCTCACAAGCAATCGTAGCCCTTTATCTTGAATCCATCCTAGCCATCCATTTATCCTCTCCTCTTCCTATAAATTGAGGACTCCATCCCTTCATTATTCATCTCCAAGCTTAGTAATCTTATGCTGCCCTTTTGAGCTTAGGAAAATCATCTTAGAAACCTTACCATGTCAAAATCATCTCTCATCCATACTTAATCATCTTAGAAACCTTACCATGTCAACATCATCTCTCATCCATACTTAATCATCTCATCCCCATCACCCTTCAAGGTCCATCTCATTTGTGCATAATATAGGAGAGCCATCCACATCAAGAAAGCAAGAGGAGCATCATCCAAAGGCACCTTCACTTCATCAAGCTCCATCTGAAGGAGAAGGTAAGATAGCAAGGTATAAGCATCGTCTTCATGTTATTTTTATGTGATTTGGTTTATTCTTCATCTTCTTATGTTTTTAGTGTTTGATTTGCATATTAACAATCCTATCCACCTTGCTTCATTTTGGCACACCCAGTGGGACCCACATCCCTAAATTTAACCTCTTTTTGCAAGTTTTTATGAATTTTTGTCACAAGTTCCGCTTCAACGCGAAAGCTCGTACGAGTTTCTATCTAACATAGAACAAATCTGTTTCTTTTGTCGTATGGACCACTGAGAAAACTTGTACGAGTTTATGTATATATGTTGTGTTGATTCTTTTCTTTCTGCTTTCTGTCTTCTATACTGGAACTCGTATGAATTTTTGTCTTGCATAGTACGAGTTTTTGTGTTCTATCGTATGGTTATCTGGGATTTGTCATATGAGCCTATAGAATAACTCATATGAGTTTCTATTTCTGTTTACTTGTATAAAAAATAGAGAGTTTTTTTAGCAGTTTTATATATATATTGTCAGGATGTTTGAGAGGGGTTTCAGACTTCTAAGAGTAATAATGCAAAATCTAGTTTTTGGGAGGTTTTTCCAAATTTCAGACAGTCAAATTTCAGAGCTTTTTCAAGATCAGGAGTTTTTTGATGTTTTGACAATCTAACAAGTGTTTGCAGATCTCATTTGGTAAAGGATTCATCAATCAAATCTATGGTTGTCAAAGACTTCATTTTGAAACTACTAACCAAGTGGTTTTGCAGGTTGCCTTGGAGATTCAATTAAACCGTGTGTTTTCAGTTTTTGGGCACTTAGGCTTAATTAGGGGGTAAATGAATCATTGTCTTTTGTGTTTGTGGAAAGTGTGAAAGTAGGAGATTATGCTCTTGTCTATCTAGACAATTAGAAATCCAAACCTTTGGCACTTTTCTAGTTTGTTTGTGTTCACCTTTAGTGGCCCTACCCTCCCAACTTGCTCTTTGACAAGGTAAGAGGGGAACGACCCAAATGAGTACACCTAGACCTAGGGTTCCAAACTCACTATAATAAATAGGCCATTGACTATGAAAGGGTCAATGTTTGGGGCTATATGAGAGTTCACTCTCACATTGGATGCTTAGTAGGATCTTAGAGATCTCAATCATGCTTGCGTGACTACTAAGTTCTTGGTGCTTCGTTGGGCTATAGGCCTCAATTTCTCTTGTGCAACTATGAAGGGTAGCTCCTAATGGGAAGCCATACTAAACACCTTGTGCATAGTGGCCAAAAACCTTCTATTCATTGGTGCAGGAGGTCGGACCTCCGAAGTCACCCATATTTTTATGGCCCCTAGTAGAGAAACAAAGTTTTCCATGAGGATTTTTCATGTGAATTGATGCTTGGCTGCCCTAGAGAAGTGAGTGCCATGGAGGGGAGCCAGTGGGGTCAAGCATCTAAGTGTCCGCTCTGGGTAGGCGTAGCTAGGAAACCATTTGGGATCCAATGACTATTGTTCATGCCAGCCTTAAGAATGTTTTGTATGAGCATGAGTTTCTTTGAGATAATATGCATTTGATCATTGTGTTTACTTTGTTTGGTATATACTTGCCAAGAGTAGACTAAAGACACATCACTATCCCCAAACACTTTGCATAAAAACACTTGTCAAGACACAAACAATTGTCTAGGTCATTACCCACACAAAGTCCAAAATTGTGTCAAAGCTCCATCCATCCCATATTTCATAAGCCTAAGAGAGAAGCTAAGAGTCCGTCCTCTCCATTAACATTCAAGTTTGTCCTTTGAAACACCAACTATCATCCAAATCAGGGTGGTCGTGTCCCTTCATATAACTTGCCATTCGAATCAATCCTCCATTGAGTCATGTTCATACAAAGAACAACCTAGTCATCAAGTTTCTTCTAAGCCATCACTATCATACCTCCTCCATCAATCATCCTCAAATTTCCTAAGGACTTAGCACAACAAATCAATCTCCCACCATTATCAAATCAATTATCAAAATCCAAATCCAATCATCCTCTAATCCAATTTAACCTCACGTTAAGGCTACATGCCTTGTGAAGTTTCATTTAGACCTCATCATTAATCAATTGGCTCTCATGCTTGGAGAAGAATCCTCTCCAAGTACCTTTTGCCTAATCCTTTTTGAGTCAATCAAGACTCTTAACTTGCATCTTTACTTTGCTTAGGGTCATTAGTCAACCCTTGGTGTAAGAGAGGATTTTTAATCATCATTCCTATATCTAAATTCTACCCAACTTGGTCATTACCTTGCTTGTGGTTTCATCCACCACCTAAAATCCTCATCCAAGGACTAAGGTGTAAAATCCTAATCAAATCCGGGCTCTAATCCAAGAACCCCACCAATAAAAAAAATCCCTTGTCATCAAAGACAAAATCCAAAATTCCACAAATATCTTACTAACTCCTTTCATCATAAATTTCCTCCTCCAATCTTTTCTAAGGTTATTTGTGGATGGTCACAACTCAATCCCAAAAGAAAAAGATGGCTGAACAACAATATGGCATGCTAGACATTAGTGTCCTATATGAATATCTCAAACAAGATCCTACACAAAGTGGGCAACCTAGCAATCAAGATCAAAGCCAAAATCCTAACATGGTTAGCCAAGATGAACTCTCCCTAGAAGTGCAAACTTTTCTAACAGACTCTTATAACCAAGAGATGATTGAAAAGTTCATCCAGCACAATCCTACTGCACTTCTAAAGACTCTCCTTGAAAATGGAGCTCAACTTCCACCCGAATTTGATAAATCCACCCTCGGCCATCAACTACAAGGAGACCTTGCTCCCTCACAAAGTGCTACACCTATTATCCAAACTCAATCAATTGCAGCCCCACCAATCATCCAAACTCAATCAATGCCACCCGCGGTGCCTCCCACCATGGTCTTCATCCCACCTCCTTTCTCTTTACCATCTATACCACTATCAAATCCAATCTCATCTATTCTCCAACCCATTTCTATGGCACCTCCTTCTATTAAACCACATATTTCTATTCCACAAACTTCCCTTCCCGCCAACAATGTCACAAATTTTATCCTGGTCGTACTCAATCCCACCACAACAGTTTGTAGACTGCAACCAACTATCACACAAATCCCTGCGACATCAGTCCTCACATCCCATTTTCCTGCCTCCTCATCACATCAATACATTGGTGGTGGTACACCTTCCTTGACTCATTCAATTCTTGGGGCAAATACAATTCATCATTATCAAATTCCACAACAAGATCTCATCAAGGAAATTCAAGACATGAAAAATATCATCAAGGACATGAAAGAAGGGACTAACAAGAGAAAACCTTACTTGTTTAAGGAATTTTTTCCTTGTCCTTACGACCCATCCATATCAGTTGCACCTTACCATCCAGGATTTGAGATCCCTAAATTCACCAAGTATGAGGGCAAAGGAGACCCATGTGACCATGTCTGGGAATTTCACATCTTATGTCAAGAAGTCTCCTATAGTGACCTGTATCTTCGCAGACTCTTTCCCAAGAGTCTCATAGGAGATGCCTTGGCATGGTTCTCATCTCTACCATGAGGCTCCATTGTCTCCTTTCCAGACTTGGTAGAGAAATTTGTGGCCCACTATTCTTACAACATGGCTAATGACGTTTCTATGATGGACCTATGTAACACAAAACAAAGGCTCGGAGAGATTTTCACCAACTTCCTACAAAGATGGTGACATCTTATCAAGAAATTCCAGTGGGACATGCCAGAACAACATCAAATTGAATTATTTCAAAAGAACTTGGTGCCTGAACTTTCAAGACCCTTGACATCCCAATGTATCAAATCCTTCCAAAAATTGACTGAAAAGGGCCTCGCTCTTGAACATGTGTTGTTGGAGGAAGGAACCTTGAAACATTACCAGAAATTGACACAAAGTTCTTCCTCTTATCATAACGACAAGCCAAAATTCTGGTCTAAAAACAAAAACATGGTCAATGATGGTGTAACTGATGCAAAGTGGGTCCAAACAATGGTTGCTCCCCAAAACTCCACCACCAATAATCATCAATTCAATAATTAAAACAATCAAAATCAATCACAAAAGCCTGACAACAATGTTTCAAACAAGGGATGACCACCCCGATCAAATAACAAGACTCCAAGAGATTTCACTCCTCTTGTTGAGCCTATTGAAATGGTGTTTCAAAAACTTGTTCAAGAAGGCGCAGTGGTCTTTCCAATCACTCACTTGTTTGACCCCAATCAACCCAAACCTAGATGGTATAATGAGGATGAGTATTGTGAGTATCATCGTATAAAGGGACATGACACACGAAAGTACATGAAGCTCAAAATCTATATACAAGATCTCATTGATAGGGGTGAGATTGTAGTAGCAAATGCAAAACCTAGTAATAATAATGACAAACTTAAAATGTACCAAGAACCATTCCTGAAGCATGATAAAGGAAAAGGCTCATCATCTAACACAGTGGGTTATGACTACACCAATCACATAAATAGCTTTGACTCTTTAGTGGGTCGCATCGAGCTCGTAGACAACCATGTTAATGTCATAACTATACAAGGAGTTAATCATCCCCCTCCCCAAATCAGACCAAACCCTGCTAGGATAACCACACATCGAGGAAAAGTCACCATCCAAGGAGTTCCTCCCCCACCAAAGCCCCCACCCATGTCTTCCACCCGCCAATATGACCTCCTGGACCAACTTGGGAAGACCCCTGCATAGATTTCCATTCTAGAACTTCTCAAGACTTCCCCTGTGCATAAGGAAATTTTGGAACAAGCCCTCCTTGAGTCCCGTGTTCCTGATAACATCAATGCTACTCAATTCCAAGCTCTTATTGGAAACCTTGTTGCCCAGTAGCACCTTGTATTTACCTCCAAAGATGCTCCTGTAGATGAAGATCACAACAAACCTTTTCACATTGAAGCCCTTATCCAAAAAACACAAGGTCAAACGTATTTTGATAGATGGTGGATCCAAACTTAATCTATGTACATATAAGTTAATAAAACAATCAGGACTTTCTGAGGACTTGGTAGACACATCAGGAAGGATCACCATAAAAGCATATGATGATGTAGAGAGAGTTTCGATGAGCATGATCACCTTACCTCTTCAAGTGGGACCTATTACAATTGAAACCCCTTGCCAAGTACTAGATCTTGATCTCCCCTACAATATTCTCCTCGGGCAACCATGGATTCACTCCTTGCAGGCCGTACCCTCCACCTATCACCAATGCATCAAATTCCCCTATAATGGAAGAGAGATCACTATCAAAGGTGATCCCCAACCTTTTCAATATTGCAAACTATTAGAGGGGAAGCATCCGTATCATTGCCCACTAAATAGACCCTCACCAACACCTCCATCTGACACATCAAATGTTGCCTCCACTTCATCCCAACCAAATAATCAAATCAAGATCTTGGACAATGGTTGTAGAGAATACAAATTGGAGGATGTCTTATTAATAGGAAACCTCCCTCTCTCTCCTAAGTCATTTGGCAAACCGAAAGAGCTCAAAAAGGACCTAAAACTAGTCATCCAATGCCAAAACACCACCTTCTAGCAATGGGGCCCACTTGATGAAGAGAGCCTCAAAGAAAATATCTCTTCATGGCTATACCGGGAAGAGGATGAAGATCCAGCAAGAATATCCAAAAAAATGTATCCAAAAGCATCAGTGATAGTTGAAAAAATGGGTTACAAAGGACATGGTCTGGGACCAGAGGAGAAAGGAAGAAAAGCACCCATAAATCCTATCTCCTACAAATACAACAGAGGCTTGGGGTACACACCGGTGCCTAAGATTACTATCGCTGGTGCCTGTTCTAGTCCTTCTTTGTACATCGAAAGCACTGATGAAGAGGAGTTCCACAAAATGCCTTATGAATATGAAAATAATATCTTCTTTGACACTCACCTCAATAGAATTTCCACCATACCCCCTTCCACCTCACACGAGCTACATCTTGTCCATCCTGAACTCATAGACTGGGGCCTGATACTTTGGAGTCAGGTCAATGCCCTTAGCCGCAAAAAAGATAATCATGATTCCCTAGGTGAAAACCTCTTTGAGGCACCTTTGGATGAGCAAAAAATGAAAACAAAGGGTGTATCTGAAAGTGAAAACCTGGAAATGGCACTTGACGATGAGGGACTTGACCTCCCTACCATTGGTTACCTTCCATAGGATAGATTGAATTTACTAATAGAAGAAACATATAGCATCAACATGGGAACCAAATTCAACCCACAAAATGTTCTCATTGCTAAGTCCCTCATGAAAAAAGAGAAACAATATTTCATCAACTTCCTTACAGAGGTAAAAATCAATAAAGCATGGTCCTATGCCGATATGCCAGGATTGGATCCTGCCTTGGTGGTTCACAATCTTGCTATCTACCTAGATGAAAAACCTATAAAACAAAAAATGTGCAAAATGCACCCACATATTGCACTCTTAGTCAAGGAGGAACTCCAAAAGATGTTAGATGCAAAATTCATCAAACCAATAGACTACACTGAATGGATTTCCAACATTGTACCTGTCGGCAAACCAGTTGGGGGCATCTGCATCTACATAGATTTCTGAGATCTAAATAAAGCTTGTCCTAAAGATGATTTCCCACTCTCCAATATAGATATGATTGTGGACCTTACACCAGGACATGAAATGCTGCCACTTATGGATGGATTTTCCGGATACAACCAAATTAGGATTGTAGATGAGGATCAACATAAAACTGCATTCACAACACCGTGGGGTACCTTTTGTTATCGAGTCATGCCTTTTGGTCTCAAAAATAAGGGAGCTACATATCAACATGCCATGACAATAATTTTTCATGACCTCTTACACAAAATTATGGAGGACTATGTGGATGATCTGCTAGGCAAATCTAAGATAGGGAAAGAACACATTCCCATTCTAAAGAAGATTTTTGAAAGATTAGAAAAGTACAAACTATGTCTGAATCCTCAAAAGTGTGTGTTTAGAGTCACGTCGGGAAAATTATTAGGATTCATTGTTTCCCACAAAGGCATCGAGGTTGATCCGACAAAAGTAAAAGCTATCATGGAAATGCCTCCACCAAAAACTCTCAGACAACTGTACAGTCTCCAGGGAAAACTACAATCTGTTAGATGCTTTATTTCACAACTAGCAGATAAGTGCCATCCATTTGCACACCTCCTGCCCAAGGACATGAAATTCAAATGGGACTTCTTATGCCAAAATGCCTTTGAGAAACTAAAAGAATATCTAGCATCACCTCCAGTATTGATGCCTCCTACTCCTGGAAAACCCCTTATTTTGTATATATGTGCTACTACAGTAGCATTGGGGGCATTATTGTCACAGACAAATGACCAAGGAAAGGAACATGCCATTTACTACATCAGTCAAACATTGGTAGGGTATGAACTCAATTATACCCCCATTGAAAGAGCATGCTTGGCATTGGTGTTTAGCACACAAAAACTCAGGCACTATATGCTAAACAACAAAACAAAACTAATTGCTAAAATTGATCCACTCAAATATCTCTTGTTAAAAGTTTCTCTCACTGGCAGAACTGCTAAATGGGTCATGCTCTTAAGCGAATTTGACATTGGATACGCGGACATAAAGGCAATCAAGGGACAAGTCATTGCAGATCAGTTGGCTGAAGCTCCACTTCCAGGTGACCATCCTCTTCTCACAGATCTACCAGATGAGTTCATCATGGCTGTTACCACATCCTCCACATGGCGATTGTACTTTGATGGCTCCTGCACCCAAAATGGATCAAGCGCAGGAATATTACTAGTCACACCTTAAGGAGATGGCATCCCAAAATCATACAAGATAGCCTTTACATGTACCAACAACATAGCAGAATACGAGGCTCTCATCATAGCTTTGCGCTTAGCTATCCACTGGAAAATAAAGGAGTTACAAGTCTATGGCGATTTCCAGCTTGTCATAAAACAAGTCAATGATGAGTACCAGACAAAAGATGATAAACTCCTTCCCTACCATACCATGGTTGAAGATCTTAAGCAACATTTCACACCAATCAAGTTTGATCAAATCCCACAAACATACAACAGGGCTATAGATGTAATTACCACCATTGGCTCCCTCCTTCAAATGCTAACACATAGTCAGAAGTGTGAGTTCTTGGTCGAGAAATTGTTTATACTGACATATGACCTACCAGAGTCTGAAATGGTGTGTGTTCTCATTGGTCCAGATTCCCCTTGTTACCAAGAAACCTTCATTTTCCTCAAAGACAACACCATTCCCCCACATCTCACCGAAACCCAACAACAAACATTCATTCGCCGATATGCTCATTACACCATCCTTGGAGACACCTTGATCAGAAGGCATTTTGATGGTTCCCTTGTAAGGTGTTTAGATAAAAAAGGAAGCAAAATGGGCATTATGCAAAGTACACGAGGGCATCTATGGGTCACACTCAAGTGGGTTCACATTGGCTAAAAAAAATTTGAGAATAGGGTACTATTGGCCTAAAATGGAAGTAGATGCATACAACTATGTGAAGAAATGCATCCCTTGCCAGCAACATGGTGACAAGATTCATGCATCGTCATATGAATTGCAGCCACTTATTACACCATGGCCCTTCTCACAGTGGGGGCTTGATCTCATTGGAAAATTCATCCTCCATCTTCCAACAGACCTAAATTCATTATCATTTCCACTGAGCATTTCACCAAATGGGTAGAGGTTCTCCCTCTTACTTTTACCACTGGCAAACAAATATCCAAATTCATCCTAGACTACCTAATTTTCCGATATGGCATCCCAAAAGTTATTATTATAGATAGATAAACCAGGATGTCAAAGAACTCTACCAAAAATTCAACATCCAACATCACTTTTCCACTCCATATTACCCCCAAGGCAATGGCCAAGCTAAGGCTTCTAATAAAACCCTAATAAAAATCCTCAAAAGGCTAGTCAATGAAGCTGGCCGTGATTGGCACCTTCAACTCCATCCCTCTTTATGGCCTATTGCACCTCCATCCGCACCCCCATAGACACCACCCCTTCTTCCTTGGTCCTTGGCTCTGAAGCCATCCTTCCCCTTGAGATCGAGATCCCCTCTCTAAGGGTATCACTGCAAAATATCTTACCAGATGAGGAATATAGAATTGCTTGCTTACAAGAGCTATAATTGTTAGATGAAAGGCATCTCAAGGCCTTGAATCATCTCTAGGTATATAAAAACTATTTGTGCATGAGTTATCATAAAAAAGTCAGAACCCGAGAATTCTAGATTGGTGATCTTGTCCTTATGGAGAATCAGAAAAATCTACAAGAAAGAGAAAAGAAAGGCAAGTTTGAGCCTAATTGGCTTGGACCATATGTAATCACAGCAAAATATGGATCAGGAGCTTATCAGTTGGCTACTCCTGAAGGCGACCCTTTGGATGATCCAATGAATATCATGCACCTCAAAATATTTTATGCCTAGTCCTCAGAAAATCGAAAAAATAAAAAAATAAAAAATAAATAAAAAATTAAAAAAATTAAAAAAAATTAAAAAACAATTCGTCCACCAGTGAAAACCACTTTGTGGTGCTATGGACAAGTACCTTGGTGAAAACCTTCATGCAGGTGCCAAGGTAAATAACTGGATCCACTGTCTACAAATCACCCGCCATCCAGTCCACCCATTCACAACATTCCTTCTCTTCTACCTCCCAATAAAACATGCATATGATGATGAGTCTTCACCTAACTCATGAATAAGGAATGTCCCATTAAAATGAGCTTTTATGCCTCTCTATAAGCTCGAAGAAGTCTTGAGAAACAATCCCAAGTCCGCAGGTCACTTTCCAAAAGCATAAAAGCACTTGCCTAAATCCTCCATCCTGGTCCTACTCTTGGGAAGAGATATCATTTGGTCATAGAAGAATTGACTTGTTAGATTTTGTCGAATCTTTTCATTTAGACTTGCATCTTGCCCTACAACTGCAATTATCTACGTCTGCCCAGCTTTGCCATATCCAGGTATGTTACAATAGGCGCATACACGGGCATATTTCCATAGCATGACATGTTTGGATCTCTCTTGTATAAACTGACGATTTGGTATTAGTATTTGTCAACACCTACCCTTTCATGTACAAGAGTTATCGGTGTGTTTGAGGGTCTCCTTGCATGTACCCACAACTCTGTATGAGTGTTTCTTAACATTTGCAAAGCTATGTGTAAGGAATTCTTGGTTATTTGAGAGTCAGTCCATGCCTTGGGTTTAACATGGCATCCTGATTTCTATAATCAGTGGTACAAGCCACCTAGGGCAATATCAAACTAGGTTGGCTCTCCACATTTGTTGCACACAAAATCTCACCATCATTCCTTAAAGTCCTAAACTCAATAATCTCATGGAGTTCTCAATTTCCCCCATTTCCCATCTATTCCATATTCTTCTATCTCAGATCATTGTGATTGCCTTGCCTAATCTTGAATCCTATTTCTGGCCCTAAAATTTACCTAAAATAAAAAATTTCAAATGAGAGATAGACCTACTTACTGGTGGTCCATAGCTTGGTGGTCAGTCGAAACGTTGGATCCTCTCAGCGCGATGATTGCGAACTGGAATACGGTCCATCTCTCGTTCTCTTCTTTTTCGCTTTGAGTAGCTCCAAGGCTTGTGTGTGTAATAATGACCCCTTATTGGGCCCGTTGTGGCTTATATGGGCCCCCGTGAGGGCCCATTTTCCTCGGCGGTGTCGCATCTCCTATTCTTCTTTCCAAATTCTTGACGACTGCTTCATATTTCTTCCTCATTTATCCCTTCCACCCTAATTCTTCTTCCTCTATTTTCAATATTTTTTTGTCTTTTTCTGAAAAAATTCTCGAGGGGGCATACACCTTCCATGCTTTACACTAGGGTATCTTTTTCTTCTTCTATCTTCTACACAACACCAAATTTGCTGCTACGTAAAAGAGGGTAAAAATGTAGACACTTAAAAATAATTATTGTAATTATTTTTAATTCCTCACATAATTAATTAATTAATTATGTTAATTCAAATTCTCCTCAATATTAATTAAATATAATTAATTTTGTCACTATAGTATGTTACTGATTTATTTAATTAATCAATCCCTTTCTTTATTCTTCTAAAAAATTAAATCCTCACAAATCTTCCTCTTAGCTAATTAATTTCAATTAATTAGTTAACCTACATGATTCCTACAAATCATCTTCTTAATTCATCATTAACCTAATAAAGTCTTCTAGAAACTCACTTAACCTTATTCTTCTAATTTTTTATTCCCTCCACTCATTCTCTCTCCTAGTCAAATCCTCCTACAAATCCTATCTCACCTAGCCTTTACTCTAATCCCCCTCCTAATGAGTTGCTAGTGACTAATCATCATGATTAGTAACAAAGTCAACCCCTTGTCCCTTCCATCCAACCACTAGCTTTGAATGCTCTTTTCCTAGGTGAATGTGAGATTTTCAAAATCTCACATTCCTCTAGGCATCTCTCTCCCAAGGAATTTTTAATTCCTTCTTATTCCTCCAATTCCCATGATCATCCCTTTTTGGAGAATTTTATATTCCTCCTACCCATTCTTCAAGGAATGTCCTATCCCTTGCTCTTCTCAAGGCACATTGGGAAGTCTTCCCACTGTACCTTGAGGAGTGTGGAGACAAGAAATGCCTTTAAGGCATATCTCTTGGTCTCCACACCCTTTCTTGGGCCTTGTGTGAGCTCACAAGAAATCCTATCCCTTGATCTTGAATCCATCCTAGACATCCATTTTTTGTCTCCTCTTCCTATAAATTGAGGACTCCATCCCTTCATTCTTCATCTCCAAGCTTGGTAATCTTATGTTTCCCTTTTGAGCCTAGGAAAATCATCTTAGCAACCTTACCATGCCAAAATCATCTCATCCCCATCATCCTTCAAGATCCATCTCATTTGTGCACACCATAGGAGTGCCATCCACATCAAGCAAGCAAGAGGAGCACATCAAGTGGAACATCATCCAAGGGCACCTTCAGTTCATCAAGCTCTATCTGAAAGAGAAGGTAAGATAGCAAGGTATAAGCATCATCTTCATGCTATTTTTATGTGATTTCGTTTATGCTTTATCTTCTTATGTTTTTAGTGTTTGATTTGCATATTAACAATCCTATCCACCTTGCTTCATTTTCCCCTTTTCAGTAAGTTCCCTCACAATGTATTCCCCCATATCTCCTTCCATGTGGTTAAACTTATAGAAAGGTTTTCTCTGAAACCAATTGATGAATACTAAGAGGGGGGGGGGGTGAATTAGTATACCAAAAAACACTGAACTCAAACTTCTAAACAATTTAGCACATAACTGGTACAACAGATTCACTAATAAACCAGTTAAGATAAATGCAAACCAAATAGAAAACAAGCATTCACCCACAAGAGCACAATCACCATAACACAAGATGTTTTGATGTGGAAACCCAATTGGGAAAAACCACGATGAGAAGAAACTCACAAGTAACTATCTGCTGAATAGAAACCAGACTGATTAAGGTCATACAATGTTCTTCACTAGAACAAATTCTGTTAGGAATCTAGATCTTTTTTAGGAGATAAGTCATGTTAAAGACTACCTTGTGAGAGGATTTCAGATTTATAGTTGTGAATCACCTTGTTAGAGGATTTACAAAGGCTTTGTCAGGCCTACCCGGTTAAGGGTTTCAGACTTGTCGAAGATGTGAGTAATCAACAAGTGAGTGATCTAGATACTAGCACAGTATGCTTGGTTAGATCCTTGATAGCTCATTGTTAATGCATTTCAACATTACTTCAGTCTTCAATACCTCCACACTCCTACTCTTCGCACATACCAAATCTTCTCTTCTATGATCGCACATACAAACCCTCATCATCATTTTAAAACCCTAGACATGATGTCCTTATAAAGGAGTCTGATTTCATGTCGGTCCAATAGGATTAAATTACAAGTTCCTAGGTTCAGTACATCTAGACACATTTCATAACATGACACAAAATCACCGCCAAAGTGTTGGTGGATGATAACTCATCACAAAAATATCGGCTGGTAACTCATCAAAGAGTAATACTGGTTCATACAATTTACCAACTACCGGCTGTCAAAAATGAAGATATCAGATAGTTACAACATCATCAAAATACCAACAAACTGCTAGGGAAATTTTAGCTACACCAACTAATACAATTCCTAGACGTCCACACCCTATTCCAAGGCTCCCATTTTTGCAAATCCCTATTCCATGAGCCCATTATTATGCTGCTGGGGGAGACGACGTGAGAATGGCAAGAGGCCGTGAGAATAATTTTTGAAATATCTTGGTCTTTTCTTTTCTAAGAAATGCCCGTGGTCATCGGAATTTCGATGAACATGGGCACTTTTTGTAAAAAAGCACAAAATTCATTGCCAATTCCTTCTTTGTCAAAACCAGATATTGAATTATCGTCGAAATTCCGACGAATGCGGGCAATTTTTCAAAAAAAAATCTAATTTGGTCACAATATACCTTCTCCATCGGAATTTTAGGCCAAATGTATTAGTGTTAGTTTGACAGATGAAAATACGTTTATCAGTCTAATTAATCTACAAACCTAGGAAAAATCTCATTTCTCCAAACATAGACATCTCAAATTCATTCTTCATATTATCAAAGAATTCCAT
Organism: Cryptomeria japonica; assembly: GCF_030272615.1. Classification (NCBI taxonomy): domain Eukaryota; kingdom Viridiplantae; phylum Streptophyta; class Pinopsida; order Cupressales; family Cupressaceae; genus Cryptomeria; species Cryptomeria japonica. The sequence goes on along the minus strand of NC_081413.1, from coordinate 445,890,773 downwards.
ACATAATGTTTGCTCACCTCCAAAAATGATATCATCTATAAAGACCTCAACAATCCATATGTCATCGTTAGTGATCTTATAATACAAGTTACTGTCACCATTATCTTTAGTGAAACAAAGCTTCAAAAGATATTTGTCCAATCTAGCATACCAAGCTCTAGGGGCTTTCTTCAAACAATATAAAGCTTTCCTCAATCTGCAAACCATGATATTGTCATGAAAAAGAGAAAATCCATCAGGTTGCTCAATACAGACTTGCTCTTCAAGATCTCAATTTAGAAATGCACACTTAACATCCATCTGATAATCCTTGTATTTATTATGGGCAACATAAGAAAGAAATAATATGACAACTTCAATCCTAGCTAATTGAGCAAAATTTTCATCATAATCAATTCCTTCCTTCTGAGAATATCCTTTACATACCAATATTGTTGTTATTATGGACATGTTGCATTGGTTTTGTCATTGATGTCAACACTTATCAACACTTATCCTTCTAGAGATCTTTGGTTATGTTCACCCGCAAGACTCAGTGACTTATGCACAGTCACCGGTATTTGGTTCACTGACACTAAGGATGACTTGTTATCATCTAGAGATCACTTGGTTATGTCAAAGACATGGTTTCGACACATGGTTTTGGAGATTTGGTTATTGGTCTAATCGGTTTAACATATTTGTTGTTACTAGCAAATAGGTCTAGCTTATGGACCGTCAAGCATTATCTATTCCAGATTAGCACGACACATTATGGATATGGTTTAATCAATTAATATTACTGTTGAGCTAACATGATGCATTGCATCTTGACTTACTTGTAATATATTTTATTACATTATTCTTAGTAAGCCGACCTACACATTAGGTCTTAGGTTTTTGTATATATGTAAAATCTCAATTGTGAGATTGATATAGGAGATGAGGTAAGGCATTATAAGGTTGTGATATTCAGTATATGCAAATATAAGTAGGGCTACTCATGTAGACATCATTTGAAGATTCAAGGAAGGTTTGAAGGAGACAATCAGATCTTAACTGGTACTGAATCCAGCATTAGAGATGCTACTTTGAGTAGTACATTATCATTGGCTTTAATCATCCAATTGTTGTCAGTGTGACTCATTTTGTGATTCAGTAGTGAGCTCTAGGTAGCTGGCCTATCTGCATGTGCAGACCTGATTTGTATACACATACTATCTGCATTAGTATCATTTGATTGTGGGTAAGGTTTCCCACCATCATTTTTCTCCTTATAGGGTTTCCACGTACAAATCTATGTGTTATGTGTTGTGGATATTATTTCTCTTTTTGTTTCATAAATTAAGTTTCATCAGTACTGTTATTAACTGTTAATCCGTTTACCAACATTAAGTTTGGTTTATTGGTATTAAGTACCAAGTTTTGTTAATGTATATTTGGGTTGAAATTAATAGACAACTGATTCACCCCTGCCCTTCTTAGTTGCCTCTGGGTCCTAACAATGGGTATCAGAGCATAGTCCTCTTTTTTGTAGAAGTTTAACAATGTGAGGAGATTCTATGGCAACTAACTATTTCAGGAAGGACAATCCAAAACTTGATGGAACTAACTATGGTATCTGGAAGATCAAAATGGAGACTCATCTGAATTGCGTTGGAAGAGACATATGGGATGTTACACAGAATGGTTATGTTGGTTCTACACCAAATCAACCTAATCCACCTACATTGGTAAGGATCAATAGAATGATTGAAAAGAATGAGAAGCACTTTTGAGTGCCTTCTCAGATCAGCAAATCATGGGATTATCAGACTGATCTACTGCTAAAGTTATTTGGGATAAATTGGAGACATTGAATTAAGGAGATACCACTGTCAAAATTACAAAACTGGAATGCTTCCGGGTCAAATATGAAAATTTGAAAATGGAAGAAGATGAAAGAATTTTTTCTTTTAGGGAAAGATTTAATGAAATTATTTTGGGAATACAATGTTGTGGAGGTTCCTTAAGTGAAGATGAATTTTTTTCTAAAGTTTTAAGAGCATTGCCACCAACATACAAAATGAAAGTAATTGCTATTAATGAGTTGAGAACCATGCCTAATACACCAGTGTCTAGAGATACCTTGGTTGGAAAACTTTCAGCATTTGACCTTGAAGAGTCTGGTCTTGTTGCTAAAACTAAGACAAATTTAGCTTCCAAAGCATCATCATCTTCATCATTAGCTGATAAATCTAAATGGAAAGCAATTTATGCAAGAGAACTTGAAGACATCAGGAGGGAAAATGAAGAACTTGAAGAGCTTGAAAGACTATTTGCAAGGAAAATGCCTAAAGTTCCTATTGGAAGTAAGTATGAAGGTAAAGGACCTTTTAAATGTTTTAACTATAATAAAATTGGTCATATGGCATCTAGATGTCTGGATAGACATGCAAGATTAGGAGAAGAAGCTAAAAGAACATATAAGCCTAACCCTGAATATCAGAGATACCGATTCAACAAAAATAGAGAGAAATCTTGTTACTATATTGATGAAGGAGTTACCGATGACTCAGATGAAGAACCAGGAGACAATGGATGGGCTTTTGTTGCAATAACAAAAGATCAATCAACACCTACTATTCCAGCAGTAGAGCAAGCCCTAGTAGCTAAAATTGAAGAAAAGGATGAATGGATTATAGATTCCAGATGTTCACATTATATGACTGGTGATAAAAGTAAATTCTTATCTTTTGAGGAATACAATGGAGGTCTAGTAAGATTTGGAGATGACAAATCTTGTTTGATCAGAGGAAAAGGAACTATATCTTTTGATGGTAAACACAATACTGAAAATGTTTATTATGTTGAAGGTTTGAAGCACAATCTTTTGAGTGTTGGTCAATTAGTTGAAAAAGGATTTCAGTTACAATTCAAGAATGGTAAATGCAAAATCATGAATAGAACTGGTTTGGAAATTGCAACCAGTAATTAGACTAGAGGCAATATCTTTTATTTGAATAACATTGAAAAGACATGCTTGATTGCACACATTGATGAAAGTTGGTTATGGCACAAAAGACTTTGTCATGTAAATTTTGATTGCATTATGAAGATTAGTTCATCTAAGGCAGTAAGGGATTTACCTAAGATTGTAAGACCTCATAATCCGGTATGTAAGGAATGCCAAATGGGAAAGCAAGTTAGAACAACTTTTAAGAGTATTTCTGAGAAACCCAATGATGTTCTTGATATAATTTATATTGACTTATGTGGTCCAGCAAGAACAAGAAGTCTACAAGGAGATAGATACTTTATGCTAATCATTGATGATTATTCTAGAATGTGCTGGGTTACTTTTGTTAGGGAGTTATCAAATTCTTTTGGGAAATTCAAATTATTCAAGGCACTTGTAGAGAATGAAACTGTCAAGAAAATCAAATGTTTAAGATCAGATCAAGGAGGTGAATTTACATCTAAGGAGTTAAATACATTTTGTTAAGTGAATGGAATAAGAAGACAACTATCAGCACCCCATACACCTCAGCAAAATGGAGTTGTAGAAAGGAAGAATAGAACTATTTTGGATGTAGCTAGAAGCATGATATCATAACCAAATCTACCTCATATGTATTGGAGAGAAGTAGTGAATATAATGGTTTACACTTTCAACAAAGTTCACATCAAAGGTGAAACCGGTAAGACACCCTATGAACTATGGTTTGGTAATATTCCTACTCTTAAGTACTTCAAAATATTTGGAAGCAAATGTTACATTAGGAGAGATGAGTATATTGGTAAATTTGATCCTAGAAGTGATGAAGGAATATTTCTTGGGTATTCATCTAAAAGAAAAGCATATAGATGTTTTAATAAGAGATTATAGAAAATCATTGAGAGTGCAAATTTGAAGATTGATAAACATTTTAGAAGAAATTCAAGGTCTATGGATTCTGAACTGGCAGTTAAGATAATCACAAATGAACCTATACCGAATGCACCGGTACTTAATGTTTATCCAGTCACACTAGAATCATTAGAGAATTCCACAATGACTGAAGAACACCAGTAAGTGAGCACACCCTGGTATGTAAGATTGAATCACTCTGAAAGTCAGATAATTGAGAAGAAGTATCAAGGAGTTATGACAAGAGGAAGACTGACAAATGAAGAGGTATGTTTAATTTCTCAAATTTAACTAGCATCTATCATTGAGGCATGTGAAGATAAACATTGGATTAAGGCTATGGAAGACGAATTGGAACAAATTGAAAAGAACAACACATGGACATTGGTTCCCCATCCTAAAAAATAAAAATGTAATTGGAACTAAATGGGTATTCAGAAATAAACTTAAAGAAGATGGTAAGGTAATTAGAAACAAAGAAATACTAGTGTGTAAGGGATATTCACAGAAAGAGGGAATTGATTACAATGAAACCTTTACAACGGTAGCTAGAATTGAGGTAGTCAGATTATTTCTTGCATTTGCATCACACAAAAACTATAAAGAATATCAAATGGATGTTAAATCTGCATTTCTAAATGGTGATCTTGAAGAGGAATTTTACATTGAACAACCTCATGGATTTTCATTAACAAATGGTAAAGATATGGTTTGCAGGTTAACAAAAGCTTTATATGGATTGAAGCAAGCTCCTAGAGCTTGGTATGCTAAATTGGACAAATATCTTATGAAACTTGGTTACACTAAAGGTAATGCTGACAACAACTTATACTTCAAAGTGACTAATGAAGACATTTTGGTTATTGAAGTTTTTGTTGATGACATCATTTTTGGAGGAGAAGATGGATTGTGTAAAGACTTTTCTAACAAGATGTAGGAAGAATTTGAAATGTCTATGATTGGGGAGATAAAATTCTTTTTAGGATTATAGATTTCTCAGACTGATAAAGGTATATTTTTATGTCAATCAAAGTATTTGAAGGAATTAGTGAAGAAATTTGGTATGGAAAACTCTAAACCGGTAAGTACTCCTATGACTACAACTGATAAACTATCATTGGAAGATGATTCCACTCCTATTAATCTGACAAGATACAAATATATGATTGGAGGTTTACTCTATTTGACACAAACAATACTTGATATAATGAATGTAGTGTGTATTGTTTAAATATTTCAGAGTAATCCTAGATAAAATCATGAATCAATAGTAAAAAGGATAATCTGATATTTACAAGGAACAAAAGATGAAAATTTTGATTTATGTGCATACACTGATGCTAATTGGGTAGGAGATGTAGTTGACAAAAAGAAAACCACCAATGGGGCATTATTTCTTGGTAGCAAATTGATTTTATGGTTGAGCAAGAAACAAAGTTGTACATCATTATCAACAGCAGAATCAGAATATGTTGCAGCAACAACCAATTGTACTCAAGTATTATGGATTAAACAAATGTTCAAGGACATATAGGTAAAATGCAAAGAACCTATAATCATCTATTGTGATAATTCAACAACAATTGATATATTTAAGAATCTAGTATTTCACTCTAAAGCTAAACATGTTTCTATCAAATACAATTTTCTGAAAGAAAATGTAGAAGCAAAAGAAGTAAGATTGGTTTATGTGAATACTAAAGAGCAAATTGCAGACATCTTTACTAAGCCTTTGCTTAAGGAAACATTTTAATATCTCAGAGAGAAGCTTGGGGTCATACCCTCATTGATAGAGACTTAGATAGTTGATGTTTGGCATCAAACCAACAGAATTTACAGAGAAACCTTTTTCCGGCTTTGATGGAGGAGAGCTACTTCTAAGGGGGAGTAGTTGGATAAGTTTGTATTTGCAATTAGTTATATGAACTAGTTGTATCTAGTATTTGTATTGCTTTGGAATTTGATGTCAAAGGGGGAGAGATATCTATGGAAAAACTTTGTATTTAGGAATCATTATCCTAAGGGAAGAGATATTTTGTATTTTGATTTCTTGTATTGATTTCTAGAGATTGTTGGTTTTTGGTTTTTGGCATTTTTGCTTTGGCACTTAGATGGTTTTTCCATCTTGTGTTGCCATCAATGCCAAAGGGGGAGATTGTTGGTATTATGGATATATTGCATTGGTTTTGTCATTGATGTCAACACTTATCAACACTTATCCTTCTCGAGATCTTTGGTTATGTTCGCCGGCAAGAGTTAGTAACTTATGCACAGTCACCGGTATCTGGTTCATCGGTAGGTTATACTATTCATCAGCACTGCGGATGACTTGTTATCATTTGGAGATCACTTGGTTATGTCGAAGACATGGTTTCAACACTTGGTTTTGGAGATTTGGTTATTGGTCTAATTGGTTTAACATATTTGTTGTTACCAGCAAATGGGTCTAGGTTATGGACCGACAGGCGTTATCTATTCTAGATTAGCATGACATGTTATGGAGATGGTTTAGTCAATTAATATTGTTGTTGAGCTGACATGATGCATCGCATCTTGACTTAATTGTAATATATTTTATTATATTATTCTTAGTAAGCCAACCTACACATTTGATCTTAGGTTTTTGTATATATGTAAGACCTCAATTGTGAGATTGATATAGGAGATGAGATAAGGTATTATAAGGTTGTGATATTCGGTATATGCGAATATAAGCAGAGTTACTCATGTAGACATCATTTGAAGATTCAAGGAAGGTTTGAAGGAGACAATCAGAGCTTAACTAGTAATGAATCTAGCATTAGAGATGCTACTTTGAGTAGTACATTATCATTGGATTTAATCATCCAATTGTAGTTAGTGTGGCTCTCATTTTGTGATTGATCAGTGAGCTCTAGGCAGCTGGCCTATCTGCATGTGCAGACCCCATTTGTATACACATACTATTTGCAATGGTATCATTTGATTGTGGGTAAGGTTTCCCACCATCATTTTTCCCCTTACAGGGTTTCCACGTACAAATCTCTGTGTTATATGTTGTGGATATTGTTTCTCTCTTTGTTTCATACATTAAGTTTCACTGGTACTGTTATTAACTGTAAATTTGTTTCCCACCATTAAGTTTGGTTTACCAGTATTAAGTATCAAGTTTTGTTAAAGTATATTTGGGTTGAAATTAATAGACAACTGATTCAACCCCCCCCCCCTCTCAGTTTCCTCTAGGTCCTAACAAATATAGCCTTGTTCTTCACAACTTGTCCATCATTATTCAATTTATTCCTAAAGACCCATTTAGTTCCAGTAACATTATTATTTTTAGGTCAAGGAACTAAAGTCCATGTGTTGTTCTTTTCTATTTGATCCAATTCCTCTTCCATAGATTTCATCTGACATTCATGCTTACATGCTTCATCTACTGATGTTGGTTCAATTTGAGAAATTAAGTATACCTCTTTAGCTCCCAATGTTCTTCTTGTCATCACTCCTTTGCTCTTGTCTCCAATGATCTAATCTTCTGAATGATTCAACCTTACATACCTAAGAGTCTTCTGACATTCTATTTCTCTGCTCTGATATTCAATTACTATTGAATTTTATGATATTTTTGGGTTAACTAGTTCAACATTTTGTTCCCGTACATGTGTTACTGGTTCAGTTATGATCATTTCCACTTCCGGTTCTCTCTCATAAGTTTTGATTTAACCTCTATATTGTTCATCCTCCTTGATATTAGCACTCACCACAATTCTCGATAATCTCTTGTTATAATAGCTATATGGTTTTCTTTCATTTGAATAACCAAGAAATATTCCTTCATCACATATGTTAGGATAACTGGTGAAGAACTAAGAGGTGACGGTGAATTAGTTGTCAACAGATTATGTGAATTAAAGAACTTAAAACCTTTTACCGAAATATAAGAAAATAGATACTAGAATAACTAATAAATCATTAAAACATAATTGAAAACTAGAGAATCAATACCATGCAGGCATAACACATAACACCATGAATTGTACGTGGAAACCCGATAAAGGGAAAAACCATAGTGGGAATTCCTACCCATAGTCAAATGATACTTTTACAGAAAGTATATGATTACAATAGGAGTCTACACATGTAGGAAGGCACACTACCTATAGGGCACTACTCATCACAATGGAGTCTCACTGACTACAAAAGAGGTTAACCACCTCAAAATATTTGGACAACAATCTAGAAAGAAGAAATGCCTATGATAGCATCAAACATGCCAGATTACAATTCTAGTTAAGCTCAATACCAAAGGTTGAAAATATCTTACATAAACCCAACTCAATCACCTATGATCGACCAAATCCTCTGCACTAATGATTATTACATTATTCACTCCTTGCCTATGATATACAATGAGATTTTACATATATTTATACAAACCCTGGACCTAATCTATTAGGTCAGACACCCAAATGATAATTCAATAGATCAATTACATAATCCTAAAATAAAATCATAAAAAATGTTGGCCTAAGGTCAAACAAACATCATCCAATCAATAAAACATCCCAGAAGTGCATCAAAAGGATCCACCAATATGTTTCATGAAACCGATCCATAACCTAGATAGCACCAGACCTAAATTAGATCCACACACACCAAAGAAATGATACCAATCAGTTAAGGCACGAACACAATCACCATCAACATCCTGAATCCCTTCTAGAAGCCACACCAACACCACTTATGCATTATATCAAAGATCTTCAATAAAGCTCTGTCAGTGAAACCCTTACCAAACCTACAAAGCAGGCATACTAGAACATAAGATAACATTCGGTCATCAAGTCAGTACCAACTGACTGAAACATACTTAAGAAGCATATGAACCATTCATACAAAATTATTCCATCATTCATAATCCAATCCTTCTACCGAAAGTCGATAAACAACCGTAACAACTAGTGTTGACATCAATGACAAAAGATCAATGCAACACATAATCAATTTCTTCATATTGCCAACAATCTGTTGGCAAATGCGCACTCCAATGAGAAATTGTAGGTCATTGAAGGTATTTTCATTGATGGCAACCTTACAATCATATGATACCTGCAAGTAGACACAGGAACCGGCACCAACAGACTCTACAAAGATATACAAAACACCAGCACCGAAAAGGAAGAATACTGGCACCCTGGCTGACAGCAATTTTGTATAAATGTATTTTGTAATTAATTGTAAAATTTTTTGTAAGCCGACATGGTGGATTGTAGTATGACTCATATATGTATGAGATTATTGTAGATCATTTAGAACATGACATGATGTAAAATATGAATAGAAGATAGCAAACCTAATATGTAAGTTAGTGGTTAAGGGTTTATGTATGTCGTAGAGGTTGAACTGGTACTGAATCTAGCATAGTAGATTCTAATCTAAAGTAGTACAAGACATTGGATTTGTATAATCCATTTTTGTAAGTCAGTGTGACTTCCTTTGTAGCCTTCCTGCATGTGCAGGCCCCTATTGTAAGCAGTAATATTATCTTATTGGCTAGTAAGTGAATATTGTGCATCACATATCCCACCGAGGTTTTTCCCACACCAGGTTTCCTTGTTAAAATATTGTGTTATGGTGTGCTTTTCATGTTGTGGTTGTTATTCTTATTTGTTGCATTATTTCTAGTTTACCAGTACACAGTTTTAATATGCTTTTCATGTTATAAGTTAAGAAAATATTATTACTGATCAGATACTGATTCACACCTCCCCCCCTCTCAGTATCTTAGGGAATCCTAACACAATCTCCCCCTTTGTCATTGATGGCAACACTAGATGTGAAAAACATCCAAGTGCCAAGAAATGTCAAACAAGTCTCCCCCTATGGAAGACAACCAACAATCTCCCATAAAATGATATAGCAATGAAGCTTTGAACCAAATCTAAATCAAAATACCAAATACCACCAAAATCACCGCCAAACTCTCCCTAAGGAGTGCAATCAATCTAAAAAATAGATAGCATAGGTTTTTCACATATATGCCTCCCCCTTTCACATCAATACGAAAGATATGACATAAATATCAAAAAATATATGAAAACTCTAAATCTCAAGGTTGACTACTCCCCTTGAGTAGTAGCATTATTTTATCAATCTAGAGCAAAACATATCTCTAATAATTCATACCAGACTGATGCACATCTACATCATTTAAGTCTCTACCAGAGGGGTAGAAACCCCCAATCTGTCTCTCAAATGCTCAAATGATTCCCTAGACAAAAGTTTAATGAAGATGTCTACTATTTGTTCTTTAGTGTTCACATAAACCAATCTGACTTCTTTTGCTTCCACCTTTTCCTTCAAAAAGTTATACTTGATTGATATGTGCTTAGTCTTGGGGTGAAATACTGAGTTCTTTGATATGTCAATAGCTGCAAAGTTATCACAATGTATAACAACTGAATCATTACAACTCACTTGTATATCCTTCAACATCTGCTTCATCCATAGAACTTGAGTGTAATTGGTTATTGTTGCAACATATTCAGCTATAGCAGTAGATAAAGAAATGCATGACTGCTTCTTGTTGATCCACAAAACCATTTTTTTCCCAAGAAATAATGCTCCACTAGATGTGATCTTTCAGTCATCAACATCACCTACCCAATCTGCATCTATATATGCACATAAAGTAGATTCATCATCTTTAGGGTACCATAAACCATATTCAGTTGTTCCTTGCAAATACCGGAATATCCTTTTTATTGCACTTTCATGATTTTCTCTTGGATTACTCTGAAATATTTATACAATACTGACTACATTCACTATATCTGGTCTAGTCTAAGTTAAATATAGAAAACCACCAACCATGGATTTATATATTGTAGGATTTACTAGAGGGGATACATCTTTAATTGACAATTTTTCACTTGTAACTGTTACCAAAATTTTATCACACTTAAAAATCCTAGTGACCTACAACAGGTCTTATGTATTGCAGAGAAAAGGTACACAAATGTTTTCCAAGTTTAATATCTTTAAAACATCTTCATCTAATACATCTTTACTTATAAAGAGCAAACTATTCACAAGATCCCACACAAGTCGTGTGAATAGCTGAGAAAAGATCACATTGATCATAGAAATACAAACACAAAAGGAACAAAAGAATGTAGGAAGAAGGGAAAGAAAGAACCCATCATTTCCTGAAAAGGCTGATGAGTTCTACAGAAAGGTCTTCTAGTCAGCTTTGTAGATCTAAGCATCTCGTTGTCTACTCCATGAGATGATCTGAAATAGAAGAAAAAAAAATGTTTTGTTATAGCTCCGGGTTATTCTTTTCTCTCCTACATACACAAAGATACTCCTAATGTTCCTACACTGCTATGTCAAATTCAAAACATAGTAGATCAATGTAGAAAAGATTCCATGACATATCAACAACAACCATGTTTTTATCTAACTTGTTTGCTCAATGTGCAGATACAGGTTTTCATTTCATATCCATTATGTATATGGGTTAAAATGGGCTCCCAAAGGGGTTGAGCTCAGCATACATGTCACTCTTCACAGGGTGATACTTATCAACTAACAAACAGGAACACAACAATATCCAAATTCCCATGTGTTATCACTCAATGATAGTAAAAATTGTCATTCAATGACAACACATACAACAGTGAATAGAGCTATATCCACATGATCAAGTGACTAGAGACATCATGAGAATAAAAACAATATGGGAGATCTTAAAGAAATAGCAAGTTCATGTTTAGTAATCAAAAAGAGGAAGATCAATCATAAAGATAGTCAATACACATATGTTCAAACCATCAAATAGTGTGTGGAGATAGAACAGTGAAATGTATCCATACTAACAATGCCTTTTCCTAGAAAAATGATAGTGAGCAGAGTTTTTAAGGCTTAGAATAGGAGAAAGGGTTTTAGTGTCAAGGTATACAATCTCATAGAGCAATATATAGAGCATATGGCTATGATAAGAAAAGAGAAGAAATACAAGAAAAGTCCTACTCACAAAGCAATGAACAAATAAGAAGCATATAAAGTCATGTCATTTTGTGACAGTGAGCCAAAAATAAAGTGTAAACCTAAAGACAGGGACTCAATCAGCATTTGGAAGCTCCTAGAACCTAAGGGAAATCATGTAGTAGCTACTATATCTTAGTCCAAAGGAAAGAGAGACTAGTCAAAGCTCACAACAATGTATAAATGCCAAGCACCTATCGCTGTCACAAGGGTGCCCACTATAGTAGTCAACATCATTATGATGGCACCATAATTGACTAAAACTTCATCAACAACATATAAAGTCATAAATACCATTGTTACAGTTATATTTTTATAGTGGCAAGAGTTAGCACAGTCAAGAGCCATAAGTGTCCACACATGAAAGTAGCCTCAAGACTGGAAAAGGAAGGTTTGCATACAGTTCAGCGAGTCACAGTTTTACACCAAGCATTGAAAGAGGCAATAATAATCAAACAAGGGCAGTCTAAATAGTGCTTACCTCCATCCAGATATTAGTAAAAGACAGTGAGGACATTATTAGCATCACCAAATACATGGAAATAAAGAACATTAGCCCAGTGATAAGCTATCAGAGAAGTGTAAATATTCAGATGTCACTTTCTCAAAGTGGTGAATAAAGAGCAGTCCTTCATGCACCCAAAGTTGTCACAAATTATACTTAGATCAAAGTAAGACCAAGAAGTGACAATTAAAGTTCACTATTGAAAAAAAATAAAAAAAATGTATGCTCAATCATTTACAGCCTTGCAGATTAGAGAATCATAAGGTTATGATTTCTATCCATACTCAGCGAATAACCTTCTGATAGAACAGAAATTAATCCATTCAATAAGAATAGCATCTTCAAATATTTTGAATGTATTTTGAAGGAAATCAAACAGTGAAGAGTATAGCACTGCCTCAAACATGTACAATGAATAGTCATAATGTCATAGACAATAGTCAGTCTTAGAATGATAACGTTAAAATTAGTAAAGGACAGTATAGGCATAATCATGGATAGAAATTTAAAAGATAGAGTCCTAATTAATGACAATTAGCATCATGAAGTCATTAATCCATATGTTTGTCAAAAGAGAAGATCCTAGTGCACAATGAACAACAAGCATAGATACAGTCATAGTGTTTTGGTAATATTGTGAAAACTCAGAATTGGAATTTTATGATTTTTAAATAGTAATGAAAATGCTTGAAAATGCAATAACCCAGAAAATTGCGGGAAAACCCAGTTCACGGATTTTTAGAAACCTTTATTAATCCGCAAAATGATATTAGTAAATCAAAGGAATAGTTAATGAAAGCAAACACCACAAGGTTCAACCACCTATCAAAATTATAAGCCTCATGGATAGTCAAAGTGGGGTATAAAGATCCTCCTTAAGATAACTTCCATGTATGCATTAAGAGAGCATATATTCATGAAGAATGGGATATAGATCATCAAAGATAATCAAGATTTTAACCAGTTGGTGCAGCCATCATGAGAAAGACAAGTCTCTAAAATCAATACCAAAAGATTAGGTTGCAATCATACTTCACATAGCTTCATGAGATAATGGCAATAGTTTTTGATACAAAAGAAATATCTGTCAATATGATTACACAAATAGGAGTAATATTCATAAATGACAGAGAGCATAATTCAAAGTTAATGTTGCAGTAGGTCATAATAGAATACATGAGACAACTATATCATAGAGATGAAGAAGATTTTTATCATAACAAAGATGTTCAATGCACTGTTAGTATTGCTTAGAAATCATAAATTATGATCATCATTGAGAATAGAGGAAAGAAATTAGGGTTTGATAGTTTTGTGCAACCTTCAGTGGATAATAAGAATAGTAACAACCCTTTTGACACAGACTTGTGATTAAATACAAATGACAATTTTTAATTACAAGTCAAAGGTATGTGTGCAAAAATACAAACTAAAAGGTATTAAAAGCTTCAAGGACATAAACATGCTATCATATTATCAGTACATGGAGCTAAAATAGAGAAGGCTTATGTTTTCAGTTGACACAGAATGAACCCTAGATAGATAAACATGGAAGTCACATATTAAAGTCAGGCATGTATAAGAATATTATGCAATAACCCTTCATCAAAGAAATAATGACAAAAGAAAAGAGGATAGTCACACACAGTTAGAAGGGTAGTCTCCTGCATTCTTATCAGAGAGATAGTGATATAATATAAAAGATAGAGAAAATCAGACATATCGAGCTATTATCAGTTGAGAACCAAAAAGATCATGCAGAAAAATCCCATTTTCGAGCTCCACTTCAAACCCTAACATGCATGTTGGCCAGAGGAGTCTTCCAAAAGTTGCAAAATATGAAAACCAAAATGATTTTATGGTTAAATTTCTTATTTGTGCTCATGCCCTAATTTGTTTTGTGGGCTTGTCCTTTTATTTTTATTTGTTTTTTATAAACAAATCACTTTATGCAAGCCGTGGCGTATGAATTGAAATCATATAGCCTAGTTATTTTTCATTATAAGCCCACATGCAAAAAGGCCAAAAAAAACTTTAAGTTCTTTCATCTCATGTATTCTTTTATTTTTGTTGTTTATTATAATTTAATATATACTAATTAAAGAATAAGAAATAAAATCTTTAATTAATATATATTAAATTATAATAAGTATCATATTTTTCCTTTTAATTATAAATTGTAAATTTTATATTTAATATAAATTAATTAAAGATTTATTCCTTATAAAAATCTTAATAAATTTATATTAAATTATAAAATATAAAAAGGAATTTAATAGTTTTATTTCAACAATTGAATAAAACGAATTGTTTTATTTAACTTTGGAGTAAAACTATTTTTGAAAAGAGAGCTATTATATAAAGATAACATGCAAATGTTTCAGTGGGAGGCATGGAAGTTTTTTAGAGGTGGTTTACTTCTTAGGGATGCTATTCTTGGCAACATGACCATGTAGTTTTCAAGTAGTAGTTTTTGGTTTCAATTCTATATTTGATAGTTATCGTGCAGTTTCAGCTGAGGGGGATTTTTTCAGTTCAAAGCTATTTTTGGTGAGATTGGCAGTTCTATTTATAGCAGGGGATGATTTTTTCATGCAGCATCAGTTAGAGCTCTATTTTGAGCATTTGGAGACTATTTTTTTGGCAGGGTTACATGTGTTTTTTAGGCTATTTTGGGAAAATTTGCCCAAAGCTTTTTCTCATGCAGTTTTTTCTATTAGGGTTTTTTCAAGGAGATGTACATGATGGGTTCTGTATATTCTCTCTCTCTGTCTTTTTCCCCCTATTTTTTTTTTTTGCATACACATTTTTGCAAAAAAGCATTGTATCTTAGCACTTTAGTATTTTAGTTTTATAGCAGATTTCCTTTGATATTTTAGAGCTTCATATATTTGCCTTGGTAATTGTGCATGTTCATTTGTAGATTTGATAGAAAATTATTGTGTTTTAATTTAAAACCTTTGAATTTCAGTCTCTTTTACGTGCATGTATCTTCTACTTTTCGTATAATCACAGGTTTTAGGTTGTGTAAAAGGGGTATATTGTCAATTTGGTTGTGAAAAACAGTTTTTCCTTCAAAGTTTACATTCTCCTTGGCCTTCCTAGGAAATATTTATGTGGACAAAGTTTTGTCATATTTTTTTGAGTTTTAGGCTATTACCATTACAATTTTGGTGTATCACCTCCTAGTTTAGTTGCAGTTTTTCAGTATTTTCAAATTATTCTCTCTTTTCCACATTCAGTTTTTAGTTTTAGGAGGGATTCAAGGGAGGTTAGCCAATAACCCAGAGATTCACATTCAACTTGAGCAACCCACAGGCTTGAAGGTGTTTCCATGTTTCACGGGATTGCTTGGTTTCACACTTAGCATTACATGTGCAATCCTTCATGACAACAGTTTTTGGCATGCCCAGTGGGACCCATTTGAGCTATTATAGCTCAAAGAAGCTCCATTTTCGTTGTTGTTTTGGTATTGACAACAATATTTCAGCCTATTGAGGTTAGTTTTCTAATTACCTGGCGACTCTATTTTCTAGTTCTATGTGCAGAACAGGTCTTAGCAACATATGAAAAAGTATCAAACCAGACAGAGAGAGGATCCAGTTGAGCATATTTAGCTACCACTATCACAGAGAAGGTCCAGGATAGCGAAAAAGATAGAGAAAGCAACAAATTCAACACTTGAGTTTCCAAAAGTTTCACCAATTGAAGTTTTTCTAGAAATTCTAGATTCTGATTTCTTGTCTAATTCTTCTCCTCTATCTAATTCTAAGCCTAATTTTGCCACCCGCATAAATCCTCTTTTTGCAACTACCCCAATTCATCCATCTATTACCCAAAATCCACCAGTAAATCCTCCAGTATTTCCAATGGTCGTGCCAAGAGCACATACTTTTGTACCCTTCAA
Source organism: Cryptomeria japonica (assembly GCF_030272615.1). Classification (NCBI taxonomy): domain Eukaryota; kingdom Viridiplantae; phylum Streptophyta; class Pinopsida; order Cupressales; family Cupressaceae; genus Cryptomeria; species Cryptomeria japonica. Next base: position 445,874,465 of record NC_081413.1, on the reverse strand, counting down.
TGGAAGCAACCCTTTGAATTTGACCCAACATGATCCTATACCAGGAGCAGCTTCTACAAGTCAGCAAGTTATTAGGACACCTCCACCTATCTAGAATGTGCAGATTTTACCAAGAGGATAGCCTGCAGCACCTAAAGAACAACAGAAAGTTCAATCTCAGTCAAAGCCAACTCAACCAGAGCCCGTTGTTCCAAAAGTACAACAAAAGGTTAGTGGCATTCCATTTAATATTGTTGAATGTATGACAACAACCACTGTTTCCATGAAAATGATAGATGCATTGCAAATTTCTGGACAAAAGGAATTGCTGAGAGACAAATTGGATAATCTTTCCTTTCCTAATGAGTCTTAGAAAGATCAGCCCAGAGTTGCATTATCTAATGATATCCCAGTTAAGAATAATTAGCCAATCCAAACACCAAAGCCTCCTCCATTTTTTGTAACATTGATAGTTGGCAACCATCTAGTCCACAATTGCTTGATAGACTCAGGAGCCAGTAGTGCAATTATGCCCAAAGACCTTGCAGATAAACTTGGTCTAATTTAGGAGCCTGTTTCTAGAGGAGTTGTACAGTTAGATGGAACAACAGTTAAGTCAGTTGGATTGGTCAAAGATCTTGGTTTGACCTTGCATGCTTGTCCTAATTTTGTAATACCTCAGGACATGTACATAGCTAACTTACCTCCACACTTTTCTATTTGCCTTACTGGAGATTTCATAGCAAAATTAGGAGGATACCTTTCTGCTCATTGGTCACACTTGTTTTTCAGAACCCAGTATGGTACTAAGGTTACCATTAAGTCAAAACCCCAAGACACTTGCCACTTAGATCCATATACCCAAAGTCCTATAAATGCAGATCTTGCCATCAGATACCATGAGGAGTTACCACCTATCTAGGATCCACATACACATGTTCAAGGCATACCTGATGTGAATTTGGATGAATGGGTAGCCCAGAATACTACAAAAGATCCTTTCATCAGCATGGATGAAATAGGTCTTGGTTTTTATATGATTCATGAGGAGGATGTTGTTATTCCTAAGCTTGAAAAAGAGGATATTCTGCTTGACTAGCAGTTAGAACAACAGAAAAAATAGTTTTGGTAGCTCTATTTTGATGGTTCAAGAGGTAAAAATGGTTCTAGAGGTGGTGTTATGTTGGTTTCACCCGAAGGAATGAAATATTACATTGCTTTCAGATTTTCTTATAGCTATACAAACAATACAGTAGAGTATGAATCATTAGCACATGGCTTAGAGTGGGCTAGGCAGAAAAAAGTTAAATGTTTACAGGTTTTTGGTGATAGTGAACTAGTTGTGAACCAAGTAAGGAATATCCATGTCACCAAAAATTATGTTTTGAAGATGTACAAGCATATAATTTAAGATTTAATTGAAGATTTTAATGCATTTAATCTATTGTCCATATCTAGAAGTCAAAATAAAGAAGTAGATAGGCTTGTTGCCTTAGGAACTCAATTTGACATTCCAAAAGAGCTAGAAAATATTGATAGACAGTAGTATGTTAAAGTTGTCGTAAGGCCCTCAGTTCCAGATAACACTATTAATTGATAGGTTTTTGACTCAGATGAGAAGATTGCTAATTTCCTAATTGAAGAAGTTGAGTTTTCTACCGGAAACCACCATAAGTTCAATGAGCAATATGAAAATCAGTTTCTCTAATTGAAAACTAACAAGCTGCCCAAGGGTTTGGTAACCCTTGAATCTATTTTTAATATAGATGATTAGGTCATAAAGGATAAAGGTAGCACATTTGTGAAGGAATAATATTATGAACCTGTTGAAATATTCAAGGACAAACTACTGAAAATTGGCAAGGTATGTACCCCTGAAGAAAGACATGCTTTTGTAAAACTTTGTCAAGAATTTAATGAAATATTTGCATGGAGGTATGAAGATTTGAAAGGATTTGATCCTTATTTAGCTCAACATTCCATAGAGCTGGTAGATAATGAAAAACTAGTAAGGCAGAAACAAAGACCTCTTAATCCAAAATTAGAAAATCTTACAAAGACTGAGTTAAATAAGCTCATTGAAGGAAATATCATATTTCCAATCAAGCACACATCCTGGGTGTCCAATCTAGTTCCTATTAGGAAGAAGAATGGTGAACTCAGACTGTGTGTTTATTTTAGAGACCTAAATAGAGCATCCTTGAAAGACCATTGCCTGCTGCCCTCAATGGAGAAAATTTTACAGGTTGTATCAAGATCAGAGATATTTTCATTACTTGATGGTTATTCAGGATATAACCAAATTTTGGTGAAAGAAGAAGACCAGTACAAAACAACATTTACCACTAAGTGGGGTATAATGGCTTATAATAAAATACCATTTGAACTAACCAATACAGGGGCAACATTTCAATGTGCAATGGATATGGCATTTCAAGGCCTGATTAACAAGTTCGTTTTGGTTTACCTAGATGATATAACTATTTTTTATAAAAAGGCTAATGAACATCTTGACCATCTCAAACAGGTATTTGCAAGATGTAGGGAATATGGAATTTCATTAAATCCCAAGAAGAGCATATTTGTTGTTCATGAAGGCAAGTTGCTGAGATCTATTGTTTCAAAGCATGGGATTTCAATAGATCTTAAGAGGATCACAACCATACATGCATTGCCCTTACCAGCACATAAAAAGGGACTCCAGAGTTTCATAGGTAGGATTAACTTTATCGGAAGGTTTATTCCTAATATTGCAGCATTGATGCAGCCACTTACAACCATGCTTAAGAAAAATATTCCTTTTCAGTGGACTAAGGAAGGTAAGAACAATTTTAAAGAAATTAAAGAGGCAATTGCAGCTGCCCCTAGTCTCATTAATCGTAATTTTAAGAAAAAATTATTCTATATGATTTTGGGAGTGAGGATACTATTTCTACAATGTTGTGTCAGCAAAATGATGAAGGCTTAGAATAGCCAATTGCTTTCTGTAGTTAGACTTTGCATGATTATGAGACTAGGTACTCATTTGTAGAAAAGCATGTGTTAGCAGTAATAAGAAGCCTTAAGAAATTTAGGCACATGCTCTCTAATAATAAGATTTAGCTTATGGTTGCTCATCCTACAGTGAAGGAGTTTTTGCTCAGCAAGGATATAAATGACAAAAGGGCAGGTTGGATTACTAAGGCAATGGAATATGACATCTCTATCAAGGTAACCAAGCTAGTTAGAGGCAAGGGTTTATGTGAATAACTTGCTAGAAATGCAGAAAAAAACAAAGAGGAGCGGCAAGTTGAAACAGTGTTAAATAATAATGAACAACCTGCTGCCCCAACTTTACCAACCACTTGGAATCAGCAAATTGTCCATTATTTACAAACTAGTGACTATCCAAAAGGCTTAGATAGGTCAAAACGAAGGTATTTCAGGCTATAAGCCATTCCTTATACTTTAATAGATGGTATTTTGTTAAAAAAAGACTATAATAATATACTATTAAGATGCATTGAGCTAGATCAGATTGAAATAGTTCTGAAAGAATTTCATGAAGGACCTGTTGGAGGTCACTTTGCAGCAAGAACAACAGTTCTGAAAATTATGAGAGCTGGTTATTATTGGCCTAAATTGTTTAAGTATGCTCACTCATTGGATACTAAATAGTAAGGTACCCCTATTGAATAGGAAGGTACCCCTACCCTTCCCCCCTAAACCATCCCTTCTTTGGTAATCCCAACCTCAAAGAATCACTTTGGCCCTAGCTAAAATTATGAAGGACCTGCATGAAAACGTTCAAAGGAAGAGTTGATAAAATGGCTCTTCGTGCAGATGAATGTAGCCATCAAGAAGATCGAACGACTAAAGGCTGTGGTCACAGCTAAGGCCAAGGCCAACACTTAGGTGGATGAATTGGATGAAGACATAATTTGAAAAAGTATCAGTGATCCTGTTGAGATTATGGAGAAATGGGAAATAGTAAACAAAAATATTGATGATATGGACTCTAGAATCTGTTAGAATGTTCTGATACAAAAGGAAAACTGAGAGGGGGGCTTGAATCCATTTTCCACAAATAGAACAATTAATGCAGATTATAAACCATTTATTAGAGAAAGATAAGAACAACACAGTGCAAGATAAAACATCAAAGCACAAATCATACAACACCAATATTTTTTATTTGGAAAACCCGGTAAAGGTCAAAACCACAGTGGGAAACCTTACCCACAGTCAAATAATACTTCTGTTGGCATTATGGATGAATTGATTATGTGTAGCATTGATGTTTTGTCATTGATGTCAAAACTAGTTGTTATGATTGGTTACCAACATACAAGTTTTAGTTACTATTAGAAGATCTAGTGTTACCGGCAGAAGAGACTATCTATTGGATACTTCTCGCATGTTTGGATCATTGAAGTATGTTTGATTTCATGTGTTATATGCTCCATGAGAATGTTTTGGTCAGTTGGTATTGGCTTGGTAATTGGATGCTATCATACACTCTAGTAAACCCTTACTAGCACTAGTTTAAGGCTTTACCGGTAGAGCTTTCATTGAGGAATTGTGACAGGATGCATAATTGGTATTGGTGCAGATTCATCATGGATTTCAAGATGTTGAAGATGTTCTTTGGTCATTCTTCAATTGTTTAAAGACATTTCTTTGGCATGGTGGACCTAGAATAGGTCTGGTACCTATCTAGGTTATGGACCGGTATCATGCTAACATGTACTCTATGCATTACCTCGATGTTTCAAGAGGATTTACAGATTTGTTATTATTGTTTTGGTCTTAAGATGACATGTCATATCATTGTAATATGGAATCATGTAATGATGTTATTGTAATATCTTTAGGTGGTTGACATAATTGGTTTAGGCCTTAGGGTTTGTATAAATAAAATGTAGAAACTCTTTGTAGTGTATCATGGTTATTGGAAAATTCATGGTCAAGGAATGCAATGTGTAAATATTTTAATATCATTCAGGAAGAGGAGTTGGTCGATCATTGGTGATCGAATTGGATTTAGAAGAGGATTTAGTGCACCGACACTGAGCTTAACCAAGACTGTAATCAAGCATAGTAGATGCTATTTCTAGCAGTTCACTCTATTGGATTATTGTCCATTTATCTTGAGATGGTTGTAGCCTCTCTGTAGTTAGTGAGAATATTTTGTAATGAGCAGTACGCTCTAGGCAGTGTGCCTTCTTGCAAGTGGAGGCCCCTAATTGTAACACATACTTTCTGTAGAAGTATCATCTGACTGTGGGTAGAATTTCCACTGTGGCTTTTCCTTTTCTAGGTTTTCCATGTACAAATCATGGTGTTAGGTGGTATGGTGTCTTTGCATTGATTATCTAGTTAATTGTAAAGTTGTATTGTTTACCGGTATCTGTTCCTACAAGCATCAATATGTGCTTTATCGATACTTTATTTGTTTAAGGTTTTATTGTGGATTAAAAGTTATAATCTATTAACAACTGATTTCCCCCCCCCCCTCTTAATTGTTCACCAGTTATCCTAATAATTGGTATCAGAGATTTGGTCCTCTTTTACATAATTTTAACCGCTTGAGGTAGATCCTATGGTGACTAACACTTCTAATCCACCGGCAACTATTTCTAGAAGAGAAATCCCTAAGCTTGATGGAAAAAATTATGGGATATGGAAAATTCGAATGGAGACTCATCGTAGATGTCTTGGCAAGGATATTTGGGAGATCACTGAGAAAGGATACACACCTTATGATCTGACATCTAGTAATCATGCTCCTGCAGACTTGGATAACAATATTGAAAATGATTGCAGAGTTAGAGAAGCCCTCTTGTGTGCACTTACTGATCAGCAAATCATGGGATTGACTGACAAATCATCACCTAAGGTTATGTGGGACAAATATCAAACTCTGAAGGTAATGTGGGATTGAAAATTTCTAAACTTGATGGTTACCAAGTAAGATATGAAAACTTGAAAATGGAAGATAATGAAATAATTGTTGTGTTTATGGAAAGAGTAAATGGGATTGTTATGGGAATTCAATGTTGTGGAGGATTTCTAAGTGAAGATGAAATAGTTTCCAAATTCTTGAGTGCCCTTCCACCGGCTTATAAGATAAAGGCAACTACAATTAATGAGTTAAGAACAATGGAAAACACCTTAGTTAACAGAGACATTCTGATTGGGAAATTATCTTCTTTTGAGCTTGAAGAATTTGGATCTTCTGGAGTTGTAAAGCCTGAACCTTCTTTTCATGCATCATCATCAACATCTACTAGCCAAAGTGACTAGAAAGCCCTACATGTAAAATAATTGGAAGACATGAGGAAAGAAGATGAATAACTTGAGAAACTTGAAGCCTTATTTGCTAGAAGAGTACCTAAAGGACCAATTGGATGTAAGTATGAAGGAAAAGAACCTTTTAAATGTTTTGCATGTAATAAGATTGGTCATTTTGGATCTAGATGTCCTGAATGGAATTCAAGGTTTGAGGAAAGAGTTAAGAAATATTTTAAGCCTAACCTGAACAGATATAGATTCAAGAAAAGAAAACAATGCTACATAGAAGATGAGGAAGGAGTAACTGATGACTCTAGAGATGAGCTGATAGAAGACTCTATTAGTGGATCTGGAAATGGAAAGGAATGGGTGTTCTATGCTTTGAAGGAAGATGAACCAGAACTGGCTATCAAGAATGAAGAAAAGCCCTGGCAAAAAAAATTGAAGATAAGGATGAATGGGTAATTGATAGTGGATTATCACATCATATGACTGGAGATAAAGGGAATTTTTTGTCCCTGCAAGAATACAATGGGGATCAAGTCAGATTTGGAGATGACAAGGCATGCCTGATCAAAGGTAGAGGTACTATTTCTTTGGATGGAAAGCATAACACTGATAATGTCTATTATGTAGAAGGTTTAAGGCATAATCTTTTGAGTGTTGGTTAATTGGTTGATAAGGGTTTTCAACTTCAGTTTAAAGATAGAAAATGCAAAATCGTTAATAAGACTGGTTTGGAGATTGCAACCGGTATTCAGATAGGAAGTAATATCTTTCACTTGAACACTAATAATAAGACATGTTTGATTTCTCATATTGATGAGAGTTGGCTATGACATAAGAGGTTGTGTCATGTTAATTTTGATTGTATTGTTAAGATCAGTTTAACTAAGGCAGTTAGAGATATACCTAAGATTATGAAGCCTTATGATCTAGTATGTAAGGAATGTCAATTAGGTAAGCAAGTCAGAAGTTATTTTAAGAGCATACATGATAAATCTAATGATGTACTTGATTTGATTCACACTAACTTATGTGGTTCAACAAGGACTAGAAGCTTTCAAGGTGATAGGCATTTCATGCTGCTTATTGATGACTATTCTAGAATGATGTGGGTGACTTTTCTAAGGGAGAACTCTGAAGCTTTGGAGAAATTCAAGATCTTTAAAGTGAAGGTTGAATAAAAAACTGGATTGAAAATCAAATGTCTAAGATCAGATCATGGCGGTGAGTTCACTTCTCATGAATTTAAGAGTTACTGTGAGACAAATGGAATCAGGAGACAACTATCTGCACCTAGGACTCCTCAGCAAAATGTAGTTGAAAGAAAGAACATAACCATTTTGGATACAGCTAGATCTATGATTATGGAAGCCAAACTGCCTCATATCTACCGGAGTGAAACAGTGAGTAGAGCAGTCTACACATTGAACAAAGTTCACATCAAAGGTGGAACCGATAAGACCCCTTATGAGCTTTGGTTTGGACATGCACCTATTGGAAAGCATTTTAGAAGTTTTGGAAGTAAATTCTATATTAGAAGAGATGATTCAATTGGAAAATTTGATCCTAGATGTGATGAAGGGATATTTCTTGGTTATTCAATTCAGAGAAAAGCATATAGACGTTATAATAAAAGATTATAGAAAATTGTGAAGAGTGTTGATGTGAAAGTGGATGAATAGTATAGAAATCATTCTATCATATGAGAGTGAACCAGTAGTGGAAATGATCATAATTGAACCGACAATGCCTCAACCAGTACAGGAAGTTGAGATAATTACACCAACAGAATCAGAAAATTCAACTATGACTGATGAATAGAGCAGTGAAACTGAAGTTCAAAAGACACCTAGGTATGTAAGATTAAATCATTATGAAGATCAAATTATTGGAGATATAAACAAGGGAGTTATGATAAGAATAAAAGTGGCAAATGAAGAGGTATGTCTCATTTCTTAAGTTGAATGATAGGGAGCTTGATAGGGAAGTGCTCACAAGGTTAATTTGCTCAAAAGGATCAATTTGTTACCAAAGACTTATAGATTATGTTGTGTATGATTACTCAATCTGTCTAATTGTCATGATGCCAAGTACTCTAGGGTTTTCTTGCCTAGCAAACTCCCTTACTGGTGATGACTCTCACCATGCTCAGATCTACTAAAAAATGCTTATTCCTTATAGCTACACTTTCTCATGCTTGGCTCTTGGGGCCTTCAACCTTAGGTTCCAGTGTGTACTAGGGGTCTTCCACATGGAAATGTAGGGGCAGTAAGGTAATGTTCACCTTTGAATTCTCATCCTCTTGTTTGAGGTCTATAACCCTTAACTTGCTCAAATTCACTAACCAAGCTCAACTACCCCAAAATGAGGCTACACACGGTCTAGGAGTCCCAAGGAACACTTTTTGGACTTCTTAAAATTTTTCCATCATGTTTCATAAGCCCCAAGTTTCATTTTTCAATTGGGTTCATGCAATTTGCAAAAATGGTCAATGTTGTGTGTTATGCAACAAGGCTACTAGCCCGTGGAGGCCTAATTTGCCTTATTTTGCTCCCACCAGCCAACGATGGTCATTTTCACCACAAAAAATGTTTTGAATATTTTTTAGGAGGTATAATCTTGAAGATTTTTCAGGTTTTGAGTTCCATGGGGAGTGTTTGATGACTGTCCATATTTTATGGCCCAAAAGGAGGGTTTAGTGAGGGTTTGGGCTTGCAAAGTTTGATTTGTTTTCCCCTGGATGAACCAAGGCCTAAGAATATCTGAGGTGGTTTGCAACACCTTGGAGAACCCTATCCAAGTCACTACCACTTTCCATTTTTCCAAACACTTGGCACACTAACTGGAAATCAGAAAACTACCACTGTGACAGTCATTTTCACTGCCCCTTTTACCAGTTAGCAACAAAGCACTTTGGACCTGCAAACATGAAGAGTTTTGGATTGGGAAAACACCTCAATGATTTCTTAAAAAAAGTAACATGCCTCATATTACATTTCCTTCAAGATTCAAGGCTTGGATTATGCTCTTCAAGCATTCCATGGGCATTTTACAACATACAATTCATGAAAATAGTGAACTCACTATTTGATTACAAAATGAGAAAGACTTAAATAAGAATAAGCTAAACTCTCCATCCAAGAAGATATTAAATGCCCTTGGCCAAATGTCCAGGTCCTTGTTACATTCATTTTCTCACCCAAATTACTTTTGAGTGCAAACTTTGAGTTTTGTCAAGCTACTAGCCAAATGACAAACACTTGCCTAGTATTCACTCAATTGCATATTCCAAACCACTTTTCTGGTACAAAAAGAAAGGAATGTACATTATATACACATGGATCAACTTGGAAGAATCCATTGGAAGGATCCTAGACCTGGATCAACTAGGTTGACACATTTTACAACTCCAAACCCCTGGCAGGGCAGCAGATACATAGTTTACAAATATTTTTGTATAAAAAGCTTGCAAATGAAAAACCAAAGAAAAAATTACATGAGAAGCCTTGTTACATCAACATCTCAACTTCCAAGAAGGTACAGTACGGATTTGTACAGCTACAGTATGGACTACCCTTCAAAAGGAAAATAAAACAATCATAAAAGCCAAAAAACTTGATTTCTATTAAGTTTCACTTATGAGAATAATCACCAACCATTTCCAAGGAAAAGGGAGGCCTTATATATTTTCTCTAGCTAGTTTTCATGCCCTTGTACGAACAAGAGGCTTCAATAATTACATTTTTCAAGAAAATGACAATTTTGACAATTTTCTTAAGACAAATGACAACTTTTCTTGCTCACAAAGGCATTTCGACAACCTAGCCTTATAAACTTGCCTAAACAAATTAGACATTCTTAGAAACACTAAACAAACATGTTTCAATGCTCTTGAAGACATTAGGAGACCCTTTTGGCAATTTTTCATATTTTTGCCAAAAATTGTCAACTCAAGGCCTAAAAGGCAAAACTTGATCTCTAGAGCCCAAAATGAGATCAAAACCACTAAACATGACCCAAAAAAACCTAAAACAAAAAAATCAACCTAACACAAGACTTTACAAACATAAAAGCATTAAATACCCAAAAATAGGAGTTTGACTCAACTAGGTGCTCCTGCACCTTTGAACCAACAACTATTGTTGAAGTTTGTAAGGATAGACATTGGTTAAAGGTTATGGAAGATGAATTAGATCAAATAGAGAAGAATGAAACTTGGTCTTTAGTTTCCTGGCATAAAAATAAGAATGTTATTGGAGCTAAAAGGTTTTTTAAGAATAAACTGAATGAGGATGGTCAAGCTATAAGGAACAAGGCTAGATTGGTTTGTAAAGGATATTCTCAAATGGAAGGAATTGATTATCATAAGACATTTGCACTTGTAGCTATAATTGAAGTTGTTATACTATTTCTTGCCTATGCAACTTATAAGAACTATAACGTTTATCAAATGGATGTTAAATGTGCATTTTTGAATGGTAAGCTTTAGGAAGAATTTTACATTGAGCAACCTGATGGATTCTCACTAACAGATGATAAAGATATGGTTTGCAGATTAAAGAAAGATTTATATGGTTTGAAATAGGCTCCTAGAGCTTGGTATGGAAGGTTGTATAAATATCTTTTGAAGCTTAGTTTTACTAAAGGCAGTGCTGATAGTAATATATATTATAAGGTCACTGATAATGATATTCTGATTATTGAATTTTTTGTTGATGATATCATTTTTGGAGGAGAAAATAAACTATGCATGGAAATTTCTAACAACATGAAAAATGAATTTGAAATGTCCATGATTGGTGAGATGAAATTTTTCTTAGGTTTGCAGATTACTCAAACTGACAAAGGGATTTTTTATCTATCAAACTAAGTATCTAAGGGAACTATTGAAGAAGTTTGGTATGGATAATTCCAAACCGGTAAGTACTCCTATGGCTACAAGTGATAAATTATCTATCAGGGATGCTTCTACACTAGTAAACCTGATAAGGTATAAGTCTATGATTGGTTGTCTGTTGTATCTAACTTAGACTAGACCTGATATTATGAATGCAGTAAGTATTGTTTCAAGATATCAAAGTAATCCTAAAGAAAATCATGAATGTGCAATAAAGAGGATTGTTTATGGTAAAAATGGAAACAACAATATTGAAAGAATAAAATAGATTCAACCACAAAACCCTAGCCTAAAAACAACAAAGATCCACAATAACATATGAAGATTACCTAAGACAATGTAAATCAACAAAATCAAAAAAATTATACCATCACATGTCCAATAGGGTTTGGATCTCCATTCTTCCTATCTCCATTGATCTTTCTTTATATATTTGCTCTCAGATTTTATGTGTGCACAAAAGCTCAACAAAGAACTGAAATGTCATTACAAGTAGGCTTGATTGCATGTGAAAGTTTGAATACTAGTCCAGGAGTTAGGGTTGATAATGAAGGAAGCATCTCCTTATATAGAGAACACTGTAAGAAATGAAGGGATAAGATTGAGAGGTGTAAAAGATAAATGGTCGGCTACGATTGGAGGGTAGGTAGAGGAAATAAGAAAATAATGAGAGGGTAGGTAGTCTTGGAATTAAGAGATGAATGACATGTGTCATGGGTAGAAAAGACTAATAAATTAATTAAATAAATAAAGATTTATTTAATTAGTAGAGGAAGTGGGATAAATTAAATAAATAAAAGTATTTATGTAATTTAGGAAAAGGGTAATTTAAATAAATAAATGTATTTATTTAAATGAGGAAAAAGGCTAGAAGAGGATAAATGAATTAATTAAATTAATAATGATTTATTTAATTAATAGAAGACTTGGGATAAAAAAATTAAATAAATAAAAAAAATTTATTTAATTAGAGAGAACAATTTTAGGTGTCTACATTTTGCCCCTCTTTGAGACAATGCAGCTTGTCATGTTGTTTCAAAGAAGATAAGATAAACTGATACAAAGTTGCCCCAAGATAGGAGTGATATGCCCCCTTGAGAGATTGGATGAAAATATTTGAAATGATTGCAAACAATCTCTCGATAAGAAAGAAAGGCTAGAACAAACTGACAAGATAGGATAGAGTGACAAAGTTATGAGATGAAGAAGATTGACTAGAGAGACTAGGGCTAGGATAGTCTATAAGATAGACTACGAGGGAAAACATCCTCATTGTCATCCACACACCTAAGAAATTAGAGTGTAAAGAGAGTAGAAAGAAGTCAGTAGTCAGTAGCGATGGCATTGGTGCACAAATTAGACCATGTTCGCCGATATCAGAGGCCAACAGATGTAGGAGAGCTGATGAGTACCACAAAACCTCCTTGTACTTTGGTGCATTAATTGTTGTCATAAATTCATTCTAGGTAGTGCAATACATGTACATTAGGTAGATTGCAAAAATGTCAAGTGGGGTGAAAAACGTTAAGGTGCATCTGCATTGGTCCCAGACACATCTAGGTAGGCTAGGCACGTCTATGTTTGTGTGAAGCATGTTTTTTATTTCAGTAGCATCTGTGTTCAATGCGGGTGCATCTATGAAATGCAGAAACGTCTGTGAAGTATGTAAGTGTGTTTGTGTCATGAATGCACGTTTATGTCTTCAAGGTCAAATCAAAAGTTTTGTGATAAACATATGTTGTTAATTGGATAAGCTGCTAAGAGGATACACTCAAGCAGGTCCTCTAGGGAAGACTAGGATAACATATAGGGTTGGGATTGAAAATTCTATGATAGAGCATACATTGCCAATCAAGAAACTACTCAAGAGGATACACTCAAGCAGAGGCCCTAGGATAGGATAGAGCAAGGAACTTTGTGATGAATAGGGAATACCATAGAAATTAACAATTTTGTGATAGGACATATGTTGTCAATTGGATTAGGCTGAAATTGGTAATTTTGAGATAGAACATACGTTGTCAATTGGATACGTTGCTCAAAAGGATACACTCAAGTAGGTGCCCTAAAATATAGGATAAAAGCAGCACTTTGTGATGAATAGAGAATACTACTAGGATAGAGTTCCATTTGATAGATATAAGTACTAGGATAAAAAACAACACCTTGTGATGAACAAGGAGTACCACTAGGATAAAGTGCCATATGTTAATATAAGAACTAGGATAAAAAGAACTTTGTGATGAATAGGAGTACCACTAGGATTGACACAGTTGATTTTCTTGACTGCAAGAGGACTTACCTATGCTAGAGTCATGGGAGAGATTCCCTTCAACTCAGAGTTTACGACCATTCAAGGATAGAGCAGCAGTTGAGGCTATGGGCTTGTGATACATTATGTATTTGCCTAAGTTTCGAGTGAACATGGGATTTCTAACTGCATTAGCTGAGAGATGGCACTCAGAGACATGTACATTTCATTTGTTGATGGGTGAGATGATAGTCACCTTAGAGGATGTGTATAGGATACTGTAGATATAGATTGTTGGGGAGTTAGTTCCTTACGATCAAGAGGGAGACAGGGATACACTGAGATGAGTGTTCCAGGATCCAGGACTGGAGATGACAGTTGGACATGTGGCTTAAGACACTATGTCCTCTTTAGGATTGGCACTACTAGCGGTGTTAGTAGGAGTTAGCAGTGGGGTGGGGGAGGACCCTAGAGACATTGATGACTAAGCACACCAGGTTTGCATGGGGTTCGTGTCTACTGGCACACTTGTATTATAAGTTGCATCAGTTTGTGTATCACGGATCAATAGGATTAGGATGTGGAGTGACATTGTTGCAGGTATGGCCATAAGAGCATATGTCAGTTACACATCCGATACACTTTAGAGGTAGAGGACATGGGTGTAGTTTTATACATTTGTATCATATGATTTCTTCAGAGCCACAAATTTAGAGGCTTTAGTATTGGCGCATGGTGATTGATGAGATAGACAGTGTAGTATGGAGGACTTACTTAGACTAGAATGAGTGGGAGGATGACACAATGGAGCTGCCATATGTCTTCAGGAGCAGGTATCTAATAGGGAGGACAACAAATATCATTGAGAGATAGTTGAGAGATAGGGTATGCAGGTAGTTTGGTATGATACAACGGATGCCATGGGGTTCAGGGATGTATGCATGAATGGTGAGGGATCAAGTGCATTTGGGGTCATTATTGTCTTATGATCAGGCTGTGACACAACTTCTAGAGATGGTTCCCATGCCTTAGGACATTTGGGCAAATGTACAGGATGCAGGGATGGATGTAGAGTACATTGCATATTGGGAAAAGCATTCATTTCCACGGCTGACAGATCCAGGGGAGCTGATAGAGGGAGACGGTGGAGGTGATGGAGATGATAGTGGGGATGGTGGAGGTAGAGGCCGATAGTGGAGATCAGGCACAGTGGTAGATAGGAGAGTGGCTCAGAGGAGAGAGGGTAGGGAGGAGAGATAGATACATGTAGTGAGAGGTAGAGGTGGATTTCCATTATAGGTGCCAATAGCACAGATTCCTAGACAGGTATAGGGATAGGGACAGGGATAGGAGCAGCCATAGGGACAAGGTGAGGGGAGAGAGAAGGAGGATGAGGCACTATCCTTGAGGGAGATCTACCAGGCATAGGTAGATGAGATCCAGGATCTGGACAGGGATATGGCTAGGCTTAGGAGATAGCTGGGGGACACTGAGCGGGAGAGGGATCTAGCTATTCAATGCTATACAGAAGCTGAGACTACACTGAGGCCAGGGAGGCAAGAAGAAGAGGATAGAGGAGATGGATACACCTATTATCTATGGGTGGGGGAGGATATAGCTTTCTAGCAAGACCTATACTATGGAGTGGTGCCACCAAATCAATAGGCTAGGAGCTTCTGGAAACCATCGTGGACGATGACAACCACTAGAGGGAGAGATAGGAGACAGATGTCTAGCGGTGTGGTCATGGGTCCTCTACCACCTCTAGATAGAGGGGGTGAGAGAGGTGATCCTGGGGTGGGTCCTTCTAGGGCTTAGACTCCATTGAGGCTAGCCAGCTCTAAGGGAGGGAGTTCATCATAGCCTTAGAGGGCTCCCTATGTATCGGTTTTTGTACCATTTTTGTATGATGATGTAGACACCTTCGGATGATTTTGTAGCCATATGTATTTTGACATTATTCTATCATGACACTTATGATTTTTGAGATATATATAAGATGATTCATCCTTGTGGCAGCTATATGCATCTGTACCTATGTGATGTTGCTTCTATGTGATGCTTATGATATGGATGCAAATATGTATATGACATGCAATATTTTTTTATTCTTTTATGTTTTATATGTTATGCAAATATGAATGTTAATGTATGAAATGCAGATTACTGTGGTAATGCAAATAACTATTTACATGATGAGAATGTAAAATGTGTTTAACATGTGTTGTGTGCAGGATGTGATGCAATTGTGATATCTATATGTCTCTATGAAATGCTAATATGTGGTAATGCAGGTGCAAACTACAGGAAATGTAAAATATTTTTGGTGTGTCATTATGCTCAGTCATGTGATAGCAGGCTACATAGACTCATAAAGGATGATGGAAGTCAATCAAGAAAGGAGTGTGGAAGATAGAAGATATGGAAGTGAAATATCTTCTTGTGCTATTATCATCATTGATCTTTACTATGGAAAATAGGTTATGACAATCGAGGTAAATGTTCGACCCAAAAATTCATTGTACCTGTTTGCATGGAGATCAGATAGTCGCAAACAAGGAATGCCCCAATTCACACTAGACTCATAGTGTCCTCATATCCTTGGATAAGTCATAGCATTACTAAGAGACAATCCACAAACAACAAAGAAAAATAGTTGACAATACCCCATCATCACCTTTCTAGTCAAAGACGTCCTAGAGATAAGATCTCTAGTCAAAGACATCCTAGAAAAGATAAAAGACATGTCACCAAAAGATAAAATCAAAAAGAAAACCAAGACTTGACAACAACATCCTCTGTAGTCCTCAAGTTTAGTGTCTCTTGTCACTTGTACAAGTCTATTTGATTGTGGTCACAATATTTTTATTCACAAAAGGATAGATAGCACTGAACCATAATGTTGTCTGAGTCTATTGAAAGATTTTATTTTGTTGAAGCTCATTGCTATTGTGTCTCATCTGAAACTAACTAAATCCATGAAACTGATACTTTATTATGGATAAGATGAAACTTTATTGTGGATCGGTGATGCAAGTGTTGCTTTATTGTGGATTGTGTGTGGATAAACTAAAGAAAACTACAAGCAATTGTACTCCTCAGAATGTGTGATTCTCTTAGTTCCATAGCCATCACTAGACTTGGGATTTGCCTTAGCCACCGATAGGAGCTGATTATTATGGACAGAAAGGTGTGAAAAGGAAGGTTTATTATGAATGTCTAACCAATCTTAGGTAGATCAATAACAAGCCATGATGGGAATGGGTAAGTTTATTATGGATGGATAGGCTGTGAGAGTGTGCAAAGTGAAGGGATTAAAGTGAATCCTGAAGGAGGGAGGAGAAATGTCTCTACACACAGCACCAGTAACCTAGTTTTCACCATGGTACTTGCCCAGGGCACCACCAAAGTGGTTTTCATCGTTGGACGAAATATTTTCTCTTTATTTTTTGTTTGATTGATGTTTTTTTTTTTGTATTTTTGAATTTGTTTTTAAATTTTTTGTATTTTTAAATTAGCATATGCTGGAGAACTATGTGTAATACCTGTTAGGACCCAGAGGCAACTGAGAGGGGGGGGAGGTGTGAATCAATTGTCCATTAATTTCAACCCAAATATAACCTAACCAAACTTAGTGCATAATACCAGTAAACAAAACTAATTGCCAGTAGACAGTTTAAAAGTTAATAATAGTACTGATACAGTTTGATGCATAAAATAGAAAGACAAATGACATCCACAACACATAACACATATATTGTATGTGGAAACCCTGTAAGGGGAAAAATCATAGTGGGAAACCTTACCCACAATCAGATGATACTACTGCAGATAGTATGTGTGTACAAATGGGGTCTGCACATGCAGAAAGGCCAACTGCCTAGAGCTCACTGCTCAATCACAAAATGGGAGTCACATTGACTACAATTGGATTGTTAAATACAATGATAATGTACTGTTCAAAATAGAATCTTCATATGCTGGATTCAATATCGGTTAAGCTCTAATTGTCTTCTTCATAACTTCCTTGAATCTTCAAATGATGTTTGCGTGTATAGATCTGCTTATATTCGCATATACCTTATTACAGTCCTCTACCATACCTTCTTACTTACTTAATCTCACAAATGAGATCGTACATATATACCAAAATCTAAGACCAAATGTGTAGGTCAGCTCACTAAGAATATTACAATTAAATCAATTACAAATAAATCAATATGTGATGTATCATGTCATCTCAATGCATTTACAATAATAACCAATCAATAAAACATCTTCATAATGTGCCATGCTGATCTGGAATAGGTAACGCTTGCTGGTCCATAACCTAGACCTATTTTCCGGTAACAAAAAATATGCAAACTCGATTAGACCAATATCCAAATCGCCAAAACCAAGTGTCCAAACAATGTCTTCGACATAACCAAGTAATATATCATCCTCAGTGCCGGTGAACAGTATAACCTTTCGGTGAACCAGATACTAGTGAATGTGCATAAGTCACTAAACATGCTGGTGAACATAACCAAAGATCTTCAATGTTGATAAGTGTTCACAAGTATTGACATGTGTTGACATCAATGAAAAAACCAATGCAACACATCCATAATACCAACAAGCTCCCCCTTTGGCATTGATGGCAACACAAGATGGAAAAACCATCTAAGTGCCAAAGCAGAATTGCTAAAAACCAGAAACCAACAATCTCCCAAAGAGATCATTAACTAGAAATTCAAAAATAGATACAGAGAGTAACAATCTCTCCCCAAAAGATAATGTGTTTTTCCATAGATATCTCTCCCCCTTTGAAATCAAATGCCAAAGCAATACAAAACCAAATACAATCAGTTCATAGAACTTGAGAACCCAATTTATTCAATCTACTCCCCCTAAGATGTAGCTCTCCTTCATCAAAGTCAGAAAAATATTTCTCTATTAATTCTGTCGGTCTAATGTCATGCTCCAACTATCTAAGTTTCTACCGGTGAGGGTATAACTCCAAGCTGCTCTCTTAGATATTCAAAAGTTTCCTTAGGAAAAGGCTTAGTAAAGATATCTGCAATCTCCTCTTTAGTATTCACATAAACCAATTTCACTTCTTTGGTTTGAACATTCTCTTTTAGAAAATTGAATTTGATAGAAACATGTTTAGTTTTAGAGTGAAATACTGAATTCTTTGATATATCAATTGCTGCCATATTATTACAGTAAATGATTATATGTTCTTTGGATTTTACCTTTATGTCCTTCAACACTTATTTAATCCATAATACCTATGTACAATTAGTTTCTGCTGCAACATATTCTGATTTTGTTGTTGATAGTGATGTACAACTCTGTTTCTTGCTCAACCATGAAATTACTCTACTACTAAGAAAAATGCTCTGTCGATGGTTCTTTTTCTGTCATCTACATCTCCTACCCAATTTGCATCTATGTATGCACATAAATCAAAAAATTTATCTTTAGGATACCATAAACCAAGATTTGTTATGCCTTGTAGGTAACAGAAAATCCGTTTTACTACTGAGAGATGTAGGGAATATGGAATTTCATTAAATCCCAAGAAGAGCATATTTGTTGTTCATAAAGGCAAGTTGTTGGGATATATGGTTTCAAAAAATGGGATTTCAATAGATCTTTAGAGGATCACAATCATACATGGATTGCCATTACTATCACATAAAAAGGGACTCCAGAGTTTCATAGGTAGGATTAACTTTATCGGAAGGTTTATTCCTAATATTGCAGCATTGCTGCAGCCACTTACAACCATGCTTAAGATAAATATTCCTTTTCAGTGGACTAAGGAAGGTAAGAACAATTTTTAAAAAAATAAAGAGGCAATTGCAGCAGCCCCTACTCTCACTAATTCTAATTTTAAGAAAAAAATTATTCTATATGCTTTTGGGAGTGAGGATACTATTTCTGCAATATTGTGTCAGCAAAATGATGAAGGCTTAGAACAACCAATTGCTTTCTTTAGTCAGATTTTGCATGATTATGAGACTAGGTACTCATTTGTATAAAAGCATGTGTTAGTAGTAATAAGAAGCCTTAAGAAATTTGGGCACATGCTCTCTAACAATAAGATCCAGCTTATGGTTGCTCATCCTACAGTGAAGGAGTTTTTTCTTAGCAAGGATATAAATGACAAAAGGGTAGGTTGGATTACTAAGACAATGGAATATGACATCTCTATCAAGGTAACCAAGCTAGTTAGAGGCAAGGGTTTATGTGAATAACTTGTTAGAAATGCAGAAAACAACAAAGAGGAGTGGCAAGTTGAAACAATGTTAAATAATAATGAACAACCTATTGCCCCAACTTTACCAACCACTTGGAATCAGCAAATTGTCCATTATTTACAAACTGGTGACTATTCAGAAGGCTTAGACAGGTCAAAACAAAGGTATTTCAGGCTATAAGTCATTCCTTATGTTTTAATAGATGGTATTTTGTTCAAAAAAGTATAATAATATACTATTAAGATGCATTGAGCTAGATCAGATTGAAATAGTTCTGAAAGAATTTCATGAAGAACCTATCAGAGGTCAGTTTGCAACAAGAACAACATCTCTGAAAAATTATGAGAGCTGGTTATTATTGGCCTAAATTGTTTAAGTATGCTCACTCATGGGTGAGGAAATGTGAAAAATGTTCATTGTTTACAGGCAAATGAAGGCATGCAGCCTTGCCTTTGCAACTAATTGAAGTTGAGCAGCCCTTTGCAAAGTGGGGGCTTTATTTTATAGGACCTATTAATCCACCTTCTAGTGCATGTCACAAATAGATTCTTACAACAATTGATTATTTCACAAACTGGATAGAAGCAGTTCCATTGAAAGAAGCTAATGAAACTTTTGTCTTGAATTTCTATTAAGACTTAGTGTCCAGGTTTGGTACCCTAGAATCAATCATTTCTGATAATGCTTTAGCTTTCATTAGACTTAGAGTTTTAGATTGGTCAGTTAAGCTTAATATATATTTGAATACTTCTTCCAATTATTACCCTCAGGGTAATGGACAAGCTGGATCAACTAATAAAAACTTGATCAACATCATTAAGAAGACCATTGTTGAGAATCAAAGAAATTGGCATGAAAAACTCAAGTGGATTACACCAAAAAGGTCAACAAGTAACTCTCCTTATGTTTTAACTTATGGAAAATAATCCAAGTTACCTATTTCAGTTGAATTGCCAACTTTAAATTATGTAAAAGAGCTTGAGTTACTTGAAGAGCAGGGCCAATGCAGATTAGTCTTGCTCAACTTATGGAGTTAGAAGAAACTCACAAGGAAGCATATAGAATATTAGAAATTCACCATGCTCATATCAAGAAAACCTTTGATAGAAAAGTTGTGCCATGCATATTTAATCAAGGTGATCTTGTTTTCAAGTGGGATGAGTTAAAAAATAGACTTGGTAGGCATACCAATTTTGATGCCATCTGGGATGGCCCATATATTATCACATAATGTAAACAAAATAATGCATTCTGGCTTGCTAAGTTGGATGGAGAGGTTTTACCAATCCCTATCAATGGGATTCACCTCAAATTGTGCTATTGAGTACTAACAGTTTGCATATGTACAGACTAGAGTAGTTGCAGTTTTGTTTTCAACAGTTCTCAGCTTAATAAGTGCTTCCAACACATTGTTGTTTTTAGTTTTCAGTTTAGTTCAATTTTCTTTCTATTTTCCATAAGTGCAGATTGCACAGTGTGCAGGCTCAGCTATATATAGAACCTTTGTACTTTCAATTTTAAGTTTTGTTTAGAGTGCTAAGATGCAGTTTTAGATTTTGAAGAAGGTAGGATCGACTCAATGCCCAATGGATATGCTAGGCTACTAGATTCTACTATTTTGTAGGCAAATACCCCTAAGAGGTCGCCAAAAATGTTACCAAAATTTTATCACACTTAAAAATATTGGTGACCTACAACAGGTCTTATGTATTGCAGAGAAAAGGTATACAAATTTTTTCCAAGTTTACTATCTTTATTAAATAAACATGTATGCCATACAAGTTTCTTATTTACAATATGAAATATATGAATCAAGAAAGAATACATCTACATGTAATAGGTTGAGGAGTTCTGCAGAAAGGTCTCCTAGTCAGCTTCGTAGATCTAAGCATCTCGTTGTCTGCTCCATGAGATGATCTGAAATAGAAGAAAAAAAATGTTTTGTTAGAGCTTTGGGTTATTCCTTTCACTCCTACATATACAAAGCTACTCCTAATGTGCCTACACTACTATATCAAATTCAAAACATAGCAGATCAATGTAGAAAAGATGCCATGAGATATCACCAAGAACCATGTTTTTATCTAACTTGTTTGCTCCATGTGCAGATACAGGTTTCCATTTCATATCCATTATGTATGTGGTTAAAATGGGCTCCCAAAGGAGTTGAGCTCAGCATACATGTCACTACTCACACGGTGACACTAATAAACTACCAAATAGGAACACAATAGTATCCAAAGTCCCATGTGTTATCACTCAATGACAGTAAAAATTGTCATTCAATGACAACACATACAACAGTGAATAGAGCTATATCCACATGGTCAAGCAACTAGAGCCATCATGAGAATAAAAACAATATGGGAGATCTTAAAGAAATAGTAAGTTAATGTTTGGTAAGAAAAAAAAGGATGATCAATCATCAAGACAATCAATACATATAGGTTCGAACCATCAAATAGCATCAGGAGATAGAACAGTGAAATGTAACCATACTAATAATGCCTTATTCCCTAGAACAATGACAGTGAGCAATGTTTTTAAGGCTTAGAATAGGAGAAAGGGTTTTAGTGTCAAGGTATATAGTTTCATAGAGCAATATATAGAGCATATGGTTGTGATAAGAAAAGAGAAGAAATGCAAGAAAATTCCTACTCACAAAGAAATGAACAAAAAAGAAGCATATACATTCATGTCATTTTGTGATAGTGAGTTAAAAATAAAGAGTAAACCTAAAGACATGGACTCATTCACCATTTGGCAGCTCCTAGAACCTGAGGGCAATCATGTAGTAGCTATGATATCCTAGTCCAAAGGCAATAGAGGCCAGTCAAAGCTCACAACAATATATAAATGCCAAGCACCTATCGCTATCACAAGGGCACCCACTATAGCAGTTAAAGGGATAATGATGGCACCATAATTGATAGATCTGAAGGACTAAAACTTCATCAGCAGCATATAAAGTCATAAATACCATTGTTACAGTTATATTTTTATAGTTTAAGATGCAATAGATTATGGTTAATGAAATTGTTGATGATTATAGCTCTTAGTCTCTATCCTTAGAGGATTCAGACTCATTGGATACTTCAGGGTCAAATTGGTCCCCTACTGAATAGTAAGGTACCCCTACTAAATATGAAGGTACCCCTACCCTTGCCCCCCTAAACCATCCCTTCCTTGGTAATCCCACCCTCAAAGGACCACTTCGGCCCTAGCTAAAATTGTGAAGGACTTGCATGAAGATGTTCAAAGACAAGAGTTGATAAAATGGCTCTTTGTGCAAATGAATGTAGCCATCAAGAAGATCGAACGACTGGAAGCCGTGGTCACAGCTAAGGCCAAGGCCAACACTTGGGTGGATGAATTGGATGAAGACATAATTTGAAAAAATGTCAGTGATCCTGTTGAGATTACGGAGAAATGGGAAATAGTAGACAAAAATATTGATGATATGGACTCTAGAATATGTTAGAATATTCTGATACAAGAGGAAAACTGAGAGGGGGGCATGAATCCATTTTCCACAAATAGAACAACTAATGTAGACTATAAACCATTTACTAGAGAAAGATAAGAACAACACAGTGCAAGATAAAACATCAAAGCACAGATCATACAACACCAATATTTTTGATGTGGAAAACCCAGTAAAGGGAAAAATCATGGTGGGAAACCCTACCCACAGTCAGATAATACTTCTGTTGGCATTATGGATGAATTTATTATGTGTTTCATTGATGTTTTTTCATTGGTGTCAACACTAGTTGTTATGATTGGTTACTGACAGACAAGTTTTAGTTACTGTTAGAAGATCTAGTGTTGCTGACAGAAGAGACTATCTATTGGACACTTCCCGCATGTTTGGATCAATGAAGTACATTTGATTTCATGTGTTATATGCTCCATGATATTTTTTGGTCAGTTGATATTATCTTGGTAATCGGATGCTATCATACACTCTGGTAAACCCTTACTAGCACTAGTTTAAGGCTTTGCCGGTAGAGCTTTCATTGAGGAATTGTGACAGGATGCATAATTGGTATTGGTGTAGCTTCTTCATGGATTTTAGGATGCTGAAGATGTTCTTTGATCATGCTTCAACTGTTTAAAGACATTGCTTTGGCATGGTGGACCTAGAATAGGTACGGTACCTATCTAGTATATGGATCGGTATCATGCTAACATGTACTCTACATGTTACCTCGATGTTTCAAGAGGATTTACAGATTTGTTATTATTGTTTTGGTCTTAAGCCGACATGGCATATCATTGTAATATGGAATCATGTAATGATGTTATTGTAATATCTTTAGGTGGCTGACATAATTGGTTTAGGCCTTAGGGTTTGTATAAATAAAAGGTAGAAACTCTTTGTAGTGTATCATGGTTATTGGAAAATTCATGGTCAAGGAATGTAATGTGCAAATATTGTAATATCATTTAGGAAGAGGAGTTAGTCGATCATTGGTGATCAAATTGGATTCAAAAGAGGATTTAGTCCTCTGGCACTGAGCTTAACCGAGATTGTAATCAGGCATGGTAGATGCTATTTCTAGCAGTTCACTCTATTGGATTATTGTCCATTTATCTTGAGATGGTTGTATCCTCTTTGTAGTTAGTGAGAATATTTTGTAATGAGTAGTACACTCTAGGCAGTGTGCCTTCCTACAGGTGGAGGCCCCTAATTGTAACACATACTTTCTATAGAAGTATCATCTGACTGTGGGTAGGCTTTCCACCATGGCTTTTCCCTTTCCAGGTTTTCCACATACAAATCATGGTGTTATGTGGTATGGTGTCTTTGCATTGATTATCTGGTTAACTATTAAGTTGTATTGTTTACTGGTATTTGTTCCTACAGGCGTCTGTATGTGCTTTACCAATACTTGACTTTTTTAAGGTTGTATTGTGGATTAATAGTTATAATCTGTTAATAACTGATTCACCCCCCCCCCCCTCTCAGTTGTTCACCAGTTATCCTAACAATTGGTATCAGAGATTTGGTCCTCTTTTGCATAATTTTAGCCACTTTGAGGTAGATCCTATGGCGACTAACACTTCTAATCCACTGACAACTATTTTTAGAAGAGAAATCCCTAAGATTGATGGAACAAATTATGGGATATGGAAAATTCAAATGGAGACTCATCTTTGATGTCTTGGCAAGGATATTTGGGAGATCATTGAGAAAGGATACACACCATGTGATCCAACAACTGCCAATCTTGCTCCTGCACACTTGGATAAGAATATTGAAAACGATTGCAGAGTTAGAGAAGCCCTCTTATGTGCACTTACTGATCAACAAATCATGGGATTGACTGACAAATCATCAGCTAAGGTTATGTGGGACAAATTGCAAACTCTCAAGGAAGGTATCCCTACTGTTAAAATTGCTAAACTTGATGGTTACTGGGTAAGATATGAAAACTTGAGAATGGAAGATAATGAAAGAATTGTTGTGTTTATGGAAAGAGTAAATGGGATTGTTATGGGAATTCAGTGTTGTGGAGGATTTCTAAGTGAAGATGAAATAGTTTCCAAAGTCTTGAGATCCCTTCCACCGGCTTACAAGATGAAGGCAACTGTAATCAATGAGTTAAGAACATTGGAAAACACCTCTGTTAATAGAGACATTTCGATTGGGAAATTATCTGCTATTCAGCTTGAAGAATTTGGATCTTCTGGAGCTGTAAAGCCTGAACCTTCTTTTCATGCATCATCAACATCTACTAGCCAAAGTGACTGGAAAGCCCTAATGTAAAATAATTGGAAGACATGAGGAAAGAAGATGAATAAATTGAGAAACTTGAAGCCTTATTAGCTAGAAGAGTACCTAAAGGACCAATTGGAAGTAAGTATGAAGGAAAAGCACCTTTTAAATGTTTTTCATTTAATAAGATTGGTCATTTTGCATCTAGATGTCCTAAATGGAATTCAAGGTTTGAGGAAAGAGTTAAGAAATGTTTTAAGCCTAACCCGAATAGATATAGATTCAAGAAAAGAAAATAATGCTACATAGAAGATGAGGAAGGAGTAACTAATGACTCTAGAGATGAATCAACAGAAGACTCTACTAGTGGATCTTGAAATGGAAAGGAATGGATGTTCTATGCTTTGAAGGAAGATGAACCAAAACCGACTATCAAGAATGAAGAAAAGGCCTTGGCAACAAAAATTGAAGATAAGGATGAATGGGTAATTGATAGTGGATTAGCACATCATATGATTGGAGATAAAGGGAAATTTTTGTCCTTGCAAGAATACAATGGGGATCAAGTCAGATTCGAAGATGGCAAGGCATGCATGATCAAAGGTAGAGGTACTATTTCTTTGGATGGGAAGCATAACACTAATAATGTCTATTATGTAGAAGGTTTAAGGCATAATCTTTTGAGTGTTGGTCAATTGGTCGATAAGGGTTTTCAACTTCAATTTAAATATAGAAAATGCAAAATCCTTAACAAGACTGGTTTGGAGATTGCAACCAGTATTTAGACAGGAAGTAATATCTTTCACTTGAACACTAGTAATAAGACATGTTTGATTGCTCATATTGATGAGAGTTGGCTCTGACATAAGAGGTTGTGTCATGTTAATTTTGATTGTATTGTTAAGATCAGTTTAACTAAGGCAGTTAGAGATATACCTAAGATTATGAAGCCTCATGATCCAGTATGTAAGGAATGTCAATTGGGTAAGCAAGTCAGAAGTTATTTTAAGAGCATACATGATAAATCTAATGATATACTTGATTTGATTCACACTGACTTATGTGGTCCAATAAGGACTAGAAGCTTTCAAGGTGATAGGTATTTCATGCTGATTATTGATGACTATTCTAAAATGATGTGGGTGACTTTTCTAAGGGAGAAGTCTTAAGCTTATGAGAAATTCAAGATCTTTAAAGTGAAGGTTGAAACAAAAAATGGATTGAAAATCAAATGTTTAAGATCAGATCATGGCGGTGAGTTCACTTCTCATAAATTTCACAGTTATTGTGAGATAAATGGAATCAGGAGACAACTATCTGCACCTAAGACTCCCCAGCAAAATGTAGTTGAAGCAAAGAAAATAACCATTTTGGACACAACTAAATCTATGATGATGGAAGACAAATTGCCTCATATCTACCAGAGTGAAGCAGTGAGTAGAGCAGTCTACATATTCAACAGAGTTCACATCAAAGGTGAAACCGGTAAGACCCGTTATGAACTTTGATTTGGACATACACCTACTGTAAAGTATTTAAAAAATTTTGGAAGTAAATTCTATATTAGAAGAGATGATTCAATTGGAAAGTTTGATCCTAGATGTGATGAAGGGATATTTCTTGGTTATTCAATTTAGAGAAAAGCATATAGATGTTATAAAACAAAAATGCAAAAAATTGTGGAGAGTGCTAATGTTAAAGTGGATGAACTATATAGAAATCATTCTATATCATATGAGAGCAAACCAGAAGTGGAAGTTATCATAACTAAACCGACAATGCCTCAACCAGTACAGGAAGCTAAGATAGTTACACCAACACAATCAAAAAAATTGACTATGACTGATGATTAGAGCATTGAAACTGAAGTTCAAAAGACACCTAGGTATGTAAGATTAAATCATTATGAAGATCAAATTATTGGAGATAGAAACAAGGGAGTTATGACAACAAGAAAAGTGGCAAATGAAGAGGTATGTCTCATTTCTCAAGTTGAACCTAAAACTATTGTTGAAGTTTGTAAGGATAAACATTGGTTAAAGGCTATGGAGGATGAATTAGATCAGATAAAGAAGAATGAAACTTGGTCTTTAGTTTCTTGACATAAAAATAAGAATGTTATTGGAACTAAATGGTTTTTTAGGAATAAACTGAATGAGTATGGTCAAGTTATAAGGAACAAGGCTATATTGGTTTGTCAAGGATATTCTCAAATGGAAGGAATTGATTATCATGAGACATTTGCACCTGTAGCAAGAATTGAAGCTGTTAGACTATTTCTTGCCTATGCAACTTATAAGAACTATAACGTTTATCAAATGGATGTTAAATGTGCTTTTTTTAATGGTGAGCTTGAGGAAGAAGTTCACATTGAGCAACCTGATGGATTTTCACTAACAGATGATAAAGATATGGTTTGTAGATTAAAGAAATATTTATATGGTTTGAAATAGGCTCCTAGAGCTTGGTATGCAAGGTTGCATAAATATCTTTTGAATCTTGGTTTTACTAAAGGCAGTGTTGATAGTAATATATATTATAAGATCACTGATAATGATATTCTGATTATTTAATTTTTTGTTGATGATATCATTTTTGGAGGAGAAAATAAACTATGCATGGAATTTGCTAACAACATGTAAAATGAATTTGAAATGTCAATGATTAGTGAGATGAAATTTTTCTTAGGTTTGCAGATTACTCAAACTAACAAAGGGATTTTTAATTTGTCAAACTAAGTATCTGAGGGAATTGTTGAAGAAGTTTGGTATGGATAATTTCAAACCGGTAAGTACTCCTATGGCTACAAGTGAGAAATTATCTATGAGGGATACTTCTACACTGGTAAATCTGATAAGGTATAAGTCTATGATTGGTGGTCTATTGTATCTAACTTAGACTAGACTTGATATTATGAATGCAGTAAGTATTGTTTGAAGATATCAAAGTAATCCTAAAGAAAATCATGAATGTGCAGTAAAGAGGATATTCTGGTATTTGCAAGGAACAATAGGATATGGTTTATGATTGTTTATGGTAAAAATGGAAACAACAATATTGAAAGACTAAAATAGATTCAACCACAAAACCCTAGCCTAACAACAAAAATATCCACCATAACATATGAAGATTACTTAAGACAATCTAAATCAACAAAATCACAAAGATTATACCATCACATGTCCAATAGGGTTTGGATCTCCATTCTTCCTATCTCCATTGATCTTTCTTTATATATTTGCTCTCAGATTTTATGTGTGCACAAGAGCTCAACAAAGAACTGAAATGTCATTGCAAGTAGGCTTGATCGCATGTGAAAGTTCGAATACTAGTCCAGGAGTTAGGGTTGATAATGAAGGAAGCATCTCCTTATATAGAACATTGTAAGAAATGAAGGGATAAGATTGAGAGGTGTAAAAGATAAATGGTCGGCTAGGATTGGAGGGTAGGTAGAGGAAATAAGAAAATAATGAGAGGGTAGGTAGTCTAGGAATTAAGAGATGAATGACATGTCCATGGGTAGAAAAGGCTAATGAATTAATTGAATAAATTAAGATTTATTTAATTAATAGAGGAAGTGGGATCAATTAAATAATTAATAGTATTTATGTAATTTAGGAAAAGGGTAATTTAAATAAATAAATGTATTTATTTAAATGAGCAAAAAGGCTAGAAGAGGATAAATGAATTAATTTAATTAATAAAGATTTATTTAATTAATAGAAGACTTGGGATAAAATAATTAAATAAATAAAAAATATGTATTTAATTAGATAGGACAATTTTAGGTGTCTACATTTTGCCCCTCTTTGAGACAATGCAGCTTGTCACGTTGTTTCAAAGAAGATAAGATAAACTGATACAAAGGTGCCACAAGATAGGAATGATATGCCCCCTCTAGAGATTGGATGAAAATATTTGAAATGATCATAGACAGTCTCTCGATAAGAAAGATAGGCTATAACGGATTGACAAGACATGATAGAGTGACAAAGTCACGAGATAAAGAAGATTGACTCGGGAGACTAGGGCTAGGGTAGTCTATAAGATAGACTAGGAGGGAAAACATCCTCATTGTCATCCACACACCTAAGAGATCAGAGTGTAGAGAGAGCATAAAGAAGTCAGTATTCAACAACGATGGCATTGGTGCACATATTAGACCATGTTCGCCAATATTAGAGGCCAACAGATGCAAGAGAGCCGACAAGTACCACAAAACCTCCTTGTACTTTCATACATTAATTTTTGTCATAAATTCATGCTAGGTAGTTCAATAAATGCGCATTAGGTAGATTGCAAAAATGTCAAATAGGAGGAAACATGCTAAGGCACGTCTACGTTGGTGCCAGACACGTCTGGGTAGGCTAGGCGGGTCTATTTTTGTGTCGGGCGTGTTTATGATTTGAGTAACATCTGTGTTCAATGCGGGCATGCTTGTGAAGTATGTAAGCGTGTTTGTGTCATGAATGCATGTTTATGTCTTCAAGGTCAAATCGAAAGGTCTGTGATAAACATACGTTGTTAATTGGATAAGTTGGTCAGAGGATACACTCAAGCAGGTCCTCTAGGGAAGACTAGGATAACAGATAGGGTTGGGATTGAAAACTCTATGATAGAACATACATTGCCAATCAAGAAACTACTCAAGAGGATACACTCAAGCAGAGGCCCTATGATAGGATAGAGAAAGGAACTTTGTGATGAATAGGGAGTACCATAGAAATTGACAATTCTGTGATAGGACATACGTTGTCAATTGGATTAGGCTGAAATTGGTAATTTTGTGATAGAACATACGTTGTCAATTGGATGCATTGCTCAAAAGGATACACTCAAGTAGGTGCCCTAAAATATAGGATAAAAGCAACACTTTGTGATGAACAGGGAATACTACTAGGATAAAAAACAACACCTTGTTATGAACAAGGAGTACCACTAGGATAAAGTGCCATATGATAGATATAAGAGCTAAGATAAAAAGAAGCACTCTGTGATGAATAGGGAGTACCACTAGGATTTACACAGTTGATTTGCTTGACTGTAGGAGGACTTACCTATGCTGGAGTCATGGGAGAGATTCCCTTTGACTCAGAGTTTACGACCATTCAAGGATAGAGCAGCAGTTGAGGCTATGGGCTTGTGATACATTATGTATTTGCCTGAGTTTCCAGTGAATATGGGATTACTGGCTGCATTAGCTGAGAGATGGCACTCAGAGACATGTACATTGCATTTGTCGATAGGTGAGATGACAGTCACCTTAGAGGATGTGTACATGATACTATACATACCGATCGTTGGGGAGTTAGTTCCTTACGATCAAGAGGGAGACAGGGATGCACTGAGATGGGTGTTCTAGGATCCAGGACTATAGATGAGGGTTGGACATGTGGCTTAAGACACTATGACCTCTTTAGGATTGGTGCTACCGATAGTGTTAGCAAGAGTTAGTAGTGGGTTTCTATGTCTAGATAGAGCGACACGAGGGTTGGTAGTGGGATGGGGGAGGACTCTAGAGACATTGGTGACTGAGCACACCAGGTTTGCATGGGGTCTGTGTCTGCTGGCACACTTGTATTATGAGTTGGATCAGTTTGTGAATCACGGATCACCAAGATTAGGATGTGGAGTGACATTGTTGCAGGTATGGCCATAAGAGCATATGTCAGTTACATGTCCGATACACTTTAGAGGCAGAGGACATGGGTATAGTTTTATACATCTATTTCATATGATTACTTCTTAGCCACAAATTCAGAGGCTATGGTATTGGCGCAGGGTAATTGATGAGATAGACAGTGTAGTATGGAGGACTTATTTAGACTGCGAGGAGTGGGAGGATGATACAGTGGAGCTGCCATATGTATTCAGGAGCAGGTATTTGATAGGGAGGACAACAAATATCATTGAGAGGCAGTTGAGAGACAATGTATGTAGGTAGTTTGGTAGGATACAATGGATGCGACGAGGTTCAAGGATGTATGCACGAATGGTGAGGGATCATGTGTATTTTGGGTCATTACTGCCTTATGATCACGCAATGACACAGCTTCTAGAGATGGTTCCCATGCCTTGGGACATTTGAGCAGATGTAGAGGATGCGAGGATGGTTTTAGAGTACATTGCATATTGTTTAGAGGGAGACAATGGAGGTGATGGAGATGTTAGTGGGGATGGTAGAGGTAGAGGCCGATGATAGAGGTGGGGTGCAGTGGTAGACCGGAGAGTGTCTCATAGGAGAGAGGGTGGGGAGGAGAGATAGATACATGTAGTGAGGGGTCGAGGTGGATTTCCATTATAGGTGCTAGCAGCACATATTCCTAGATAGGTATAGGGACAGGGTGAGGGGAGAGAGTAGGAGGATGAGCTACTATCCTTGAGGGAGATTAGCTAGGGACAGGTAGATGAGATCCAAGATCTGGAGAGGGATATGGCTAGGCTCAGGAGACAGCTAAGGGACACTGAGTGGGAGAGGGATCTGGCTATTCAGTGCTATACAAAGGTTGAGACTGTACTAAGGGTAGGGAGGCAAGCAGCAGAGGACAAAGGAGCTAGATACACCTATTATCTATGGGTGGGGGAGGAGATATCTTACTAGTGAGACCTATACTATGGAGTGGTGCCACCAGATCAGTAGGCTAGGAGCTTCCAGAGACCATCGTGGACGATGACTACCACTAGAGGGAGAGATAGGAGACAAACGTCTAGAGGTGGGGTCATGCGTCCTCCACCACCTCCAAATAGAGGGAGAGGGAGAGGTGATCCTGGGGTGGATCCTTCCAGGACTCAGACTCCATTGAGACTAGCCAGCTCCGAGGGAGGGAGTTCATCATAGCCTTAGAGGGCTCCCTATGTATCAGTTTTTGTACCATTTTTGTATGATAATGTAGACACCTTCGGGTGATTTTGTAGGCATATGTATTTTGACATTATTGTATCATGACACTTATGATTTTTGAGATATATATATATGAGATTATTCATCCTTGTTGTAGCTATATGCATCTATACCTATGTGATGTTGCTTCTATGTGATCCTTATGATATGGATGCAAATATGTATATGAAATGCAATATTTTTTTGTTCTTTTATGTTTTATATGTTATGCAAATATGAATGTTAATGTATGAAATGCAGATTACTGTGATAATGCAAATAACTATTTACATGATGAGAATGTAAAATATGCTTAATATGTGTTGTGTCCAGGATGTGATGCAATTGTGATATCTATATGTATGTATGAAATGCTAGTATGCGGTAATGCAGGTGCAAACTACATGAAATGTAAAATATTTTTGGTGTGTCATTATACTCAGTCATGTGATAGTAGGCTACATAGACTCATAAAGGATGATGGAAGTCAATCAAGAAAGGAGTGTGGAAGATAGAAGATATGGAAGTGAAAGAGCTTCTTGTGTTATTATCATCATTGAGATTTATTATGGAAAATAGGTTATGACAATCAAGGTATATGTTCGACCCAGAAATGCATTGTACCTATTTGCATGGAGATCAGACATTTGCAAACAAGGAATACCCCAATTAACACTAGACTCACAGTGTCCTCATATCCTTGGACAAGTCATAGCATTACTAAGAGACAATCCACAAAGAGCAAATAAAAATAAATGAGGATACCCCATCCTCGCCTTTCTAGTCAAATACATCCTGGAGATAAGATCTTTAGTCAAAGACATCCCAGAAAAGATAAAAGACATGTCACCAAAAGATAAAATCAAAAAGAAAACCAAGACTTGACACCAACATCCACTGTAGTCCTCAAGTTTATTGTCTCTTGTCACTTGTACAAGTCTATTTGATTATGGTCACAATATTTTTATTCACAGAAGGATAGATAGCACTGAACCATAATGTTGTGTGAGTCTATTGAAAGATTTGATTTTTTTGAAGCCCATTGTTGTTGTGTCTCATTTGAAACAAACTGAATCCATGAAACTAATACTTTATTGTAGAGAAGATGAAACTTTATTGTGGATTATGCACGAATAAACTAAAGAAAACTAGAAGAAACTATACTCCTTGGAACATGTGATTTTGTTAGTTCCACACCCATCACTAGACTTGGGATTTGCCTTAGCCACAGATAGGAGCTGATTTATTATGGACAAAAAGGTGTGAAAAGGAAGGTTTATTATGAATGGCTAACCAATCTTAGGTAGATCAATAACAAGCCATGATGGGAATGGGTAAGTTTATTATAGATGGATAGGTCATGAGTGTGTGCAAAGTGAATGGATGAAAGTGAATCCTGAAGGAGGGAGGAGAAATATCTCTACACACAGTGCTAGTAACCTAGTTTTCACCATGGTACTTGCCCAGGGCACCACCAAAGTGGTTTTCACCATTGGACAAAATGTTTTCTCTTTACTTTTTGTTTGATTGATTTTTTGTTTTTGTATTTTAAATTTGTTTTTAAATTTTTTGTATTTTTAAATTAGGATATGCTGGAGAACTATGTGTAAAACCTATTAGGACCCAAAGGCAACTGAGGGGGGGTGAATCAGTTGTCTATTAATTTCAACCCAAATATAACTTAACCAAACTTAGTGCATAATACCAGTAAACCAAACTTGTTGTTGGTAGACAATTTAACAGTTAATAATAGTACCGGTAAGGCTTAACATATAAAATAGAAAGAAAAATAACATCCACAACACATAACACATATATTGTACGTGGAAACCCTGTAAGGGGAAAAACCATGGTGGGAAACCTTACCCACAATCAGATGATACTACTGTAGATAATATGTGTGTACAAATGGGGTCTGCACATGCAGAAAGGCCAACTGCCTAGAGCTCACTACTCAATCACAAAATGGGAGTGACACTGGCTACAATTGGATGGTTAAATCCAATGATAATGTACTATTCAAAATAGAATCTTCATGTGCTGGATTTAGTACCGGTTAAGCTCTGATTGTCCTCTTCATAACTTCCTTGAATCTTCAAATGATGTCTGTGTGTATAGATCTACTTATATTCACATATACCTTATTACAATCCTCTACCACACCTTCTTACTTAGTCTCACAAATGAGATCTTACATATATACCAAAATCTAAGACCAAATGTGTAGGTCGGCGAGACTAAAAATATTACAATTAAATCAATTACAAATGAATCAATATGTGATGCATCATGTCGGCTCAATGCATTTACAATAATAACCAATCAATAAAACATCTCCATAATGTGTCATGTTGATTTGGAATAGGTAATGCTTGCCGGTCCATAACCTAGACCTATTTGTCGGTAACAACAAATATGCAAACTCGATTAGACCAATAACCAAATCACCAGAACCAAGTATCCAAACAATGTCTTCGAGATAACCAAGTAATCTCCAGATGATAACAGATCATCCTCAGTGGCGGTGAATAATATAACCTTTCAGTGAACCAGATATCGGTGACTGTGCATAAGTCACTGAACATGCTAGTGAACATAACCAAAGATCTTCAGTGCTAATAAGTTTTCACAAGTGTTGACAAGTGTTGACATCAATGACAAAACCAATGCAACACATCTATAATACCAACATTCTCCCCCTTTGGCATTGATGACAACACAAGATGGAAAAACCATCTAAGTGCCAAAGCAGAAATGTCAAAAACCAAAAACCAACAATCTCCCAAAGAGATCATTAACCAGAAATTAAAATATAGATATAGAGAGTAACAATCTCTCCCCCAATGAATAATCTCTCCCCAAAAGATAATGTGTTTTTCCATAGATATCTCTCCCCCTTTGAAATCAAATGCCAAAGCAATACAAAACCAAATACAATCATTTCATAGAACTTAAGAACCCAATTTATTCAATCTACTCCCCCTAAGAAGTAGCTCTCCTTCATCAAAGCCGGAAAAAGATTTCTCTATTAATTCTGTCGGTCTGATGCCATGCTCCAACTGTCTAAGTTTCT
Organism: Cryptomeria japonica; assembly: GCF_030272615.1. NCBI lineage: Eukaryota > Viridiplantae > Streptophyta > Pinopsida > Cupressales > Cupressaceae > Cryptomeria > Cryptomeria japonica. Next base: position 445,839,133 of record NC_081413.1, on the reverse strand, counting down.
ACCGGTGATGGTATAACTCCAAGCTGCTTTCTTAGATATTCAAAAGTGTTCTTAGGAAAAGGCTTAGTAAAGATATCTGCAATCTCCTCTTTAGTATTCACATAAACCAATTTCACTTCTTTTGCTTGAGCATTCTCTTTCAAAAAATTGAATTTGATAGAAACATGTTTAGTTTTAGAGTCAAATACTGAATTCTTTGATATATCAATTGCTGCCATATTATCATAGTAAATGATTATAGGTTCTTTGGATTTTACCTTTATGTCCTTCAACATTTATTTAATCCATAATACCTGTGTACAATTAGTTGCTGCTGCAACATATTCTAATTCTGTTGTTGATAGTGATGTACAACTTTGTTTCTTGCTCAACCATGAAATCAGTCTGCTAACAAGAAAAAATGCTCTGTCAGTGGTTCTTTTTCTATCATCTACATCTCCTGCCCAATTTGCATTTGTGTATGCACATAAATCAGAATTTTCATCTTTAGGATACCACAAACCAAGATTTGTTGTGCCTTGTAGGTATCGGAAAATCCTTTTTAATGCTAATTGATGATTTTCTTTAGGATTACTCTGAAATCTTGAAACAATACATATTGCTTTCATAATATTAGGTCTTGTTTGTGTCAAATACAGTTAACCTCCAATCATAGATTTATATCTTGTCAGATTAATAGGTGTTGGTTCATCCTTCAATGATAGTTTATCAGTTGTAGTCATAGGAGTACTTATCAGTTTAGAGTTTTCCATGCCAAATTTGTGAATTAATTCCTTCAAGTACTTTGATTGATTTATGAATATACCTTGTATCAGTCTGTGAAATCTCTAATCCTAAAAAGAATTTTATCTCCCCAATCGTAGACATTTCAAATTCTTCAACATTTATTTAATCCATAATACCTGTGTACAATTAGTTGCTGCTGCAACATATTCTGATTCTGTTGTTGATAGTGATGTACAACTTTGTTTCTTGCTCAACCATGAAATCAGTCTGCTACCAAGAAAAAATGCTCTGTCAGTGGTTCTTTTTCTGTCATCTACATCTCCTACCCAATTTGCATTTGTGTATGCACATAAATCAGAATTTTCATCTTTAGGATACCATAAACCAAGATTTGTTGTGCCTTGTAGGTATCAGAAAATCCTTTTTAATGCTGATTGATGATTTTCTTTAGGATTACTCTGAAATCTTGAAACAATACATATTGCTTTCATAATATCAGGTCTTGTTTGTGTCAAATATAGTTAACCTCCAATCATAGATTTATATCTTGTTGGATTAATAGGTGTTGGTTCATCCTTCAATGATAGTTTATCAGTTGTAGTCATAGGAGTACTTATCGGTTTAGAGTTTTCCATGCCAAATTTGTGAAGTAATTCCTTCAAGTACTTTGATTGATTTATGAATATACCTTGTATCAGTCTGTGAAATCTCTAATCCTAAAAAGAATTTTATCTCCCCAATCATAGACATTTCAAATTCTTCCTGCATCTTATTAGAAAATTCTTAACACAATCCTTCTTCTTCTCCAAAAATGAAATCATCAACAAAAACTTCAATAACCAAGATTTCATCATTAGTCACTTTGTAATATAAGTTTTTGTTAGCATTACCTTTAGTGTAACAAAGCTTCAAAATATATTTGTCCAATCTAGCATACCAAGCTCTAGGAGCTTGCTTCAATCCATATAAAGATTTCCTGAACCTGCAAACCATATCGTTGTCATCTGTCAAAGAAAATCCATCAGGTTTTTCAATGTAAACTTCCTCTTCAAGATCACCATTCAGAAATGCACATTTAAAATCCATTTGATATACTTTATAGTTCTTGTGTGCTGCAAAAACTAAGAATAATTTGACTGCCTCAATTCTAGCTACTGGTGCAAAGGTTTCATTGTAATCAATTCCTTGTTTCTATGAATATCCTTTACACACTAATCTAGTTTTTTTCTAATTACCTTACCATCTTCATTAAGTTTATTTCTGAATACCCATTTAGTTCCAATTACATTTTTGTTTTTAGGTCAGGGAACTAATGTCCATGTGTGATTCTTTTCAATTTGTTCTAATTCATCTTCCATAGCCTTAATCCAATGTTTATCTTCACATGCCTCATTAATAGTTGCTAGTTCAATTTGAGAAATTAGACATACCTCTTCATTTTCCAGTCTTCCTCTAGTCATAACACCTTGATACTTATTACCAATTATCTGACTTTCAGAATGATTCAATCTTACATACCTAGGTGTATTCACTTGCTGTTGTTCTTCAGTCACTATGGATTTCTTAGATGATGTCGGTATGACTGGATCAACATTTTGTACTGGTGTACTCATTGTAGGTTCATTTATGATTATCTCAACTGTCGGTTCAGAGTTCATAGACCTTGAATTACCTCTAAACTGTTCATCAATCTTCACATTTGCACTCTCAATGATTTTCTGCAATCTCTTGTTAAAACATCTATATGCTTGTTAAAACATCTATATGCCTTACTCTTAGATAAATAACCAAGAAATATTCCTTCCTCACTTCTAGGATCAAATTTGCCAATATAATCATCTCTCCTAATATAACATTTGCTACCAAATATTCTAAAATATTTAAGAGTAGGAGTATTACCAAACCATAGTTCATGAGGGGTCTTACTGGTTTCACCTTTAATGTGAACTCTATTGAATTTATAAACAACTATATTCACCGCTTCTCTCTAATACACATGAGGTAGGTTTGCTTATGATATCATGCTTCTAGTTGCATCCAAAATAGTTTTGTTCTTCCTTTACACAACTCCATTTTATTGGGGTGTCTAAGGTGCTGATAATTGTCTTCTGATTCCATTCACTTCATAGAATGTATTAAATTCCTTAGATGTGAATTCACCTCCTTGATCTGATCTCAAACATTTGATTTTTTTACCGATTTCATTCTCTACCATTACTTTGAATAGTTTGAATTTCTCAAAAGCTTTTGATTTCTCCCTAAGAAAAGTAACCCAACACATTCTAGAATAATCATCAATGATTAACATAAAATATCTATCTCCTTGTAAACTTGTAGTTCTTGTTGGACCACATAAATCAGTATGAATTAAATCAAGAACATTATTGAATTTTTCTAGAATATTCTTAAAAGTTGCTCTAACTTGTTTCCAAATTGACATTCCTTACATACCAGATTCTGAGGTTTAACAATCTTAGGTAAATCCCTTACTGCCTTAGTTGTTCTAATTTTCACAATGCAATCAAAATTTACATGACAAAGTCTTTTATGCCATAACCAACTTTTATCAATCTGGGCAATCAAGCATGTCTTCTCATTGTTATTCAAATGAAAGATATTACCTCTAGTCTAATAATCGGTTGCAATTTCCAAACTAGTTCTATTCATGATTTTGCATGTACCATTCTTGAATTGTAACTAAACTCTTTTTTCAACTAATTGACCAACACTCATAAGATTATGCTTCAAACCTTCAACATAATAAATGTTGTCAGTATTGTGATTACCATCAAAAGATCTATAGTGTTTTTTCCTCTTATCAAACAAGCTTTATCATCCCCAAATGTTACTAGACCTCCATTGTATTCCTGAAAAGTTAAGAATTTACTCTTATCACCAGTCATATGATGTGAACATCCGGAATTAATGATCCAATCATCCTTTTCTTCAATTTTAGCTACTAGGGCCTACTCCACCGGTTGAATGTAGGTTCCGGTTGATCTTCTATTATTGTAACAAAAGCCCATACATTGTCTATCAGTTCCTCATCAGAATCATTAGTAACTCCATCAACATAGTTGCATGATTTGTTGCTATTCTTCTTAAATCTGTATCTTTGATATTCAAGGTTAGGCTTATATGTTCTTTTAGCTTCTTCTTTCAATCTTGCATGTCTATCAGGACACCTAGATGCCATATGACCAATTTTATTGTAGTTAAAACATTTAAATGGTGCTTTACCTTCATACTTACTTCCAACTGGACCTTTAGGCATTTTCCTTGCGAATAGTGCTTCAAGCTCTTCAAGTTCTTCATTCTCTCTTCTGATTTCTTCAAGTTCTCTAGAATAGAGTGTTTTCCAATCAGATTTTTTAGATAATGATGATGATACTGCAGATTATGAAGCTTTGGAAGCCAAATCTGTCTTAATTGTAGCAACAGGACTAAATTCCTCAAGTTCAAAAGCTGAAAGTTTTCCAACCAAAGTATCTCTAGATACTGATGCATTAGGGATTGTTCTCAAATCATTAATAACAGTTACTTTTATTTTTCATGCTGGTGGCAATACTCATAAAACTTTAGAAACAATTTCATCTTCACTTAAGGATCCTCCACAACATTGTATACCCAAAACAATTTAATTAACTCTTTCCATAAAAGCAGAAATCCTTTCATCTTCTTCCATTTTCATATTTTCATACTTGACCCAGAAGCATTTGAGTTTTGCAATTTTGATAGTGGTATAACCTCCATTTAATGTCTCTAAATTATCCCAAATAGCTTTAGCAATAGATTGGTTTGATAATCCCATGATTTGCTAATCTGACAATGCGCTCAAAAGTGCTTCTCCTACTTTGCAATCATTCTCCTAATCTTTAGCCAAGGTTGGTGGATTAGGTTGACTCTATGTAGGACCAACATAGCCATTCTTTGTAACATCCCATATGTCTTTTCCAATGCAGTTCAGATGTGTCGCCATTCTAATCTTCTATATACCATAGTTAGTTCCATCAAGCTTCGAACTATCCTTCCTGAAATAGTTAGCTGCCATAGAATCTCCTCACGCTGTTAAACTTCTAAAAAAAGAGGACTTAGCTTTGATACCAATTGTTAGGACCTGGAGGCAACTGAGAGAGGGGTGAATTAGTTGTCTATTAATTTCAACCCAAATATAACTTAACCAAACTTAGTGCATAATATCGGTAAACCAAACTTAATATCGGTAGACAATTTAACAGTTAATAATAGTACCGGTAAAGTTGAATGCATAAAATAGAAAGACAACTAACATCCACAATGCATAACATAGATATTTGTACGTGGAAACCCTGTAAGGGGAAAAACCACGGTGGGAAACCTTACCCACAATCAGATGATACTACTCTAGAAGTATGTGTGTACAAATGGGGTCTGCACATGCAGAAAGGCCAACTGCCTTGAGCTCACTGCTCAATCACAAAATGGGAGTCACACAGACTATAATTGGATGGTTAAATCTAATGATAATGTACTGTTCAAAATGGCATCTTCATATGCTAGATTCAGTACCAGTTAAGCTCTGATTGTCTTCTTTATACCTTCCTTGAATCTTCAAATGATGTCTCTGTGTATACCTCTGCTTATATTCACATATACCTTATTACAATCCTCTACTACACCTTCTTACTTACTTAATCTCACAAATGAGATCTTACATATATACCAAAACCTAAGACCAAATGTGTAGGTTGGCTCACTAAGAATATTACAATTAAATCAATTACAAATGAATCAATATGTGATGCATCATGTCAGCTCAATGCATTTACAATAATAACCAATCAATAAAACATCTCCATAACATGGCGTGCTGATCTGGAATAGATAACGCTTGTTGGTCCATAACCTAGACCTATTTGCCAGTAGCAGTAAATATGCAAACTCGATTAGACAAATAACCAAATTGCCAAAACCAAGTGTCCAAACAATGTCTTCGACATAACCAAGTAATCTCTAGATGATAACAAATCATCCTCAGTGCTGGTGAACAATATAACCTGTCGGTGAACTAGATACCGGTGACTCTACATAAGTCACTGAACATGTCAGTGATCATAACCAAAGATCTTCAGTGTTGATAAGTGTTCACAAGTGTTGACATCAATGACAAAAACAATGCAACACATCTATAATACCAACAAAACCTATGAAGGTGCATGTTGTTGATAGGATCCTCCAAAGGTTCGCCCTCTAGGGTTGAGAGCTGATATGGACCAGATCCATAGGCTACTATAATGATGTAAGGACCAAGCCAATTTGGTTTGAACTTGCCCTTCTTCTCTCAATCTTGCTGATTTTTAGGATTTTCTTTGAGAACTAAGTCACCTACCTCAAATGTGCGAGGCTTTACCCTTTGATTGTAATTGTGACTCATTCGTTGTTGATAAGCCTTGAGATGACTAAAAGAAGTTTGTCTTCGTTCCTCCAATAGTTCTAGTTCTTGTAAGTGAGAGACCCTATAATCTTCATCATTGATAATGTTTTACAAAGAGACTCGTAAAGATGGTAAATCAACCTCAATAGGAAAGATATCTTCAGTGCCATAGATAATTGAATACGGTGTGGCTCTTATAGGTGTGCGAACACTTCTGCAATAAGCCCAAAGTGTGGGATTAAGTTGAATATGCCAATTTCAGTCAGTGTCATCGACTGTCTTTTTGAGGATTTTAAGAATAGTTTTATTAGATGCCTCCGCTTGACCATTATCTTGCAGGTAATAGGGAGTGGAGAAATGATGAGTAATATGGAAGTGATCACAAAGTTCATGAACATCCTAGTTTTTGAAGGGACGTCCATTATCAGTGATGATGGAAAGAGGAATACCGTATCAGAAAATGATGTAGTTGAGAATGAATATAGCAATCTATTTTCTAGTGACTTGTGTAAGAGGCACAAATTCAATTCATTTTTTGAAATACTCTATGGTAGTGATAATGAATTTATGGCTATTGGAAGAAGGAGGGTGAATCTTGCCTATGAGATCGAGCCCCTACTGACAAAAGGGCCAAGGAGTCACATTCAGTTGAAGCTCTTGTCCTAGTGGATGAATAAGGTCTCCATGAATTTGGCATTGCTTACATTTCTTGACAAACTAATATGAGTCTTTTTCCATATTAGGCCAGTAATATCTAGTCCAGATGAGTTTCTTGGCTAAGGTAGGACCACTAGAATGTGGACCACATTCCTTCAAGAATTTCACGTAACACAATCTGAGGTTTGTCCCTTTCTAAACATCTTAGAAGAGTGCCATCTAGACCTCAACGGTATAGGATATCAGCTAAAATGACGTATCGCAAAGATTGGCAAATGAAAGTGCGGTGTTGGTTGTTAGATAAGTCAGGAGGAAGAGTGTTGTTACGGAGGTATGTGAAAATGGAACCGTATAACTCGGAATCAAGACCAATGATACATATCATCTCAATAGGAGTGATCTCATATGAGGGAACCAAAAGGTTATCCACCAAGAAGTCATAGGGGGTTTCATTCTACGATAGATCGTTCAGCGAGGCAATAGTAGCCATGGCATCTACGACTCGATTCTTCTCTCTGGGTATCTGCTCAAAGGTTATCTTCATGAAATATTGCTTGAAGTCATCTACCATTTTATTGTAAGGCATTAATTTTTCATCTTTTGTTTGGTAGTCATCAGTTGCTTGATGAATTATAAGTTGAGAGTCCCCAAAAACATGAAGTTCCTGGATCTTCCACTGAACTGCAATCCATAATCCTATTGTTAATGCCTCGTATTCTGCTATGTTATTAGTAGAAGGAAATGACAAATGGTATGATTTGAGAATGGAATCCCCTTGAGGTGTGATAAAGAGGATGCTAGCCCTTGCACCATGCTACGTGTATGAGCCGTCAAAGTATAGTTGCCAAGGCTTCATGTGTGATACTGTCAAGATGGATTCATCTAGAAATTTTGAAGTTAGAGGAGTGTCATCTATCATGGGTGCATCTGCTAACTAATCTGAGATAGCTTGTCCCTTTATTTCTTTTTTGTCCACATATTCAATGTCAAATTCACTCAAGAGCATCACCCATTTGGCTAGTCTGGCAGTAAGCATCGCCTTATTGAGAAGGTACTTCAATGGATCAATCCTTGTGACCGGCTTAGTTTTATGAGTTAGTATGTAATGTCATACTTTCTGTGAAGAAAAAAACACAGCAACACATGCATGCTCAATTGGTGTATAGTTTAGCTCATAACCAACCAAAGTACAACTGATGTAATGTACTGCCTTTTCTTTGCCCTCAACATCTTGTTGTGCTAAGAGTGCCCCCATTGTTGTTGATGTAGCTGATATGTAGAGTAACAGGGGTTGTTCTGGGACCGGTGGCATCAAGACTAGTGGATTTAGAAGATAATCTTTGAGTATTTGAAAAGCCTGTTGACAGTTATCATCCCATTTGAATTTGATGTTTTTGTGTAGCAAGTGCTGAAGAGGATGACATTTATCTGCAAGTTGTGCTATGAATCTTCGTATGGACTAGAGTCTTCCTTGTAAAGATTGAAGTTGACTGATATTTCTTGGTGGTGGCATTTCTGGAATCTCTTTGACTTTTTCCGGATCAACTTCAATTCCTCTTTTTGAAACAATGAATCCTAGGAGCTTCTCGGAGGTTACTTGAAAGACACATTTCTTGGGGTTTAGTCTTACTTTGTATTTTTCCAACCGATCAAAAATGACTGAAAGGATGTCCAAATATGTATCTTTGTCTATTGATTTTCCAAAGAGGTCATCAACATAATCTTCTATAGTTGCATGCATGAAATCATGAAAGATAGTAGTCATGGTTCGTTGGTATGTAGCACCTGCATTCTTTAGCCCGAAGGGCATAACATTCCAGTAGAAAGTTCCATAGGGACAAGTAAATGTTGTTTTGTGCTGGTCCTCGAATGCGATTTTTATTTGATTGTAGCCAGAGAATCCGTTCATCAAAGATAACATCGCATGACTTGTTGTAAGATCTACAACCAGGTCAATGTTTGGCAATGGAAGTCATCCTTGGGACAAACTTTGTTGATGTCTCTAAAATCTATACATATTTTGATGTTGTGGTTTGGCTTACTGACTGGTACTAGATTGGAGATCCATTTAGGATAATCAATTGGTCGTATGAATGTGACATCCAACAATTTTTCAAGCTCTTCCTTGACTAATAATGCCACTTGTGGATGCATCTTTCTTAATTTTTGTTTCACTAGATTTGCCCCCAGTTTAACTGTTTAATGACGCATTACCAAATCCGGATCCAATCCAAGCATATCAACATAGGACCATGCAAAGTTGACTTGTCGCTCTGTGAATAAACTTATGAACTTCGGTCTTTCTCTCTCTGTCAGAGATTGTGCCAGTAATATGTTATGTGGAATCTATTCTGTACCAATGTTTATTTTGATGGTCTCCTGTACTAACATAGATGATTTTTCTTCATATGATGTCGGGACAATGTCGAGCCTTCCATCTTTGGGTACCTCAAAGAGGTTTTTACCCTCAGATACGTCCTTTCTTTTTACTTTTTTGGGGTCAGAGAATGCCACAATGTGGTTTTCACCGTAAAACCCATGATTTATTTTTATTTTTACATTTTTGTGACTGGAAGGCCCAACACCCTCACCAAAATATGCCACGCTATTGAGTTCTATAATGTATCCCGCCTTATGGTCCCCAAGTGGAAGATCATCTTGTATGCCTAAATAGTTGATAAAGGTTTCATCATTTTGGAATGTGTCGAATTGTATAGGTCCTTCATTGTCCCAATCAATAAGTTGGTGGTGAATAAGGGGAAGGCCTTCAATGCTTTCAATGTCTGCGGGTCTTAGGGTGCAGATACAGTTATATTCAGGTATGTCAAGGAAATTGTCGAGGTCATCATTGGCACTCTCCTCATCTATCTTGATCATGAATGAGTCCAAATTGTCATTACTAAAAGCGCATTCCAGAACAGGTGTCCTCATTCTTCGTGATTTTGACCTAGAACCTAAAGACAAAGAATGTGTGGGATCCTCAGGAGTTGTTTCTTGACCAACTTTGACTTTTTTATGAAATTCTTCTTCTGTGGGTTCACCTGGTTCTCTAAATGGCTCAGTCAGTTCATAATCACTGGAGGATTTTTCTAAACCCCATTCCCATCCATTAGAGTTAGTGGAACAGTGGCTCTCTTGTTGATCATTAGAAATCATGATTTGTAATGCTTCTTCTGACTTGTGAGTGTTTACCCTAGAAGAGATCAAACCAAGCCCTTTTGAGCATTGATTTTTAAATGTCAATTCTGGTTGCAAAGGTTGAGTGATACCTTATTTTCCTAAGCCAAGAGGACTTTTACCATCATACCCAAACTTTTGTAGGATCTTGAATCATTTGCCATATTTTTCATATGGTATCTCGATGTGATCTTGTGTACCATCTTCAGGGTCTTTGTACAGCATTTTGTACAAGTCTTCTTCTTCCATTTCACCCCACTTTTGGAATATAGTAGGATCCCATTTTAGTGTAATGATAGATACCTATTTATAAGGATGTGGTCGTCCATATTATTTTGGTGAGCTCATAACTTTCCGCAAGCACATGGTTTGATTCAAAGTGTATTCACCCATGCCTTTTTCTTGATATTTCCCTTTAAGCTCACCTTGCTTTCATGTTGAAGGTTTTAATGATTCAGGGTCAATATATGCAGAAGATGGGATAGCTTCTATATTAATTGGAATTATTTTCTTTGAATTTGGTTTCAAGTTATTGCAGTATATAAATGGATTAGGATCACCATTAACTGTTACTTCAACTCCATTATGAGAAAACTTAATGCATTGATGGTATGTAGATGGGACTGCTCTCATCTCATGAATCCATGAACGTCCTAGTAATATGTTGCATGTGAGATCGAGGTCTAGGACTTGACAAACAACATCCTTTGTAACTATCCCTACTCTGAGGGATAAGGTGATTGTGCCTTTGGATGAATTCTCTTCATCATCATATGCCTTGATGGTAATTTGTTTGTAGCATTCACAACTTTATCTGAATATCCCAATTGTATTATTGTGTTCAAAGTACATATATTGAGACCAGCTCCTCCATCTATTAGGACTCATTTTATTCGATGTTTGTGTAGGAAGGCTTCAATATGTAAAGGTGCATTATGTGGTTGGCTTACGAAGGCGTCATCAGCTTCAGTGAATGTAAGATAATGTGGAACGGAAAGGTATCACACCATGGCTTGAAACTAGTCCACGTTCAGATTAATGGAGACAGTAATGTCTCTCAAAGTTTTGTCAAGAATTTCTTTATGTGGGGGGATATGCATAAAATATCAAGGATGGAGATAAGCGTGGGTGTCCTCCCTAACTGTTCTACCAGATCGTACTCAGGTTTGGCTGATGAGGAAGCGATGGTTTTAGTTGGATCACCTTGCAAAGTGACCTTACCTCGATGAGTTGTGACATTACATTCAGAGGTAGATTCAAAAGAAGGTCCAATGCCTTTTAGGACAACTTTGGGTATTTGGGTAGAATTTATGGCATTTTGTCCTTTATGATAATGGTAGAGACATAATTGTCCATCAAAATGTGGTTAACAGTTGAATCATAGTTATAGGATGCTCCGGTATAGTTAGTCTTCTCATATGTGGCTTTGGATTTTCCCTTGTCATGTTGAGGGAATGGTTCCTTAAACATCTCATATTCTTGATTAGATGAGTGTCCTTCGATCTCAATGTCACCTCTATCAATAAGATCTTGTATGATTTTCTTCAGCCAATGACAATTTCCCATTTTATGTCCCTTTCTCTTATGATACTCACAGTTTTCATCATCATTCCACCAATTTGGTTTGACCTTTGGCTCATATGGAGGATTGTCTAGAATTTTTATTATCATGTTTTCCACTAGCTTCTTGAAAGTTGATTCAAGTGGTTCTCCCAATGGGTGTATTTCCTTCGTGGTTTTGAAGTTGTTTGAGTATTCACTTGGTTATTTGTAGAACTTGATCTAGAAAGAATGATTTTGGGTCTCACCATGTTAGCATCGACAACACCATCATTTACTATGTTCTTTTTTTTGTTCCAAAATCTTGGCTTGTCTTTTCCTTTAAAGTCCTCTTTGTTTTCTTTGAATATCTTAATTACTCCTTGTTCAATTAGGACCTTCTCTATTGCTAAGCCTTTTTCAATGATGTCCTTGAAAGTGGACAAGCAAGCTTTCCTTAAATCATAACCAATTTCTCTATGGACATTCTGTGTGAACATCTCTACCATTTGTTTATGTGGAATTTCAAAAGAGCATCTGCTAACTAAATTTCTCCATCTTTGTAGGAATGATGAAAATGACTCTCCATCCTTTTGCTTGGTTTCTCTATGTTGTATGAGAAATTTTGTATGAAATCTTCTGCTAGATCACCCCTAGACTTAATTCCAAGTGGAATTTGGGAGAACCATTCCATAGCTTGATCACCTAAGCTTTGTGGGAATAATCTCATCAAGTATGTTTTTTTCTGATACTACCTCAATGTAAGCTATGAAAAAATTTCTTATATGTTCCTTAGGGTCTCCCTTGGCTCTCTACTTATCAAACTTTGGTGCCACAAAATGTGTAGGAAAAGGAGGCATTGGAATGCTTTTGTCAAATGGATAGCGACATATGTCTCTCATTGTCTAAGCTAGCTTTGGTGTATTAATGTCTTCCATTTTCTTTTGAAGGTGCTTTATTTGTTGTTCCAAATTGTTAATAGGTGGAGATTGACTTCTTGGACCATATCCCATGCTTGATCCACCTAGTGGAGGAGGAGGATATTGCATATATGGATGCTATTGATCATAAACATGTTCATATGGAGGAGGTCTATAATGATGTTGTGTAGAGGAACCACCTGGTATAGAGTCATAATGAGGAATGGAATATCTACTTTGTCCATGTATATCATATTCTACAGGTATGTCATGAGTTTGTTCTAGTGTGTTGCCCCCAAATTTGACACGGGGTTTCCTTGTGTCCAAATTTTGAGCATGCCTCTGAATATCCAATTGTTTTGGAGTTTGGTCCTTAGCATTGGTATGTAATTGAGTGTATTTATCTGCATAAGACTTCCATAATGGTCTGCGTAGACGAAGTTGTTCATGAGTATCATAATATTGACCATGTGTATTTGGAACCTTGAGTTTTTGAAATAAAGATGATGGAGACTCAGGAATGAAACGTGGTCCTCTAGTACCTCCACTATTAGGTCTCCTTTGATCCATATTGAGTTGAGTTTCATGCATAGGTTGATTTTCCAATATTTGAGACATGTCAAAATCATGAGGTATTTTAGCTCCACTTTGTGCCATCACTTGTAAGAAATATTGTCTCTCTTCTCATGATTTCCTCAACCAATATTTTAAAATGGGGATCCATGATGGATTCTACCACTTCTGCTGAATGTATGAAAAATTTGTCCACATTGTCGTTGTGTGTATCATTCTTGTTTGTGTTATCCATGTTCTCAACATTTTGAGTGTTTCTATAGGTTTCCATGTCAGGTAATGTGGTATGATCAGAGTTGAAGATATCATTGTCATACTCATAGCCAATCATGTTTGTGGACTCTTGAGCCTCTTTAGCTTCTCTCCTATATTTTTAGGAACGGGTTTCAACCATGAACTAGGTTGTGACCAAGATGTGTGAGACTAGATGAAAATGGAAAGAGTATGGAATACCAAGAGTTGGGTGGAATGTAAATGAATCTGAGGTGTACTTGCAATGTCCAAAGTGTAAGACCAAGTATGTATGTAGTAAAGTAGGTGTGGCTTCCAAAGAGATGATAGTTTCTCTTGATGAGGTAAGTTGACCTTGACTCTAAGTAAGACCAAATGAGACCCAAAGGTGATAGACCTTGATGAGGGACCACTTAGAAAAATGTTGTTGTATGTAGTGTGTTGACAAAGTAAGATTAGGACAATCAAGTGATCTTTTAACTCAAGTTTAGACAAATGTGAATGTAATGCAAGGTGTAAAGTAATGATGGACTTTGTGAGACCCAAAAATAGGCTTAATGCTAGATGAAAACCCAGAGAAATAACCTAGGAAGCTCAATGAGTCTGAAACTGATTGATCTTATTTGCTGGACTGTAAGTTTTTTCCAATACTAAACACAGACATGTCTATATACTTCACAGACGCAGTTTCCCAACAGACATTTTTGAACACTGCATAGACACATTTCTGAAATTTTGTGAATCCATTTTTTCTTAAGATGACATAGATGTGTTTCTATCCTACACAAATGCGGTTAAATGACACAGATGTTTTTGAACACTGCACAGATGCGTTTCCAGAAATTGAGTGTAATTTTTTCCAATGTGTAAAGTTGTTGTTGTGACCCAAATCTGAATGTTTGACTATTTTTCGTGACAAGAGGACACAATCTCGATGAGGACTCAATGTTTGTAGCTTTTTAGACTCAAAATGACTCAAAAAAAAGTGTGTTGTTTGATGTAAAAATGTTTTGCATACACTTGACCACACAAAAGACACAATTTTTTGATGTTTGATCTTGAATGTTTGAATGTTTAAAGGAAGACAAGCACAATTCTTATGGTTGGCCAAGAGAATAGTTGTTGATCCCACATGGGGTAGGCTACACTATTCAAATAGGATACTTAGATGCTTGACCCCATTGGCTTCACCCTCGGCACTCACTTCTCTAGGGCAGCCAAGCATTAGTCCCCATGAAAACTCCTCGTGGTGAACTTTGTATCTCTACTAAGAACCATATGTGTGTGGGCCGCTCCAGAGGTCCAACCTCCTACCCCAACAACTAGAAGGATTTTGGATTTCTAAAATAAAAGCTGCTAGTAAGGGCATCCACTCATGTGGCCATACATGCGGCACTTTCATCTTTGTAAATACAGAAGGCTCCCAGCTGATAGGGGTTACACCCTACAACTGATCAAATAAATTTGATCAAACGGGTTTATGGGTAGACATAGTGTCGGTATGAACTAATCAGCACATGTTACCCATGGCTTTCACCATAGATACAATTATTTATAGTGGTTTGGAAGAGGTGGGTTTTCCTCACTACCACTTGGGTCATTCTCTCCTCACTAGTAGTCCTAATGACCACACGGGGAGACAGGCCCTCTAGAGATTAAACAAAAAGAGCCTATTTCTCAAGACACAAAAGACACCAGTTCAATTTTAGTGCACCAATTGAAGTGTTTGGTAATCTATGAAAACAAGGAACACAATAAAGATAAAAAACCCTTGCCAAAATTCTACAACAAAGATTTGTTAGTAGTTTTGCAATAATACCCCTCTTGCAAGCACACAAGTTAGGTAAATTTTAGATCCAAAAGTCTTTGTGAAAAAGACCTTCAACAAGACGTGTTGCTTCAAGGACAAGTTGCACCAATTTGTTAGCTAGATCACAAGATGTTAGCCCGAATAAACCGGATCTGAAATCCAAATGATGAAATAAAGCCTTAAAACTAGAACAAAACTAAAAAATGTGAAATTAGAAACACAGACGTGATTAAACCTAACGTAGATGCGGTTAAAGATCATAAACGTGCCTAAAACCCTCACAGATGTGCCTAGGCAACATAGACGTCATTTCAAAACATAGACACAATTGAAATATGCACAGACACAATTTGGGAACACAGATGCGACCTTGCAATCTACAAAAAAAGTAAAATAATGTCAAACGCAAATGCAATTACAGAGGTCACAGACGCAGCAAAAAATAAAAAATGTGATTTCGATATGCACAAATGCAAATATGTCAAAATGTTGTCAGAAAATGTCAGATCTACAACTTCAAAAACACAAAATCTGTGACAAAAGATGTTAAATGCAAAAGGACAAGAGTCCCACTGGGTGTGCCAAAATGTTTATGGTAAAAATAGAAACAACAATATTGAAAGACTAAAATAGATTCAACCACAAAACCCTAGCTTAACAACAACAAAGATCCACCATAACATATGAAGATTACCTAAGACAATGTAAATCAACAAAATCACAAAGATTATACCATCACATGTCCAATAGGGTTTGGATCTCCATTCTTCCTATCCCCATTGATCTTGCTTGATATATTTTCTCTCAAATTTTATGTGTGCACAAGAGCTCAACAAAGAACGGAAATATGGTTGCAAGTAGGCTTGATCGCATATGAAAGCTCGAATGCTAGTCCAGGAGTTAGGGTTGATAATGAAGGAAGCATCTCCTTATATAGAGAACACAGTAAGAAATGAAGGGATAAGATTGAGAGGTGTAAGAGATAAATGGTCGGCTAGGTAGAGGAAATAAGAAAATAATGAGAGGGTAGGTAGTATAGGAATTAAGAGATGAATGACATGTGTCATGGGTAGAAAAGGCTAATGAATTAATTAAATAAATAAAGATTTATTTAATTAATATAGGAAGTGGGATCAATTAAATAAATAAAAGTATTTATTTAATTTAGGAAAAGGGTAATTTAAATAAATAAATGTATTTATTTAAATGAGGAAAAAGGCTAGAAGAGGATAAATGAATTAATTAAATAAATAAAGATTTATTTAATTAATAGAAGACTTGGGATAAAATAATTAAATAAATAAATAAATTTATTTAATTAGACAGTACAATTTTAGGTGTCTACAATGGTATTCCAGAAATGATGATTTCACTTTATGTGCATATACTGACTTAGATTGGGCAGGTGATATCGATGGTAGGAAGAGCACTTCTAGTGGATCTTTCTTTATTGGAAAGAGACGGGTTTCATGGATCAACAAAAAATAGTCATGCACTTCTTTATCTACTGCAAAAGCTGAGTATATTGCAGCAGCAACTAATTGCACTCAAGTCTTGTGGATGAAGCAAATGTTGAAGGATATCAGGGTAAATTGTAGTGAACCGGTAGTTATCTACTGTGATAACTCTGCAGCTATTGACATGTCTAAGAATCCAGTATTTCACTCTAAGACTAAGCATATTTCAATAAAGTATAACTTTCTGAAGGACAAGGTTGAAGCAAAGGAAGTAAAATTGGTTTATGTGAACACTAAAGAACAAATTGTAGACATATTCACTAAACCGTTGTCTAAGGAATCATTTGAGTATTTGAGAGACAAATTAGGGGTTTTTGCCCCTCTAGAAGAGACTTGATTGATGAATATTTTCATCAGTCCGACATATATTATCAAAGATACTATTCATTCCGACACTGATGAGTGGTGGTACTACTCGGGGGGAGTAGCCAACTTCGAGATTAAGAGGTTTATATCATTGCTTTGATATTTTTGTCATATTTCTGGCATTTATATCAAAGGGGAGTGATAGTAATGTGAAAAATCATTCAAAATGTTACAGAGATATTATTCACATTGGGAAAGCTATTGATTGTTGGTTGTCTTCCACAAGGGGAGACTTTTTTGGCACTTCTTGGTACTTAGATGTTTTTCACATCTAGTATTTCCATCAATGCCAAAGGGGGAGATTGTTGGAATTATGGATGAATTGATTATGTGTTGTATTAATGTTTTGTCATTGATGTCAATACTAGCTATTATGATTGGTTACTAGCATACAATTTTTGGTTACCAGTAGAAGATCTAGTGTTACCGGCAGAAGAGACTATCTGTTGGACACTTCCGATATGTTTGGATCAGTGAAGTATGTTTGATTTCATGTGTTATATGCTCCATGAGGATGTTTTGGTTAGTTGGTATTGGCTTGGTAATCAGATGCTATCATACACTCTGATAAACCCTTACCGATTTCATGCCTGTGAAGTGTGATATCTCCAGCTACAACACAAACACTTAATAGATCATTACAAGCATGGTTAGAAAATAAGAAGCAAATGAAAGATGAACCATGAAAAAGTGATCTATCACCTCCTAAGAGATGAGAGTATGGATTTTCTCTCAAATCTGGATAAGCAATCCTAGTGACTTGACTACACCTAGATGGAGGATTTGAAATGGTAATGATATGCAAATATGAGATTGATTAAGCTAGATTGATCCAAGAGACTAATTAAGCTACAGATATGCATGATTAAGCTATGATGATGATTCAATTAAGCTAGAAAATAGATTGATTAAGCTACATGATTCAACAATTATGTTAGAAAATGATCAAATTAAGCTAAATCTAAGATGCAATTTCCTATAACAACAATGCTCAAATGATATGTTAGAATGGATATGCCTATAGTAACAATTCCTAAATTGATAATGAGATGGGATCCTTTGTGCTCCAAAATGGGGGATATTTATAGGATTACCAAGGCCAAGGGTGAGGTGGCAGGAATCAACGGTCAAGATTGAGTCTGAAGATATCAAGGGTGAAATTGGAGGAGGTTGGGGAAGAGGTTGAAGGAAGGGACACTTGACACCTTTATTGTGACAAGTGTCAAAGAGCCTTGCTCATGAGAGGGAAAGTGTCCAAAGGAGGAGACATGTGGCCAAAGTGCCATGTGTCTCAAGGGGAAAATATTCACACCATAGGAGATTAGGATAAGGAGGTTAGAATGTGCAAGATAGGATAGGGTAAGGAAAACTCAAGGTTAGGTGGATGGGTTAGGCTATAGGGATGGTTAGGTTAGGTGGTTAGAAATTAGGAGGCATGTGGGTAATTTGAATTTAAAAATTCAAATAATAGGAAAAGACTAATTAATTCTCAACAACTCATAAGATGATTTATTATAATTAATTAGGGAATTAGAAGAATTGATTTAAATGGGGGGAAGATTAATTAATTTGAATTAATTAATCAAAGGGGACTATGGAATGAACTTAATGAATAAATCTTTAGATTTATTAATAAGTAGATGAAAGGGAGAATTTAATCAAATTGCTAATGAATTTAATTAAATTAGCAGGGAGGATTAATTAAACAATTGCTTATTTAATTAATTATCTTCAGACCATTTTTAGGTGTATACAATCGACACTGGTTTAAGGCTTTACCAATAGAGCTTTCATTGAGGAATTGTGACAGGATGCACAATTGGTATTGGTGCAACTTCTTCATGGATTTCAAGATGTTGAAGATGTTCTTTGATCATTCTTCAACTCTTTGAAGACATTGCTTTGGCGTGGTGGACCCAGAATAGGTTAGGTACCTATCTAGGTTATGGACCGATATAGTGCTAACATGTACTCTACATGTGATCAGGATGTTTCGAGAGGATTTACAAATTTTTTATTACTATTTTGGTCTTAAGACGACATGGCATATCATTGTAATATGGAATCATGTAATGATCTTATTGTAATATCTTTAGGTGGGTGACCTAATTAGTTTAGGCCTTAGGGTTTGTATAAATAAGAGGTAGAAACTCTTTGTTGTGTATCATGGTTATTGGAAAAGTCATGGTTAATGAATGTAATGTCCGAATATTGTAATATCATTCAGGCAAAGGAGTTGGTCGATCATTGGTGATCGAATTGGATTCAGAAGAGGATTTAGTCCTCTGACACTGAGCTTAATCAGGTTTGTAATTAGGCATGGTAGATGTTATTTCTAGAAGTTCACTCTATTGGATTGTTGTCCATTTATCTTGAGATGGTTAAAGCCTCTCTGTAGTCAGTGAGACTCTTTTGTAATTAGTAGTACACTTTAGGCAGTGTGCCTTCCTGGAAGTTTAGGCCCCTCATTGTAACACATACATTCTGTAGAAGTATCATATGACTATGGGTAGGCTTCCCACCATGGTTTTTACCTTTCTAGGTTTTCCACATACAAATCATGGTGTTATGTGGTATGGTTGCTCTGCATTGATTATTTGGTTAATTGTTAAGTTGTATTGTTTACCGGTATCTGTTCCTACTGGCATTTGTATGTGCTTTACTAATACTTGATTTGTTTAAGGTTGTGTTGTGAATTAAAAGTTATAATTTGTTAACAACTGATTCACCTCCCCCCCCCTTCTCAGTTGTTCACCAATTATCCTAACAACTTCTATAGGAGTATGTGAAATAATTACAATGGGAATTGCACTTTCAATTAGGCCAACCACCTAGAGCTCAGTGCTCATGACAAAAATAAGTCTCACTGACTTACATAAACATTAGACTACAATCCGAAGAAAATGAACTATAAAGATAGCATCTTCTAATGCTTGATATAGTTTCAATTAAGCACTTGATGTCTGCCCTACAATACCAAACCCTTCACAACCTTTGTTGGATGATCTAACCTTGTTCACACATAAACCTTTCTCTAATAATGCAGGCATAACCATACTGATATCATCCTATCTAAATTACATGAATAATTTGTCTATAAATATAGATCATGAACCTTGATAACAAGGTTGGCTAAACCCTAAACCCATAAACCATAATTACAAGAATTACATCACATGATACCACCAGACCAATATTATTATTTACATTACATAGCATGGACCAAATTCAAATTTCCAAATAATTATATCCGTCAAAAATTACGTTTAGACCAATCTCCAGCATGTTTCACCAACCGGTAGAAGCCCTTAGTGCAATAACACAAAATAACCAACCAAATCCAAATAGGACCACCAAATCATCATGCTATCCAATGAGAAGCCACAAAAAAATTAGGACATGATCAAGAAGTACCTTCAACGCGTTAGGAACCATTATAGTAATCCTGACCAAAAACACTTAACCAAATCAACAAATATCAGCAATCGGTAAAGCTAATCGGTACAAGGAGTATCAACCAGGAACATAAACAATAGCTTCTAGAGCACTAAATCATGAACCAACTAAATATGACAAGCATGTAACCATCTCAAATAACCATCCAAAACCGAATCCAAGGATCTGATCATACCGGATCAGAATCAGTCAAAACCAAGTCCAACCGGGACCAGGAACCAACCGAGAAAGAACCATATCCAGCCGGAATATAGTGTTGACATCAATGACAACACATAATCAATATTGCCAACAATTTCCCCCTTTGGCATTGATGGCAACACTAAATGTGAAAAAGTTCCAAGTGCCAAGGAATGCCAACAATCTCCCCAAAGAATCAAGAACCGACAAAATATCTCTCCCCCTAATATTTTTTGTTTTTCACATGAATACTATCTCCCCATTTGACATCAATGAAAAAGGGTTGATGCCAAACCAAAATACTGAACTAGGCATCTAACTACTCCCCCTAAGAAGTAGCATCATCCCATCAATAGTAATACCAAAATCATCATCACCAACATAGTAACATGATTTATCCTTATATCTTCTATGGCACACTTTCTAGGAGCAGGAGTTGACATGGGAATAGGTTTAGGTTTGAATTTGCATGACGTTGGTTCTGGGAGCCCAAGGGATTCCCCCATGACTCGCCCCACTAGATCGGTCCCTAATCCTTTGGATGGGGCCTCAAATGATACTTGGGATGGTGGTACCATTTAGAATACTGCCAATGGTAAATTTGGCACTTCTGACAAATCTAGTGAGGTTGAGGGCCCCAATAATAAGATTCCCTTTGTGGAATGCAATAGGAAATGGGCCTCACTTTTTGCAACAAAACTTAAGGGTAAGGCCAGTTTGTCGGTACCGCATAAACTGGACTAGGATTCTCGCACTTGCTCCATCTCTATATCGGATTGTATTGTGGACCAAAATATGGTTCACATGCATTTAGTCTTGGTTGGAAAATTTATTGGACTATGCCCAAATATTGAGGTTGTTAGATCCTGGGTGGCTAGGAAATGGAAAGGTAAAGGTCAAACTAATGTTGTGGCTATGGTTGGTGGTTTCTTCTACTTTTCATTCACCTGTGAAGAAGACTTTCGATCTATTTTGGCTGGAGGTCCTTGGATGCTAGGTAAAGCCTCACTGGCCCTTAAAAAGTGGGAACTAGGTTTTAATCCCAAAGACTAAGAATATAATGAATCCCCTATCTGGGTCAAACTGCCAGGTTTACCCATGGAATTTTGGGGAGAAGAAATATTTGCGAGTATTGCAGCTTGCTTTGGTGAGCTAATTTCACTCAACCCAATGACTGTAGCTAAAAGGCAACTGGTTTATACCAGACCGTGTGTCAATGTCAAACAGTCTACAAACCTACCTTCTGAGGTAGATCTTTTCTCCAAGTTTGGCAGATGGGTGTAGAAAGTGGAGTATGAATCCATCCCCTTCACATGTTTCCATTGTAAAAAAGTGGGCCACTAGGCCAGGCAGTGTCCGGCTAAGCCAAAGAAAGAATGGAGGAATAGGAATGATTTTCCACTCTTGGAGAAGATAGATATCCTGACAGCAGATCCTCCCTTGAATGTTTTGGGCCTTGATCTAGTTGAATATCTACCTAGATCTGAGCCAATCATTCATGTTTCCCTTGATCCGAACCTCTCGTCCCCTGAGGAGAATATTGGGGAATCCCCTGCTCTGAATGCTCCCTATATTGATGTGGTACTCCCAAATTCTTTTGGAGCTGCTCAAGATATTCCCATTCAATTGATTGTTGATATGGATAGCTCCATTGAGTCAAAACCCCTGACCTCCCCTTTGCAAGAATCATCTCTTGAGGACTCTGCTCTCTTTATTGAGTTCAAACCCAAAAATAGAAGAAGGAACTCTCCTATTGGCCAAAACACTCTGTTCTCAGGGGGGTCTTAACCAGAAACAGACAAAAAGGTGACTATGGGTCAGAATAAAAGGGGTTGGGGAGACCACCCAATGAATTTAGCAGAGATAGGCAGAGTTGGGTTGCCATTGCAGACAGAGCCCAAAGAACATTACCAAAAATGGGGATGGGATCCCCTTCTCATGCTAAATGAAAGTCATCTCTAGGAATATAAGGGGTTTAAATCACCCCCACAAGCATGACCTGCTATCTAATTTGGTCAGAGATCATAAACCTGATATTTGCCTTGTCCAAGAAACACAAAATGACTAGCAACAAAGTGGAAAAAATTAAGTTGGTGATATTTGGAGATTGTGGTGTTCACTGTGCGGATGCAGATGACTCTTCAAGAGGTATTGCCACCCTTTAGAATATGAGACTACTAAGTGGTAAGTTGGTTCTCTCTTCTCCAAATCACATTGCTACTATATTCTTTAATCTTAAAGATGGAACCTCCTAGGTTATTTCAAACATATATGATCCTAATGGGATATTTTCCAGGAAAGCCCTTTGGTCTTCCATTTTCCATGCTAGATCGCTATTTTCTAATGAGAAATGGGTTCTTCTGGGTGATTTCAATACCCCTCTCTTTAATCTAGAGAAATATGGGGGTATACCTATCTCTATTGATAGTAGACAAGACTTGGCTAACGTGATCAACTCTTTGAGCCTTTTGGATCTGGATCTTATTGGTGCCAAGTTCACCTAGTCCAATAGATGCAGTGGGGAGGATCTTATTTAGTTTAAGCTTGATAGGAGACTTGTCTCTCCTGATTGGCTTCGGATGGCTTCCTGCCATCTCAATGCCTTGGCTCGTGTTGGATCTGATCACTTCCTCATCTGCCTCTTGGTTACTCCATTGTCTGGCAGAAAGGCATAACCCTTCAGATTTGAGAAAATGTGGTTGATGGCCCTTGAAATCCAAGATAAAATTATGGAGTGGTGGAATATTGATATCCAGGGCACAACTATATTTCATATAGCCAAGAAGCTTTCCAATGTCAAGTCCAATAGTCAACATTGGAACAAATCCACCTTTGGCAATATCTTCAAAGCTAAAGAGAAGCTCAAACTGGATCTTGAGGAGGTTCAAAACCATATTCAAGTTTATGGGTTTGATAAAGATGTCTGGAACAAAGAAATTGATATTTTGACTAAATTACATGACATTATTTCCAAAGAAGAGGAATTTTGGAAGCGGAAATCTAGAGCTTTATGGCTTAAAAGTGGCGACAAAAACACTAAGTTATTTCATATGATGACTCTTAAGCACAGGGCTGCTAATTAAATAAACAAAATTCAAATCGGACAGAGATGAGTTGATAAGCATGATGCGATTTTCCAGGAAGCCATCAGTTTTTCTCTAATCTCCTTTTTGTGGATGACCCTCTTGATCCTCTAGCCCAGAATGAAATCTTGCAGGAGGTTCCCTCCATCATTTCTCAGGACATGAATTTGGAGCTTACCAAAATTCCCTCTCCCGATGAAGTTCACAATGCAGTTTTCTCTTTTGAAGGTAACAAGGTCCCCGACCCTGATGGTTTCCCTCTTTTTTTCTTATAGAATATTTGGCAGATTATTTGCTTTGATGTGGTCACTGCAGTTCAAGAATTTTTTGGATCCCGCTCTCTCCTAAAGGAGCTAAACGCCTGCTCTTTTCAAGATTTTAGACCTATTAGTATTTTCAATTCTAATTATAAAATCTTCACCAAGATTCTAGTGCTCAGGATTCAGATTTTCATCCCCTCTTTAATTTCTAAACATCAAAATGTGTTTGTTCCTAGGAGGCAGATCCTGGATTCTATTATTGTGGTGCATGAGAATATCCACTCCCTTTCTATCAATAAAAAACCTAGTTTTTTTTATGAAATTGGACCTGCTGAAAGCTTTTGATAGAGTCAATTGGAGCTCTCTCCTCCGAATCCTCAGGGATTTTTTATTCGGAGATAAATTCATCCAGATCATTGAGCAATGTGTTTCCACCCCAAAATTTTCTATGTTGATTAATGGATCTGCCTATGGTTTCTTCTCTGCATCTAGGGGCATAAGACAAGGGGATCCTCTATCTCCTTTCCTTTTCATTTTGATGAGTGAAACTTTCAGTAAAATTGTTTAGAGGGAAAGTCAAAAATGGTAATATTACAGGCGTACGACCCTCATCTCAGGCCTCCACATGCTCTCATCAACAATTTGTTGATGATACTCTATTGATGGGGGAAGGCTCGGTTATAGAAGCTAAGAATTTAAAAAAGACTATGAATATCTATGAACATGGTTCGGGGCAAAAAATTATCCTGCCTAAAAGCTCCATTTTCTTCTTTAACACCCCTAAACACAGGAAATTAAAGATTGCCTCGATTATTGGCTGCAAAGTTGGAACTTTGCTCGACTCCTATTTAGGTCTTCCTCTCTGCCATGGTCCAGCTCTTGACTCCTTTTGGGTGAATCTTATAGATAAATTCCAGAACAAATTGGTTGGGTGGAAAAGTGCTTTGTTAAGCCAAGATGGTAAACTCCAGCTACTCAAAGCCTTTCTTCAGAGTCTCCCAGTTTATGCTATGAGTCTATTCAAAATCCTAGCCGAAATTGTTGATAAATTGGAAAGAATTAAAAAAAAAATTGTGGACTAGAACTCAATCTAAGAATAGATTATATCTTGTGTCTTGGAATCAGGTTTGCCTTCCCAAATCCATGGGGGGTCTGGATATCCAGAATCTGAGAGATTTCAATAAATCCCTGATGGCCAAACATCTATGGAGATGCCTTAAAGATAATAATGAATGGATTGATATATTCAAACATAAATACCACATTCTGGATATCCAAAACACTTTGGAAACTTATGATCTTCCCAACGCAGTTTCTGATTTATGGAGTAATTTCTTTGGCTCCTCCAAATTTATCTTGTATGGTTGCAAATGGATGCTAGGGAATGGTACCAAAATCAGATTTTGGGATGACTAGTGGATTAGTGATGGCCCCCTATCAGACTTTGTTTGGGCTTCTCCCTTCAAAGAAATGTCTCAGAAAAATTGGCATTTGGGTGGTTGATTATATTAGAAATGGAGTCTGGTTGGACCTCAATTATGTAGATAATGCTCTATTACCTATGCAACCCTGGTTGAATTGTATTCACATCCCTTTCTCTCAAGGGGAGGATGAAGTTTTATGGAATTTAGCCTCTTCTGGGAAGTTAAAGGTTGATGATGCTTATAAGTTCATCTCTAGAAGCTTCTCCCCCCGTCTTTTGAGCTGGTATCTGGAACAAGCACTTAATTCCTAAAATTAACATATTTTTCTGGCTATTTATGCAGGGTAAGATCTGTATCATTGACAATGTTTGCAGAAGAGATATTCCTCTTACCAATAGATACTTTCTTTGCAAAGAGGTGGAGGAAAATGTTGGCCATCTACTGCTTCATTGCGCCTTTGCCAAGGATATTGGGAATCACTTCCTTAACATCTGGAACATTGATTGGGTCTTCCTTGATACTATCCATCAAATGTGGTTTGAATGGAAATTTCCCTCTGATAATCAGGCTTTAGGAGTTCTTTGGAATTTATCTCTTCCGCATATCGCTTGGGGCATCTGGAAAGAAAAAAATAATAGTCCTTAGGGATTTGGAAACTCCAACTTTTGTTGTGGCTACTAAAATTTGCATTGCTACCAAGGAGAATTTTCTACACTCCTGCTCTAGCAAAAAGAACAACCATCCCCTCCCTACTCTCTAGGAGGATTGGGATACTATCAATTGGTGGCAAATTGATTGGAATATTGCCAATCTAGTGCACAAATCCAAGTAGTGTAGACAAAATGTTCTTTGGCATCCTCCCCCTATGGGTTGGATAAAAATTAATATGGATGGGCCGGCTAAAGGGAATCTTGGGCTAGTTAGGTGTGGGGGAGTGGCTAGGAATCATTTTGGTATGTTGGTTTTTGCGGTGGTGCTCCCTCTGGGCACCCAGTCTAACCACTATGCAGAAGCCAACGCTGCCCACATTGGGTTACACATGGCTAAAAGAGAAGGCTTTACTAAAGTTTGAATCACTAAACACTGTTAATTGTCTAAGTGGATGCATGAATCCTAGTTGGACGATAGCTAACCTGATCAAGGATTACCAAGATATAATAAATGAGTAGGCAGATTTCAAAATCTCGCCCGTAGACCAGGAAGGCAACAAGGCAACAGATCTATAGGACAATCTGGTGCTAGGATACATGGCGACTAAATGATGGAGTAGTAGGGATGAATTCCCCCAAAATATGTGCAAGCTGGTCCATGATGATTATTGCGTTAATCAATGATCTTTCATCATGATTTCATTGTGCTGATGGGGAAATGACTCTTTTTGGTTTTCCCTAACCGAAGATCTAGAAACTTCCCTGGTGACTAGATTTTCTATCTTATTGTGTGGCCCATTTTTTGCTATTGTTTGGAGACTTTTCTGGTGTGGCCTATTTCCTGCGACTGGTTAGTGCCTTCTCTGGTGTGGCCCATTTTCTGCTATTCGGTGACCAGGAGCATAATGGGTGGGGACAAGAACAAGAAAGAGCCATCTACTTGCAAGAAATGGAAGAAAAACAAGGATGTGTGGCAAGAAGTCGATGATGAGGGAATCATTCCCTTCTGGATCGACTTCATGGCCCTTCTCCTCTGCTCATGGAGGAATTTTTCAACAGGTGGAAAAAAGGGAGCCTCAGGGCTTATGGCACCGAGTATCAGATTAATGAAACCCTGGTGGTGATGGTCACTGGTCTGGTGATGACTGGCAGACAATTTTATAGAGATAGGAAAACTGGGGAGGAGGACTTAACGAGTTTCTTTGACAAAGACAAGGAGCTATAGAGTTACCAAGATGGTTGATGGCGGCTACAATAGGAAAGATCTTATGGCTCCTTGGGCTGACATTGTCGAGTTCATCATGAGGTATATTACGCTTGATGGCAGATATGCCAGCATCTTTTCCTATTATTTTACTATTTTAAATCACTTTAGGCATGGTAAAATCATTTTTGTTCCTTTCTATCTGGCCTCCTCTCTAGAAAATAGCTTGGAAAAAGATTCGAAGAATCCAAACAACCCTATTCTCTATGACGGACTTATTGTGCTCATCATGGAGTACACAAAATCCCTTGAAGTTGTGCCCCCTCTAACTAAGACTGGCCAACATACTAATATCTAGGATGTCTCTGACTCGAAAAGGGATTTGGAAGATAGTGGGGTTCCTCTTGATGACCCTGAATATAAACCAGTGGATGAAGGGGAGATGATGGTCACCCCTGGGATGTTTAGTAGTAAGAATCCTCCCAGATGGGCAGCCAACAAATACAAAACCACTAGCAAATTGATCTCTAAGGCCGAGTCCCTCTCTAAAAAGAAGAAGTTGGTGGCTAAGGACTATGGTCCGAAGAATTTAGAGCAAGGAATTAAATTGGATATCCTTATCAATGACTTGAAAGAAAAATAGCAGACCATGAGAACTGTGGGATACAGAGGACTGGTAACCTGATGAACCTGGTTATGGAAGCTACCAAAAGCCAGGAGAGCTACTGCAAGTGGGTGGAGTGCGAAATCGATACCCTCTTAGTGGGGGTTAAAGAGATTATTGATATCTTCACTACCTCCCCTGAGCCCAACAAATCTAAGAAACTTGTGATTATGACCCAAAAGCTCTCCCAGGACATCGAGGTGATGAAATATAATCACGAACAAAGAATTGAAAAGGTGGAACAATGTATGGAAGAGATTAAGAAAAATCTCAAGAGCCTGGTTGACATAAGTAAAGAAGCCATGAACAACAGTATAGAGGGGCTTGAAAAGACCAATGCCATGGTTGCTGATTACAGATCCTACCACAGTGAACCAGTGAAAGATCTTGGAGGGGAAGATATGGCTGCTGGAGACAACAAAACCACTGGTCCTAGTTCCAGAACCAAAAGCAGGAGAAGAAACAAGGGTACCTCCAGATTCATTATGGAGGACCTGGAGGAAATCAACAAGAGTTCCATCTAGAAGAACAAGGATCTAGTGATCTCTATTAATTGAGAGTCTTTCTTTTGTTTTGTCTTGTTTGTCTACATCTCTTTTGTTTTCGTGACTATTCGGGGGTGCTCCCCTGTTTTGATGTTGGTTCATGTCTGTTTGGTTAATGGTCAATTGTTGTAAAAATTTTGGATTCGGGTCCATGTAAAACCCATTTATCTTTATCAAAAACATGATTTATCCTTATTCCTTCTAAATTTGCTTCATCCATAAAATCTTAGTACAACTTGTTGCAGTAGCTACATATCTGGCTTCAGCAGTAGATAATGAAGTGCATGATTGTTTCTTGCTAAGCCATGGGACCAATTTCTTCCCAAGAAAGAATGCACCACCTGAATATGACAAGCATGTAACCATCTTGAATAACCATCCAAAATTGAATACAGGGATCTCATCATACCGGATTAGAATTAGCCAAAACCAAGTCCAATCGAGACCAGGAACCAACCAGGAAAGAAGAATACCCAACTGGGATACAGTGTTGACATTAATGACAACACATAATCAATATTACCAAAATGATGAAGATGGTGGGTAGCAAGATCAAGCTAGAAAAGGTCAACAAAACTCAGGAGGCTCTTAAAAAACAAATTGAGGAGGTCAACTCTTCTTGCAAGAATGTGGCTAGCAAGCACAATGCCTCCCTAAAGGCTATCAACAATGAGATGGAGAGGAAAAGGGCAAAAAAAAAAAGATGAATAGAGTTCCTCCTACTGCTTTGATGGTTAAGACCACCCCTGACTCCATATTGGTCTCCTCTAAATTCTGGGATTCGTTTGAGTAAAAAAGTCTATTTTTGTGATAAAGTGCTTAGTTTGTGCCAGGATTGTCAAGGAAAGAGTACCCCCATGCAGTAGACCATCACTTTGTGTCTCTACTCACTGGTTGTCTATTGTTTTGGAGTTCCTAGTTTTTGTATGTTTGCTGGTCTTTTAGTTTAGTTGCTCGATCTATGTTCGTCCTATTGGGTTTTCAGTGTGCTTTGGTGGGGTTTTTTTTTGTTGGTTGTGCATCCCTCATGTGCTCTTGGTGTCGCTTTGTGGATTTGTAATGGTACGGGCCTATCTTGCTTTTATTAATCAGAACAAAGTGTAAGGGTTCAGGACCCCTCTTCATTTATCTAATTAGAACAAGGTATATGATCAAAAGGAAATTGTATGGTCTTTGTGTCTTCCTTATATTCTTTAATTAAATAATTACATAGTGTGATAAAAATAATATTTTAAGAAGTTTAATAATTTAATAGTTATATATCTTATCTCAAATAGTTCCTTTGAAGTCATCATAATGTCCAATAATCTTTAATATTTTTATGTCCAATATGTTAGTCCTTTCTTCAGATTATGATGTGTGGTAACTTTAAATCTAACAAGATTATTTATAACAAAAAAAATATTATTTTACAATTTATCTTCAACATTAAGCATTTAAAATTTAAGATGAAAGTTATAACATTTTATAATGTATTGTCTTCATATTATTTTTTTAAAATTCAAAATCTTTATTTTACTCATAATCATAATTATAATAGTTGAACTTTTTCTTGAATATAATTTTTTTTATTTTAATTTTTTTAAATTAAAAATATCTAATATATAATAATAAACTATAATTTTAAACATCAAATATTATTATTAATTATCAGAAAACTATATATAAATATACAAATATAATATATACATATTTACTATTTATAAAAAATAAATTCAATTTTTTAAAATAATAATACTTTCTTAAATATTATAAATATAAAACAACTCTTATAAAATAAAAATAATTTCAGTTTCTACATATCAAAATGTTCTTTAAATATTGATTATAGAAATATAGAATTGTGACTGAATAAAAGAATTTCAAATCCTAAGTGAATATTTTTATGGTATATGTTTCTCACAATCCGAACTTCAACATATAAGATACACGTATTGCTATAGTCAGTTATTTCGCAAGTTCTGAACCATTCATTCCTTCACATCCTCCAATCCAACCATTTCAAACATACGCACTTTGTTTTGTGTGTGAACGAACATTGATTATTCCAAGAACAAATAAGTAGTTGTCTCCTCACAAATATATTACAGCTGGAACGTCGCTTTATTGCAGCATGTGAAAGAGCGCTTTTAACATCTGGAATCTCGCTTCATTGTATTATGTGAAAGAGCGCTTTTAGCATTGTGCTTTTCACACCGAGTATGATCATGAAGCTCAGATATTGAGACAAACAGCGCCTTGTCTAATTGTAGTCAGCGTTCATATTTGTGGGTTGAATGTGAATTGAGATACATTTATGGTATTTCGTATCTCAAATCCAAGTTTAGCACTTAGATACGTTTAATGTAGTCATTTATTCGTGGACCAGTCATTCACTTCCTGTGAACCGACTCCTTAAGACACACGTACTTGTTATGTGTGTGCACGAATATTGATCATTCCATGAACATAACGAGTAGCTGCTTGTCTCCTCGCAAATACTGTATAGCTGGAATATTGCTTAATTGCATCGTGTGAAAGAGAGATATTAGGTTTGTACAGATCGATTCTTGAACTATGCTGGGCATCCATAATGGGGGCAAACTTTCTTATAAATAGCCGCGTTGGGGTGAGTCAGAAATAGCAGTGCGGCACCCAATTGTAGTGAGCGTTCACATTTGAGGGTTGAATGTGAATTGAGAATCAATGGGCCTTGAAGTTGCGGTTGGATGTTTCATCCTTCTTCCATTAAAGGCATCTTCATTATTTTGATTCACACGAAACTCGTTGTTGGTTCGGGTGAAAGTGATCGAGGAAGGCTGTTTCCGGAAAGTTCCATTTGTATAAAATTGTTATGCTTTGTTTCTTTCTAGTAGATTAGTACACACTTCACTTATTCCCTTGTCCAACTCCTACAATTTCTTAGTTCAACGGCTACAAAGATTATTGATAGGAAAGGATGAGAAAATTACTAAGGGAATGTGATGTGCCGCGGATGAATGTTAAAAGTTGGGAGGAAGAGTAATAGTAAGTAAACTTAAAAATTAGTTCACAATAGATATCAACAAGCACCACGTTTTTTACAAATATTTTTCTTCCCTTTTCTCATTCTATGACATGATTTTTTATTGTTTTCTTATTAAATAATGTTCCTTCTTCTATCCAATCCATTTTTATTTCCGTGTCTTTTTCCATTCGTATGTAAGTACCTATTCAACATCCTCTTTCTATATTACAAGTTTCTATCATAGGATATCTTAGATTCACTTCTGGCAATCCCCCATGCAACTACCTCTTTGATTATATTCTCACCTTAATATTACCATCATCATTACTCCCTCTAGCTAGGCAATATTAAATGGCCTTACCTCAATTCCCTTAAGCTATAGTTTACTATATTTTATCTTTCTAAGTGAATTTTCCACTATCTTCCCAAGCCTTGGATTCCTCTTAGCTATTGTCCCTACAAATCTATATAGTTTACCAATCCCCAGTTCATTAACACTTCTATTGTTATAAAGATAAAATTACAACAAGATGTTGAACTAACCACAAAAAGGGTAATATGCTTAACCTAAAACTTTGTTTTACATTTTTCATTCATTATACATAGGGAAAATGTTAGCTATTAACTACTAGATAAAAGTAGTGACCCAATAAATAAAGAATGTAAGAATAAGCTAAGTTTTTATATGAGGTTGCTGAAATAGTTACCTCCTCATTGATCCAATTGAGTCAAAATATAAAAAAAGTAAATGAGTCAAATTAGAACAAACAAACCACAAAGACATTAGAGGCCAATTTCAAGGAAGTAGAAAGAAAAGCAACTATATTAGATGCATAGCATACGCCATTGAGGCCAATGACTTGTAGGTAGAATAATTGAAGAAACAACTTTAAGAAGGTAGAGTGAAGATAAAAGGGGTAAGTATGGATTCATCTACTAAAAAATATAGACGCTTATCAAAAAGGCCACTACATATGTACTATCTAAACATCTGGAGGAATTGAAGGAGAAACCAAACAAAAACAAGGTTAATACTACTGTAAGGCCTATAAGGATTGGTTCTTTTCAGTAATAAGTGACTAAATAAGAATAAAAGAGTTATCAAACTTATTAAATTACATAAAAAACATAGGCCCAAACTATGAAGGGGACAAAAGAAAAGGAGATTGATCTATAAAACAGATTGGAGATAAACAAGCAGAAAGCTAGTACATCAAGGAAACATTTATTGAACAATTTATGCTAAATATAGATTCTGTCAACCTCATCAAATCTCTATAAAAAAATTATTGCAAGGAGATATAATAGAATTCATCATCCTTTACATTGACCTTGCATTTCAAGGAAATGCCCACAACTCTACACACCATAGCCAAGAAAGAAGTTAAAATATTCTAGATAGTTATCTCTCCAATCAATAATGCTTTCTATACTAATGTCTAGAAGCTCTACAATTGCAAATCTAATAGGCTATTTGTAATAAGAGACATGAGTCACAAATAAAATATATAGAAGATAAATATGTCCTAGATTTAGAAAGAAATAGTAAATAATACAAGATACAAATAGATAACATAGTATAAATTATTTAAAACACTTAAATACATATAAATTAGTTTTTTCAATAGGTATTTCCCTCATCACTTAACAAAAGTCATCAAGTGCTCTCCCATGACGAACTCATACAACTAATTGAGAAAAAAGGCTAAGATGGGTCCCAATATGATAATATTTTCCCAAATTATTTTATATAAAATGAATTAGCAATAATCAATTCATCAATAGAATTGAGGGTACTCTATAAATTGTGGTGAATCATTCATAAAATATTTTGAACAAACTTAGAATCAAAGCATTAGTTCAAAATTTTACAAGAGTTAAGATCTAACTTGAAAATTGAGATTTTGAAAAACTTCTAACTTGCCTAAAGCATGTTTGGGAAATAGTTGTCTTCTTTTCCTCAATTTTTTTTAGCTTTCTTGAATTTTGCAATCAATGGATGCATTTTTTTAAGATTGTATTTATTTCCCCAATAAAACAACCCCTATGATTCACAAAAATATAGTGAATCCTATGATATAGGTGCCATTTTTTTTCATTTTTTCTTTACAAATTTATGTTCATAATGGCTCATGTTCTAAATATATTATGTTCCTATTTTATAAATTTGACTTTTATGACATGCAAGTTAATTTTTTAGGCTTTCTAAATCTTGAAGATTGTTTATTATTAGATGATGTCATGGTGCATCCAATACAATAGTGTGTGGGTATTTTTAATATAAGGAGGAGAAATTTTGATCTTTAATTCAAACCATTTATCTATGTCATGTGTAGGCCTATCCTTATTGGTGATAATATATTGATTTAGGGCTACCCAATTTTCATTTTTTAATATTTTCTTCATAGCCCTTTCCTTGAATCCATATGGTATGCTCTTGAGCGTTATCAAGAAAATCTAGAAATCATTTGTCAAACTTGATAGTGTGAATCAATTGATCTATCATCATTTTTCCTATCTAATATAGGTTTAGAGTCACATTTATCATATTTTTCAACTATAATATCATCCATCAATCTAGTTTTAATATTTTTGGCTTCCACATGATCACACTAAGTTAATTATTTAACATTAGAATTCTTTTTTTCAATATGACATCGCTCATAAAATTCAAAACTTCTTCCATACAAGCACTTTTGAACATTCAATTATAATAGCCCCTTCCTTTTCACTACTCAAGACATGAGATCCAATTAACTTGGCATGGTTGACAAAATACTATGTTGCCAAATTTATTGATTTGGGAACCTTTTCCTCTACCCAAATCATCTCAACTATCAAAAGGAATAATGAATATGTAATAATTAAGAATTTCATTCTAATATTGACATAAAATTTTGAAATTTGAACATTTTTTGTAGGAACTCTTGATTGTACTGCTAGGAAATCTTGCTATAAATATTGGTATACATGCATATTTTCAAAAAGATTAAATTTTATATAGTTTATCTATTGATCTTTATGCATGGAACTCTTTGTCACTCTTTATGTTACAAGAAAAGAGAACTCCCATAATACAATATTGTATCTAATGATTTCCTGTAACAAGAAGCATTAATAAAAGAATATTTTGCTATGAAAATTCTAACTCTTTTTTTTATGTATGATTTCCCTAATGCATATACAAATTTTATCTATTAGAATTTTATTTAACTATTAAATTTTGTATTATAAATTTTTATTATCTTTATGAGAATAAATCTAATTAGTATGGATCTGAACACTTTATTGTATTTACTTTCCTACATTTCTTGTACATATTTAACCTCAGATATGATTTTAGCTAGAATAAATAAATAATATTATTATAATCACTTTTATTATTTTATTAGTCAAAGTAACGTCTAAAAATACTTCTATTGTTATTGGTCAAGCATGATATATTTTTTCTAAACAAAAATTACAACTAAATAAAAATAAGTACACTAAAATTATATAAATAAAACTTGTGTAAATTGATTAGTTTACTATATTACCTTTTTTTTAAAAGTCGTCAAAATAATTACACTCCAAAAATATTTCCAATCAATGTCATTCAAAATATCTACTATTTTATATTTATATTTTAATCTCAAATATTGAATGAAATAAATAATTAGATAAATTAAACCTTAATTAAAAGCACCTCATTTAAAGAAAAGGCATAATAAGAACATTAACTATATTTATAGGTTCTTTAAATCACATGAAATATTTTGTGTATATGAATAGCATGAAGGTAAAGCTTTGGAAGAGAATTTGAAAGGTTTTAAGGATGTCTTATCCATTCTTAAACAAAGAATTATATGATAAAAAGAAATCACATGGTCTTTATGTCTTCTTTGTATTCTTTAATAAAATAATTAGATCTTATAATAACAATATTATAAGAACTTCAATATTCTAATAGTTTTTTATTATGATAAAACAGGTTTTGAAGGGGTCCATAAAGCCCAAGCCTAACCAAAAACAAACACTGGCCAAACTAGGCCCTTGAAAATTTCTAACATCTATCCTATCCCTGAGAAAAACAAAAAACATAGGGTTTTTCCAGGCCCCCTCAACCATGACAGTGGGTATTACAACAATGGGTTTTTTAAAGGCTCCCATAACCTTGAACTTGAGAATGAACAGAGAAGAGCACATAATATTTTATATAGTTTTTATATCTTATTTCAAATAATATTTTTAATTTGAACCTTAATCTTTTCATATTAATTTAATGTCCAACATTACTATTCATTTCATAACATCATGATGTGTGGTCACTTTAAACATGACAAAAGCATTCAATAATCAATATTTTATATCTATTATCTAAGCAATATACATTTATAATTTGAGACAAACATAAAATATTTTATAATTTATTGTCATTACATTATTCTTTTACAATTACTTCTTTCTTAATCATTTTTGGTTATGAATTATTTAGATATTTTATGAAATTATAATAATTGAATTTTACCTTTTTTAATGTTTTTTTTAACTTTTATTTAATTTTTAATTAAAAACTGATACTAATATATAATACATATAAATTGAGCTTTAAATATTTAATGTATAAATTATTTAACATATTAATTATAAAAATTTTAATTTTTTAATATAAATATTATACATAAATATTTAATATAAATAAACAATATTCAATTTTAACATGTTATTAATATTTTTTAAAAATATTATAAATTTTAAAGAACTTTATAAGAAAACAAATTTAATAAATAATATATTCAATTTCTATATAACAATAATGTTTCTTAAACATTACAAATAGAAATGTAAAAAACTTTAACTATTAAAGAACTCTCTTATAAAAATAAATTTAATAAATAATAGATCTAATTTCTATACAATAGCAATGTTTCATAAACATTTAGAATAGAAATATAAAAGAGTTTCGAATCTAAAATAAATATTTTTATGATATATGTTAGTTAGAATCCCAAGTTTTAACACAAGATCCATGAATTGCTATAATTATTTCTTTCAGAAGCCCTAGATCAGTCATTCACTTCCTCTAATTCAACTACTTTAAACATAGGTGCTTCTCTCCCCACAAATATTTCATAGCTCTAAGAATTAGTTAATGCATTCCATGAATTCCATATCAAATCTTTCATCATAACTACTAAGCAGATATCCCACAAGGTTGAGATGGTCTATAGCTCTTTGTTGAGCAAACGTGAAATCAAAAATAAATAAAAAACAATTTACCCATACCTACAAGTTGAACTTCCTTCCCTGCTCTTATATCATGGATCTTTGCACTGAAAGTTTTGTGGTGTAAGAGCCTCTGAGCAGTGCCATTTACGCTGAATAGGAATTTGATCCACAGCAGTTTCTTGAAAACAGTTTTCCTCTCGCTCTTTCAGAGTGTTTGCTGGCTGAGCTAAATGTTGTGGAGCAATCACCTGTTGATGTTGCTGCTTATATAATTGATTATCGAGCATTGCAGAGGAGTGATCTGAATATATTGATGAACCCAAAGCAGGCCTCCAACTAAATTGCTCATAATCTATACGTTCCTGGTTTTGCAAATAAGAAACATGAAATTGGTCTCGTTGCTGCAACTGAGATATTGTGAAGCCGGAAAATTGGCGAATTGCGTCATATGAAAGAAAGCTCTTCGCTTTGTCCAGATCCATTCTTGAACCATGTCGGGCATGACCATAAAGCTCAAGGGATTGAGACAAACATGCTGACGAATAGCCGTGTTGAAGAAAGTCACAGGTAGCTGCCCCGTGTCCAATTGTAGTTGGGCTTGGCGTTGAAATTTGAGGGTTGAGTATGAATGGAGAATCAGTGGATGTTGAGGGTGCGGCTGGAAGTTCTATCCTACTTCCATTAAAGACATCTTCATTATTTGAATTCACACAGAACTTATTGTCGGTTCCGGTGAAAGTGAGAGAGGCGGTTTCCGGGAAGTTCAATTTGGCCTTCCTCCCTCTGAAATTTAAGGCAGCGTCATCGTAGGCTTTAGCTGCATCTTCTGCAGTCTGGAATGTGCCCAGCCAAACTCGAGCTGCTTTCTTTGGATCGCGGATCTCTGCAGCCCATTTACCCCAAGGTCTTTGCCTTACTCCTCTATAACGCACTTTTCTCTGCTGTTTCGCCGATTTCGGATTTTGTTTTGCAATTTGTTCAAGCGCTTCATTTTCCCTTCCTGTATGGCAAGAATCAGTTACAAAAATAGAAGTGCGGTATGAGAAAAACTTAAAAGCTCCTAATTAGTCATATTTCTTGTTGAAATTAGAAAATTCTCTAGCAGTAGATATATGCTGTTGTCCATTCATTGTTTCCTCTGAACAGCTGTTAAACGGAAATGTTCGTTCATCAATTATTTTCTTTACGCATATTTCGTGGTAAAAAGTTTTCTTTCCTCATTTCTCACAAAATGATACTTGATGAGTGCAATCACTGACTGATTAATGCTTCGAGGAGAGCTAAACCTCAGGTAAATTTCAATTAAGCTGAAGGAAGGCGGGAATGAATATTCCTTTTACATATTTGTATAAAATTATTATGTTATCTTCTTTCTACCAGGTTAGTACAAACTTCATTTATTCATTTGTTCCAGTCCTACAGGTTTTTGAATCAACAGTTACATAATTTATTCATCGTTAGTTCAAGAAATAGAGTTAACGACGTTGTTAAAAATTTTCGTTATGAGATAATTTTACAATCTTTCCGTTGTATCCAAAATGAAAATGTTATCAGACAATTTTAAGAAGTTCTGAAAGTTAATTTCTGTTTGAGTGTTAGCATCTATTTGTAACAAACCGTCTTTTAAGTATTGTCTTTGGTTGAAAACATTTCCATACAGTTGAAAAAGCTATCATATCTGCAGAGCTGTATCTATTCAGCAATAAAGCTTACGACTTTAAACGTTAATTCCGTCAGAACAGTTTCCATTTCACAGTGGAGGCTTGTTTACAGAAATTAAACCGTTGTCTGTTTCTTCTTTTCTAAATTTATTGTTAACTTCGATTTACCTGTTGCATTTGGTCCTCTATGAGAAGGCGGGCTTACAATATTAGGAAATAATTACAATCATTTTGATGTAAAAAGGATAAAATATTTTCTTATAGAGAATAATTTTTGTGTTCCGTGTGAATTTGGCAATGAAGCAGCGCGGGAAATCTGTTTTACGATATATTTACGAGCGATTGAAATCATTTTCTTCCTATGTTCTCCTATTTAAGGGGTTTGGCTCAATTATTTTTTTACTTTCCTCCCATTCCTCCTTTGAACTATGAAAATCCAAAAGACGATTTGTATTCAACAAATTTTGATAGAACTTTGTTATGGGAGAATTTTACAATGCTTTCGTTCTATCCAAAATGAAAAGGTTAGCAGAAAATTGGTCGAAGCTCTGAATGTTTATTTCTGTTGGAGTGTTCGCGTTATGTGTAACAAACTACCCTTTACGTATTGTTTTTGGTTCAGAACAGGTCCATACAGTTGCAAAAGCTGTATCTAGTCATCTATAAAATTTAATACAGTAAACGTTAGTTCTGTCAGAGCAGTTTCCTTATGGCACTGTAGATTTGTTTATCAAAACTAAGACGTAATCTGCGTGTTCTGTTCCAAATTTATGGTTAACTTCGATTAACGTGTTCAATTTGCTCCTCTATGAGCAGGCGGGCTTACAATATTTGGAGATAATTACAGAACACTTTAAAGTATTAGGAAAATTATTATTTCTTACAAAAACTTATATTTATGTTCCGTGTGAATTCGGCAATGAAGCAGCACGGGAAATCTATTTTACGATCCATTTACGAGGGACTGAAATCATTTTCTTCCTTGGATCTCCTATTTTAAGGGTTTGGCTCGATTATTATTAATTTCATTCCCTCAATCCTCCGTTGAACTATAACAATCCAAAACACAATTTCTATTCAACAAATTTAAAGGAAAAGAACTAGTAAGTCTAAAGTTTATTAACCTTGAGGATATGTACCAGGAAAATACTCAATAAAAGTTTCTGTCTCCATTCTGAAGAGTTTTGTGGTACCTGTCACATAGAGCTGATCATCCTTGTGTCTCTTCTTTGCAGGGAGTAGTAGATCTGCATTATTTTCAATGGGAATATTAAGACCTCCCGAATCAATACGCGAGAGGGCAGATACCATCGCGAAAGTTGCATTTCTAGAGCGAGCAATATGGGAGGATGAGAAGGGGGTAGTTTTAACATCGAACCATTCCGGATTCGAAACCTGATAATATTCATCTTTTTGGCTCGCCATTTTGTGCTCAGCTAAAGTGTAGGGTTTCAGCATACCAGGTTTTATCTTTTCGGCAGATAATTTTCAGACCAGATCTTCAGAAATATGGGCAGCTGTTGACGCGTAGAAAGGCACTCGGTATATTAAAGTTTTGCACCTTTGTCAACGTCTACCTGCAAACCTGGGTTAATTAAAAACTATTAGGGATGTAGTCGGAAGTACACGTGAAGCTATGGTCTCCAAACGCTTTGACTGACGCAAATACCCTAAAAGTCCACTGCTACCTCTAAAGTTTCGATGCAATAATATATTTTCTCGTTACTGCGAAGTTTTGCTTCACAACACCTAAAGCGTGTTAAATGCAGATTTGTACTAAATTCAATGAAATTTTATGAATACCAACCATTAAACCAAAGGTCAGGTACGGCTGGGCTTTTGTTTTATATCTCTTACATTTTAGAGTAAATGGAAATTCTGCATTAACGGTGGTCGTTACATTGGCAGGACCCAGAAGACTACTTCGCTTAAACCTTGGGAAGCCCACCAAACGTTCGTTCAATGTTATTGTCTGTTACCATTTTTTCGTCGGTCGAAGCGTGCACGCTCTATCTATCGCTCAAGGTACCAGGTTTGTCTACCCGTAAGCCATTTTTTTCAAACTATTACGGAGGATGGAAAAATATTAGCCTGCAAATTAGATTTATACTGGCAGACCTCATCTTCTAGTAAATCCTAGAAGGTTATTTAATTTCTATATAATGATTGTTTGATTATCTTAATTTTTTATATTACAAATTGTGTTTTGTTAGTTTCGTAAATTCTTTTGTTTCTTAAAAATGGTTGATTATATAAATTTCTTTATATTTTTTTCTTTTGTCAAGAAATCTTTTTTATAATTGCTTTTATAATTAAATAAATATTTGATATATTATTATCCAAAAAATTAAATGCATTAGTACATAAATATTTGTATGATTATTTTTTAGAAGAAATGAAATATATATATATATTAATTACTATTAAATTTTAGACAAATTAAATGAAAAGGCTAAAATGAGGTAAATTGATTGAAACAAAAATTATACATACATTGAAATAAAATTGAGATGGATAGAAACTTATTGAATTTTAACGATCAAAATAATATTTTCTTACTACTAAAATTGATCATAGTTTGCTTTTATTATAGATTAGAATCTCTAAAAATTAGATGTGTTGAAAGAAAACATATGAAATATGAACTAATTTATTCTTATATTTTTATGAAAGTGGATGATCGCATGCAATTCTATCCTGGATGGCATAAGTTTTTTTTATATTCTTTTGGATATAGATTTGACCTCACATCTTATGAAATATGTTCACATGATCTATATCTCTTTTAGGAAAAACTAGGTGGTGATAAGAATCGCAAATGAACATGCTATGAGAATGGGGAAGATGAACTAAAAAAATTATTATTATATTAAGACTCTAGACTCATTCAATATTCATAAAAATAAATAAACTTGTTAGATATTAAATTATATAGAGGAGTCATTAATAGAACTAATAAACATTATTGAAAGATATGGAATTGCATTTTCTTATCTTTAAGAGATGTTCTATATTATGCTAATGTTATTTATATTTCTAAACAAAAATTATGTGAAGGTTCATATGGATGAAAGGAAAGCATCCTAAAATTTTGAAATACAAAGAAAATCCATGTCAATTAGGTCACATAAAATATTAATTTTTTTTAAAAGAAGAAAAGATAACTCATAATAATGGATAGGAATTTTATATTAGATATTATAAGTTTACAAAATCTTAAACTCATTCATTTATGCCAGTCTACTAGGAATATAAAAATAGGTAAAGCATTTCTCAAATTGGGATTATTTATTTGTTTTATCCCTTGTGAAGACTATAAGAAGTACACAATATAATAATTTTTTTATTTTTCATGGAGAGTACTTTATGTTTTCTATAAGAAATTTTTCCAAATTGTTATTAAAGACTAAGATAACTACAATTATATAACATAGGATATAAAATTGATTTATGCTTAGCGTATGTCAAATGTCTTTCAATCCATTTTCCAATGTCATATTACCAATTTCTCACAATATTATCAAATATTAATAAATTGTATATGCAAATGTAAAAAAAATTAGATTTAATGTCCCCACAGAGTATTAAGTTATAATGAAGGAATAGTTTTGGTTTAATGAGGATTTAGTAAATTTGTAAGTTGTGGCTATTTTAAGATTATTAAAAAGAGATATATATCCAACCTTTGATTCTATTGATGCTCAATATTTTTTAAATATGGTTTCTAAATATACTTAGAGAAGTTTTGATTGGATTAAATTGGGAGAGGCTCGAACCATTACATAACCACTATGATGAAGAAACCTAAGGAATCACGAGGAGTGAGATGCTTAAAAGAGAGTTCCAACTACCAAAAAAGAATAGAACCCAGTAGATACCCAAATCCTAACACCAAAAAAATGAAGACTAGACTAGACAAATAGAACAAAAAACAAACAGAAACACCCCCATGAAGACATGAACCAATGGCCTACCTAGTGGGGGGGCTTCTAATTTTTTCAATCTTGGCTAATCGCTTTCACTTTGTTAGAGAAGGAGAGCCTCTTATTAGAACCTTTACTAGAAGAAACATCAGGAGACATTGGGGTAGTTT
The DNA here is from genome assembly GCF_030272615.1 of Cryptomeria japonica. Classification (NCBI taxonomy): domain Eukaryota; kingdom Viridiplantae; phylum Streptophyta; class Pinopsida; order Cupressales; family Cupressaceae; genus Cryptomeria; species Cryptomeria japonica. Next base: position 445,796,790 of record NC_081413.1, on the reverse strand, counting down.
TCACCCTAGACACTGAGGAATGCAAACTAGTAGCAGGGGAGGTATCCAAATGATGCTTCTTTCTTGCCAGCCTATTGTTCATTTCTTCCTAAATGGCTTCTAGAGTTACAAAATTCTTCTTGGATATTTCATTATTTTGAGCTATCATTTCCTCTATTTTCCTTTTTAGGGACACCCGATTGTCCTCCAAAGACTCAATAGCTTTCATTGTCTCCTTCTTGTCCTCCTTCTGGTCTAGTTTATCATAGGGCTCCTTCAATTCCTCCTCCATTCTTTCCCACCTTTCAATATTTTTCAATTAAATCATTGGCTATCACCTAAATCCTTTGGTCCTTATCATCCATAGCCCAACTTGAACCTTCTAGAACCTGCTTTAGTGAGGACCTCCAAAATATTAATTTTCTTTTTCACCACATTTAGTTGCCTCAGACGCTAATAAATTATAGCTTCCTATTTGCTTTAGCTATCATAATGCTCATTAACCCTATATTTAAAGGCATGGACATGCCATTCTCTTGGTGAATTCACACGTGAAGGGGGAAGTGAGCCAAATGAGAAGGCAAAAGAGGTGGCAACATTATTGATTGTGTTATTCTGAGTTCACTAAAACCTAGTAGACCATGCAGAAGCAAAGTCCTTGGAGTTACTTTCCTTTGTGTCTGACTCTTCAATAATGCATTCGATAATGGGGGGTCGAGGGATTCTTGGAATTGGCTATCCTACTAGGGTTAACCCAGGGAGTGGTCCCTTTGGGTTTAGGAGTGGAAATGACATTTTTTACTATTGACTTATCCAACAACTCAAAACACAAAGTGAGACCAAATGGATTACAAGCCGACCCAACAATGGGAGTAAAATTTAGGTGGAAATTATATAGATGTGGACTAAGCCCCTGATGTAGGGGAAGGACATATTTTGTTTTGGAAACAACCACACACTAGGATATAGATTAAAAAACCTATAAGGTAGATTAATCTTCACATCATGCCTCTAATGGTTAAGCACAGGGAAAAGCTAAGAATGGAACCATTTGAATCTCCCATCCAAAGTGATTAATTTCATGAGGAGCGGTGAAACCTCTTTCCAAACCCTGGGTAAGTCATTTATGTTGAAGCCCCTTTGTGAATGAGCAACTTTCTCTCCTAGTTTCAGGAACCTCTTAAAATTATTCTTATAATTACCCTTTTTTCTTAGGGAAGGTCATTTCCCTCCACCACCAAACCTATATAAACTAAAATGGGTTCCATAAACAGCATGAATTTCACCCCACCCACTTGGAAATATCCTTCCACCCAAGAATTGGTGAACTACTGAGATAGAGAAGGGTTGAACCTCTTCATTCCTTCAACATATGTCACCGGATTGCCCTCCACCACCTTACTCCACATAGCACCATTTTATTTAAAAGTGTTGCATTTATCTTGCTCTATTTGAATATGATCTCCACTCATGGTTTCTAAAATAGAGCCAACTATAGGGGCCAAAAAACGGGTTGCTAAAACCAATCATGGGAAAACATAGAAAAAGGTAGTTTTAAATAAAGTGTAGCTTTCATTAGATTTAACAAGGCAAGTCAATATCACTAAATGGTTAAAGTACAACATGGCCAAGATAATCAAGGAAAAGATGAATTTAAAATATTTATTTACGATGGCGATTAATATCTTCAATGATCATGGAATGAATATCTTTAAGTAACTCATACTGCCCCATCCAAATTTTAAGCCTCTTAGAAGAGGTACCGATGTTTGCCAGCCTATTTGCTGACCTATTGCCTTCCCTAAAGGTGTGTTTAAGTCTTACATGGCCAAAGGTTGCCATGATTACTTGACACTTAGTGATAAGGTCTGCCATACACTAGCTAACTTTTGCCTTTCCTTGTAGGATCATGATGATATTTTTGTATCACCTTTCAATGATGATATTTTGGTAGGCCCTATATAGAAATGCCAAAAAAAGCCACCATCATTCCTGCTACATGAGAACTTTGAATTCCCAAGTTGGCTACATAAGCCACCACAACCCTGCCACCTCGATCTCTTATGACCCCACCCCCATCAACCTAACCTGTGTTCCCTTTTGAAGACCCATTATATACCTAGAAAATTTTATTTTGAATGTTTTATCTATCAATTCCAAGTTTCTAATTCACACGAAATGATGAATATTTAGTTAAAAATATTATTTTTTTTAAAAAAAATTTATACATTTGTTTTTTTATTAAGGGAAAAGTAATTTCTGAGGGGACCCAAAACCTTGCACAGCAGGTTTTAAGGGGACCCAAAACCCCCTAGATGAACCAACATCCAGCTCCCAACAAGAAACAGTTGATCAAAAGATATACAATGAATCCATATAGCCAACCACTAGTGAAATGCTAGCCACCAGACAACAAAGAATATTACGAATTAGGCTAGTCCACAACAAGACTCTGAGGGTTTTGACTGGCACCCACAACCACAAAAGAGGATTTTAAATAGGCTCCCTCAACCTAAAAGACACTAAGCGTTTTGACTAGCACCCACAACCATACAAGAGGGTTTTACCCAGGATCACACAGCCTGTCCAAGCATCAAGGATTTTTTGGGATCTCCTACCCATATACAGAAAAATCAAGTAGCAAAAGGCTAGCCTATCCCTTAGCAAAAAAAAACACAAACAAAGTTGGGCCCTTCAAAACTGTTAGCATCCGGCCAGAGATAAGAAAGAGGGTTTTGAAAGGCTCGCCTAACCTTCACATTAGGTTTTACAATGGCTCCCAAAACCACAGAGGGATTTTGAAAGGCTTACCTAACCTCAAAACTAGGTTTTGAAATGGCTCCCAAAACCACATCAAAGGGTTTTTAAGTGGTACTCTCAACCACCTTGAGCTGAAACAGAAGCCTAATTAAGATAGAATCCATACAAACAAATGTCACCGCACTCTCCACCTCTATAGGAGCAGACATGAAAGAGCTTGAAAGCAGAGACCCAACAACCAAAAAACCACCCGTCTCAAGAGAAAGACTTTCCAAAACTGAGGAGGGAACACCAGGATATGAGAAATCGTTGTCCCCCAACATCACTACCTCAATAAGGAGCAAAGAGGTAAAGAAAACAATGATCACACACTCATATCCAAACCAAACAGGAGCCTGGAGCTCCAAGGCCTCCCTCCTACTTCTTCCAAAAAGAATCACAACCACTGTCTCCACCTCAATAGGAAACTATGTATTTCCAAAACCCATAATCCCAACCTCAATATGAGATTTTTTATACATTTGTTAATATTATTAAGATTGGTTAAATAATATCGTAAATTTTGACTTTGGTTTTCTCATCTTTGACTAAATTTTTAAGCTCAAATTTAACTAGGTTTTTAATACAAGAATCCATGGCTATTTATATGAGATGGTAGAATATGTGAGTGGAGTTATTGAAGTTCTTTCTATAGGAAAACCACCCATGGTTATTTATAATAGGAGAATATAGTTACAAATAATTTAAAGGGAATAAAAAATATTTTTGTGATTATGTTTTCATTATTTTATTTTATATGTTGAGATGCACATTGTACCTAGACAATTTTTCCTAAAGTTTTGTAGAATATTGAATGTTATTTATAACATTTGGTAGGTACAAGATAAAATGGTTGAGTGCTTATTTGATTCTAACAAGTGAATTTACACACATGCATGATTGTGTGTGTGTGTGTGTGTCCTCAAACAAGGTTCTTTTGACCATTTTATCATTATATAATTGCATGCGAAGTAGTTCTAGATAATGAGATAATTTTTTTTGTCTAATATATTTGTTCATATATCAACAATTATTAAGTTTTTCCCTCCATAATTTAGATGTCTCCTTGATTGATTCAGGTATCTTATGTCTCCATGAAAGTGTGTCTAAATCTTGATGAAAAAATGATTAGAGTGATCAAACTATGTCATTGCAAAATAATTGAAAAGATTGAGCAAAAGAGAAGGACTAGAGATATATAACATTCAAAATACAATTAAAATTAGAGGTCCATTTGACCAAATATTCTAATTTGACTTTTGTCTCATTTCAATAGGCATCAACCATGAACAAAAAATCACCAAATATAAAAATTAAAACAAAAATTTGTACTCTTCCTTTAAGTTTAGTAAAAATTTAAATCTTGCCATATATTTTCTTACCTCTTTCCTATTAGTATTCAAAATAATTATTCTATTCTATAATTGTAGAATTTTTTTAGAAACTTGTAAAATTATAGTAGTGACTTTTTTTTATCTCAATGTAGATTTTCTTTTTTAATTAGTTTTATTGTTAAAATTATCAACAATATAAATACAAAACTAATATATTGTAAAAATTTACATATATCAACAATTTAATAGCACATTTAAGTATCATTAAAAATTATGAATTTATTATCATATATAAAAATACACATACATGATTAATAAATATTAAATATTTTAAAATAAAATTTTCAATTTTTATACTATAAACATATTTTCTTAAACACTATAAATACAAAATGATTCAATATTAATTTAAAATATATATGCAATTTCTACATAATAACAACAATGTTTCATGGATAGACTTCATGGCCCTTCTCCTCTACTCACAGATTCCTTTGTCAATGGGTGGAAGAAAGGGATCCTGAGGGCTTATGGTGCTGAGTACCAGCTGACTGAAACCCTGGTGGCGATGGTTACTAGTCAGGCGACCAATGGTAGAAGGTTCTATAGAGACAGGAAAACTGGGGAGGAGGACTTGACGATTTTTTTTGACAAAGACAAGAAGTGCTCAAGAGTTAACAAAATGGCTGATGGTGGCTACAACAAGAAAGATCTTATGGCTCCCTGGACGGACATGGCCAAGTTCATCATGAGGTATATTACGCTCGATGGCAGATATGCCTGTATCTTTTCCTACCATTTTACCATTTTGAATCATTTTAGACATGGTAAAATCATTTATGTTCCTTTCTATCTGGCCTCCTCTTTAGAAAATAGTCTTGAAAAACATATGGAGAATCCAAACAATCCTATTCTTCATGAAGGGCTTATTGTGCTCATCATGGAGTATGCTAAGACCCTTGAAGTTGTGCCCTCTCTATTTGAGAAAGACTAGCATACTAATATTCAAGATGTCTCTAACTCGGAAATGGATTTGGAGGATAGTGGGGGTGCCATTCCTTTTGACAACCCTGATTATAAGCCTATGGAAGAAGGGGAGATGCTGGTCACCCCTAGGATGTTTAGTAGTAAGAATCCCCCCACATGGATGGCTAGCAAATATAAATCTACCAGCAAACTTATTCCTAAGGCCGAGCCCCTTTCTAAAAAGAAGAAGCTTGCAGCTAAGGACTATGGTCCGAATATTTCGGATGAGGAAATTAAACTGGACATTCCAATCAACGTCTTGAAGGAAAAGAAGGGGACCATGGCTAAAGAAGAGGACATTGGGTTACAGAGGAACAATACTCTAATGAACCTAGTGATGGAAGCGACTAGAAGCCAGGAGAGCTGCTGGAAGTGGGTGAAGAGAGAAATTGATACCCTCAAAGTGGGGGTTAAAGAGATTATTGATATCTTCATAGCCTTGCTTGAGCCTAGCAAATTTGAGAAGCTCATGATTATGACCCAAAAACTCTTCCAAGATGCGGAGGTGATGAAATGCAATCATGAACAAAGAATTGAAAAGGTGGAACAGTCTATGGCGGAGATAAAGAAAAACGTCAAGAACCTGGTTGAGAAAAGAAAAGAAGCCATAAACAATAGTATAGAGGGGCTCGAAAAGATCAATGCCATGGTTGCAGAATACAGATCCATTCATAGTGAACCTGACAAAGATCTTGGAGGTGAAGACAAGATTTCCATCCAGAAGAACAAGGAGCTGGTGCACTCTCTTAATTGAGTGCTTTTCTTTTCTTTTGTTTTGTTGTATGTGTATATTTTTCTTTCCTGACTGTTCTGGGGTGCTTCCTTGTTTTGTTGTTGGTTTATGTCTGTTTGGCTGATGGTTGGCTTTTGTAAAACCTTTGGTTTCGGGTCCATGTAAAACCCGTTTATCTTTATCAAAAACAATATTTTTAAAACATTTAAGCACAGAAATATAAAATTGTGGTGAATAAAGATTTTTCAATGCAATGTGAATATTTAAATAGTTTATGTTTCTGTGGAATCAACGATTGAACACATAAGATACATGTATAGCTACAGTCATTAATTTGAAAAACTGTAAACCAGTCGTTCGCTTCCTCTAATCCAGCTACTTAGAACAATCGGTAATTGCTATGTGTGTGCATTAATATTGCTTATTCTATGAACACAATGAATAGTTATTTGTCTCCTCAGAAAAATTTCGAAAAGCAACTAAGTCCATACGTTTGAGAATAATTTCAAACATTTCATGAATTCCATATCTTACATTATTGTGACTACAAGGATGCAATGGTATATATATCTTCTCTTTTAATTATCAACGAAGTCAGAAGCAGAAAGTAGAAAGAATTCTTAAAACCACTAGTGCATGAACGAAACTAAACTCACATTCTCGACATAAAGGAAATTAAATCAGCTTAAAAAATTCTTCAAGTTAAAACCCCAATTCATACTACTGTCAGAGTCCTCCTTAAAAGCCCGTTTGTTAGCACCGTCTTCCATTCTCTAGAAATATTGTGTTGAACGTGTGAAATCAGAAATAAATAGAAAATAATATACACATACTTGCCGTTGTACAGCCTCGAAGATTTAAGAGACAAACCTTCGTATCACATAAAATACTAAACCTTTTTGACATATTTTCTAATGGTGTAGAAAGATATATATATGTTTGGTTTATTCAAACTTTTATAACACACACCGTTGAATGTATCTGAAATACAAGAGAGTGTTGAGTTTTCTTTCACCTGTTCTGTCATGGATCTTTGCATTGAAAGTTATGTGGTGTAAGAGCCGCTGAGCATTCACAGTTAGATTGAATAGGCATTTGAATGACAGCAGTTTCTTGAAAAGGATTCTCCTCTTCCTGTGTTAGAGTGTAGGCTGGTTGAGGTAAATGTTGTGGAACAATCACCTCATGTTGCTGTTGCTGAAATTTGTCTAATTGCTGCAGGTGACATGTTGTAAAGCTAGAATATTGCTGAATTGCATCATATGAAAGAAAGCTATTAGCTTTGTGCAGATCCACTCTTGAACTATGCTCAGGAGATTGAGACAAACATCCTGACGAATATCCGCGTTGAAAAAAGTCAGAAGAAGCAGCACCGCGTCCAATTGTAGTTGGCGTTGACATTTGAGGGTTGAGTATGAATGGAGAATCAGTGGATGTTGAGGTTGCGGCCGGATTATCTATCCTCCTTTTATCAAAGGCATCTTCATTATTTGAATTCATACTGTGCTTTTTGTTGGTTTCGGTGAAAGTGAGGGAGGCTTTTTCCGGGAAATTCAATTTGGCCTTCCTACCTCTGAAATTTAAGGCAGCGTCATCGTATGCTTTAGCTGCATCTTCTGCAGTGTGGAATGTGCCCAGCCAAATCCGAGCTGCCTTGTTTGGATCGCGGATCTCTGCAGCCCATTTACCCCAAGGTCTTTGTCTTACTCCTCTATAATGCACCTTTATCTGCTGCTTCACCGATTTGGATTTCTGTTTTGCAATTTGTCCAAAAGATACAGTTTTTCTTTGTAATGTCTCATCACAACTCTCCTTACTTTTCCTTCCTGTATAGCACGAAGCAGTTACAAAAACGAAAGTATGTCATTAGTAAAACTGCTAATATGTCATATTTCTTGTTCAAACGAGAAAATCTTGTACTAGTAGTTAAATGAAGATGTCTATCAATTGTTTCCTTTGTAACAGCTTTTTAATGAAAATGTTGATTCATCATTATATTCTCTACGCATATTTTGGGGTAAGAACTTTTCTTTCCTCATTTGTCATAAATTGATTCTTGATTAGTGCAATCACTGGCTTATTGATGTCTTCCGAGCAGAACTAAGCTTCTCAGGTAAATTTCAATTAAGCTAAATGGGCGACGGAATGAAAATTCCTTATACATATTTGGAGAAAAATATTATGTTTTCTCCTTCCTATCAGGTCGGTACAAACTTCATTTATTCATTTGTTCAACTCCTACAGATTTTAAAATCAACGGTTATAGAATTTATTCATGTTTACCTCAATAACTGGACTCATCGCCGTTGATAGAATTTTGTTATGGGAGAATTTTACAATCTTTTCGTTGTATCCAAAATGAAAATTCTAGCAGAAAATTTTTAAATGTTCTGAGAGTTAATTCTGTTGGAGTTAGCGTTTATATGTAACAGAATACCCTGCACGTAATGTTTTTCGTTGAGAACAGGTACACAGTTTTTAAAAGCTATCATATTAGCAGATCTGCATCTATTCGGCAATACATTTTACGACTTTAAACGTCAATTCTACTGTAACCATGCAATGATCTAATGTTTGTGTCAGGACAGTTTCCTTTCCGCATTGTAGGTTTATTTATAAAGATTAATCCGTAATCTGTTTCCTCCGATCTAAATTTATCGTTAACTTCCATAACCTGTTTAAATTGCTCTTATATGAGTAGCGGGGTTTACAATATTAGGAAATATTTACATATCGCTTTGAAGTGAACAAAATATTCATATTTTCTTACAAACCCTAGATTTTGGGTTCTGTGTGAACTTGGCAATGAAGCTGCAGGGGAAAACAATTTTACAATCTATTTATGAGCTATTGAAATCATTTTCATCCTTTGCTCTCCTATTTTAGGGGTTTGGCTCAATTATTTTCTGAACTTTTTTCCCAAAATCCTAATATGCACCATGAACATCCTAATTTTTTTTTTAGTTAATAAATATAAATAAAAAAAATAGAAAGTGTAAACTTTATTAACCTTGAGGAGATGTACCAGAAAAGTGCTGAATAGAAGTTTCTGTCTCCTCGCTGATAGGTTTTGTGGTACCTGTCACATACTGCTGATCATCTCTGTGTCTCTTCATTCCAGTGAGTAGTAAATCTTCATTTTTGTGAGCGGGAAGAGTAAGATCTCCAGCATCTACACGCGATAGGGCAGAAATCATCGCCAAAGTGGTATTTGTAGAGCGAGCAATATCATACGAGGAGAAGGGGGTAGTTTTAACATCGAACCATTCCGGATTCGAACCCTGACAATATTCATCCTTTTGACTCGCCACTTTGTACTCAGCTAAAGTGTAGGGTTTCAGCAATCTTCAAACTTTTACCGAAAACGGTGGCTTTCGAAACTCGATCATACAGCTATTAAAATCCGCCATATTCCTCGCCATGTTTGATCTTTTCACCAGATATTTTCTCACACCAGATCTTCACAAATATTGGCAGCTGTTGAAGGGTACCAAAAGCAATATATTAGGGTTTTGCGCCTTTGTCAACATCTGCTTGCAAAAGTAGGGTAATTGAAAACTATTGTAGGTGGAAGTCTTCCAAAGATTTCGATGAAAACCCGATACTTTTATCCTACTTTCATGGAGAACACTCCCCAAAAAGGTTTGACCAACACATTAACCCTAAAGTCTACTGCTACTTGCCATTAAATTTCGATGCACTCATGTATTTTCTGGTTACTTCAATGTTCTTCTCAACAATATCCAACCCGTGTTAAAAGATTTCTGAAATGCATTGAAATTCTGTGAATATCAACCCTCAAACAAATGGTCAGGAATGGCTTGACTTGTGTTTTAAATCTCTTGGCTTAAGAGTAGATGAGAATTCTGCATTAATGGTCGAATTTACTTTGGCAGGCCCTACACGTAAACGTTGTCTGTCCAATTTTCAACGGTATTCTCTGTCTAAGGTTGTACGCACCATCATCGTGTAGGTACTAACTTGGTGTACAATTTAGCCAATGTGTAACTAGATTTAACCGTTGTTTCTGAGTACAACTAGCACTTGCATCTAATTAATTTGAATCAATAAGTCGCGAAAAGATAGAGAGAGAAATAGATAGAGAGATAGAGATAGAGAGAGGTAGAGGGAGAGTTGAAGATAAAAATAGAGAAATATAGATAAGAAGACTGATAGATAGAGAGAAAGAGGTAGAGGGAGAGATAAAGGTAGAGAGAGATATTGAGAAAGAAATAAAGAGAGATATGTATATAGGGAGATATAGAAAGATAGAAAGATGTGGTAGTATCATAGAGGGATAGAGAGGTAGAGATATGTATATATGTTATTTGAAAACATGCATGTAATCACAGACAAGTTAGAGGAGGGTTCTCCAAAAAATTAGGTGTGATATAGAGATAGAGAGAGGTAGAGGGAGAGTTGAAGATAAAAATAGAGAAATATAGATAAGAAGACTGAAAGATAGAGAGAAAGAGGTAGAGAGAGAGTTGAAGATAAAAATAGAGAAATATAGATAAGAAGACTGATAGATAGAGAGAAAGAGGTAGAGGGAGAGATAAAGGTAGAGAGAGATATTGAGAAAGAAATAAAGAGAGATATGTATATAGGGAGATATAGAAAGATAGAAAGATGTGGTAGTATCATAGAGGGATAGAGAGGTAGAGATATGTATATATGTTATTTGAAAACATGCATGTAATCACAGACAAGTTAGAGGAGGGTTCTCCAAAAAATTAGGTGTGATAAATTTTGAAATTATTCGCAATTTTTTTTGTTTTAAATTTATAGTCCAACTTTACTTATGAATTTAGAAAAAGTTTCCTTGATTTTTGGAATAAGAATTATGTAAATCATAGATGATTTGGTAATTTGTTATCTAGATAAGTAAAAATAATTTTTTTTTTCAGAAGTCTTTAAAGTTCTAATAAAGTTGAATGGTTTTAAATGAGTTCACTAAACACTAAATTTTACCTCTATTACTATAAGAGATGAGGCTAGAATCATATAATTTTTTTTGAGTCTCAAATTCTTCATGAAAGAAGTATTAGCTTACAAGTATCTTTCTAAATTTATTAAATCATTCATATAAAAAATAAAAAATAATAATTTTACTACTATATAATATACATTAGATTTGATTTTTACATGAAATTTAATTTCACCTAAAATTTAGGTCTAACTATTTTCTATTCTTTCCTATTAAATTTAAAATATCATAAAAGATGAAAAAATTATATTTTATATGATGGTGAAAAATTAATTAATATATCAAAGTTTCTTGTATCTATTAAACTGAAATGTCTTATAATAAGGTTAATATACTTTAGATATTACAAATTATAATTACAATTAAATTAAACAAAAGTTTAAATTATATATATATATATATATATATATTTAATACACATTAAATTATATTATAATTTTTTTTTTATTAAATATAATTATTTGCACTATTACAAACATAATATTAATTATTTGCAGTATGACGAACATAATATTAAAAATCAAATATTAAAATCTTTTTAGCAAACTTGCTGGTAAACCTGACCATGAATCGTTTAAAATGTAGGACATTTAATTCATGGTATATTAATGGACGGAAGAAACACATTTTGTGTCTGGATACCAGTGCCACAATTTCTCATTTGAATCCGCATCGTACCGGTAAATCTGCTAATATTTATTTAATATGGTATTGTACCAGTGATATAATTGACTGACAAATGCAACCAATTGAAATACAGAAAATGGACATTATAAATTATTTTAAATAAAATATTAAAGACAAACTATAATCTTTTTGTCCAAAAAAATTAATCTTTTATAACGATTGAATGAACTAAATGAAAAATAAAATTGCATGAATGCAATAGTATTCTCCTCGGCAGGAACTAAAAAGTACTTAACCGTTTATTTTTGTAAGGGTACTTAAGCTATATTCAATTAAAACATGGTACTTAAGCTATATTCAATTAAAACTCATTTACTAAGCTATATTCATTTAAAACTAATTTTCCTTCGAGAAAAATGTAGAGTATGAAATAAATAATTTATTTGTATTGATACCTCTTTTTCAATTACACTAAAATTTTGTTTCACAAAATGGGACATGCAATTTTTTTTAATTAGAATAGAAAATTGATGAGAGCTCAGGTTGAATATTTAATAATATTTTTTTAGCATAATTATTATAAAGAACTTTAATGTTGTTGAAATTAATATAACATTTTAAATTATAGATACAAAAATTACATATATTATTTAAATATTTTTAAATGAATTTCTTTTTAATATTTTCTTTTAATTGTCTTAATTATTTTATAAATCAATTTTTTATTCAATTGTCTATACTTTTTTAATATTAATTTAAAAATATCATTAATTTTGATTTTTTAAAATTTTAATGTATTATTGTTTGTTTGCTTAAAGCAATAATTTAAAGAAAAAATTTAAAATAGAATATTTAATAATAAGAATTTTAAAATATAATTATAACAAATATTTGAAATGTTTTTGATTAAGGGAAAACATGTTTTGATGGGTCCCTGAAACCCAGTATGGAAGGAAGATCAAAAAATAAGCATAAACGCACAGCTAAACAAAAGATAGCAGCTAAAGAAATGACAGTTGGCATACAAAATGCCAGGAAGTAAAAGATCAAAACAGACTAAAAACCAAAAATGACCAACAGAAGCCCGGGCTTAGGTCAAATTTTGAAGCATCTCCGCCGCTTCCAGCTCCAACTGATCCATAGTTTCCGCAACCCGCTTGATGTCCTCTATTTCTTTGCTCTGGTTCTGTATCCTTTTAGTACTAGCTCTAGTTCTTCTTCAGAGCCCAGTTTCCTTATGCTCTGGGGTGTCGTCTTTGACCTTAATAATACCCTCCACAGCCTTTTCCCCTTGGTTGCTCTCTAGCTTGCGGATGAGGGTTTTCATGCTCGCCAAAGCAACCTTCAGGATGTTGTGGCTCTACTCCCCAATTTTTTAAAGTGTCTTCTCAATACCATTCAGTCTGTGATCAGTAGCATCTGCTCTGTCTTCTAGGCAAGTAAAACTGTTGCGGTTGGCATTTGTAATCTCCTCCGCATTACCAATCGCCTTAGTTAGCTCACTAAGACATTTTGGGAGGGAGTTGAGTTTTTCGGAACCTAGGGCTTGTAAGGTTTCGATTTTCCCAGCTTCATGGGCTTGCTTGACTTTTATACCCTTGATTTCCTTTTGAATCCAGTTGAGTGCTTGTTTGAAGTTCTCTGTCCCATTATTTATGCAAAGGCCTATGTCCACTTGATGCTCTTCCTAGTTCTTGACATCCATGGTATTAAGATTGACCTCCAGACTAACCTCTTTTTCCTCAGTGTTTTGATCATCTTTCGTTGTCATGTCCTTCTCCATGATGCTCTTCTGCTTCAAATCAGACCTGAAAGGCGACCTTTCTTCCACCTCCCTGCCTTTTGAATTCTTATTTTTTTGTTTCAGGCTCACTTGGGTTTTACAAGGACCCGAAACTCAAATCCAAACAGAAAATTAAAAGATTAAAACACTAGCGAACCAATCCAAAAAGAACAACTAAACAAAAACAAAAATAGGGGAAAAAATCCACAATGCCACAACCAACAACGATACCAAGACTAAGCACTAGCAACACAAATAGGATAAAACTAAACCAAAGAATACATGAGCTCAGAGTTCTTCTGTATCATATTTTTATTAATCTCCTTGAGCTCTTCCATTATAAATCTCGTTGCACTCCTCTCTTAGTTTCTACTCCTCATTCTGGTAGAGGGTCTAGTTGTAACCTATGAATCCACCCCTCATGAACTGAAATCCAAATTATTCTTTCTTAGTTTATTCATTGAAGGCGAGACACTATTAATTAGCTGGGCTCTTTGCATAGCCATCATCTTATTAACCTTTCTTAGACCTTCTGCACTACTGCTCATAGCTTATTTGCTTATCTAAACTAGTTTCCTTAGTTTGCCCTTAATCTCCTCCATACTCTTTTCTATCTGAATAATCCTAGACTCGTGTTCTGTTTTCAAGAATTTGACATCTTTAGTGAGTTTTGGGGTCATTCTAAAAAGTTTATCGGTCTTGTCTGTCATGGGATTCTCTGAAAAACTATTAATTATAACTTTAATGTCTTCCTTTAAAAGATGAATTTCATTGCTAACCTAGTGAAAGCATTTTTCCTAGCTGTTAGTGGAGTTTGCCAGGAGCACCTCAAAGTCCTTGTCAATTTTATTCTCTCATGGGTCCACTTGGTCCACATTGAGAGGGATGTCAAGTTTAATTTCTTCTTCGACTTTACCCTTTGATTCCCCTGTTTTCCCCAATTTCATCTTTTTTGAACATGGTGGACCCAATCCCTGAGGCTTAGATGCAGAGGTTTTAAACTTACTAGCAGCTAGTCTAGGGTGTTTATTTCTTCTACTGCTACTTATACCTAGGGTAACTTTCTTTTGGGCCCCCTCTTCCCTAAAGGGGCAATAATCAAGGTCCTCTGCCACGTTGAGATCACACCAATCCATTTTCATACCATCCCATTCTTCCTCAATTTCAGTGTTAGAAATGACATGTACATCGAGGATAGTCAAAGATTTGGGGGTTTTCACAATAGGAGAGGGTTTGACCCCATGAGCTTTAGCATATTCCATAATAAGAAAAATTAAACGCTCATGTAGAACAGGGTCAATGGAAATCTTCTATCATGCCTAAAGTGATTCAAAATCATGAAGTGATAAGAAAAGATGCTAGCGAAATGACCGTCCAGAGTTATACCTCATAATGACTTCAGCCATGTCCACCCAAAGCGATATAAGGTATTTCTTGTTATATCCTCCTTCCGCCATCTTTCGCACTCTATCAAACAAAGATTTTAAATGTTATTGAAATTAACATAAGTTTTATATTATACACATGAAATTGTATATATTATTACCATTTTTAAGCAATGACCAAAACTTTAACATTGTTCTTTGATTCTTAAAAAAGTTAATGTTATTTTCTTTCAAATATCTAAATCATTTTATGAATACTTATTTTTAGGTATGCGAATTATTTTTTATATTAATTAAAATTCTATTGTTAAATTTTATTTTAATATATTAATGTATGTTTAAAAAGATTTCATAACAAATATACAATAAAATAATAAACAAGATATAAATGGTAATAATATTTTTTTTCCTTTTTTTTCTTCTTTTTATTTGTCAAAATTTTTTCGATACAAATTTTTAAAATTATCTTTAAATTGTAGTTTAATGACATGCATGTCAGTTCAATCTTTATCACTGATAATAGTATCTATGATTTTGGCAATCCATTTCAACTTGCATTGTACACAAATGCTAAAAATACTAATAAACTAATACAAATATTCTAAATACATCTATGTTTTGAAAATATGTTATAATGCAAAAGATGTGCTCAATACATCTATTCTTGAAAATATGTTATTCGCCTTGTATTCTATCATTTGGGTTAGACTGAGTGCTAGACATTTAATTTAAAAGCAAGCTTTGTGTTTGCAAGTATTTTAGATTTAATATGTACTCCTCGCTAATGTGAAGATATAGATTTCTTTAATGGTTATGGACGGGCTTGAATCACGAGCAATCCATTTAGTGTCTATAACGTGTTACAATTATTTATTCATGAACTTAAAGTATCAAACATATTAATGCACAAGAATTGTTATTTTAAATGGCTATCCCTTATGTTTCCCTCTTACAATATTTTTTCTCAATATATACATAATAATCACTCCTCCTAAGGATTTCCACACATGCAGAATCACTAAGTAATCATCCTTCCACAATGTATTCTAGTTTTATGACAATTTTCATGCTCTGTCAATGGGTAGATGCTTCCTCAACACACTTAATGCAAGATTCTCTAAATTTTCTGAGTTCTAGCTTATTTAAGTCACTCAAGAAGGGATCTAATAACTATTTGTGCAAGCAATATGAGGGCTCGCTTAGGCATTTCACTAAGAAAAGCATGATGGGTGACATGTTTTGCATCAATAAAGATCATTGTCAATATTTGCAGAAAGCCAAAACACTTACAACAATATGATTATAGAGAAGAAAGATTTATTGCATCATAGTAATGCGCAAATTTAACCCTGATTTTGGAACAAGCAAGAAGGATGCTAGCAAAGATTGTCGAATTTGGCTTTACACCTACCAATTGCACTTTCTTTAAAGTTTCTAAAGCCTTTTCAACAAATCCATTTTGTACATATCCTTCAATCATTGCAGTCCTGGAGATAATGATTAATTTTGATATGTTGCGCTAGAGATAAAGACAACTTTATTACTTTTTTGTTTGCTTTCGTGAATCAATAGTTTGTAAAACTACTAAGATAGGATGAAGTTTTTAGTTTTAGTTTTAAAATAGTATGTCACTATTTTTTTAGTTTTAATCTTTGTTTTATTTCTTTTTTCGTTGATTGATGTAGGAGATAGAAGTCTATAAAATAGTCCTATTGTAATTGAATTTAAGTTTATTGATATGCATTATATTTTAAATTCTGGTTATTTTGGTCATTGGTACAATAGTGAGAAATTTAGTTTTTAATATTTCAGCTATTTTTATTTAAAATTTGTTCTTTTATTTGGTATCAGAGTAGGTTGCAAGTTAGAGAAACATTTATATCCAAATGGCTAATGGAAAAGATTTAGCATTTTAGCTTCCATTTTTTACTAGATAAAACTATGGTTATTGGAGTATCAAAATGAAGACCCTACTATTATCCCAAGATCTCTGGGAATTAGTGGAAGGTGCATACATAGAACCTGTTGATCAAAATACACTAAATACATGGACACCACAATAGAAAACTCAACTGAAAGAAGATATAAAGAAGGATAACAATGCAATTTTCACCATTCAATCTGCCTTAGATGTTTTAATTTTTCCTCAAATTACCAGTTTGACGAAATCAAAAGATGCATGGGAGGCTCTACAAACTGCATACCAAGGTACAAACAAAATCAAATTGGTAAGACTTCAAAATTTTCAAAGAGAATATAAAAATTTGAGGATGAAGGAATCCGAGTCCATTCATGAATTTATTACTAGGACTCAATGTATTGTGAATCCCTTAGGACTCAAGGTGAAACTATATGAGACCAAAAAATTGTAGAAAAGTTTTTGAGGTCTCTTCCTCCTAAATTTGATCCAGTAGCAATTGCTATTGAAGAAAGTAAAGATCTAACTACTTTCAAAGTTGCAGAGTTAATTGGTTCTTTGCAGTCCCATGAGGAGCATATACAACACTCTACGAAAAGTTTTGTGCAAGCTTTCCAGTCTTCTATGAATATTGAAGAAAATTGCAAATCTCCTCCCTCTCACACTACTAAATTTTAAGGTGAATATTATGGTAATAATAGAGGAAGAGGTAGAGGAAGAGGAAAATGATGAAGTTTTTTTGATAGAAGGAGTATCCAATGTAGATATTGTGAAAGATATGGACACTATGAATCTAAGTGCAGGTAGAAGAAATCTAACTTGAATAAGTCAAGAGCTAGTTATACAAAAGAGTCTTCTGACGCAAATAATTCTACATTCTTTGTATGAAATTTGGCAAAAGAACACCAAGACGATGTCTGGTTCTTGGATAGCGGTTGTTCAAATCATATGACAGGTAAATTTGATTTCTTTGTCAAATTAGATGATTCAATGAGAAGTACAGTTAAATTTGGAGATGCTAAGGAGGTTGATGTAGTGGATAAAAGTACCCTTGCAGTCAAGACTAAGTAAGGAGATACTACACACACACACGCGCACACACACACACACACACACACACACACACACACACACACACATAATACTTTCTTTGTGCCACAGTTACAACATAGTCTTTTGAGTCTAGGATAACTTATAGAAAAGAATTATAAAGTTGTATTTAAAGATAGTTGCTGTAATTTTTTTTATAAATCTAATAATAATCATGTTGTAGCAAAGACTTATATGATAGAGAATCTATTGTTTCCACTCACATTGATTTCTAGTAAGTTGCATGCACTGAAATCAACCATAGAAGATTCATGGTTATGACATCAATGATATGGTCATCTAAATTTTCAGGGGCTAACTTTGTTGAATAAGAAGAATATGGTGAGAGGTCTTCCTCCAATCAACGCAAAAGAAGAAGTTTGTTTAGTGTGTGCACTTGGCAAGCATCATCAAGACAGTTTTTCAGTTGGCAAACCTTGGAGAGCCAAATCTCCTCTAGATCTTGTTCATGCTGACATCTGTGGTGACATGCAAGAGAAATCATTGGGTAAGTAGCTTTAGTTTTTGACCTTGATTGATGATTACTCACGCCTCACATGGGTTTATTTTTTGAAGAAAAAATCTGAATCCTTTGCATGCTTCAAGAGTTTTAAGGAAGAGGTTGAGAAACAAAGTGGGTATCTTGTCAAGATACTCAGAACAAATAGAGGGGGAGAGTTTACTTCTAATAAGTTTGCTAATTTTTGTCTAAAGCATGGCATATAGAGACAACTTACTACCGCATATACACCTTAGCAAAATGGTATTGTTGAAAGAAAGAACCGTATCATTATGTAAATGGAATGAAGCATGTTGCAGACAAAACATCTTCCAAATAGTTTTTGGGGAGAAGCAGTTGCCACTACCATATATATTCTCAACCATAGTCCCACGAAAGCAGTTCAAAATCTCACTCCAAAGGAATCCTCGAGTGGTCACAAGCCTTCAGTGGCTCATCTTCGAGTCATTGGATGCTTGGTATATGTGCATATATTAGATCAAAAGTGAAAGAAGTTAGTTGCCAAATCCCAACTTTGTATCTTTGTGGGATATTCTACTACAACTAAAAGCTACATATTTTATAATCCAGAGACAAATCAATGGATAGTTAGCTATGATGTAATTTTTGATGAAGGGGGAGTATGGTAGTGGAAAGATGATGTGCAACTAAAACCACCAATAATAATAAACATGGAAGATAATAGTGTTCCTCTTCCTGTTCCCACAAGATCAAGTGGAAGTTCAAGCTCCAGTTCTAGTCCTCCAAGCTCACCTAGTTCCTCAAGTAGCACTAACTCAGGTGAAGATTCACCTCCATCATCACCTCCAACATCTGTTCCAAGAAAGGTACGAAGTTTGGCTGATATTTATTAGAGGAGTGCCAATATAGATATAGTTGTTAATTTTTCTTTTCTTAGTACAATTAAAGCTGAACCCTCTATGTATGAAGAATCAGTGAAAGAACCTGTATGGGTTAGTGCTATGAATGATGAGATAAATTCCATTCTTAATAATAATACTTGGGAATTAGTTCAACTTCCCAAAGGTAAGCAGGTGATTGGTGTGAAACGGATTTACAAAGTCAAATATCATGTAGATGGTTCAATAATACAACATAAGGAAAGACTAGTTGCCAAGGGGTTTGCAAAAGCTCCTAGAGTGCATTATGCATAAAATTTTGCTCCTATGGCTAGACTTGATACAGTTAAGATTATATTGGTTGTTGCAACACAATATAAGTGACTAATATTCTAGATGGATGTGAAATTAGCATTCGTTAATGGTTACATAGATGAGGAAGTTTATGTGGAACAACCTATGGGTTATGAAGTTCCAGAAATAGAACACTTAGTCTACAAGTTGAAGAAATCCCTTTATGGGTTGAAGCAAGCTTCTCATGCCTAGTATGCTAGGATTGACAGTTATTTCATGAAGAAAACATTCAATAGAAACCACTCAGAGCCCACCATGTATGTCCAACATATTGGTAATGATATTCACATAGTTTTCCTTTATGTTGATGATCTTATTTATACAGGTAATTGCGAAGCTCTCATGGAGAAGCTTCAAGAAGAAATAAAACAAGAGTTTGAAATGTCAGATCTGGGACTCATGCACCATTTTCTTGGTGTGGAAGTAAAACAAACATCAAAAGGTATATTTATTTCCCAAACCAAGTATATAGCCGATTTAATGAAGAAGTTTAGAATGGTGGCATGCAAAGCACTTGCAACCCCCATAGCCCTTGGTGAAAAACTAACCAAGGAAATGCCAGTCCCAAGGTTGATGCTACTTAGTATAGGAGTTTAGTTGGTAACCTCATGTACCTCACAACCAATAGGCCTGATATTATGTATGCTATGAGCCTCATCTTATTATGTGATTTGGTTCAAAATGGACAAGTAGAGTTGCAGTTCTATCGTTCTTTTGAACAAGTTGTTGATAGCTTCACCAAAGCTCTTTCAATATTGACTTTTGTTGCTTTTCATAATCAATTGGGTCTTACCTCCATTCATCATTTAGAGGGAGATTGAAGATAATGATGAATGCTAATATGACATGCTAGAGATAAAACAACTTTATTACTATTTTTTGCTTTTGTGAATAAGCAGTTCACAAAAACTGCTAAGATAGGATGAAGTTTTTAGTTTTAGTTTTAAAATAGTTTTCCACTATTTTTTTTAGTTTTAAGCTTTGTTTTATTTCTTTTTTCTTTGATCGATGTAGGAGATGGAAGTCTATAAAAACAGTTCTATTGTAATGTAATTTAAGTTTTGTGATATGCATTATATTTTTAATTCTAGTTATTCTGGTTATTGGTACAATAGTGAGCAATTTTGTCAAAAAATTCAAATGCCTTGTCCATGCTTCCATGTTTCACATACATGTCAACCAGGGCAGTTGCAACACAGTATTTTGAAAAAAAAATTTGATCCTTTATGGTTTGGTTGATGTCCATGCCCTGTTTCAAATCTCCCATTTTGGCATAGGCATGGAGGATGCTTGCAATGGTTGTGTAATTTGGCTTTACACTTGCCAATTGCATTTGCTTGAAATTTTACTCTTAACAAATCCATGTAGTACATATCCTTTAATCATGGCATTCCATGAGACCAAATTTCTTTGAGGCATTTTCTTAGATAGTACCTGTGCTGTGTGTATGATTCAATATTTTGCATATATGTCAAGCAAGGCAGTGCCAACTACAAAATCTGAAAAATTCCTCTATACTTTATACATTGATGGAATTCCATACCCTATTCCAAAGGGACGCGTCTATTCTAGCTCCAAAAAGTGGTACGACGCGACTAACATGCGATGTTAGTCGTAAATGTCAACCATAGATTTTTTATCCAACGACGGAGAATGCATACCACGTTTTGTTAGTCTGACGGATTCGTCTTTTTTGGAGGCAGAATAGACACAGCCATTCCAAAGATCCCATTTTTACACATGCAAGGACGATGCCAGCAAAGGTTGCCAGAATTCGTCTTTACACCTTCCAATTGCATTTTCTTGAAAAAATTTAATTCCTTTGCAACAAATCCAATTTGAGTATATCCTACAATCAAGGTGTTTCATGAGATCACACTTATTTGAAGTATTTTGTCTCACACAAATTCTATTTGGCATTCTTATTAAAAAAAAAATGCCGCTAAAATCAGCTCTAAAAGAGCTATCCATCAATCTGAATAAGGAAATCTATGTAGACAATGTCGTGTTCGAAATGTGCTCTCCCAATGAGTCCTTGAGCAGCAGCCAGAGGATGACTTCCAAAGAGAGCATCAAGGACACTCAGACAATAAAGGCAGTGGAAGAACAGAGTTATAATATAACTCCAGGATCTGTGCCCTTTGGATGGGAGATAAAACTAGGAGTACCCAGATAATCAAAAGCTCTAGAGTGCCGGTTGATTTAAGTTCTTGTGCCTAGTTTTCAAGTCTTCTTGGTGGTTTGAGAAATGCTACTTAATTGCGTAGGATAGTGGATTGTTTGTTAGATGTGAAGATTGATTGGAAACCACGCTTAGAAAAAGTGGCTACAACAACAAAGCACCATCAAAACATGCCGAACAGAATCGACTTCAAGTAACAATTGATCTTCACAAAAAGAGAAGTAAAGCCATGGGACTCAAGCCACGAACATAAATCCTTGAATCAAATAATATTTGGGTGCCTGAGCATTCAATGGTTTATAATCTCCTACATAACATTATGGTCTATCTGCAAACAAAACCACAGGTTCAAATACACAACAAATCCATTCTAAAAAAATCAACAGGACAAGGAACGAAACAAAGAATGAAATCAACAAGTAAAACTTTTCTAATCCCATAGATTGGAAACCCTAACTAACTGCTCCAACAACAAAAAAATCTATTGCCATTAAAATCACACAATACCTTAGGGTCTCGCTCAATATATTTCCTGGCAATGAGTTCCTTGGTTTTCTTGTAATGCATGAGCTTCGCCATGCCAAATTCCCAACGTTGATGCCTTTTACAACTTCAAAATGATGCATGTCACACACAACAAGCAACTATAGTATTTCTGGTGCGAGCCGTCTCCATCGCTATGGCTGAAAACCTAAGAGGGCGGCGCAAGGTAGCTTGAAGTACGGTCAACTAATTAAAAATTACGAAAATTTGTTCTGTGATGTAAACAACTATTGACCACAACCCAACGATTTATTGATTAAACAGAGATTTGGGTTCTGTATACCTTTACGGCGATGTTATCAGCAATAGCAAATTACCGGCATCTGACATGAGGAAAATCCGGTGGGGATTCTTCCCATATATAGCCTATTGGCTAATAACTTTTAATGAAGTACTTAACGACATTCATAAACTATGGGTGTTTGGTAGATAAATTAATATTAAATTTAATTAGTTTTATAAATAAATATGTTTAATTATATTTCTAGAGGAAATGAAACATTTTATACATGTAAATTAATTATAATTGTAATTTATATTTTAGACAAGAAGTTGAGTGGAAAAAATAAAATGAAGCAAATAATTAGAATAAAAGTTCTATATGAATCAAAATAAGGTTAAGAGGGATTTGTACTTGCTGAATTTTAAAGGTCAATAGAGTGTTTTTAACTATTAAAATTGGTTATAGCTTCTTTTTATTATAACTTAATACCTCTAAAAGTTAGATGTACTAGAAGTAATTATATGAAATAGTTTACCTTGAAAATTTTATGACAATGCATGATCACATGTAATTCTTCTTTATGGAGTTGACCTAGAACATACCCATGGAATATGTTTGAAACTTATCTATCTCTCTTAGAGGAAAACTAGGTTGTGATAAGAGTGAAAAATGCATATGCTATGACAATGGAGAAGTGCAATCAAAATCACATGATAATACTCAGGCCCTCACATTTAATCCATTGGAATATAGAAATAGTTTAGTTTAACTAATGTGTTTTTTTGCTATGGGCCACTCTTGCTCCCTCGTGCTCAACTCTATATTTGGATTTTGCCACTTCTAATAGGGATGTTATTTGCGGGTTACCTAGTTCTTATCTTCTAAAGATTCTTGGCTTTGTGGATTCCATTCCTCCTCCCGCCACGCCTACAGTCACCCATCCTTTACTTCCATCCCCTATTTTGGGGTCAGTTTCAATTGCAACAATAGTCTCCCATTAGTTGGAGCTATTTGTGGACCTCTCTTTGGCCACTCCTACTACATTTGTCGTAGGTCCCCTTCCTTTTTGGTTATCTTATTTTGACACTACTATCGGGCCTCTTTTTATTGATTTTGTATATGAGCAAAATTCATAATAATAGTTAGATTATTGTAACACAATAAAAGACTACTAACAAATTCGACAACAAAAGTAAATAAAAACAATGAGAACATCTTGTTGAATCCAAGCATGTTGCTTCTATTTCTCTTCTTCTCCTTGTGGGAAATTTTCTCTTAGAGTTACGTTATGGAAACCTGTAATATGAGGACACAAGAATTCGAAGATAGTGATTATCAATATGGGAAAATTGGTGCTGAATTTATAGATTCTAAAAGGATTGGTTGAATGGCTGAGATTCAATGTCATAGGTTGGTGGGTGAGAATTTCTCATATTGATTGGATTTTATTGGGAGACCAACTTGATTGATTGAGGAGTTAATTAAATTGATTGAGAGATAAACAAGATTGACTAGTTAGTTAATAAATTTGATTGATTAGTTAATTGACTTGATTGATTAGAAGACTAAATTGATTGAATTGTTAGAAAAATTTGATTGAGAGTTGACTAGAAGTCAGTGGAACATAGGAATTTTTCCATGTGATGTAGGAAATTAAGTTGAAATATCATTTAATTTGCATTTATATTTTTGAAAATATTGAATGAAATAAAATTAATTAATGAACTTGAATTTGTTGGCAATATGAAGGAATTGATTATATGTTGCATTGATGTTTTTTCATTGATGTCAACACTAGCTGTTATGGTTGGTTACCGACAGACAGGTTTTGGTTACCGATAGAAGAACTTGTGTTACCGACAGAAGGGATTATCAGTTGGATACTACTGACATGATTGAATCAATGGAATATATTTGGTTTGATGTTTCTAGAGTATTTTTTGGTCAGTTGATACTAACTTGGTGATTGGATGCTATCATACACTCTATCAAGCCTATACCAGTAAGGGTTTAAGGTTTTACCGACAGAGTTTTTACTGAGAATCTTTGACAAGATGCATTAGTGGTGTTGGTGTGGCTTCTAGATGGAATTTAGGATGTAGAAGGCGATCTTTGTTTGTGCCTCGACTAATTGAAGACATTGCTTTGGCATGGTGGACCCAGATTAGGTCTGGTACCTATCTAGGTTATGGACTAGTATCATGTTACGTGTTCTCTACATGTTAGTAGGATGATTTATGGTTTGTTTAATGTTGTTTTGGTCTAAAGCTGACATGGCATATCATTGTAATGTGGATGTATGTAATGATCTTATTGTAATATCTTTTAGGTGGCTGACCTAATTTTTTAGGTCCCAGGTTGGTATAAATATGATGTAAGATCTCATTATATATCATGATGTATGGGATATGTATATGTAAGGAGCGAACAATGTAATATTCATTGAGCAGAGGATTTGGTTGATTATTGGAGATCGAGTTGGGTTTGCGGAAGAGGTTTAAGGCCTCCAATATTGAGCTTAACCAGGATTGTAATTAGGCATGGTAGATGCTATCATTGGCAGTTCATTCTTATGGATTGTTGTCTAGTTATATTGAGGTGGTTATAACCTCTCTGTAGTCAGTGAGACTCATTTTGTGATGAGCAGTGTGCTCTAGGCTATTGGTCTTTCTGCATGTGCAGGCCCCTTATTGTAATATTTATTAATCTGTTTAGTGGATAGATATTGTGGGTCTTCAATCCCAGCATGGTTTTTCTAAGATTAAATTTCTCCATTCCGGTAGAACACTGATTCACCCCCCCCTCTCAGTGTTCTTGGATTCATTGTATTCCAACAAAATTTGGGGAAAGATTGATTTATTCTAAATGAAGGGAAAATATATTGTATAAATTTAAGAAATTTATTTAATTAGGAAGACATAATTAGATAATTAAATAATTTAAATAAATTATTTATTTATTGGAAAATAGAAATTGATTTTAATTAAACAATATAGATCATTTAATTAAAGTAAATAATCAATTTTATTATTTTGATCGTTAATATGTCAAAGCCGATAAGACATACATACCTTACCCCATTGTGGGATTTGAGCTTGTAACCTCTCTTTTAAGAGAACAAGTTATCCACCACTAGGCCAAATCAAGTTGTACAAGTAAATAATCAAGATTAGTTACATAATAATTTTTTTTTATTAATAATTTAGAGGGAAAATGGTCAATTGATCAAATGATTAAGATATAAATTGAATAATCAATTTGCGATGAATAAGAAGATGATAATAAAAAAGAATAAAATTGGTTTAACTAAATAATTAAATTTATTTAATTAATATAGAAGAAAAATTAACGATATTAGTAATGGGACAATTCAGACTATCTACATTTTTCCCCTCTTGGAGACAATGCATTTTCAGGTGTTGTTTCAAAGAATAATTAAGAAAACCTACCCAAGTATTCCCTAATGAGAATAGGTTATAATTGTGCCCCCTCAAAAAATTGGTAAAAAAATTATGATGTGAAGACCAATTTAACGATAATGTGACCAGGATCTCAAGTCTGTAACTTAGAAAAGTTTTGAGTTAGTTTGAGAAACCTAAAAGGTATTTAAAGTTGGATTTGACCATGACCATGAGGGTGACTAACCCTAATTAGGGCTCCAATTCATCTATAAATAAAAAATTTAGGGTTCATTTGTCTCATTTGAATCCTTGGCGCTTATAGAATTTTGGGCGATCTTTGAGCAATTATTGAGCATTTGAAAAGTGATGTCAAGTGTCAAGAGGAGACAACAATTGGCTGAGTAGGTTCAATCATTTGGTAGGGCAATGGGCTCAAGTGGTGGGGTAAGTAATTAGTCATACCTTTTCAAATTTTCCACTGATTTATCATTAAATTTTTTTTGTTTGATGCTAAATTTTTAAGAATTTTGTATTTGTTCGTCAATTTTTTCACAATTGTGATTTTTATTTCACATTCATTGATTATGTTTCGCAATCATTAATGATTGCACAATTGTGTCATCGGTGTTTCACATTTATAATAATGATTCCACAATTTTTATAAGTGTTTTACATTTGTTAATTTTATCTTTAAAGTGTATAAAAAATTCACATTTACTTAAGTTTCACAATTGTTGTAAGTTTTGGGAAATATTTGCAATTACGCATGATTTTAAAAATGAGTTTTAATTTTTTAGGATAGCCTTAGGTTGACAATGACATATTTTGGCAAGCTATATACTTCCCATTCTTAGTGCATGCTAGAATAGGCCAATCTTCTAACATATTGGTCTCTATCACATTCTCTACATGCCTAAGGATACGACTAACAGGGGCTTGATCATATCACTCATACAGAGGTGATACTCGTAGATGAGCTCATTTCATTTACACAATGGCGAGGAGTTGGTGACTCTTGAGGACATCTAGTAAATTCTTCATATTTCCATTCATAGAGAGAGAGAGAGAGAGAGAGAGAGAGAGAGAGAGAGAGAGAGAGAGAGAGAGAGAGAGAGAGAGAGGCACGTATGCTCGACATTTAGGCATTGTTGCATTGTGTCACTTGTATGGGTGTGAGATGGAGGATCTTGGGATTGAGGATCTATATGAGATTAGTTGGGATGTGACGATGAGAGAGTATAATCAAGTTAGCATAGTAAAATGTAGCCTGATTATAGGCACATTGGTTTTGTAATGATGAAATCATGGATTTCTAGTCAGATCGGCTAGGGTACTAGCAAAGATGAGGATGATAGTTGGGTCTATACATTGGGTCCTTGTGTTCTATAATCTTATATTATTAACTGCACATATTTGTTTATTTGGGTGTTCATTTGATCAGTTGTGGTATCATAATCCTACAGATTTGGTCTTGGGAGCACATAGTTGTGTTTAGGGTAGTGGTATATGTGTATTTGCAAAATCAGGGGCCATATGCATATGTAGTTCATTAGAGGTTTATGTTAGATACATTAATATGGTAACATGAGATTGATGTGTTTTGTAATGCCCACCATGAAACTACCCTAGAGAAACTAACACATAATCTAGGAAAAATGGATATTTTTTTAAAAAAGGTAACAACTACTCATTTAATTGCATTATTACATTACTCATTCCAAATTAAAAATGCAATTTTAAAATGAATAAAGTAAACTAAACTACATAAGTAAAATAATCATATAACAATATTCCCTAGGGTATCATAATGTCATTACTAAATTACAATATCAAATAAGATAATATACATTGTCTACTAATAATCAATGTCCATTTACAATGTATATCCATGTCTCCTTATCAGCATTGCATATGTCATCAATAATTTACATATTACAGCATGTATAGGGATCCTGTGACAAATATACGTCATCTACTGCAATTAGGTAATCATAAAATACAACTGCGTCATAGTACAAGATCTAGAGAAATAGAAATATCCAATATGCTTACGAACATCCAGCACAAAGAAAATATCCCAATGGAAGAAAGGCATCAACCACCCAACCATGTGGAACCAAAAGGAACCACCCCCATGCCCAGAGAATGATGTAAGGCCCCACACACACTAAGCTTAGACGGACACCTATCTCCCATAGCACAACAAATGACATAAACGAAGATTTTCAACACAAAATGTCGGCTCAAATACAAAAATACACTAGTGACCAATGAGAGACTTCCACAAAACAAGGTTGAGAGCGTGGACATACTTAGGGGAAAGTGTCATCACATGATGTCATCAAGGTTATCCTAATAGTCTCTCTAGACCCTGGAACCAAGTGACACCCATGCGGAACCCACTCAACCTCTCATGAAGACAAGGGAGTATAGTCATGCCATCAAGGCCTTCCCAATCTCATCTTGAGCCCGAACTAGCACTCTAGGCCATGAGTGAGGCACCAAAACATATTACTATCTTGTTAATGTAAAAACTACCCAACCGCTAAATAAATTAATTAACGTTATCACTTATTTAAAAAAAATCAACTTCCAATGAGATCTCCTAGCAGTCTAAATCTCCAGGCATCCTTATAAGGAACCTCTTGGTAGTTACCTCGACACGCACTTGGAAGCCACTTCTCCTAGTATGATCCTATGATCTAGGATCAAATATAGATCATAAATATAACTCATAACCATCTATAATATATAATCTAATGGTTCCCATATTACAAACTGAACCATTACTATAAGTCGATTTTCCAAGCACAATCTAATTCTAAGAGAGCATATCTTATGCAACATCAAGAATATCACAAAAATCCATCAATTGTCCAATTAATGAATTTTGGAAAATCATTACTAATATTCTCAACTCCAAAAACAAGTCTCTAGTTTGACTCAGCGGCAAAAATTTAAAAAATAACTCAAAAATGTAAAAATGCATATATAACATAGAATAGTGAATATAATGCAAAGTTACACATATATATCATAGAATAATGCATATATAACACGTAATAGAACATATATAACATAATGTAGTGCATGTAAAATACGATGTAGCACATATATCATGATGTAATGTATCTATAACACGAAACAACAAATTTATAACATGAAATAATACATTTATAACATGAAACGCTACATTTATTACATAGGATAGTGCATTCATGATGTGTTTTAGCATATATGACAAATAAAATAGTGCATATGTAAAAAGAAATAGTGCACACAAACAAAAGTAAAATTTTGATGGGAAAACGAAGCAATATTCATAAATAGAGTTCAGGAAACTCAAAAGAAGGTTTGACTTACACAGATCAATTCAAAAAGATATGCATAACAATCATATAAATCAAAATAAAAATCTCAAGAAAGACAAATAACTCTACGGGGATAAGTTCATGGTAACTCAGAATGCCAAAATTTTGATACTTCTATAACAAGATTACCAACAACAGAAAGCACAAAATTCAAAATACAAGCAATGGATGTTGGAATCAAGGAACACTGAGAGGTGGGGGTGAATTAGTGTTCTACAATTTTTAACCTTGTTAACTTGTTATTTTAGCCACTTAATGCAAATGAACAAAAGAAAGATGCAGAAACACAAAGTAATCAACAACAACACCATAACACTAGATTTTGTACTTGGAAAACCTGGTTAAGGGAGAAACCACAGTGGGGATGAGATCCATAATATAAATATAATTTGTTAGAAGTATAAGAATACTACATCAGGAATGCACATGCATTCAAGCACACTACCTAGATCTCACTTGTCAAATAAATAAGGGAAACAACCCCGGAAGGCTTACTACCTTACAAAATCTTTTACAAAAGATAATTGGAATGCCTGAATTGAAAAATTATTGGCATTTGATTGTCATTGATGTCAACCAGTAAGTCTATTAACTGGTAAGCAAGTAAACCTAGTAAGTGTGGTCCTAGATAGCATGTTCTAACCAACAAAACAAAGAAGTGCACGATATGAAGGTTAACCAATTAGTGTATACTAGTAGCATGTTTCTTCGGTGACAAAGTTTGAACCAACATAATCAAGTGAGTTGGATGCCGACAGAGATGTCATGTGGACTCCAGGTGGCGAACATGCAGTGGTAGATGAATGGTGCATCAACGAGGTAGTTGCCGACTAGGTCGATATTAAATGTCGACTGCAAAAACCATGGATCGGTTGCAAAGGATTGCGGCTCAAAGAAGATCAAAGGGAAGAGATTTTATTCTTTGATATTATGATCAAAGTAGGATAGTTGATCGTCTTGTTGATTTGGACAAAGAAACAGTCAAATCATTTATTGTGATCGACAAAATCAAGACTGATGAACATAGCCCAATTTGCTAAATATAGTAAACGTTTATAGAAAGAATAAAGAGGACAGAGTTTTTTTGTTGAACTGTTGCAGGTCATTGATTCAAGAAGATGAGATCTGATTTGATATGGATTGAGGTCGGTGAAGAAACCCCTAAGCACGTGAAGTTTGAGTTTTATTTTGGCTGGAAAGCATATATATAAATATGTAGATCTAAGACTTGAGCTATTGGTAGAAAAGAGATAGTATGTTGGATGAAGTGTGATTCTACCAAGTTGGTTAGTCTGAGTGTTGATAGCATAATCTTGAAGTGATTGAATGTTAGTTGAAGAACTGGTGAGGAAGGTTTAACCGACAAGGTTTAAGGTAACTGATAAACTGTTATAGAGTATAACAGCCTGTTAAACTAGTAGTGTCTGAATTGGTAAGATAGCAACAGAGATTGAAGGAGAATGGAGTGAGTTTTAGAGAAGATCCATCAAGGTAGAAACTGAGTTGTAGAGGATTCAGATAGTAAGAACAAAGGACTAGTAGAAGAGAAGCAGTGTGACAAAAAAAAGTTTAACCGACAGAGAGAATTGGTTGCAGGGGTTACAAAACTCATTTGTAACAAGTGTTTATCATTGTATTGACTTATATCTCATTGTATTATACTGAGTGGGTGCTCAGTGTAGGGGTTGGTTCTCCTTTGGGTAGGTGCCCATAAATTTCTAGGGGTTGGTGCTCTAAACATTGTAAAATTATTATTTCACTATGAGACTAGATTGGAGCAGTAGATATGCAACATAAATTCTCACCGAACTTTTCTCACATTGGGTTTTCCTTGTATATCCAGTGTTATGTGATGACCTCTTGTGTGTGATTTCTTGTTAGTGCTTTCATTATCCTATGGGTTGCACACATTGTTTGAAATTGTTTATAATCAGTTATTCACCCCCCTCTCTCAGTGAGATCTTGTGTTCTACAATTGGTATCGGAGCCTTAGGTTCCTAGTTGGTCAAAGCTTTCTCTAGCTTGGGTAGATTTTGGTTTAAGAACACAATTGCAAGGAATGAATCATCCTCCTCCAAAGCTCCCATGTTTGATGGTACCAACTATGCCTTTTGCATCAGAAGAATGAAAGCCTATCTATCCTCACTAGGTTTTAATGTTTGGATGTTTGTGAACAATGGGTATACTGTCTCTAATGCTACTCCTATAGATCCAGATGCTAAGAAGGAGTATGAACACAATGCCAAGGCCAAACATGCTATTCTAGTGGACTGTCTAATAATGTTTGTTAGGGTTATGCACTGCTCATCCACCAAGGAAACTTGGGATAAGTTGAAAAGATTGTTTGAAGGAGATGTCAAGCTCAAGGAGGCCAAACTAAAAACACTAAGACGTCAGCTTGAAGGATTGAATATGAAAGATGAGGAGAAGATTGTTGACTATCTTCAAAGAATTGATGAAATGGTGAACACTATTAGAGGACTTGGAGAGGATATAGCTGATGAAGTCATTGTCAAAAAGGTACTTATATCACTCACATATAAGTATGACACAAAGGTCTTTGCAATAGAAGAAGCCAAGGATATGAAAACCTTTTCAATGGATGAGTTATTTTGGTCCCTAACCGCTTATGAGATGAGAACAACCAGTGAAGGAACTTCAAAGAAAGAGGTTGCTTTCAAGTACATCAAAAAGGGTAAGGAAGAAATTACTCATGGAGAATCTAGTGAAGACTCAGACATAGTGGTAGCAAACTTTGTAAGGAAGCTTAAAAGAGGATCCATTAAGTACAAAGGAAGATTACCTCTCAAGTGTTTTAACTGTGGTAAAATAGGACACTTTGCTTCAAAATGTCCCTATGGTGAGAATGCTAGAGAGGAGCAACAAAGAACCATCAGACCTTCGAGTAAGGATAAAAAGAAGAATGCCTACCGACAAGATAGAAGAATCTACCAGAAGTAGAACAACGTGTATACTTTTGAAGATGATGCCACAGATGAAGAAAGTGCCTCAGAAAATGACTCCTGTGAGGATGAAAGAGAAACCAATCTCTTTATGGTACTAGATGAACCAGTTGATGAAGCTAATGAAGATGAAGACATTGAAGCTGAAGTGGACTTGGAAGGTGAGATCATAACTGTTCTTGAGGAATTGAGTAAAACAAGAAGGGCACTCAAGAAGGTTAAGTATGTTGTTGCTAACGAATAAGACCATTTGAGACAATCCCAGATGAGTCCAAGAAAAAAATTTCTGATTTGAAACTCCAGTTGGAAGAGGCCAAGAGGATATGTGAAGTACATCCTTTGATTTGATAAAGAAGGAGAAGGAGCATCAAAATCTGGGAGAAGAAATTGTAAGGCTCAAAGAGGAGATTGAAAAGAGAAAAGGTGAATTGAAGATGAGAAGTAAGTATGAGGGCAACACTAAAGCCTTCGACAAGATATTGACTTATCAGAAGCACTCAAAAGATACCAAAGGTTTAGGATTTGAAGAGGGACATAGTTCAAATAGAACAGACACATCCAACAAGGAAATACAGTTTACCTCTTCAAGTGAAAGTAACGAAAAACAAACCTTTATTGTCAACAAAGCTATCAAGAAGAAGACCTATGATGAAGCTACAAGAAATCCACCTGTGAACTGGAATACTCAGAACCAGAAGGCTCACACATCATACCAGAATGCAAACCATAAAGGCAAGTTCAAGATTGATGAAGAAGGGTTCACTAAAGTCAATAGCATGAGAGGAAAACATCCAGTGAGACAAAGGTTTGCCGGTCCAAAGTGACAAGATTGGTATGTACCCAAATTCCATGGCTATTGTTACCGGTGTAATAAGTTTGGTCATAGAATTTCTAATTGTAGTTTGATGCATAAGCCCCCTACTAGTTTTGAAAGTAGAAATTTGTTTGCTGCACTCTGAGTGATGAATGTTATTTGTTATCATTGTAATGAGTTTGGTCATAAGAGTTATGAATGTAGGAGAAGTCAGCTAGTATCCTACAATAGGTTTTCAAGTTCATCTTTCAATGTCAATGTGAAATGCTATCATTGTCAAAATGTTGGCCACATTGCAAAGAATTGCAAACTCTTGATTTCTAAGCAAAAGAAGTCAGTACCAAATTAGAGATGGGAAGAAAAATCGGAGCAGAAAAATGTAACTCACAAGAAGAAGGAAGCCAACCCGGTTTGGGTTGAGAAGGATAAGAATAAAGCATAATCAAGTCTGATTGTCCAGACTACCCTACATGTAGAAAGAAGAAATTTATGGGTAGTTGATAGTGGTTGTTCCAATCACATGACCGAAGAAAAAAATAAGTTCATCAAGTTTGATGATTGGAATGGAGGTTTGGTGAGGTTCGGAGACAATTCTTCCATCAAGATAAAATGAAAAGGTACTGTGAACATAGATGGAAAATTAAAAGCATGTGATGTATACTATGTTGAAGGACTAAAGCATAATCTCCTAAGTGTGAGTCAGATGTGTGATAAAGGATACAAATTCACATTCAACTCTACCAGTTGTTAGATAAGGAAGGATAGTACTAGAAATATGAAAATGTGTACAATCTGAAGGAATGCTTTGAGTCCCAATTCTTGATGGGACAAGTAGATGAGAGCTATCTGTGGCACAAAAGATTAGGCCATATAAATTTTGATAATCTGGTTAAGGTGACCAAGAAAGGTTATGTGAGACATATACCACCAATTATCAAACCGGCAAGTATTTTTTGTGATGAATGTCTATGAGACAAGCAGACTAAGGTAACCTTCAAGATCAAAGAACATAATACCTCAAGGCCCTTAGAAATTGTGCATACAGATCTATGTGGTCCAACCAAAACAAGAGCTTTAGCCGACGAAAGATACTTCATGTTGTTTATTGATGATTTTTCAAGAATGACATGGGTCACTTTTCTACATGACAAATCACAAGCATATGAGAGGTTTAATATCTTTCGGAATATGGTTGAGAGGGAAAGTGGATGCAAGATGAAGTGTCTAAGATCAGACTAGGGTAGTGAGTTCACATCAAATGTGTTTGTAGACTACTGTGAGAGACATGGAATTAAAAGATACAATTAAACCCCAAGAACAACACAACAAAATGGTGTTGTAGAAAGGAAAAACTAGACTGCCAAGGAGATGGCGAGAACAATGTTGAATGAAGAAAACATACCATATTTGTACTAGAAGGAAGTAGTTCATACTACTGTATATACGATGAACTGGGTTCAGTTGAGAACAAATAGGAGAATGACACCTTATGAACTATGGTATGACCGGAAGCCATCAGTTAAATATTTCAAAGTGTTTGGAAGTAAATGCTCCATCAAGAGAGATGAAAACAATTTAGGTGGTTTTGATTCTAGGAGTGATGAAGGTATTTTCTCGGGTTACTCTACCCACAACAAGGCCTACAAATGCTACAATAAAAGATTGAGAAGAGTCATTGAAAGTGTTCATGTAAGAATTGATGAAGATTTGCATAAAGGCAAACAAGAACAAGTAAATCACTATGATGATTCATGTGATGATGAAGATGAAGTTCAGTCATAAAGTGAATTGGGAGAAGAACCTAGAAAGACCCCTAACAAATATGTGTAGAAAAATCACCTGGAAGAGAAAATTATAGGAAAAAAAAGTGATGGTGTATAGACAAGAAGAAGACTTGCCCAGAATAATGAACAAGTGAATTTCTGCCTCATGACCAAAATGGAACCCAAGACATTCAATGATGCCAAAAAAAGTGACAAATGGATGGATGTTATGGAAGAAGAGCTACAGTAGATTGAAAATAACAAGACTTGGGAATTAGTTCCTAGACCAGCAGATAAAATGCCATTGGTACTAAATGGGTCTACCAAAACAAGATGAATGAAGAAGGTAAGATTGTAAGACATAAAGCAAAGTTATTGTGCAAAGGGTTTTCTTAAGTAGAAGGAATTTATTTTGAAGAAACATTTGCACCAATTGCAAGACTTGAGGCTATTAGAATGTTCTTAGCATTATATTCCTTCAAAGGATACAAGGTATATTAAATGGATGTTAAGTATGCTTTCTTGAATGGCAATTTGGAAGAAGAAGTCTACATAGAACAGCCAGAAGGTTTTCTGTTGCATGATGATGAAAATTTTGTATGCCAATTGAAGAAAGCATTGTATGGTTTAAAGCAGGCTCCAAGATCATGATATTTAAGATTGGATAAATATCTCAAGGAGCAAGGTTTCAGAAAGGGAACTGCAGATAGTAATCTATACATCAAATAAGATGGAAATCACTTGATTATTCTTGTTGTATATGTGGATGATATAATATTTGGAGGCAACAAGGATATCTTGTGTAAAGATTTTGCTGATCAAATGCAATCAGAGTTTGAGATGCCAATGCTTGGAGAGTTGTCATATTTTCTTGGTTTGCAAATTTCATAGCAAAATAAAGGATTATTTATCTCTCAAACCAAGTATGCCAGAGATATGTTGAAG
Organism: Cryptomeria japonica; assembly: GCF_030272615.1. Taxonomy (NCBI): domain Eukaryota; kingdom Viridiplantae; phylum Streptophyta; class Pinopsida; order Cupressales; family Cupressaceae; genus Cryptomeria; species Cryptomeria japonica. Next base: position 445,761,212 of record NC_081413.1, on the reverse strand, counting down.
AAGTTTGAGATGGAAGACAACAAACCGGTAAGTACCCCCATGGTGACCAGATGCAAGTTGAGCAAGGTTGATGAGTCACTAGAAGTGGATCAGACCCTATATAGATCAATGATTGGTAATTTGTTATACCTTACTACCTCAAGACCAGATATAGTGCATGCAGTATGTATGGTGGCAAGATTTCAAGCTACACCTAAATAGTCACATGAGAATGCAGTTAGAAGAATCTTCAGGGACCTACAAGGAACACTTAATTATGGCTTATAATATCCAAAGCAAGGAGATTTCACTTTATAGGCCTACACTGATGTTGATTGGGTAGGCTGCATTGATGACCAGAAAAGTACAAGCAGTGGCACATTCTTTTAGGTGACCAGTTAGTTTCATGGCACAATAAGAAGCAGGATTCAGTCTCCTTATCTACTACTGAGGCATAATATATTGTTGCTGCTACATGTTGTTCTCAGGTATTATGGATGAAGCAGACCCTCAAGGACATTCAGATAGAAATATCTGACCCTATTTCAATCCGATGTGATAACTCAAGTGCAATCAACATCTCAAAGAATCTAGTTATGCACTCAAGGACAAAGCACAATTCCATCAAAGACCATTTTCTCAAAGAGAAGGTTGTAGAGAAAGAAGTGAAGGTTGAATATGTTCCCACAAGTGAACAAGGTGTTAATATCTTCAAAAAACCTCTATCGGTAAACACATTTGAATATCTAAGACATAAGTTAGGATTTTTCTCACCAGCTTTATGCACTTAAATGTGTATGGAGGTTTGTGGTTCAAGGGGAGTTCATAGCCATACATATTTTACTCTTGGACCATATGCTGGACATAGGGGGAGATTAGATGTCTATATGGTAGTACCAATTGGTTTGAAGCTTTGAGAAGTTGTCTATTCAATTCATCTATTGTAGCATCATGAAATTGCGACCCCTGCAATTTCAACCACATTTTAGGTCCTCACCTAGGTGATAGCATCTCATCTCCTAGTTGAGACCCCTCTCTACACCTTCAGCTCGAGTTCCTCCTGTTTCAGTCTTGAGATTGCCTCAAGACCTTGTCCAAGCCCTAAGATAGAGCAGGATAGGGGCGTGACACCCCTGTCCTCTCCTCTTAGGGTGCCCCCAAGATAGGTCCCTCTGACCCTATCTACATTTTGGGATTTAAAACCTCGCCAATGTTGGCCCTTGGTGAGGTGAATTAATTATCCGAGGCATGTATAAAAGGGATTTAGTCTTCTCATTTGCATATAGGTGAATTACACAATATAATGAATATATGAAATTCAAGTGAAAGGTCTTCATCAACTCTTCTTCTTCATGTGCCTTCTTCATTCATCTACTGGAGCAACATTACAATATTCAATTGCAAGTATGTGTGTGTGTGTGAGGGTTTTGTCATGTTACATGCCATTGCATACAACGTTTGGATTTCATTCAAGAAGCAAAGAAATCATCATCAATCAATTGCAGATCTACAAGGTATACATTTCTATCATTTACATTTAAGCATTTACAATTACTTTCTTTCAAGGTTGATTCCTCAACCAGGGTTTGATTGAGGAAAACCCCTATCCACAACCCTTCTTCCCTTCTTTTCTATGTGTAGGTTGCAGGTGCACAACTATACTTGCAGGTTTGGACTCCATCTATAGAGATGAAAAAACCCTTTTCGACACATGGATTTTTTGGAGGACTGTGTGCACTTTCAGCATGGTCCCGATGACTTTTCTCCAAATTTGTAGGGCAAATCCATATCAGTTTGAATATCTTAGATCCAAAATTACAGCGTAATCCCAAACTGATAGCTTCTCATTGCATCCATTTTATCTCTCTTTTCTACATAGTCAACAAATCAACATATCTATTTGCAAAAGAGGGAAAACCACATTCCAATTCTTGCAGTCCACTTTGAATTCATATCCTTGTTCCACTTGGATTTGGATATAGTGGATTCAAGCCCCTCTTTTGAATGTAAAGTTTCTCACAAGTGAAAATTGTCCTAGTGACTTCCTTTCTCTCTCCTAGGTGGGGAGTAACTAGGGTTCAATTTTCCACTTTACATCTATCTACAAAAGTTGCGATTGGGCTTCCAATAGGGTAGAGTTGTCAGGCCTACCAATAATTGGTGTCTGAGCCCTTTGTCATTGTTTATAGAAGGGGAGAAAGAACGTAGTCAAAGATTTGCAGTTGGAGATAGTGCATATTGTGAGATTGGGTTCTGGAGGTTAACCCGATAATATGTGTGTTGACATTAATACCAAATGGGGAGATTGTTGGCACTGTATTGTTATTGATGTTAACCGATATGCAAGATGTTGTTACCAGTATTAGAGGTTGTTGGCATGTTGATGTCAACCGGTATGGGATGTCAATCGGTATGCAAGATGTTGTTACTAGCATTGGAGGTTGTTGGCAAGTTGATGTCAACTGATAAGTCTGTTAACCGGTAAGAAAGTAAACCCAGTAAGTGTGGTCTGAGATAACATATTCTAATTGGAAAAATAGAGAAGTGAATGATATGAAGGTTAAACGGTTACTGCATACCGGTAGCATGTTTGGTCGGTGACTGAGTTTGAATTGACACAATAAATTGATCTATATGCTGACAGAGATGTCACATGGACTCCAAGTGGTGAACATGCAGTGGTAGGTGAAAGGTGCATTAGTGTGGTAGTTGCCAACTAGGTCAATATTAAATGTCAACTGCGAAAAACACAGATCGGTTGCAGAGGATTGCGGCTCAAAGAATATCGAAGGGAAGAGATTATATTCTTTGACATTATGATCGAAGAAGGACATTTGATCATCTTATTGATCCAGAGAAAGAAATAGTCAAATCATTTATTGTGATTGACAAAATAAAGACTGATGAACAGAGTCCAATTTGCTAAATATAATAACCGTTTATAGGAAGAATAAAAAGAGGAAAAATATTTTTGCTAAACTGTTCCAGGTTGTCAATTCAAGAAGATGAGATCTGATTTGATACGGATCAAGGTCGGTGAAGAAAACCCTAAGTACATGAAGTTTGAGTTTTGTTTTGGTAGGAAAGCATATATATAAATATGCAGATCTAAGACTTGAGTTGTTGGTAGAAAAGAGATAGTATGTTGGATGAAGTGTGATTCTACCAAGTTGATTAGTCTGTGTGTTGATAGCATAAACTTGAAGTGACTGAGTATTAGCTGAAGAACCAGTGAGGAAGGTTTAACCGAAAAAGGTTTAAGGTAACCGATAAACTATTATAGGGTATAACACTCTATTAAACTAATAGTGTCTGAACCGGTAATATAGCAACAGAGAGTGAATGAGAGCAAAGTGAGTTTCAAAGAAGATCCAGAAAGGTAGAAATTGAGTTGTAGAGGATTCTGACAATAAGAAAAAAGGACTGGTAGAAGAGAAGAAGTGTGACATAAAAGATTTTAACAGGTAGAGAGAATTGATTGCAATGGTTAAAAAACTCATTTGTAACAAGTGCTTATCATTGTATTAATTTATATCTCATTGTATTTCACTGAGTGGATGCTCAGAATAGAGTAGGGGTTGGTGCTTCTTTGGGTAGGTGCCCATGAATTGTTAGGGCTTGGTGCTCCTTGGGTTGGTGCCCTAAATATTGTAAAACTACTATTTCATTATGAGGCTGGACTGGAGAAGTAGATCTGCAATAGCATTTCTCACTGAGGTTTTTCCCACATTGGGTTTTCCTTGTATATCTGATGTTATGTGATGTGCTCTTGTGTTTGGTTTCTTGTTAGTTCTTTCATTATCCTACAAGTTGCACACATTTTTTGAAATTGTTGATAATCACTAATTCACCTTCCCTCTTAGTGAGATCTTGCATTCTACAAATAGCATCTTCAAATGCCAGGGTACAGTTCTAGTTAAGCACAAAACTCTTAATCACATACTACTCTACTATACTGCTTTGTTCTATTGTTCGTCAATATTCTGAAGTAGAAATCCTTCACTTGCATATGTGAAACTGCGTACACTCGATCAAAACCACTTTCCACACCATTGCTGATATAAAAAATGATCATATCCATCGATCTTTTATATCCACAACAGAAAATTAGATCTTCTACATGTCGGCTTCAAGAACACTTTAAAAATAATCAAACATGTATACCAAGTCGAGTCAATCCAAACTCCAATGTGTATGTGGACAAAAAATAATTGTCCACACACTACCAAAATTATGTAACAATATGTCACGATCACATAACAGAGCACCAAAATGAATCCACATAATTCCCACATTGTTTATTTACATAGTACTTCTAAACTTCTATGTCAAACTAAGAACCAACACACTGGATCATCTAACTCAACCATGAGTCAACACTGGATGCCACAATCCTAGAATATGGTAGATAAAACATCCATAATGCTTCCTTATGATCCACAATGTTAGTTAACAGATTGGATTTCCCAAAATTTATTAACAAATACTCATGTTCGCCTAGTAGGAAACCAATGAAAACCAATAGTTGGGTAAATAATGTTAATTTACCCTCTGCATAAGGGTACAACTCCCCATATGATATTCAATGAATTTTGACCAAATTTTTTCATATAATTCACTTTTAACTAGAAAGCAAAGAAAGGCTTTAACATTCACTTGTCAACACAAAATGAACGCCTCACAAAGATTATTGGAATGTATAACAAAACATTAAAATTCAAACAATGATTAACCTATATGAAGTGATCAAAATATTTGAACTCTGATTGATACTCGCTCATGCCTCATAGGATAAAGGGAATCAGAATATTCAAATGCTTTCAGCTAATTTCATTCATCAGATTGATTCATAGACTTAATATTTGATAAAAATCAGAGAAGGGAATCCAATACATGAACATATAAATATCCCGACAGAAATCTTTTATATATTCAAACGCACAGGTTTCAAAAAGTTGTATTAGACATTCCATTCCATTCAAAGATGGGGTATTTCACTGAAATTAACAAGTAAAACAGTTTGCTATCATAATTTTTACAAAATTTTTATGGATCCACGCCAAAACATCCATTCCTAATATTTATAGCCACCAGGCTAACCTAATAGCTAAACACAAAGCTTCAAGAAACAACCGTTCGTAACTGAAATTAACTAAAAATGGCTAAGAGCCGTAAATGGAGCTATAATTGCAGAATAGGAAACGGTTCTTGATTTGTCTTATTGGTGTGTTGTGCCACGTATATTTCGCCACTCCATACGAGCCATTGAAAAGTTGTGAACAACCTGATAATGTGGGAGCCCAATGTGCAAGATGCGTTCCTTCTAGACCTCTTTGTCCATACTCACTTCCATAACTTTAGTTTTGTGCGTTTCCAAGTGATCAGAACAGACAACCAACATAAATTTGATTCTGGCAACTCTAGAGAAGTCATCTTTGGTTAAAGATTTTGATTCTTTAACTAGGTTCATCTTTCCTTTGAAATTCTCCACCATATCCACTGTCTGCTCGATGGTTTGTCCGTCTTCCTTGAGAAGCTATACATCAATGCACTTCAAATCTTTCTACATTACATCAATGAGTTCTTTCAATTCTTTGAATAACTTAATGGATTCTTCGTTGCCTTTCTTAATGATTGAATTTCTCCATTCAATATTTTCTTTTGCCACATATAATATCTTGTCATCCAAATCTTTAACTGCCTTTTCAGTGAGAAATTTCATGACACCATATTTTTGTACATCTTTCATCTGAATTAACAGTGTTGCCCATTTGTTCCTTTCTTTTTCCCTCGCTATCACCTCTGTTTCAAGCTCCTGAGTTATAGTTACAGCATCCTCGTATACTCTGATCAGATTAGCGATATATCCTGCTCCCTGTTGAATTATGGATTCAAGCCACTCATCGAAGGTTTCCACCATCATACGATTCCTCTGAACCTTATCCAACAAATTTTGTTTCATTGGTGATTTAGGATCAAAACATAGATAAATTTGTGATAGGGGTTGCGGACTAGGATGATGTATGGCATTGATGTATTCTGCCATCTGTTTAACAACCTGTTTTAGTTCCCGCTTATGCTTCTCATCCTTCCATGTTCTTGATAACATCCTTTTAGTGGAAGACTCTAAATGTTTTGTGTTAGTAGCCCTGGAAGAAGTTCCTAAATCAATCTTTTCAATGGTAAAGTCCTTCTTAGTAGCATTTTCTGGATCTTTGTTTGAAATTGGTTTGGCCATTTCAGCTACCCAATGCCCTGTATTCTCATCCACCTCCAGCATGGCCTCTGCTTTTAGCCTCTTAGACTTAGACGTCTTTCCAAGGCATCTACTCACCATATCTTCTATTGGAACGCTGATAGGAACCACATTTCATTTCTTGCTGATTGAGGCTCCCAACCATCTAGAAACATTTGGAGATTCCTTCGCTGGTGGTGTCTGATAGTTTGATGAATCCATGATAGCCAAAGTGGGCACCTGATTGAGATTATCCTTAGGTTGTTCTTTTTGTTTATCTGCATCTTGAGTTGCAGGGATATCTACTACTGGTTCACCCATAATTACTTGTACTTCTTCACTATCAAGAATTATGATGGCCTCTTCCCTTGTAGGTTCTTTACTTTTCTTCTTATTTCTAGAACGGGTGAATCGAATTGATGAAGAGCCAAATAGTGACTCCTTGAACCTCTTAGTTTGAACCTTCTCACTCTGCATATCAGTAGCACCTACAATATCAACAACTATGTCAAAGGAAGAAATGAGTGTTTGTGCAGCAGGATGGGGTTGCTCAACTAATTTCTCAACTGAGGTAGTGGTCAATCTCATTCCAGATTTACGATTTCTTAACCACTTTTCTATTCTCCTTATAACATTAAAGGTTCTAGATTGGATATTTTCTTCTTCTCTCCTATCGCAGTCAATTTCAGGAATAGGTTGCTTATGAATTCTTTTATTGAACTCCGGGTCCAATACATCTTCACCTTCCTCTTCATGTACTCCTACTATGTTCATTGATAATTTCATAGTAATGATTTGCCGCAAAGTGAACCTTGACCATAATCTTCTTCGGACTTCAATTTCATCACAACAATCTTCCTAGTAGTCTTCTAACTAGTGTATATGTGAAAAGTTCACATCAACATTCAGATGTTTTATTGCATATCCTTTACTATCAAACCCCTGCTGAGCAACATAAGGCTGCAGCTTCATTTTCTTGAGTTCCAATTCTAAATTCAATGCATCAGAGGTAGTTTTGTAGCTGTAATATCCAAGTTCAGTTGGGAAAATTGCTCCAGACTCACTTTTCATCCCTAATTTTTTATCAACATGAGCTAACTGTCGGCAGACTTCCAGGAGTACATAACTATCAAGAGTATATCTGAGCAATTTGAAAGGTTCATCTTCAAAGCCTCCAATTCTAATATAAGTGAACCTAGGAAATTGAATAAAACAACTCCCATAAGTACTAATCAATTTTAATGCTTTGGATGACATTCTCTTATTCATATTTCCCTGCAGTTCAAAAGTTAATCTTCCTACAAAGACATCACTCCATCTCAAGAAGTTTTCTATATACCTCTGTCTCTGCAAGTGTGGATAGAACTCATAAACTTTCATTCCATCAACCCATGGTTCTTGATATAATCCTGGCCATTCTCTAATGCAGGCTAAAATATAAAACAGGTAGGAAGACATATGAAAACTGGCTATTCCAATAGAATTACTCAAACCCTCATGCAATCTCTCTACAATTACTTGCGCCCAATCAAGGTATTTCTTGCCAGATAATAACACCTGAATGTAAAAATACATCCAGTCTTCCCAATAGAAGGCATGCGAATTCCCCTTGAGCCTGTTCAAAAGAATTACAATATCCCTCACTTTTGTAATAAAATGCTCCCTTGTCAAGGGTTTAGGTAACCTAGAACCTCCCTTCTGCATTTTAAGGAGCCAATTTCTAGCAATGACACTCCGATAAACACTTTTCTTCTCAAAGAAAAATGCATATGAGGTTCCTATGGACCAATCTTCGTACAGATCTCTGTGAGGGATCCCAATTGCAGCCATTACTGTTTCTCTATCAATCCGCACTAAAATGTCTCCATCACTGGCCCTAATACACTTGTTACTAGCTTCATATTTTCTCATGCATGCATACACTAATTCTAGGCAAGGAGCAGTGATTGGGAAAGCAGCGGCTTCAACTAGACCACTATGAACTATCTTTTCCATCATGGAATTGGCCTCTGGATTCTTAACCCTTTCTAGAAAATTCTCTAACTCATCCTAAACTAAAGCTGTATCATCTAATTCTGGAAGGGTACTAATTAAGCATGATGTTTGACCCAAGTTTGGAAGAATTGGTCTCATGTTTGCTTAAAATTGCATCAATCAGACAACATTCAACCCCGAGGCAAAGAATTACACTAACAATTTCAGAGCTAAAACAAAGTAGGGGAGGTTAGTGATTAAACTCACCTGTCTTCACCGTCAAACTGTGTAACCTTCGGAAAAACTGAGCTAAATTACCTTCTGTGTCCTTACTCTTCGCCAGCAGCAACAATGATTTTCTTACCTGAGAAGCATCATATTTAAGGATGGAAAACACTGAAAAGTACCAAAGCATGCTTTGCCCCAGCTCATTTATCCGTGTAAAACTTCCCATGATTTGATATAGTTCTAACATGCTCATTAATTAAAAATCAATTCCACACAGTCAACATGCTTTCTCATGATTGCTTTCCATAATTATAGTTTGAAAACACAGAAAATGAGGAATATTCTGTTCCCATCGCGCTGCCTTTATCTCCCAGACACCATCGAGCTGATTTGAAACAACACTTTGAACCTTGAACTATTTCAAAAGAAGTTCATTGGTTCAAAGTTCAAAGACAAAAGATCGACACTTGCGGCAAAGAAGAAAGAAACAAAAGAAAATTTCAATGATGCGAAAATGAACCTTGAACCTTGAACCATTCCAAGAGTGGTTCAATGGTTCAAGTTCAAGATGACCACAAGGACTGGCATTAAAGGGATAGCTGCAATACATAAGACAAAAAGACCAATTGAACCTTGAACCTTGAATCGGAAAGGTTCAAAGTTCAAGTTCAACAACTATGCTAATGAAGACTTAGAACTTAATAGACCACATTTCCTTTGAACCAGAATTTTGAACTTTATAAAGGGTTCAATAGACGAGTATGAAACTCAAATTGATGAAGACTTAAGCTTTACGATACTCAATAAAATAATGACCCCTAATTGATAAGCTATAAGCGGATAAATAAGGGGTAACACACAACATAAGATATAAACCTGTATTGAAGTATGGATCGATCAACCTTTTCTTTGTCAAATACTCTTTTTTTGAGTCTATCAAACTTAACCAAAATCAATTGCTCTTCCCCGATATGAACAAACTGAGCTATGCGGATGGGTACATTAACATTAGTTGCTATCAATGAAAAAATTGGATCATCTATGTAGTGTATCTTGCCAACAATCTACCCCTTTGGCATTGATGGCAACATTTAGTAAAAAATGATTAAGTGTTGGAACCAAAACCAAAACACTATACTCTACAACCAAAAATCTAACAAGCGGACTCCAAAAGCAAAAAATCCCCCTAAGATCAACATTTTTTACTATCCTACACTTGATATTTGACATCAATGGAAAATATGGGGTTTCAGAAACTAAAGTTTGCATAAAATTCTATATAGTGGCATATATACACATAGATCTAACTTACAAGAACTTGGAGATATCTATAAAAGTGTTCTTCAATGAATCCAAATGGCTGTCCCAGCCCTTCTTGAGACTCTCCAAGATAAATATGAGACCACTAAATAGACAGGCTTGTCTCTCTACTGATTTAAGGTCCGAGAGTTCAATGGGAGCCTGCACATCCTTTAGAGAACTAAGCATAGTGTCTTAACTTGGGAGTTATATGATTTCAAAGTTCACCAACTCTGCCAATAATCCTCTCCTTTTCATGGTTCAAACTCCTGATTTTTTCAAGTAGTGATATTACTTGATCTTCTTCACTGCTCATAGAAATTGACAAAGGATCAAGAGACTGAGATATTTGGGCTAATTGATCTGCATGCTCTTTGGACTTCTTCACAATATCCTAAGTGAAATTGGACAATGATAGGCATGATTTGTAAATGTTTCCACCTTAAGATATTTCATCTTGCATACTCTTGACACAAGTATCTAATGTAGCTCTATCATCAACAATTATTATTTTCAATCTCCAAATCCTTTTGGCATTAAACTCATTGCAGACCTTTACCTCAACAAATTTTTCGAAAGACTCAAAATGAGTATCCATGGAATTTATCAAACTCTTTAGATATCTGGATGAGGTTTTAGATGTGTTCTTGTGAAATATGGGCATTAATTTTGCAAAAACATCGGATGCTAGGGTAAGCAACTCATTGTGTTCTATGTGAGATTTCAGCAAATCCTCACTTACCTTGTCCTAAGAAAATGAAACTAATTGAAGCTTTTCAATAGGAGACAAAGTGGCAAGGTTGATTAGGCCTTGAGCAAATTCCCGATCATCAATAATTTGTTTACCTTTCATTTTCCCTACAATGTCTCTTCCTTTAGTGCATTTGCCTTCAGTATCAACTTCAATTTTAACTTCAACCTTTTCCTTTTCTTCTATCTTCTCTACATCAGTCTTCTTAGTTTCCTTAGAAGGATTATTAATGTCAATCGGAGGAATCTGAGTATTGTCAACCTCATTTCCTTTTCTTGCTTCTTATTCACCCTTATCTACCACATCCTCATCTCTAGTATGTTACAGATCATTCACTTCTATTTGATCAACTGTATGCACTTCGGGGAAAGAAGGAGTATCAACCTTTATCTGATCACCTTGGGATGGCATGCTCAGAGTTTCCGGACCAGATTTAGGAGCATCATCTTGAGTTTTCTTAGGGATAACCTCATACTAATTTTGAAGCAATACTTTCCTTAAGATCCTTTTTGTATCCTCAACAACTTCAGTCTTTTCAATCATGATCTTATTTACTCTAGTCTTGCTCTTGAAATCATTCTCAACCTCCTTAGGAATTCTTGCAATCTCCTCATTTGCAATTACAAGGCAAAGTTCTACCAACACATATTCCATTAATCTTTCTTCTTCCATATTTTCAATTCTCCTCCTCATCTCAAAAATGTTATACAAGCTCTTAGGTATTTTAGACATTATTTCTATTAGAGCTCTACTACACACATTTAAATACTTAACACTAGCTTCCTCTAAAGTCCTTTTTCCATTATCATCAAAATTGTCATACCATTCAGACATTAGCTTCAAATTTCCATTCTTTACAAACTCATCCATAATTTTATCTAATGACATAGGAGATTTGACTGTTAATATCACTTGCTTAATTACCATGTCTATTTTGGAGGTGTTTGGTTTCTTGCTTGGATTGTCTCCACCAGATGGATTCTCCTTAGCAACTTTAGTGGCCTTAGCTTCTTTGGCCTTTACCTCCTTAACTGGATCATTGGATTTTGTCTCCTCATCGTCAGGATCTGCAACATATATTTTGGATCCCATTTATTTCTTCTTCTTCCCTTCACCATCGGATGATTTGTCTTGGGGTTTTGGAGATCTTACAGGTCTTTGAGGACTAGAGGAGGTTGCAGAGCTCTTTGACTACCTTGGATTTAGAGCAAAAGTTTCTGGTCTAGCTTTATTCTCCTTAATAGTCTACCCTTCAGATAGGATACTTATTTTTCTCACTTCCTAGACTGCCTCCTTGTTGATCACAATGCTTTCAGCATATACTTCAACCTCCTTCCTTACTTTCTTCTAGATTTTTGGCTTCTTGAATTGTTTATGCAGTTTAAGGCTCTTCTTAGCTCAGGTTTTGAACCTCTCTTCAGAAGTGTCCACTGGTTTTCTAAGAAAATGTTGAGAATATAGCTCAAGAATTTATTTATCTACTTCATACCCCATGGAGATGATCCAAGACGTTATAGGTTACACAACTTCCATTAAGCACTAATCTATGTCTACCATGAAGCAAATTTTATGTTGTTATTTCTCAACTATTTCCTTAGAGATCCTTTCCCTATCATTCATTGCACTCTAATTTTTTTTTAAGTAACCCTAGAGAGTATCATTCTGAACCTTGGCAGCACCAATGTTATACAAATACTCTTTGATATGCACTACCATAGGTCTATCATATCCCCATTGGACCTGAACTACTCCTTGAACTTCATTCATGAAGTAAAAGTACAAGTATAGGATCAAAGTGCCATACTTGAATGTGTGCTTCTTGTCCTTCTTGATCTCATTCATGTTCTTTATTAGCTCACTCCAGAGTAGTTCACAAAAGTCATATTTCTTGTTCTCCTTAATTATTTCATATGCAACTTAAATAATTATTTTGGACACAAATTTATCCTTGCTGGAGTGTTATATCCTATATGCTATCACCATAAAAGAAAACTTAACACCATACTCTAGAATATCATTGATTGTCATGGCTCTTCAGTCAAATTTTGATCTGGTTGCATCTTTAACCATCTAGTTCTTCACAACCTTCAATGTGGGTAAGTCACTGGTTATGCACATACCATTAACAACCCTAATAATTTTTTTTTTTATCTTGAACGACTTATTTAACCACATAAATGCATCGTGCATCCTACTAAGTATGTACTAGACCCATTCGGGTTCATCAAATATTAAAAATTTGAAATATTCTGCAAAGCCCTATTCCTCCATAGCTTTGAATTTAGGTTTTAGACTACCAACCTCATCTATCATCTGCTTGGTGTATAAATTCAATATTTGTGCACTTCCAAGCTCCTCAATGTTGCAATGCATGAAAACCCTAAAATCCTCAATATACAAACATTGTGTGGTACCGATGAGAATGCACTCTTTGGATCATCTTCCATGGATATAAATGGGTTCTTCTTAAAATCTAGTCAAACTCTCTTGATGATATCTATGACTAGCAGGGTTGTAGTTCCAAAGGTAGCCATTTCATAAATTCAAACTTCAAACTTGAAAGGTTTCACCGATAAATACCTTGATCACTAGATTAGGAAATTCGCATGACAAATCTTCTTCATGCTTTGATCTTTGAAAATTCTACTTGTAGAGCTCTCTCTTCTTCTTCTCTTCAAATGAAAAGTGAAAAATGAAGTGATTAAGTCACCTTTTATCTTCCGCATACCTAACTTTTAGGTGTAATAAATTCACTTTTCCCTAATACTTCTGGATACCCTACATACACAAAATTTATCCACAAAAATCGTCTACGAACCTTGAATATTTCTCAAGCACTTCTGAAAATTCTTTGAATACATCAGTAATCATGAAATACAACTTTTGCAACCTACTAGAATTAGGCACAGATCCCAAACAGGGGGTTTATAAGATTTTCATGAAAACGCCCCCAAGGCCAGATGTCATAGCTTAGTTATTGGATGAAGTTCCAATAATGGAATCAGCTGCGGACCGATTTCTAGTATCTAATTCACTCTTCTTTATCCGTGGCTTTTTTAGTTTGATTTTTTATCTACTACTCTTTTTCTTTCCCTTTCTTGTCTGACTGCACACTCTTATTCTTTTCTACCAGACCATTCCTATTTACATTTCTTTTTCTATATTATCTTGTAATGTGACCAGATTTGTCGCAATTGTAGCATATCACATTTCCATGTCTAGGCCTGAAATCCCCTTGACCTTCTCTTGATTTTAATTATTTAGCAACATTTCCAAACCTACCACATGCATAACATCTAAAATTCCTTATATTTTGAAGGTTATTTATCATACTTCTGCATTCATTTGACTTACGACCATACTTATTGCATTTGAAACAATGACCAGAGAAAGATGAACCATTCTGATTTATTCTATTTCTATATTGCCTAGCCATATGAACAAATTTATTGCAAAAAAATAGTTACCATTGAACTTATGAGCATTAGGTTGTCTTACCAGAGATACTTTATGATGTAGGAGCATCCCTATTTTTTGACAATCTTGCATCAACAAAAACCATTTCTTTTTAGTTTGTTTCTTATTTTACAGTTTTATAATTTCATCCTATATTTTCTTGCATTTTCTCATTGGATTTTGCAGAGTTAGATTTTTCTTGTGGACATGATGATCTTCCTTACCCTAAGTCCGTAGGACATTTGGTTCTTTTTCTGGTAAGTTATTACTTCTGAATTCTGGAATAATTTTCTAGCTTAGAACACTGGAACTGCTTGAACCTATTCTTCTATTGGTGAATCTTGTGGATCTTTTACATAGCTTACAGAGCCTCAGTTTATTGCTTCCAACGTTCCTTGGTGTGTGGCCAATCTTCCCTTTGGTCCACACTTCATCCTTTGGATTTTTCAGAGGATTCTCTTTGGCCGAGGCTGACTTGGTGGGTTTACATGTTTCATTTTGTTCATCGATATTTGATTCATCTTGGGCCAGCACAAATCCATCTAGATCATATAAATCAATATAAATTAGCTTGTATAATAAGTTTTTTTAGGATATCTAGAAGATCTATCTTGAGATTAAGAGATCCAAAGTTGACCAATACTATAATTGGAGCATCTATGTGTTTAGGCCAGTGAGTCAAATCTTATAGCCCACATGTTGCTACTAGATTGTAATTGGTTTTCATGATATAATTAAATAAATTATGTATTACCTCCATCATCTTGTCTTGTTTCTATTGCATTTTACTCTTGTTGCATAGTCTGGATTGATCTCATTGAGGTCCCTCCCAAGCGTGATTTCATCAAGTAGGATCAGAGCGAGATTGCATTGTCTTGTAAGATTTTGTTATAGGGTGGAAAATTGTGGATCCAACCTGTAGCTATAGAGGACTAGCATGAAGATGGTGCAAAGAGGAAATAGGAATGGTGGAGTGTGTGGGAATGTAGACCCTGTTGTGATGGAAATGTTGAGAGGAATTGCAGCTTGGTTAGAAGATGTTGAAATAGCCTGGAGAAGAGGTTGACATATTGAAGATGTGAGTGAAGATGAAGAAGAAGAAGCACCAAAAGAACAAGTAGAAAATCCATCGATGAATGATCTAGATGAAGAAAATTTTATAAGAGCATTGTCAAGAGCGAATACCACACAATATTTTAGTCCACCGGATTATGATAGCAAGTTGGATTCAGATGAATTATTAGATTGGATCACGAAGATGGAAAAGTATTTTTATTTTGAAGGCATCGTGGAAGATAAGAAGGTAAGATATGCATGTACTAAGTTGAAAGGTCATTCATCTCTTTGGTGGGAACATTTGGAGGTTGATAGTCAAAGAAGAGGTAAAGAAAAGATCAAATCATGGGAGTGGATGGTTACCAATTTGAAATTGAAGTTTATGCTAGTTGATTATCAAGTGAATTTGTTTCAAAAATTATAGAACCTGATGTAGAAGGAATCAAGTGGGGAGGAGTATATCGAATTATTCTACAAGTTGAATATCCAATCTGGACATATTGATGATGAGGTTGAACAAGTTGTGAGATATTTTAATGGGTTGTAGATGTCTATACAAGATAAACTCAATTTGATCAAGTTGCAGAGTGTTGAAGAAGATTATCTATATGACCTGAAAGCAGAGGAGAAAATGAACAAAAGACATCAGTAGAGACAAAGAGGTAGAGGTGGAAGGTTTTCCATAGGAAGATTTCAAGGAAGAAGAGGTTATTCCAGAGGAAGAGGAACCTATGTTGATCAAAACAAGGACAAGGAAGAAAGAAAGGATGGTAGATTGTGTTGTCTTGATGATGATTGTAATAGATGTCTTTGTGTTGTCATTGATGGTACATGTATCCACTCACATATGTTTACATTTTCTTAGTCATCTTAGTTAAGACAAATCGGTATTACTCCTAATTCTTTGTATTGCAAAACTATTATTATATGTATAGTAAATTTCAAATGGTTTTGAGGGTGTCTAACCAGTATATGTAGACAACCAGTATTTGTAGGAATGACATGACACCAACTTGGAGATTCAGATGAGACCATCAAAGAAACAATTGGAGGATAATCAGTCCATGAGTTGGAAGAGGTTAACTCTTAATCGGTATCGGTGTTCCAACCTATTTTCATTGATTGTGTGAAAAGTTATCACCGGTCGTGATGAGTTATCCCTAACCAATAGATTTGGCAGCAATATGTGATGTGTTATGTTAGATTGTCCAGATACACTTCACCTAGGAAATTGTGATATGATTCCTAAGCTGACATGAAATCTAATGTCTATATAATGATATTATGATGAACTATTTTTATGGTGTGAGATAGAAGTGTTAAGGTGTTGTGATTTGCTGAAGGAATAGAAGAGTATGTCGGCAATGTAGTTTTGAGTGAGCAAAAGAGGATCTATTCAGGAAAGTTGTGCTACTTCTAGATCACACCACCTCGTGTTTTCTAATTACTACAATAGTTAAATCCCTTAACTGGGTAAGCTCTAACAAGCTTCATTATACAAATCCTCTAACAAGGTGATCCATTAGTTTGGGTTTGAAATCCTCTACCGAGGTTAATCCTAATTGGGTACTACCATTAATAGGGTATAGCTCTTAATAGAGCTTTTGGGATCTTTAACAAGATTCACTCCTAGCAGAGCAATTTGTAGACCTTAACTGGTCAGTTACCTATTACTACAGATAGTTAACTTGCGAGTCCCATCTCACCGTAGTTTTTCCTAGTTGGGTTTTCCACATTTAAACACTTGTTTTATGGTGGATGTTTTACTTGTTGTGGATGATTTACTATCATTTTGGATTGCATGCATAGTATTAAGTAAACTGGTTAACTGTCTTTACTAGTTTGTGTTTAAAGTGGTATTGTTTTTGCTGTCACTGATTCACCCCCCCTCTCAATGTTTCATAAGTCTATCAATTGGTATCAGAGCCAAACTTCCTTAAGGCTTAATCGCTTGGAAGGAAACCCTAAAGCCACAATGGGGGATATGAGTTATTTAGAGATGGCTAGAATGCTTGATGGTACCAAGGAAGAGCTTGAAACCCTAAGGGTCAAATTTAAAGCTTCATAAGTCAAAAAGAGAGAGTTGATTGAGCAACTATTGGAGATATCTGATAATAGTTCTTTAGATGAGGCTAACATTGATGCATTGGCTGAAGAAGTTGAAAAACTGAATGGTGAAAAGCTAAATCTGAGGAGAGAGCTTGAATCCCTAACCATCCACATGAGCCAAGAGATTGAAGCGAGAAGGGTAGCTAAAGACCTAATCAAAGAAAGAGATCATGAGATTACTAAAATCAAATAATAGAATACAACTTTACATGAGAATTGACATGAAGAAAAGGAAGAGAAGGAGGATTTGTAGCTAGATCTTGAAATGGCAACATCTCTAAGAGAGACTCTTACAATACACAATGAAGATCTTACTAGAGAGCTCATTGAAGCTAATGGAAAGTTGGAAAAGTTCAATAAGATTTATTCTATGTTGGATGAGCAGATCCAATGTCAGAGGATGAAAGGTGACACATATGGACTAGGTTTCAATACATTTGAGAAAGGATAATCTTCGGGTACAAAGAGAAACATACACAATGGTAAAACTTCTCCTAAGGCTAACAAGCCTACTGATAAGAAAGATTTTAAACCTGTTTTCGTTATTTGTCACAAACCTAGACATACTGTAAATGTGTGTAGAAGAAGACCTAATGTGAATACAAACTATAATGCAAATGATAGGTATGCCTCTAGGATATTTGAAGGTCATTATTTCACATGAAACATGTATGGACATAGATCAATTGAATGCAGATATAGAGAAAACAATCTGACACCTCACATGAATTGAAGACCTAATGGTAACTGGAGAAGAACCTATGACAATCGGAGAAACATGAACTAGCAGAAACCCTATGTCAATCGGTTCAGTCCATATGAAATAGAAAAGGTAACTAATGTGATTTGCACTATTTGTAATAATTATAGTCAATGTGGCTATGAACTGTAGAAGGAGAACTAGAAGAGGTAATGCAGGACCTTGGAGATCATCTGGGATGGCTTGCTATCATTATCACAAACTAGGATACATGGCAAAGTTCTGTAGAAGAAGGAACAATAAACCAGTTAACCACTTTGAAGATCAGAAAGGTAAGTAGAAGGTCAATGTTGAGGAAACCAGAGAGGAGATGAACAGAATCTGGAAAAAGAAGAGTGAGGACAAGCTTGCAGAAGAATCTATCCCTTCACCTAGTGTGGAGAATCCTACATTGAAGAACTAAGCCTTTCAAATAGGCCTAAGGGGAGCATAGCAGTAAATCTACTTCCGGACCTCTTGAAGAATGCGTGGTAAGAGAGTTTTGCATTTTGAGTTGTTTTGTGAGAATTCTTGATATCATAGTCTATCATTTTTTCAAAAGATTGTCAACCGGTTATATACTTGTTAGTATTGGTGAGTTTTGTTAAGCGGTATATTAGGGTTTGTTACCCTATCGGTTAAGCAATTAATGCAGTGGGTAAGTTTATGAAAGCAATTTTTAATATGTTATTTTTACCCTAATTACATTCGAAGAAGATTTATTGAGCACCTATAGAGCGAAAAAGAGAATTGCAAGCTGATTGTAGAATGATTTGTGTTGCGGATCAAAAGATTGAATCAGATTCAAAGATTAGTGAAGGCACAATGGGTGTACATTCGAGAGATCAACCGGAAACCTTGCTAGCGTGGAGGAATTAAGGTATTCTTTTGTGAATCTCTCAAATCAAGTTTATCCAAAATGACATCGTCGTCTAAGCAAGTAGAGAGACTTATAATCACTGTTGAAACTATGGAGTCCATGGAATCAGACAAAATAGTATCATATAATGCATTGTCTCAAGTAACTAATTGCTTTTTATGATAAAAGGTGATTTATCTAGTTACATTGACTATAAAATTGAGGATTTAGGATCATTATCAATTTATTCTCAAGTAAAATCCTTGTGTGATAAAAGTGGGAAAATCAAACTAGAGTACATTAGGGTTTATGAAAAGGTTTTTCACAATGCGGCATATTTTCTTGAAGATTTTGAAGAACATGTTAGGATAATTCTTAGTTGTGTGCATGGAGAAAATATGCATCTTGAGAAGTCACGCACAATCACAAAGGAAAAAATTCATGCAGTGACTGGTTTTTGGCAAACTAGTGAAGTTCCAAAGATGAGGAAAATTTCAAAAGAGACTGTGGTTACACTAACTAAGACTACTTCTGATGGTTGTGAGTTTTTAGTCAACAACATTACAGACCCAACAGTTAGACTTGCAACTATGGTCATTGGTTATAGGATATTTTATTCCAATGGGATGAACACTGTGTCATCTACTGATGTGCATACAACTTATAGGATGATTGCTGAGAATGAAGATTATGACCTATACGAGGCTATAAGGGGCCAATTGATGTTGAACCTACAATCAATTAAGAAAGACAATAGTCAAAGGTTCAAATTTGGTGAACTATTGATTGGTCTATTCTTTTATTTTCAGAATTTCCTATCGGGAATTGGTGACATTCAATGGCCAAAGGACATACCAGTATTTTCTCAAATAAAGAACAACATTAAGGTTGTAAATAGGTATTTTAATGAGTTCCAAAAGAAGATGAGTATGAGAGTAAGGTTGCCTAAAGATGTCGTGAAACACTTTGCAAAAGACATTTGTTTCACAATCACCACAGGCTTTTGTCTTATAGAGGCTATAGAACCTAGGGAAGATGAAATGGATGAAATGAGTACATTAACTATGACTTATTAACTGGATATGCCAACAACCTTTTGGCATCTCCCAAGGATAAGAAGAAGAAAAGACTGGGAACTTACAAGGAAATAAATGCACCTACTGAGCCCGATACTACCAAAGAGAAGAAGAAGAAGAAAATTGAGAAAGTACCTTTAGTGACTACCGATACAAGGGTGACAAGAAGTGTTCAAGTCAAAAGGAATAGGCACCTAAAGTACAAGCTATGAAGAAGACTGCAATGAAGAAGAGAGGTAGGCAACTTATTCTTCAAGAAGAATCTGAGGATACTGACATTGAAGAGGAACCCAATAAAATGAAAGCAACTGGTAAGAAAGCCAAACTAGTAGAAGTGTCAAAGCCAAGTATTCCTATTATTGTTTTATCTTACAAGCCTATGACTAATTTTGAGAAGACATTGAAAACATTAGGGGGGAGTAGGTTTGATAATGTGAAAAAATGTTTTGATTCATTTGATGATGATCAGAAGAAACAAATTGTTCAAGAGATAATCAACCACTTGTGTCAATACAATTGGTTGCCTAAGGATATTGAAAAGGATATTTTAGATTCTTTGTATTCTATTCTTGCAAATAAGTGGAAAATGGTTGTTGACCAAGATCAAGAAATTATTGATAGTATTTTCATTCAATATTTTTCTAAATTATCTAGAGATGAATTATTAGCATTGCTTGATAATTTCAAAGGACAATTTCATTCTAAGGCAAGAAGATTGAAGTTATTGAATGGGAAGGTTCAATCTGTTGAAGTTGAAACTCATCAGATAGATAGAAATATTCAAAGGATGCATGAGAAGATGAAGTCTCGTAATGATGACCAAATAGAGACTGGAGATTGACCAAGGCTAGATGAAGAAGAGATTATTCCACCAGATATTGTCTATCATATTAAGCATAAGGATGACAATACTTCTCTACTGATTATCTTTGTAGACGACATTGATGAAATCTAGGACACTATTGATACAACTAGAAATATCATTGCACCAGTTATGGAACCTTTACAAGAACCGATTATTAGTGTTACATAGGAAGAAACTGAAGCATCGATAATTCAACCTAGTATGTATGTTAAACTGCCACCAAAAAAAAAAATGCCAAGTGGAAAATCAACTGCAAGCAGTTACAACAGATTCACTGGAGAAAAAAAGAAAAGAAGAAATAGAGAAAGAGAAACCTAAGAAAGAGGTTCAAGTGAAGGAAATTGAACAAAAAAAGGAGGAAGTGAAAGATAAAACAAAGGAGAAGATAGAAGGGAAAACAAATGAACATGAAAAAGAAATGATAAAGTAGCAAATTGATAATGAGCATGACTCAATAAGCATCAAAGGGCCTATAGATGTAGATAATATGAGTGCATTTGAACTCATGGAGATTGCAGTAGTGATACAATCTAGAGCTCAAAAGAAAAGATTGAAAGACCACATGAAGGAAGCAGAAACAATTCAAACTGTCATTGAGATTCTGTCAAGTCTTCTGTCGGAGACTAACATTAGAAATTTGTCAACTCCTCTCGGAAAGATTGGCCAGTTGGTTGCTGATGCATCTAACAAACTGAAGTCCCTTGAAGAAGCTACTCAAACTTTAGCTGAGAAAAATTACAGAAAGAAGAGAGGAGAGAAAATAATGAAAGATATTGATATAGGGAAGATTGCTTTATCCCTAAACAAAGATCTTTTGAGGACTGCTATTCAAACTGGAGGAAGGATACTAGCCTATACATCTAACATTTCATTTTACTATACTAATCTGATTAAGAGGTGAGAGGAGACAAAACAAGAACTCGAAAGGATATGTACTGCCTATATACCTTTACAGTATTCAGCCTTAGCATTTGGCATATCAGTTAGATATCTATGATCGTGAATAAGCTAAGAGACTTTGATCCTTGAAGGAACTCAAGAACCAATTGAGACCCAAAGTGGACATCTTACAATGGGCATATAGGGATGTAGAAGCAGTTTTGGCAACTTAAGAGATGAGCACAGTGGATGCGATGGAATGACAACCATTGAGATCACCCAAACATTATTGGAAACATGGGAAAATGATTTTTCTCAAATGAATATCACTTTCAGTGATATTTTCTTGAAAATTGTAGTGAACACTCCTTGATAAAGGCTCTTATATTTTTGTATATGTAATTTTTGATGCAAATTTTGATATTATATATATACATACATATATATATATATATATATATATTACTTTTCAATTTGACATTGTTGTCAAAGTGGGAGTAGAAATATGTATGTGTTGTGAAAATTTTGTATATATTATTAAGGGGGAGTAGAAATATGATTGTACAATATTTGTAAGCACACTTAGTTGTAAAGATGTAAAATTTTCTAATTGTTGCCATCAATGCCAAAGGGGGAGATTGTTGGCTTGATGATGATTGTAATAGATGAATTCATGTGTTTTCATTGATGGCATATGTATACGCTCACATATGTTCACATTGTCTTAGTCATCTTAGTTAAGACAAACCGGTATTACTCCTAAGTCTTTGTATTGCAAAACCAGTATTATATGTATAGTAAAGTTCAAATAGTTTTGAGGGTGTCTAACCGATATATGTAGACAACTGGTATTTGTAGGAATGACATGACACCAACTTGGAGATTCGGAGGAGACTATCAAAGAAGCAATTGGAGGACAATCAGTCTATGAGTTGGAAGAGGTTAACTCTTAACCGATATTAGTGTTCCAACCGGTTTTCACTGATTGTGTGATGAGTTATCACCAGTCATGATGAGTTATCCCTAACTGACAGATTTGGTGGAAATCTATGATGAGTTATGTTAGATACACTACACATAAGAAATTGTGATATGATTCTTGAGCCGACATGAAATCTAATGTCTATATAATGACATTATGTTGAACTATTTTTATGATGCGAGATAGAAGTGTTAAGGCATTGTGATTTACTGAAGGCATAGCAGAAGATGTCAGTGATGTAGTTTTGAATGAGTAGAAGAGGATCTATTCAAGAAAGTTGTGCTACTTCTAGATCACACCACCTATCATTTTCTAATCACTACAATAGTAAAATCCCTTAATCGGGTAAGATCTAACAAGCTTCATTGTACAAATCCTATAATAAGGTGATCCATTAGTTTGGGTTTGAAATCCTCTATCGAGGTTACTCCTAACAGAGTACTACCTTTAATAGGGTATAGCTCCTAAGAGAGATTTTAAGATCTTTAACAGGATTCGCTCCTAGTAGAGCACTTTGTAGACCTTGACCAAGTTACCTATTACTGTAGATAGTTAACTTGTGAGTCCCATTTCACCATCGTTTTTCCCAGTTGGGTTTTCCACGTATAAACACTTGTGTTATGGTGGATGTTTTACTTGTTGTGGATGCTTTAATATCATTTTGGATAGCATGCATAGTATTAAGTAAACTAGTTAACTGTCTTTACCAGTCCATGTTTAAAGTGGTATTGTTTTTGTTGTCACCGATTCACCCCACCCCTCTCAGTGCTTTATAACTCTATCAGATTGTACCAGAAAGATTACAAAAATTTCTACTAGAGAAGAAAACTTGATTGTTACCAAAATGAGGGTTATGGAAACGATGATAGAAGACAAGATAAGAGAGCGTTTAAAGGAACTTTCTTTAAGTGTAGAGGAGAAGGATATCATTCTTTTCAATGTAGGAAGGTAGAAACCACTAGAAAAATGACATTGGTAGAACAAGACCCTACCGAACTAGCTAACAAACAAGAAGATGGTGAACTATTGATGATGAGGAGAGCCTTGTATCATACCGGAGAGGATGAAGAGCTCTTCTAGAGGAGAAATTTGTTCAAGAGCAAATGTAAGGTATCTGGTAAGTGGTGTAAGCTCATTATTGATAGTAGTAGTTCAAACAATCTTGTTTCAGAGGAGATGGTGAATAAGTTAAAGTTGGAAAGATTGAAACATCATAAGCCTTACCAAATAGCATGTATTCAAGATAATCATAGGTTGTTCGTAAGTGAATAATTATTGGTGAAATTGAAAATGGGAAATTATCATGATGAAGTTTTGTGTGATATTATTCCTATGGGTATTTGTCACATTTTGTTGGGAAGACCTTGGTGGTTTGATAAATAGGAAATAGATGATGGGTGGAAGAACATGTTGGCAATATGCTGAAATTTTTAATGTGTTGTCATTGATGTCAAAATTGTGCTCTGGTCAGTTATGGTTATGTCCCAGTTGGTTACTACTATCTCGGTTGGTTCCTGTACTGGTTGGACTTGGTTATCAGTGATTCTAATCTGGTATGATCAGATTGGCTGTTTAGGTTTTGGATGGTTATTTAGGATGGTTATATTCTTGTCATATTCAGTTGGTTCATCATTCGGTGCTCCAGAAGCTATCTCTTATGTTTTGGATCACCGGTTGATATTTCTTAGTACCGGTTGGCTTTACTGGTTGGCGATATTCAATGATTTGGTAAAGTGATTTTGGTCTGGCTTATAAAAATGGTTCCTAACAAGCTGAAGCCATTCTTGATCCTATCCTAATTGTTTGGTGGCTTCGCATTGACTGGTGTGATGATTTGGTAGTCCTATTTAGATCCGGTTGGTTATTTTGTGTTGTTTGCACTGAGGGTTTCTACCGATTGATGAAACGTGTTGATATAGGTCTTAGAAGAATTTATAGTGGATATAATTGTTTGGGAATTTGAATTAGGTCCGTGCTATGTAATATAAATCATAATATTGGTTCGATGGTATCATGTGGCGAATTTTTTTGTAATTATGGTTTATGGGTTTAGGTTTTAGCCGACCTTGTTATCAAGGTTGATGGTCTCTATTTATAGGTGAGTTATTCATGTAATTTTTATATCGATATGGTTATGTCTGGATTTTGAGAGTGGATTATGTGCAAATAGAGATATGTCATTTAGCAAAGGGTTGCGAAGGATTTAGAGTTCCAGGGCAGACATCTTTTCTTAACAAGAACTGTATCAAGCATTAGGAGATGATATTTTCAGAGTTTATTTTCTCTGGATTGTAGTCTGATGTTTATGTAAGTTAGTGAGACTTCCCTTTTATGTTGAGTAGTGAGCTCTAGGCGGTTGGCCTGATTGCAAGTGCAATCCCCATTGTAATTATTTCACATACTATTGTAGAAGTATTATTTGACTATGGGTAGGGTTTCCCACTATGGTTATTCCCTTTACCATGTTTTCCACATCAAAATATTGGTGTTGTGTGTTCTGTGCTTTTATGCTTTATCTTTCACTATGCTATTTATATTGTGCTTCGGTAAATGGTTTATCATCACATTGTTTTCAGTTAAAGTTCGCACGCGAATTTTTGATCGGGATGCTTCTTTTCTTTCTTTAGCTTTCTAGTCGCACTCGACGTATGGGCCAAGTGTCATCTCAGTGTTGTCCTGATGGCTCATGGTGTATGTATCGAAGTCTCAAAGAGCGTAGAGGTGACAAATGGATCGGTTCTGGTGACTCCACTTTTCTGTTGGGCCATGCGCTGTGGTTCGAGAAAGATGGAGACACCTGGTATCTCCGCATTGTTGGTAATATTTCGGTTGGGAGGCTCTTTCGAAGAGGTTCCCCTGAGCTTCCACGTGTCCTTCAACATGTGTGGTCTACCAGTTAATGCGATGACATGGTTTTTCTATTCAGGCATGTATGAAGATTGTCGTGGTTGGGTGGGAGTAACAACTTCAGAGGTCATTTTGCTGGGTGTGTTCCTGTGGAGTGCCACGACATGTTTTTTTTTTTTTTTTTTCTGGGGTGTTTGTGCTTAGCTGGTGGATGTTTGGGCTATTAGCAGAGCCGTGGGATCTATTTATGCTTGTTTTTTCCCTATTAGGGGGGTTCAGAACTTTCAAAAAAAAACAATTAAGTTTTCTTAGTTAGAATTTTAGCCTTTTAGTTGTTACTATTTTTCCAAGAAGGTTAATCAAATTGTGCCTGCGGCCTTTGTGATGCCTCTTTTCAGCATGCTTTGATGGTTTTTTGTGCTTTCCATTGTGATTCTTATAACTTTGGAAATATATCTAAGACTCTGTCAATTAAACTATGTTTTGCACTTTTTATCTAGTAGATACATGATTGATATTTCTTTATGTTTCAAAGGAATTTTGATTGTATCTTAGTTGTGGTTATGTCCAGCTATGTAGATTGTTGAATGGGCTTTAAAACCACATGTCTTTGGGTTTTATATGTTGTTAATATTTTTTATAAAATGCTCTAGCGTATTGCCTCAGTAGTTAAGATCTTGTTGTTTTGAGTTTTTCCTTCTTCCCCTTTTCTCAAAACCATAAGGGAGAGTCGGCTTCTTAAACCTAGAGGTCATTCAGTGAGTCTCATGCAATTGGTCCCCCATCACTGAATTTCCCATAAGGCTATTTACTTTCACAGTAAATTTTAGAGTCAACAGTTCTTTTTCTAGCATGCTCGGTGGGATCACTTAAAGCTCAAATAAAACTCTGAGTCAGTTTATGAGTCACAGGCCTGTTACCAGGAGTCAAACAACCTTGAATCCTAGTCTACTCTTACCACCTCTGCTGACCACTCATTCAGCCATATCCTCATCCTCACAGAGTTTGCCCGTCTTCCCTACTATCTCTCTCACAACGATGGCACATATTGCCCCCACGAATTTTGTGACCTGGGATAACGGGAGCCCTCTTACTCCCCCAACCCCACCTGTGGTCTGGGGACCCATCCCTACAGTTGCATTGAAAGTCATGCCAAAGTTCACTAGAGAATTCCATAAAACCCTTGGGGAACATTTACAAGATGTAGCCACTGTCTGTACTGTCCATGGCATTAATGAACAAAATGTGGCCTTGAGATTTCTCATAGCTTCTTTCAAGGGAAGAGCTTTGGATTGGTTCAGATCTTCGAGTCTTAATACTATAGGAGATTGGGATCAGTTGGGCGACTTCTTTTTCCAAAGATTCTCCGATAAGGCTGACAGATCATCCTTGATGCACCAATTGATCACAATAAAGAAAGCCGCTCAGGAAGCACTGGTTGATTTCAGTCTAAGATTTTAGAGGACCTAACGGAGGATAACTCTATCCACCTTCCCTCCTGCGGATATGGTATTTGTATTCTACTTAAAAGCCTGCAATTCTGATATATCAGTGATGATTCAATCCTTAGGAGGCAATACTCTCCCACAAGCATTTGACATAGCAATCCAAGAAGAAAATAATTTGATCGATGCCAGAAAGCTTACCCCCCATCCCATCATGTCAGTCTTCCCTGAGATATCCCCTCAAATTCTAGAGGAAGCCTCTCCTAGCACATCTACCCCATAGTCTATGTACTCGTATCTAGTTCCCCCGCCATCATCCTTGGCCACCAAAGTTAGCGATATGAAGAACTTATTGAGATCCTTCTCCAATGAGATTGTTAATCTAAATAGAGCCCAAGTTCTGCCTACCAGACCCCCTTTTCAGCAGAGCTTTCAAGGGAACCGACCTCCATACCAGCATAACCAACATGCAAATCACCGTACTGACAAGCCCGCCCAGTCGAATGGCCAAATAGTCCCAGTCTTGAATCCATTGCAATTTGTCTATCCAAACACTCGTAAAGAGCTGGCAATAGGTCAGAATAACATTGTGGATGATACCAATTCCTAGTGCTTTCCATGTAATAATGCTCACACTCTGAGGAATTGCCCAAGAGGAAATTTGTAGCAGAAAGTTGCAGAGCAAAGGAGTCTAGGCATGGCCTTAGATGAGTCTGTTTATACATCTTTGGGTATGGATAATGTGTCTCTTGTTGCTCAAATGTAGGACATGTCATTGCAACAAGAGGCAGAGATCACCCCAAATCATGCGCTATTTTCTTGGATGGAGGACGAGGGTGCAATGTTCACCAACAATGTATCCACTTCAAGGGAGGGAGCCCCCTTTGTGCAGTTGGATTATAACCTCTACTCCAAAAGACATTTCATGAGGGAGAATACCAGCACTTCAGGACAAACTCCCGTAGATAAAACTCCTGAACAACCGGTGATTGGCCCTACATATCCAAGGAAAGAATTCATCCCCTATAAGTCAAAAGAGCCGAAGGTTCCCACACCCACAATACTAGACATTTTGGAGCAGCTGAAGAAAGCTACGACTCATGTTTCCCTGTGGGATCTCCTAAGTATTCCCTTGAAGAAGAACTGGCTAAAGGAAGCCCTATCTAAGGGCAAGATAAATGCAAGCGAGGGCACCAACAAAGCTCCACGGACCAACGAAATGGGTTTCCAACTCACTGCCGACAAGTCATACTCTTCAGCCATGTTGACCAATGAGGTTTCACCTCCCAAGTCTCAACTAGAAGGTAAGCCCAAGTTGAACCCATATTATCTTACCCTTATAGTCGGGGATAAACTCTTGCATAATTCTATGATAGATTCCGGAGCTAGCACCACCATCATGCCTAGGCAAATCGCCAAAATTTTGAATATCAGGTATGAACCTTTAAATAGGGGGGTTATGTAGCTTGATGGGAACAAGTTCCAAACCATAGGTCTTATTAGAAGTCTCCCTCTGACTTTATTTGCATGTGCTAGTGTTACTGTATCCCAAGAAGTAGTGGGCATTGGCATCCTGCCTATTTTTGGGCTCTCCCTTTCCCAAGACTTCACTGCAAAAATAGGAGGTTATCTGTCTTTAGATTGGTCCCACCTCATCCTCCACACTTAGCATGGCACCAAGCTCAAAATTCTCTTAGAACCCCTCCATGTCGAACATGTAGCACACTAGCCCATGATTAATTTTGAGCTCACTCACACTTCTATTTCAAATGAGGAGAGGAAATTTGTAGAACTCCTGGAAGATGAAGAAGTAACTGGGGAGATTTCACCCAAACAAGAGGTTTTCTTGAATGAATTCATAAAATCTGATCCCTACTCCAACTACAACACCATTAGCCTAGGTACCTATTGCATATTTGATGAAAACCAGGTCATCCCAAAGCTTACTAAAGAACCATTTTCTAAAGAGCAGTTATCTTTGATACTATGGACCCTACACTTTGATGGTGCAAAATGCAAGATAGGTTCCGCAGCCAAAATCTGCCTCACCCCACCCTCAGGCAAGAAAATTTTGAAGTCTTTCCATTTACAATTTGCATGTTCTAACAATGAAGTAGATTACGAGGGACTGATCCAGGGTCTAAGCTTGGCGAAAAGAATGGGCATTAAAAAGTTGAAGGTCTTGGGTGACTCCAAGCTGGTGGTCCACCAAGTTTGTAGGTTGTCCAGTACCAGACATGTCCGCATGAGATCCTACCATGCCAGAACATGGGATTTAATTGAAAGATTTGATGCTTTCAATATTGTGAGCATTCCCTGGAAACTAAATGTTGTTGCTGATCAGATGGCTACGATCAGATCATAGTTTGATCCCACCACAGATTTACTCACTGGCTCCCAAGCGATCTGTGTAGTCATCTGACTAGCTATCCTTGATAACGATACCCACTAACAAGTTTTCAAGAGTGA
This sequence comes from Cryptomeria japonica, assembly GCF_030272615.1. Lineage (NCBI taxonomy): Eukaryota > Viridiplantae > Streptophyta > Pinopsida > Cupressales > Cupressaceae > Cryptomeria > Cryptomeria japonica. The sequence continues at coordinate 445,731,964 of NC_081413.1, read as the reverse complement.
TGATAAGATCACATTATTCATCCAAAGATCAAGAGAATTTGCAGATCAGCTACAACCTAAGGTGAAAGAGGCTTATGGAGATCGGATCATCTAGTTGAAATCCAATAAGCTTCCTAATGTTCTAATCACTCTGGAGAATTTGTTTGACCATGATGATGCCAAAAATGATAAGCGAAAGCTTACAACCAGCAAAGGAGATTATACCAAGATGTTGGTAGGAAATGGGATAGTACTTCAAGTAGGAAAAGGTGTTTCTCCTGAGGACTCGAAGAGGTTGGCCCAATGCTATGATGAATACATGCATGTCCTGGCTCGGTCTTATGATGACTAAAAAGGTTATGATCCTAGTGTCATTCAGCATACCATTGAGCTTGCTGATGGAGCTAAGCCAGTTCGGGAGAAGCAAAGGTCAGTCAACCCAAAGGTCGAGTCCCTCATGGCTCAAGAGTTAAGGAAGTTGATCGAATTAAGGATCATTTACCCTATAAAACATGGAACATGGGTATCCAATCTGGTTCTCGTAAGGAAAAAGAATGGAGATATTTGACTCTATGTAGATTTCCGAGATTTGAATCAAGAATTTATCAAAGACCACTACCCCTTGCCATCAATGGAGCAACTACTGAGCATGGTGGCGGGGTTGGAAATATTCTTAATGCTCGATAGTTTCTTGGGATACAACCAAGTCCTAGTATAAACAAAAGATCAACACAAGACAATGTTATGTCATTCGGGTTGTCAAATGTCGGAGAAACTTTTCAAAGAGCTATGAATTTGGCCTTCAAAGAGATAATCAATAAGATTATTTTAAAATACTTGGATGACCTGACAGTATTTTCTAAACACTGAGAGGATCATTTTGATCATCTCGAGCTGGTTTTCCAAAAATGCCTCGAATTTTGGATTTACCTAAATCCAAAGAAATGCATCTTTGGTGTCCCTAAAGGCAAGCTACTTGGACATATAGTGTCCAAAGAAGGTGTTTCCATCGACCTAGACAGAGTCAAGGCCATAAAATACCTCCTTGTTCCGGTCAATAAAAAGGGAGTCCAGTCCTTTCTAGGAAAGGTCAATTTTGTTAGCCATTTTATTTCTGATTTTGCTAGAATTATAAGGCCCATCACCCTAATCTTCAAGAAGGATACACACTTCAAATGGACTCCTGAGGCTAAAAGAGCTTTTGATAGAATACAAGATGCTATCTATTTATCCCCTGTGTTATCTAACCCGAATATGTCAAAAGACTTCATAATGTACATTTTTTTTTATCAATATAGCATTTCCATGGTCTTGAACCAAAAAGATGCTGAAAAAGGAAGTGAGCATCCTATAGCATTCCATTCAAAGACCCTCAAGGAATATAAGGCCAAATATAACTTTGTTGAAAAATAGGCCTTGGTCGTGGTAAAGGGACTCAAGAAATTCAAGAATTTCATTGCTTGCAATTAAACCATGGTGTACGTATCTCATCCTACAGCCTGAGAGTACATCATGGAGGGGGACATCACCAAAAAGAGGGCTAAATGGATCACTAAGATCCTCGAGTACGATGTTAACATCAGGCTGACAAAGCTCATTTCCAAAAAGTGCATATGTGAGTACATAATTCAGGGGTGGGAACCCCGTGAAGACGAAATGGCTACATAAGAGGTCGTTATGCTTTCGCCCAAGTTTCCAAAAGCATGCTGGATAGAGGCCAGTAATCAATTCATGAAGACCAAGGTTTTTCCCAAGCACCTCCCTCCTAAAAAGAGAAGGTTCTATAGACTCCAAAACATCGGTTTCTACTTGATAGACAAAGTAATTTTCAAAAGGAATTTTGATGGAGTTTTGCTCTGCTGTGTAGATCGAAGACAAGTGGATAAAATTCTACATTGTCATGCCCCGCCAGGGAACCCGGTAGGACAAGAACAAAAGTTCCAAAATATGCTACAATTTTTTTTTAATATAACATACATTTACCACTTCTAGAAAGTAAACATACTTAATGCCCTTACAGGTTCCCTTTAATGTTCATCAACATAATTGAAAGATATAACAACTTAACACATAACATAATGTGAATAAAATAAACATTCAACGATCTTCTTAATTTTTAGCATGATATAATATTTCACAACACACTAACTTTAATATCTATTTGATACGCTACAAATCTTTTATCATTTCATTTGAGACCAAAGTAAAAGTACATAACAATCCTATTTCCCATAATCCCATTCTCACTATAGAATGAATAACTATCCTTTGCATCATTTTCCCCTTGATTATTATTTACAACATCCATGTAATTAATATGTTTTATTTGATAACAACATATATAATAATGCAATTGTAGTTTCTATTAATGTTTTCTACTCAATTTTCATAATAACACAATAAGATCATAAAGAGATAGGATAGGAAGGGTAACATAATTTTTAAAAACATTGTTTCAAATACAAAGTAATCATCCCTTATCATAGTTCCTATAAACTACCCTCCCTTTTACAATAATTTTATAAAATTACATATTTATTATAAGACCAATCATGGCTGACAAATAATCTTTACAATATTTGAATGTACTAGTTCAAAAGCAAGGTCTTCAACATCTTCAACCAAGCATCAAGAAGCATCATCAAAAGAGATCACAAACACACTTCAAAAAATATTGACCACCCAACCATGTGGAACCACAAAGGTCCACTCCCCCGTGCTAGGAGATAAAACCAAGGTCCACGCAAGTACTAGGGCAATACTAAGGCCATGAGACATGTTTCCCCAAAACAATAAAGAAGAACCACATATCACATAACAACATCAAATAACATCACAAGAGAGAGAGAACCAGAACACCTATTAGGTGGGTGTCATCATATAGCCTTAATGTCAGGATCCACCCTGCCTACCATGTACTGTAGTCCCCTCTAAAAGGGATCCACCCAGCCTATAATAATGGTTGCGGTACTCCAACATGCCTATATGGACTAAAATAATAATTTATCTTGTATTAGTGTGTTATAGCCCAACCCAACCCAAGTTCATTTTAAAAAGGTTATCACTTGAATTAAACCCACTCATTGGATCTCCTAGCAACCACTTTGGGTCCTAGCAACCTATAGTGAGCCACCCACCTAGGGTATCTAGTTACCATACTAAAATATTCATTAAATAAAAAATAATAATTCATCTCACACAATTAGCATATAAGTTCAAGTACTCTCCCATGTCCTCTGAACCATAAGGATGAGTCTGACCCTTATCTCTAAGCCACAATCAAGCATGAGAAGGAGGTGGGAAATGCATAACATATATAAAACACTATATTTTTTTTTATCATGAACACCTCTCATACATGAATTAGAGGTCTTTAAAATAGAGGTACCTACTATAGAAAGCACCCAAACCCCTAGGAAAGCAAAACAACTCAAAGACCAACTCAACACCCCATAATATTGAACCATGTTTCCTTGTTGTTTAATAGATATTTATCTTGATAAACGGTTTGAGTGAAGACTGAAATATATTTGAGAAAATAGTATAATGATTTATATTTAATTTGAAATAATTTTTAGCCTCAACCAAAGATTATAATAAAAGTTTAAATAAATTTTCATAAAACTATTTAAAACCCTCTTTGATAGAGTTGTGTAAAAGAGTTTGTTCATAATTTCATTTTAAACCATTAAAAGATAAAATATTTTGGATTATTATAATATTTGGAGTTATCTTTCATATCCATTTATTTTAAAATCATTTGGTTTTAGTTTGAGGAAGATATTTGATGCCCTAGTGACACAAACAATGAATTTTTTTGAGTTTTTATTGACATAAAATTAGTCTCGGTACGGGGAACTTAACTTTCAAACGAACCATTGGATTTCCCTACATTTTGGATATTTTTAGTACACCTAGATTACTAAGTTTTCACTGAAGCGATTTGAAAAATATTACATGTAATGAAAGTTATGAATAACAGAATCAAAACTATCAAAACTGGGACAATAATAAGAATGGAAATCTTGTTTGTTGGGTTGATACTTGACACTTGAAGAATAGTTGTTGGTTAAGATATGGCATTTAATTATAGATGTATTTTTATTTTTGAATCACGATAGATCATAAATAATTTTTATATAAAAAATAAAAATAAAAATAAATACAAGAGTCATTACTCCCCAACATGACACTCATTTTCTCCATATTGAATTTCCCAACCAAAGCTTATCCCTTACAAAAACAAGGAAAGAAGCAAAAGAAAGTATTTCTAGAATAATATTCATATTTTAAAATTAAAACTTTCATCTAATATTCATTTAAATTATGCAAGCATAACATACAACACAAAAATCACAACACAAGCAAGCCACATGGATTCTTCCTGGAATGAGACCTACCTTGGGTCCGGTGGAGAAAATATTTTGAGAAAGAACACGCAAAAATCCAACCCCTTCCTGTGCAAATCTCTCTTCTTGCTCCTAAACCTTCAAATTTCTTCTGATTTATCTTCCCCCAAAATACAAACCCCTTCCTCCAAAATAAAAACTTCAATAAATAATACCAACTTGTATAGTTGGAGAAGTTGTTTTACGGGAATCAACCGTTCCAATCTCTACGGTTGGTATTATTTATTAACACTAACTATAATAGTTTATTTAAAATTTAATAGATACCCCACGGAAATAAGTATACTAAATACTAGATTGCTAAATAAAAATCTCAAATAACACATATAGCTCAATGGTAACTATCAAGACTCATACAAGAGAAGTCATAGGTTCAAAACTCATTGACTAAGATAACATTATTTTAATCCTCGATCTTTTTATTTTATCCTTTTTTTTAATATATAGAATTAATAAAAATAAATCTTATATTACACATACACACACAATATAAATAAATAAATAAATATATATATATATATATATATATATATATATATATATATATATATATATATATATATATATAACATAATACATCTATACTACTTTTGTTTCATCATTTTAACGTAACATAACATAAGCCACTTAAATCATTTAATGTGTAGGTATCCTATCAAAGAATTAATCAAAAATTATATAAAAATCATTACGAACAACATAAATCAGAACCAATCAAAATACTCAAACCAATACCCATCATAAACATGACATTGCCCAACCCTCAAGATAGGGTTATCTTCCTAAACGGGAGACCTATGTTCAATAGGTTTACTTGTGGGAACCTTGGTGTTATCTCTACAACAACAACATTCGAGGATTTAGAGTCACACTTAGACTTGTGTAGCCAGGTGGAGTCGATGCCTAGTACCTACAATCTTGCATCACCAAAACGATAGAAATATATATCCATATATAAATGAAAAACAAGGAGGGGGAGTGCAGCATCGCGTGGGTCTTCGTAGAGTAACTACGACTACCTCCCCTCATCCTACAGATATCTCATATAATAATCTATTCCAAGCATGATTGGGTTAGCATTGTTAGCTCGAGATAATAAACATATAATATAGAAGCCATATGAAAAGATTATCATAATGAAATCATGTACATAAACCAATGAAACCTGTAACTCACTAATGCATTAGATAACATAATGAACCATAAAGGTTCAAATATAACTAAATATGTCTCATCATCTACTCTAACAAGGAAATATAGAGTCCAATATCACCAAACATAACAAATAATGTCCATGCCAAGAAAAGTCGCTAGGGTGGGTATTACATCCTCCCCCCCTAGAACTAGGCTTACTCTTGGAATCCTATAAACAAATAGGGGTAAGAAGCTCTAAGTCTTCCAAAATCCTCCCATGTAGCTGAAGTTTCATCATTTCTATCCCATTGGACCCTTACCTCTTCTTTGGTGTGACCCCTGAGGGTAAGGGTCCACTGTTGCAGTATATGTACTAGCTCCAAAGCCAGCTGCTTGTCTGCGACCTGTAAAGAATTCCAATCCAATACATGTATCAAATCTGGAGTATATTTTCTAAGAATAGAAACATAAAATACGTCATGAATACATGTAAGGCTAGGCAGCAGGGCAAGTCGATAAGAAACTGGTCCTATCCTCTCCAGGATCTCAAATGGACCTACAAATCTAGGTGCCATCTTAGAACCTTTTCCATAACAAATTGGGCTTTTACGAGGGTGGACCCTCAAAAATACCCTATACGCATCTCCATACTTCTTCTATCTATCTTGTGCAGTTGCCAAATGTTCTCTGATACCTCGAACCTATAATTCCATATCCTCTAACATTTCTGATCCAAGAAGTGTCCTGTCATCCAATATATCCCAACTCAAGGGTGTGCGACAAGGTCTACCATACAAGGCCTGATTGGGTGACATGCCGATGGAACTGTGATACCCATTGTTATATGCAAACTTGACTAGATACAAGTAATCCTCCCAAGCAAACTGTTGATCCATCACATACATCCTCAACATGTCCTCCAAAATTTGATTAACTCGCTTTGTCTGACCATCGGTCTTAGGATGGTAAGCAGTACTATAGTTTAGCTGAGTCCCTAAATCATGTTGCAAGGCTGTCCAAAAAGCCAAAGTGAACATTGGATCCTGATCTGAAATAATCTTATGTGGAATTCCATGTAATCTAACAATGTCTCTGACAAAAAATTGTGCTACTGAAGATGCTATATATGAAGATCTAAGAGGAGAAAAATGAGTGACCTTAGTCAACCGATCAATGGTAACCATAATGGCATCATGACCTCGCAAAGATGTAGGCAAGCCAACTATGAAATCCATAGAAATGATGTCCATTTCCATTCTAGAACTACATGGGACTATAAATATCCTACTGGATGTTGGTGCTCTGCCTTCACCCTTTGACACTCAAGGCAACAAGATACAAAGTCTACTATGTTTCTCCTCATTCCTGTCCAATAGTAAAGTTGCCTCAAATCTGCATGCATCTTCTTGACACCAGGATGTGCTGAGTAAGGTGCACGATGGGCTTCCACTAAAATTAACCTTTGAATTCCATCAGAGGGTGGAACATAAATATGTCCCATACACCTAAGAAGACCATCAATATCCATTGAATATCTAGTATATCTGCCTTCTAGCATTCTGCCTGAAGCAATCTCTGATCGGACCTCTTGATACTAGTCATCTGATGGGAGTGCATTAAGTATCTTACTCTTCAAATCAACTTCAACTATTACTGTTGATAACTCATGCCTCCTACGGCTCAAGGCATCCACAACTATATTTTCTTTTCCTTGATCGTATTTTACTTCAAAATCATATTCACACAAAAATTCCATCCACCTACGTTGTTTGGCATTGAGATTGGGCTGAGTAAATATGTACTGAAGGTTGCAGTGATCTGTATGGAGTTCAAATCGATGTCCTAATAAGAAATGTCTCCATCGATTCAAGGCATGAACTACAGCCGCTAACTCTAAATCATGAGTAAGATAGCTGAGTTCATGGTCTTTCAACTTCCTAAACTCATAAGCAATAACTCTACCTTGTTGCATTAACACTGCCCCTATGCCTTCCAAGGAAGCGTTTGTGTAGACCATAAAATCTTCTGAGGGGTTAGGTATTGCCAAAATCGGAGCACTAGTTAGCTTCTCCTTTAAAAATTGAAAAGCTTCTTCACATTTTTTGGTCCAAATAAACTTCTTCCCCTTCCTCTGTAAGGAAGTGATAGGATGAGCTATCTTGGAAAAACCCATAACCAAACATCGATAATAGCTGCTAGGCCCATGAAAATGAGAACTTTTGAGACATTAGCGGGTGTTGGCCATTCTACTATGGCTTGAATCTTTGTTGGGTACACAGATATTACTTCCCCTGAGATAACGTGACCAAGATACTTAACTTCACTTTGGAAGAACTCACATTTCTTAACATTAGCATATAATTGATTCTCTTGTAGGCATTGTAACACTTGGCGTAGATGTTGTTCATGCTCTTCCATTGTTTTTTAGTACACTAGTATATCATCTAAGAAAACTATCACAAACTTATCCAAGTAAGTTCTGAATACTCCATTCATAAGGCTCATGATTACTGAAGGAGCATTAGTTAGACCAAAAGGCACCATAGTGAATTCATAGTGGCCGTATCGAGTACGAAAGGTTGTAAGATAGATGTCGGCCTCGAGGATCCTTAGCTGGTGGTATCCTGAGTTAAGGTCAATTTTGGAAAATACCTTTTCCCCTTTCATTTGATCAAACAAGTCATCAATATGGGATAGTGGGTATCAATTCTTAATGGTAACTTTTTTGAGTTGTCGATAATCAATACAAAGCCTAAGAGAACCATCCTTCTTCTTCACAAAAATCACTAGAGCACCCCATGGTGATACACTAGGCCTGATAAAACCCTTTTCCAATAGTTCCTCTAATTGTAACTTTAACTCACTTAGTTCCTGAGTAGTCATGTGATTTGGAGCCTTGGAGATGGGTTCTACTCCCCGTACCAAGTCTATACAAAAATCAATATCCCTTTTTGGAGGCATTCTTGGGATTTGCTTAGGAAATACATCAGCAAACTCTTGAAGCAAGGGGTGATCAAGTGCTACTTCCTTACTTTCCTCTTCATCAAGATCCTTAACTAAGACTACAAAAAGTTGACATCCCTTTCGCATGCATCCCTTGAGTTGCATTGCAGATATCATACAGAGAGATATGGGTCGCTAAATACTCACTATCACTCTATGCTCACCAAAATCATCAATACAATATATAGTTTTCTTTCTACACTCTATGTTGGATTCATGCTCCTCTAGCCAATCCATACCTAAAACAACCCCATAAGAGTCAAGAGGGATTACATGAAGGTCTACTTTTGTAGTGAAGGGTCCTAATCCCAGTTCACATTCTTGGACACATAAATTTGTGGTCATTTCGGTCCCAGAGGCTAGTTCTACTTGCCACTTAACTCCTTGACCTTTCACCACTAGCCCACACTTTTCTACTAAGGATGGAGATATAAAGGAATCAGTTGCTCTAGAATCAAATAAAATAGATATAGTTTTACCCTTTAACAAACCTGTGGTTTCAATAACTGTACCTTGGTAATCAACTTGCCTTTTCTCTATTGTGGAAAATATTCTATTGGACTGGCCTGCATTTCCTACTGTGGGTTCAGAGGCTACCTGATTCTGGTTTGTGAGGGACTTGGTGCATTGAGGACAATGTACTGCAATATGCCCATGCTGCCCACAAGAATAACAACCCGTGTTTCTCACAAAATTTCTTGTAGATGGTGCACTCGATTGCTGGTAACTCCCTTTATTAATGTTCTGAGAATTTTAGGATGGTTGAGGGGTATACTTCTACTGGGTGAGATAATTACCACAATTTTGTTCGTATTGAAATTTTCTACCACTTTGATTGTAATTCTGGGACTTTTTCTTGTGTGAGAAATGTCCTCCTTTGAGAGTTGATTGTTGATTCTTAGAGCCTGATGTCCCTTAATATTGGTTCCCCTTAGAGATGGCCCCAACACTATTACCTCAATTGCTGGAATGACCTCCTAAACCCAAATTGACATTCCTCTCAACTAGAAAGGCTTTGGCTATTGCATCTCGAAGACTCTTTGGTTCAAAGACCACTACATCCCCAGAAATATGGTCATTCAATCCCCTAATAAAATATTGCACCAGCATAGGTCCATCCTCCTTGTAACCCAAGAAGGGCTTAAGTTCATAGAACTTTCGCCCATAATCTTCAACCAGCATGTTGTTTTATTTTAGGTGATGAAATTCTTCTGCTCTACCCTATCTCCATTGATCTGACATGAATCTATCTTTAAAGCTTTCTAAAAATAATTCCCAAGAAATGGTGTTTATGTTGAGCTAGAGTTTTTCTTCCTCCATTCACCACCATGTTGAAGCAAACTTTCTTAAGTGCATAATGGCACATCTAGCTTTAACATTGCTACTAAAAGGGTGCACGGTGAAACATCTTTCAAGATCAAATATCCAAGTTTCCATCATAGATCCCCCCTCATTGCCAAAGAAAATAGGTATCTTAGCCCTAAGTAAATCCCTCATGTGAGTAGTAGAATCACTATCTAGTCTTTTTGTCTCTCTCCTAGGGCTCCTATATCTTTCCCTATCATGATGTTGAGAGTTATTTCCTTCCTCATGTTTTGATTTATTTTCAATTGTATCTAACCTCTGTAGGATCTCCCACATCATGAGCCTCAATTGAGCCCCTTCAGATTCATTATTCTTACTTTCATCTCTCTCTTCCCTATGGGTACCTTGGGATTGTTCTCCCTCATGGTCTGGTTGGAAACTCTCTTGCTGAGACCTAGAGGCAGAGTTTTGGTTTCCATCCCTAGCTTCTCTATAGGTAATGGGGGCCATCTTGGAGAGTAACACAACATAAGAAGGATATATATAGATTTAAAATATAATCTAACTAAGCATAATAGACCCTAGAGCTTCCAGTGTAGCAACCTAGGGCTCTGATAACAATTGTCATGCCCCACTAGGGAACCCGATAGGACAAGAACAAAAGTTCAAAAATATGCTACAATTTTTTTTTAATATAACATACATCTACAACTTCTAGAAAGTAAACGTACTTAATGCCTTACAGGTTCCCTTTAATGTTCATCAAAATAATTGAAATATATAACATCTTAACACATAACATAATGTGCATAAAATAAACATACAATGATCTTCTTAATTTTGAGCATGATATAATATTTCACAACACATTAAATTTACTATATGTTTGATATGATACAAAGCTTTTATCATTTCATTTGAGACCAAAGTAAAAGTACATAACAATCCTATTTCCCATAATCCAATTCCCACTATAGAATGAATAACTATCCTTTGCATCATTTTCCCCTTGATTATTATTTACAACATCCATGTAATTAATACATTTCATTTGATAATAACATATATAATAATGCAATTGTAGTTTCTATTAATGCCTTTTACTCAATTTTCATAACAATACAATAAGATCTTGAAGAGATAGGATAGGAAGGGTAACATAACTTTTAAAAACATTGTTTCAATACAAAGTAATCATCCCTTATCATAGTTCCTATAAACTACCCTCCCTTTTACAATGCTTTTCATAAAATTACATGTTTATTATAGGGCCATTCATGGCTGACAAATAATCTTTACAATATTTGAATGTACTAGTTCAAAAGAAAGGTCTTCAACATCTTCAACCAAGGATGAAGAAGCATCATCAAAAGAGATCATGAACACACCTCAAAAAATATTTACCACCCAACCACGTGGAACCACAAGGTCCACTCCCCCGTGATAGGAGATAAAACCAAGGTCCACGCAAGTACTAGGGCAATACTAAGGCCATGAGACATGTTTCCCCAAAACAATAAAGAAGAACCACATATCACATAACAACATCAAATAACATCACGAGAGAGAGAGAGAACCAAAACACCTATTAAGTGGGTGTCATCATATAGCCTTAATGTCGGGATCCACCTTGCCTACCATGTACCGTGGTCCCCTCTCAAAAGGATCCACCTAGCTTGTAACAATGGTCGTGGTACTCCAACAGGCCTATATGGACTAAAATAATCATTTATCTTGTATTAGTGTGTTATATCCCAAACCAACCCAAGTTCATTTTAAAAAGGTTATCACTTGAATTAAATCCACTCATTGGATCTCCTAGCAACCACTTTGTGTCTTGGCAACCTATAGTGAGCCACCCACTTAGGGTATCTAGTTACCCTACTCAAACATTCATCAAATAAAAAATAATAAATCATGTCACACAATCAGTATATAAGTTCAAGTACTCTCCCATGTCCTCTGAACCATAAGGATGAGTCTTACCCTTATCTCTAAGCCACAATCAAGCATGAGAAGGAGGTGGCCAACGCATAACATATATAAAACACTAATTTTATTTTTTTATCATGAACACCACACATACATGAATTAGAGGTCTTTAAAATAGAGGTACCTACTATAGAAAGCACCCAAACCCCTAGGAAGGAAAAGCAACCCAAAGAACAACTCAAAACCCCATAAAATGGAACCATGTTTCCTTGTTGTTTAATAGATATTTATCTTGATAAATGGTTTGAGTGAAGATTGAAATATATTTGAGAAAATAGTATAATGATTTATATTTAATCTGAAATAATTTTTAGCCTCAACCAAAGATTATAATAAAAGTTTAAATAAATTTTCTTAAAACTATTTAAAACCCTCTTTGATTGAGTTGTGTAAAAGAGTTTGTTCATAAATTCATTTTAAGCCATTAAAAGATGAAATATTTTGGATTAATATAATATTTGGAGTTATCTTTCATATCCATTTATTTTAAAATCATTTGCTTTTAGTTTGAGGAAGATATTTGATGCCCTAGTGACACAAACAATGATTTTTTTTTGAGTTTTTATTGACAGAAAATTAGTCTCAGTACGGGGAACTTAAATTTCAAATGAACTGTTGGATTTCCCTACATTTTGGATATTTTTAGTACACCTAGATTTCTATGTTTTCACTGAAGCGATTTGAAAAATATTATCTGTAATTAAAGCTATGAATAACAGAATCAAAACTATCAAAATTGGGACAATCATAAGAATGGAAATCTTGTTTGTTGGGTTGATACTTGACACTTGAAGAATAGTTGTTGGTTGAGATATGACATTTAATTATAGATGTATTTTTATATTTGAATCACTACAGATCATAAATAATTTTTATATTAAAAATAAACATAAAAATAAATACAAGAGTCATTACTCTCCAACATTAAACTCATTTTCTCCAAATTGAATTTCCCAACCAAAGAATATCCCTTACACAAACAAGGAAAGAAGCAAAATAAAGTATTTCTAGAATAATATTCAGATTTTTCAATTTAAATTTTCATCTAATATTCATTTAAATTATGCAAGCATAACATACAACACAAGCAAGCCACATGGATTCTTCTTGGAATGAGGCCTACCTTGGGTCTGGCGAAGAAAATCTTTTGAGAAAGAACAAGAAAAAATCCAACCCCTTGTGCAAATCTCTCTTCCTACTCCTAAACCTTCAAATTTATTCTGATTTATCTTCCTGAAAAATACCAACCCCTTCCTCTAAAATACAAACTTCAATAAATAATACCAACTTGTATAGTTGGAGAGGTTGTTTTACGAGAAGCAACCATTCCAACCTCTACGGTTGGTATTATTTATTAACACTAACTATAATAGTTTATTTAAAATTTAATAGATACCCCACGAAAATAAGTATACTAAATACTAGATAGCTAAATAAAAATCTCAAATAACACATATAGCCCAATGGTAACTATCAAGACTTATACAAGAGAATTCATAGGTTCAAAACTCATTGACTAAGATAATATTATTTTAAACCTCGGTCTTTTTATTTTATCCTTTTTTATATATATATAGAATTAATAAAAACAATTCTTATATTACACATACACACACACAATATATATATTTATATATATATATGTTCATAAATATAACATAATACATCTATATTACTTCTTTTTCATTTTTTTAATGCCACATAACATAAGCCACTTAAATCATTTAATGTGTAGGTATCCTATAAAATAAATAATCAAACATTATATAAAAAATCATTACGAACAACATAAATTAGAACCAATCAAAATACTCAAACCAATAGCCATCATAAACATGACATTGCCCAACCCTCAAGATAGGGTGATCTTCCTAAACGGGATACCTACATCCAATAGTTTTGCTTGTGGGAACCTTGGTGTTATCTCCGCAACAACAACATTCGAGGATTTAGAGGCATGCTCAGGCCTATGTAGCCAGGTGGAGTCGATGCCTAGTACCTGCAATCCTGCATCACCGAAACGATAGAAATATATATCTATATACAAATGACAAACAAAGAGGGGGAGTGCGGCATCGTGTGGGTCTCCATATAGTAACTATGACTACCTCCCCTCATCCTATAGATATCTCATATAATAATCTATTCCAAGCATGACTAGGTTAGCATTGTTAGCTGGAGATAATAAACTTATAATATATCAGCCATTTGAAAAGATTATCATAATGAGATCATGTACATAAACTAATGAAACGCCTAACTCACTAATGCATCAGATAACATACTGAACCATAAAGGTGCAAATATAACTAAATATGTCTCATCATCTACTCTAACAAGGAAATATAGAGTCCCATATCACCAAATATAACAAATAATGTCCATGCCAAGAAAACTCACTAGGGTGGGTATTACATACATGAATTTCACTATGGTTCATCCGGAGGCCACTTCTCGACTCCCATAACCATCATCAAAATTACCTAGGCTAGATATTTTTGGCCTTCCATTTTTAAGGATGCGCACAATTTGGTAAGAGAATGCAAGGAGTGCCAGTATTATATTGGTAGAGGCAGAAAAGAAGCAATGCCCCTCAGGCCTATGTTAGTATAAGAGCCTTTCTCTCAGTGGGGACTTGATTTCATCAGGATGATCAATCCCCCAAGTTCGGCTGGACACAAGTGGATCCTGACCGCCATTGATTATTTTGCCAGATGGTCCAAAGTCGTTCCTTTAAAGAATTCATCAGAAAGTGAAGTGTTGGCTTTCCTAGTAGACTTGGCATGTCGATACAGTTCCCCAAAACCATCTTATCAGACAATGTGTGTGCATTCACCGGCTAGAGAATTACCCAATTCACCATCAATAGAGGTATCTATCTCAAAATCTCGTCTAACTACTACCCTCAGGGGAATGGACTTGCCGAGTCCACCAACAAGAACTTGATTAGGATTATCAAGAGGATAGGTTCAGAATATAAGAGGGAGTGGCACCATCATTTGAGAAGTGCATTATGGGTGGATAGAATACCAACCAAGTAGGTCCTAAAAACTTCCCCATACAAGCTGGTCTATGGGAAGGATGCACTTTTTCCTACCTCTTTAGAGATCCCAACCCTACAGGTACTTAAGTCTATCGAGGTGGCAGAAAACGGCCCCATGACCATAAGATTGGTAGAAATTATGGAGCTGGGAGAGGCTAGAGAGACAGCCTTCATCACTCTCCAGGATAGGTAGGAAACCATCAAAAATTGGTTTGACAGTAAAAAGAGCTCTAGTGCAGTTTTCAGCCCTGTGGATCTCATGCTGAAATACAATGAAAGGGTGGCAAAGCCCGACCATCATGCCAAGTTTGATTGTTTGTGGAAGGGGCCTTTCCACATTTTAAATTGGAGGGGTGCTAACGCATTCGACCTCAAAGACATGAATGGACGCCCCCTTTGGATCCCAGTTAATGGTTTCCACCTTATGCCTTTCTATTAAAGTTTTCTTCCTCCCCATATGTATAAATTGTAAATAGTGCTTTTGCATGCCTTATTTATTTTAATTATTCTTAGTCATATCCAAGCAAGGTAATAGAAATAACAAAATATGCCATGATTGAACAAAAGAGAAAATTTATCATATTATGCATTTTGTTTTTCTTTTACATTAAAGAGCAAGGCTTCTGCCCCCCTCCTATTTTTACAAAATGACAAGTCAAAATCAAAACTACAAGGTAGGCCATTGCTAGTTCATTGATCTTCTTTGTCCTCATCATCCTCTATCAGGAAGTTTGGGTCTCCACTATGATCAGGAGTGTCATCCTCCTTCGACCACTCGAGGTCATAATCACCTCCAAGCACCCCAGCCATAAAGATAACAACCACATTTAGTTGTATGTGCAGTGTCAGGACTGAAGGGAATATATAGTCCCTAAAATCAAAATACCATTCGATCTCTCCAGGGATAGGGACTATCATATGGACCTGCAAGAGGAATTTTGCAGCAAGCTCGACGCGAAACCGATGAAAAGACAATGTCATCATCTTCAGACCGCTGATGAGTGGATGCCAGGGTACTTCATTGCTAGAAAGGGACATGATAAAATAAAATGTCTCAGGTCAGATGATAAAGGGAGCCCCCTGAAAGGGACATCATATGTAATTACCTCCTCCAATCTTCCTAGAGAGTCCTGGAAAATGAGAGCCTTGGTAAGCTGCGAAGCTAGTGGCCTAGGCAGACCACAATCTAGTAGTGAGGCTATAAAGCACGAACAAATATTAGTGTTCACATGGTATCAATCTGCATTTTTTATGAAGTCCTCTCCAAGTACCCACTTAATAGCAGCAATTATCATAGGATTCTTTTGCCGCATCATCAGCTGCAGCCTCTGATCAGAGATATTTCCAAGGAAATCGACCTACGCTTTGCTGCTGACAAGCCTAACAGGAGTATCCATGGTTGAAGAAACTCCGTTGTTGAAGCTAGCACTATACAAAAGAATGTCTGAAAAGACATATTTATAGAAAAATTGCAGCTCGCAATGACGAATTCTTGAGGTGCCAACCTTCCCAAACTCCAATGCTCTTGCCATTTTTCCATTAATTAATCCAAGGAAATCAACCTAGATTCAGAGTTGGCAATGTCCTACAAGGTGTTGGTATTTTGGTATGGTTTTGTCATTTATGTCAACACCTATCAACACTTATCAACTCTAGCACTTTGGAGGATCAGCAATGTTCACCGACAAGCAAGTGACTTATGCATAGTCACTGGTATCTAGTACACCGACAAGATATAATGTTCACCGACACTTGGAATGATATGGAAAACACCTAGTTATGTCGAAGACATCAGTTGGATACTTTGTCTTGGAGATTTTTTCATTGGCATATTCGTATTTTCATATTTGCTACTACTAGCAAATAGGTCCAGGTTATACACCAGCAGGTTTATCTATTCCAGATCAGCACGACATGCTTTGGTGATAATTTTGTTGTTATTGTAAATGAATTAAGCCGACATGTTGAATCAGATATTGCATCGGCTATTGATTTACTTGTAATTGTTTTACTGTAATATCTTTTAGAGATGACCTACTAAAATTGGTCTTAGGTTATGGTATATATGTAAGATCTTATTTTTAAGATCGATATGCGATAAGGATAAGGAATTGTAAGAAGGTATATGCGAGAATAAGAAGAGCTATACACGTAGACATCATTTGAAGGTGAAGCAAGGTATTTGTAAAGACAATCAGAACTACACCGATACTGAATCCAGCATATGAAGATGCTATTTTGAGCAGTACATTCTTATTGGATTTAACCATCCAATTGTGGTCAATGTGACTCCTATTTGTGTTTGAGCAATGAACTCTGGGTGCTTGGCCTTTCTACATGTACAGACCCCATTTGTATACACATACTATATGCAGTAGTATCATCTGATTGTGGGTAAGGTTTCCCACCATAGTATTTCCCCTTACGGGGTTTCCACGTACAAATATTGGTGTTACATGTTGTGGATGTTATTTTCTTTCTATTTCATGCATTAATATTTACCGCTACTATAATTAATTGATAAACTATCTACCGGCATAAAGTTTGGTTTACTGGTATTAAGCATTAAGGTTGGTTAAGTTGTTTTTGGTTTGAATTTGGTTGACAACTGATTCACATTCCCCCCCCCCTTAGTTGTCTCTGGGACCTAACAATTGGTATCAGAGCCTAGTCCTCTTTTTGCAGAAGTTTAACAGCTTGAGGAGATCCAAT
Source organism: Cryptomeria japonica (assembly GCF_030272615.1). Classification (NCBI taxonomy): domain Eukaryota; kingdom Viridiplantae; phylum Streptophyta; class Pinopsida; order Cupressales; family Cupressaceae; genus Cryptomeria; species Cryptomeria japonica. The sequence goes on along the minus strand of NC_081413.1, from coordinate 445,714,387 downwards.
GTCTACTAACTATTTTAGGAAGGACAGTCTTAAACTTGATGGAACCAACTATGGAATATGGAAGATCAGAGTGCAGACACATCTAAATTGCATTGGAAAGGACATCTAGGATGTTACAAAGAATGGCTATACAACTCCTACAAACAGTTAGCCTAATCCACCACACTTGGCTAAAGATGAGGAAAATGATTGCAAAGAAAGAGAAGCACTTTTGAGTGCATTAACAGATCAGAAAATCATGGGATTATCAAATAGGTCTACTACTAAAGATATTTGGGATCATTTGGAAACATTGAATGAAGGAGATTCCACAGTCAAAATTGCAAAACTTGAAAGCTTCCGAGTCAGGTATGAAAATTTAAAAATGGAAGAAGATGAAAGGATTTCTGCTTTTATGAAAAGAGTAAATGAAATTGTTTTGGGTATTAAATGTTATGGAGGAACCTTAAGTAAAGATGAAATTGTTTGAAAAATTTTAAGAGGATTGTCATCGACATAAAAAATGAAAGTCACTGCTATAAATGAGTTGAGAACAATGCCTAATACATCAGTAACTAGGGATACATTGATTGGAAAACTTTCAGCTTTTGAAATTGAGGAATTTGGTCCTGTTGCTACTATAAAGACAGATTTAGCTTTTAAGGCATCAACATCATATGCACCATCATTTGACAAGTCTGATTGGAAAGCCTTTTATGCAAAAGAACTTGAGGAAAGCAGGAGAGAAATTGAAGAACTTGAAGAACTTGAAGCACTATTTGCAAGGAAAATGCCTAAAGGTCCAGTTGGAAGTAAGTATGAAGGTAAAGCACCCTTTAAATGCTTTAACTGTAATAAGATTGGTCATATGGCTTCAAGATGCCCTGATAGACATGCTAGACTAAGAGAAGAAGCTAGAAGAACATACAAGCCTAACCCTGAATACCAGAGATACAGATTTAAGAAGAACAAAGATAAATATTGCTATCTCGCCGATGAAGGAGTCATTGATGATTCTGATGAAGATCTGATGGACAATGGATGGGTTTTTGTTGCTATAACAGAAGATCAAATGGCACCTACTGTTCAACCGGTAGAGCAGGCCCTGACAACTAAAGTTGAAGTTAAGGATGAATGGATCATTGATTCAGGATGTTCACATCATATGACTGGTGTTAAAGGTAAATTCTTGAACTTTCAGGAATATAATGGAGGTCTGGTAAGATTTGGAGATGACAAATCTTGTTTAATCAAAGGAAAAGGTACCATATCTTTTGGTGGAAAGCATAATACTAACAATGTTTACTATGTAGAAGGTTTAAAGCATAATCTTTTGAGTGTTGGTCAACTAGTTGAAAAAGGATTTCAGTTACAATTCAAGAATGCTAAATGCAAAATCATGAACATAACTAGTTTGGAAATTGCAACCGGTAATCAAACTAGAGGTAATCTCTTTCATTTGAATAACAGCGAAAAGACATTCTTGATTGCACATATTGATAAAAGTTGGCTATGGCATAAGAGACTTTGTCATGTAAATTTTGATTGCATGGTAAAAATCAGTACTACTAAGGCAGTTAGAGATTTACCTAAGATTGTCAAACCTCACAATCCAGTATGTAAGGAATGTCAATTTGGAAAACAAGTTAGAGCATCTTTTAAAAGTATTCTAGAAAAATCAAATAGTGCTCTTGACTTAATTCATACTGATTTATGTGGTCCAGCTAGAACTAAAAGCTTACAAGGTGATAGATATTTCATGCTAATTATTGATGACTATTCTAGAATGTGTTGGGTTACTTTTCTCAGAGAAAAATCAGAAGCACTTGGAAAGTTCAAACTATTCAAAGCAATGGTAGAGAATGAAACCAGTAAGAAAATCAAATGTCTGAGATCAAATCAAGGAGGAGAATTCACATCTAAGGAATTTAATACACTCTGTGAAGTGAATGGAATCAAAAGACAGTTATCAGCACCTCGGACACCACAGTAGAATGGAGTTGTAGAAAGGAAAAACAAAACTATCTTGGATGCAGCTAGAACTATGTTATCTAAAGAAAATATACCACATGTATATTGGAGAGAGGCAGTAAGAAGAGCGATCTACACATTCAACAAAGTTCACATCAAAGGAGAAATTGGTAAGACCCCTCATGAACTATGGTCTGGTATTACTCCTACTCTTAAATATTTTAGAATATTTGGAAGTAAATGCTATATTAGAAGAGATGAGTATATTGGAAAATTTAATCCTAGAAGTGATGAAGGAATATTTCTTGGTTATTCATCTAAGAGCAAGGCATATAGATGTTTTAACAAAAGATTGCATAAAATTGTTGAGAGTACAAATGTGAAGATTGATGAACAGTTTAGAGGAACTTCAAGTTATATAGACTCTGAACCGGCAATAGAGATACTGACAAATGAACCTACACTGAATCCACCGGTATGGAATGAAGATCCAATTACACCAGTATCATCTGAAAATTCCACTATAACTAAGGAACAATAGTAAACAAAGACACCCCGGTATGTAAGACTGAATCACTCGGAAAATCAGATAATTGGGAACAAGTATCAAGGAGTTATGACAAGAGGAAGACTGACAAATGAAGAGGTATGTCTTATTTCTTAAATTGAACCATCATCAATTAATGAGGCATGTGAAGATAAACATTGGATTAAAGCTATGGAAGAGGAACTAGAATAAATTGAGAAAAATAACACATGGACATTAGTTCCCTAGCCTAAAGACAAAAATGTGATTGGAACAAAATGGGTATTCAGAAACAAACTAAATGAAGATGGTAATGTAATAAAAAATAAAGCAAGACTAGTGTGCAAGGGATATTCTCAGAAAGAAGGAATTGATTATAATGAAACCTTTGCACTAGTAGCTAGAATTGAGGCAGTCAGATTATTCTTGGCTTTTACAGCAAACAAGAACTACAAAGTATATCAAATGGATATTAAATGTGCATTTTTTAATGGAGATCTTGAAGATGAAGTTTACATTGAGAAACCTGATGGATTTTCTTTGACAGATAATAAAGATATGGTTTGCAGGTTAAGGAAAGCTTTGTATGGGTTGAAGTAAGCTCCAAGAGATTGGTATGCTAGATTGGATAAGTATCTTTTGAAGATTGAATTTTCTAAAGGTAATGTTGATGGAAACTTATACTACAAAGTGACTAATGATGACATCTTGGTTATAGATGATATAATCTTTGGAGGAGAAGATGGATTATGTAAAGATTTTTCTATTGAAATGCAACAAGAATTTGAAATGTCTATGATTGGAGAGATAAAAAAAAATTAGGATTGCAGATTTCACAAACTGATAAAGGTATATTCTTGAGTCAATCCAAATACTTGAAAGAGTTACTAAAGAAATTTGGGATGGAGAACTCTAAACTGGTAAGCACACCTATGACTACAAATGAGAAATTATCACTAAGGGATGAATCTACACCTGTTAATCTGACTACGTACAAATCTATGATAAGAGGCCTACTGTATTTGACACAAACAAGACTTGACATTATGAATGCAGTATGTATTGTTTCAAGATTTCAAAGTAATCCTAGAGAAAATCATGAATCAGCAGTAAAAAGGATTTTCCAGTACTTACAAGGTACTACAAATCTTGGCTTATGGTATCTTAGAGATGAAAACTTTGAATTATGTGCATACACAGATACAAATTTGGCAAGAGATGTGGATGCCAGAAAAAGAAACACCGACGAAGCATTTTTTCTTGGAAGCAGATTAATTTCTTGGTTGAGTAAGAAAAAAAGTTGTACATCTTTATCAACAGCAGAATCAAAATAAGTTGCAGCAACAACTAACTGTACATAGGTATTATGGCTTAAGAAAATGTTGAAGGACATAAAGGAAAAATGCAAGGAACCTATAACTATCTATTGTGATAACACTGTAGCAATTGATATATCTAAGAATCTGGTATTACATTCTAAAACCAAACATGTTTCTATCAAACTGAATTTTTTGAAAGAGAATGTAGAAGCAAAAGAAGTAAAAATGGTTTATGTGAATAATAAAGAGCAGATTGATGATATTTTCACCAAACCTCTGCCTAAAGAGACCTTTGAATATCTTAGAGACCAGCTTGGGGCATACCCCCACCAGTAGAGACTTAGATAGTTGATGTTTGTCATCAACCCGCAGAACTAACAACGAAATCTTTTACTCTGGCTTTGATGAGGAGAGCTACTTCTCAGGGGGAGTAGTTGGCATACTAAATTGGTTGGTATTTTGTATTTACATCTAGTTTTGTATTGGCTTTGGTATTTGATGTCAAAGGGGGAGATATATCTATGGAAAAACACATTATCTTTTGGAGAGAGATTATTCATTCGGGGAGAGATTGATACTTTGAGATGATTGATTACTCTCTATATCTGAATTTTGATTTCTGGTTATGATCTCTTTTGGGAGATGTTGGGTTTTGGTATTTGGCATTTCTATTTTGGCACTTTGATGGTTTTTCCACCTTATGTTGCCATCAATGCCAAAGAGGGAGATTGTTGGTATTCTGGTATGGTTTTGTCATTGATGTCAACACCTATCAACACTTATCAACTCTGGCACTTTGGAGGATCAGCAATGTTCACCGGCAAGCAAGTGACTTATGCACAATCACTGGTATCTGGTGCACTAGCAAGATATAGTGTTCACCGGCACTTGGAATGATATGGAAAACACTTAGTAATGTCGAAGACATCATTTGGACACTTTTTCTTGGAGATTTGTTTATTGGCATATTTGTATTTGTATATTTGTTGTTACCAACAAATAGGTCCAGGTTATGCACCAGTAGGCTTATCTATTCCAGATAAGCACGACACGCTTTGGAGATAATTTTGTTGTTATTGTAAATGCATTAAGCCAACATTTTGAATCGGATATTGCATTGGCTATTGATTTACTTGTAATTGTTTTATAGTAATATCTTTTAGAGCCGACCTACTAAAATTGGTCTTAGGTTATGGTATATATGTAAGATCTTATTTGGAAGATCAATATGCACTAAGGACAAGGAATTGTTAGAAGGTATATGCGAGAATAAGCAGAGCTATACACATATACATCATTTGAAGGTGAAGAAAGGTATTTGTAAAGACAATCAGAACTACACCGGTACTGAATTCAGCATATGAAATGCTATTTTGAGTAGTACATTCTTATTGGATTTAACCATGCAATTGTAGCTAGTGTGACTCCTATTTGTGTTTGAGTAGTGAGCTCTAGGCGCTTGGCCTTTCTGCATGTACAGACCCCATTTGTATACACATACTATCTACAATAATATCATCTAATTGTGGGTAAGGTTTCCCACTGTGGTTTTTCCCCTTATAGTGTTTCCACAGACAAATATTGGTATTATGTGTTGTGGATGTTATTGTCTTTCTGTTTCATGCATTAATCTTTACCAGTACTATAATTAACTGATAAATTGTCTACCAGCATAAAGTTTGGTTTATCGGTATTAAGCATTAAGGTTGGTTAAGTTGTTTTTGGTTTGAATTTATTTAACAACTGATTCACCCCCCCTCTTAGTTGTCTCTGGGACCTAACACTAGGTACCTCAAAGAAGGAGTCTATGTAAGTGGATGCCACATGTATGTGCAAGTACATCACATTTAAAACTCAACCTCCATAGGACTGTCTCAACTTGCACAAGCTTCACTGCCTGTTGATTCTCTCGGTTAAAGAAAAGATCTATCCAGACATGCCTTTTCTCTCAAACGTTTTCAAGTAATGGAGGGTTAACTAAACACTTTCTTGGAAATTAGGAATGGTGGTGGTCATCCTCCTTAGGAGTTTATTGTAGCTACAAAATGAGCTAGCATGCATGTAGGCAAGCACTTGCCATTAAGCAATCGCTTTTGCAAAAATCTGGGCATGCAGTGCATTTAAAGAGAAAGATTACCCTCTTTTTTTCGTCTCATTATGATTTTGTAACCTAAGTGGTTTTTTCTCTCTTAATTTTTGAATGTTTTATAGAGGTAAATTAATAGCCTAAAAATGGAGGCCGAAGAAACATCCTCAAGCTCTACTCATGGAAGATTCTGGGAGAATCTTTTTGGAGAACTCTCATATTATTCGCACGCCATTCCTCCCAAAGTGGAGTACCCAAGAACAAAAGTCAAGGCAAATACGGTCACTCAAAATACATCCGTTGTACTGGATCCCTTTGAAAACGTTTTCGAGCTAGAGGTCCGCAAGCAACCCAAGAACCTAATAGAGGTCACATGCATGTAATAGAATGCTTCACCATAGAGTAGAATCACAGTCAATGGTAGTTAATTTCTGGGGTAGTGGTGCCCCCCAATTTGTGGTCCCCATGGTTCCATATTGCTCATAACTCATAGTGGTCTACACCGATGTTTTTGACCCCACCATCTATTCTATTAGTGGCTCTTCCTTGAAGGTGGTAATCTCTCCAGAGGCTGTTAGGAATATGATGTATGGCCCTATCTTCGAAGGATCAAAGGAATTCTTAGAGAATTCAATGGAAGAGTTTTGAAATACCAAGAGAGGTTCATTGACCTTTTGCCAAAGCACACTCAGTTGAAGTCTATCTTCCAGGCTTTCGAAGTTCCCACTATCATACAATGATCTGAAGCATGATGACCTCAAGGATATTTCTTCTACCCTCATCTGGCTATGGAGTTATGATAATGACAAATACATTATAACTGCAAGGATTGGTTTTATTTTTAAGTGCAGGAAGCAGACAGAGTCCTTTCATTTTGACTTCTCAATTGCCATAGCTAGAGCCATGGTGAAGAAATTATCAGAGTTTCAACAGTTCTGATGATTCAGGTTTTCCTTAGTCTTAGTCCATCTATTGTTGCATTAGAATGAGGCTTTCTTCATCTAGCACATGTGGTTGGTAACTTGTGATGAGTCAGGAAATAGGATGTCAGTGTCAGCTTGGACACCCCTGCTACTAGCTTCTTTCGATGTGTACTAGTTTCATGACCTCTTCCTAACTCTGGTGCTCAAAGATTTCAGTTCATTCCCTAATGAACCATTAGCTTTCTTTTCTCAAGTCCATATGAACTAGATGTAGAATGAGCGCCCTCCCTGCGATTGGTTCATAGGTCACAATTTTCTTTTGCTCGAGTGCATGGGTTTATCAAGGAACCTTTCCATTTGCCCATCTATGTTATCGAGAGGACCCTTGCTTTGGAGATTGCACAACAATTGGTAAGAATTGAGAGGGCTATAGGAGCAAAAAAGCATGATACCTCCATTATTGAATACCACAAAGCTATCAATTTGATCACTCTGGTACAAAGAAACATTGCTGAAGAGCTCCTAACGTCTAAGCTAGTGCAGCTTGGGCTAGTAGTGATCAATGACTCCTAGAGCTATGACCCTGATGGTTGCCTTAGTAAAAGAAAGAATGCAGTAAAGAATGAGCAGCAGAGCTCATGAGAGGGGTGCAGAAACCCTCAGGTTGATTAACCAGGTTTGTATGTGGGTTTTGATGATTTCCCTGTCCTTAAGCGCCCCTTATGGTTGAGTTTCTATTCACTCTTGCAGAGGTACAACCCCGCAAAGCCTATTCCTCAGATGATGTTAGAAAGTATGAAAGCAGAAGCCTAGCCTGGGATAAAGAGGGAACACTTTTGGATTTATCAGAGAGAAGTAAGCCAATCTAGAGCTAATATTGTAAATACCCCTTATCATGAGCGCTTCGAGCAAGAATTATGTCAGCTAAATAAATCTGATGAAGAGATAGGTGATAGTTCCTCACATGGGGACTTGTCCCCCAAGGTGACCCCATGACAGGAGATAGACATTATAAGTGTCAAAGAACAAGATCTAGAGCCTAAAATCCTCCTCCCCCTAGCTAGTTCTGCTTGCACGCCTAGTTCCTAGGCTGGTAAAAGACAAGCTGAGAAGTAGTCATGCGGCACCCCTCCAAGGAAAAGGCAATATCCAAGTTCAACAGGGAGGAGTCCCACTTCTCAAACTCCAAGAGTGCTCCCAGATCCATAGTAGTCGGTGCCTTTCACAGCTCAGGAACGTCCTTCTGTATGTTTGTCTCTTGCTCAAGCTTTTTCCTCTGCTATCCGTCTTGCCACAATGCAAACCCAGGTACCTACTGCCCTTACATTGGCACTCATCGGGATGCTGGTCGAACCCCAACATATATTCCTACAGGCTTTCATCCCTTTCTCAGCCGCTACCTTCATCCCCATAGCTTTTCCCACGCAAATGTTTGAAGCAACCTCCGTGTCACGTAGGCTTGGTTTTGGAGAGTCCACTCCCCCCAAATCATGGGGTCATCATCCATGTTTCCTTTTCCATTTGGAGCCTCTCCTTTCATCCCATTGTTTTCCCCACTAACCCTTGCCCAACCTATTCAGACCACTTTCAGTGGGCCTATTTCCCAGTTTCCCTTTGCAATTCCCCTAGGTGCAGCTTTTGCAGGCCAGGATATTGATAACCCAGATGATTTCTAGAACCAAGTTGCCTATTCCATGACTACTCACATTAGTAAGATGGGCAAGCAAAAAGAAAAGGAAGGTTCCATCCATCCCATCCACACCTACAAACGCATTTCAGTGAAGAGAAAGATTGTCTTTTCTTTGCAAACCTTCTCCCTAAAGTCGACAAGCCAGAGTCCCAAATGAGACCAAGTGACTAACACCTTGCATTCTATTGGCATCAGCCTTCAAAATGCTATGGCATCTAACAAGGTGGAGATGATGGAAGAAATTTCAAAGGCTGTGTCTTAAGATTTCATCAGAAAGACCTGTTGCCTAGAGAAAATACAAGTAGAGTATGTGCATCTCCGAGATTCCTTGACCCGGTAGAGGAAGGAAGACAAGGCATGGAGCTCAGAAATTAATTGCTTGGAGGGTTTGTTGATGCAAGCCAATTAAGAAAAGGGAAAGCTGTAGTCAGCCCTTAATAACATGAGCACCCAATTGAAGGGTCAGGAAGTGACAAGGAGTGTGGTCTTAAAATAATTATAGGAGAAAGACCTGGAGATCCAGTAGCTAAGGGAAGCTTTGAGAGATTCCACCCAAGTACAAGTTCAACTGTGTGGATAAGTCCATCCAAAAGAAGAGTATGCCCGACAACTGAGTGATGCACAAATTATGCTCTCAGAAGAGAAAGCGAGGTTTGAAGTAGAACTCCAGAGTAGGGAGGATAGTCTAGGATCATTCGAAAGGAAATTCCTAGACATGGGAGTTTTTTTATAGCAAGAATGGGATCATACAGTGCAGCTCCACCAAGCAATGCAAGACGGAAGCGTCAGGATTCTCACTTTGGAAAGCTAGGTGATCATCGAGAAAAATAGGTGCAAAGAGTTGCAGCATGAAGTAGCTTCCAAGAGCAAAGAGGTTTTGGAGTTGCAAAATATTCCTCCCCCCGCGCAGGTTTCTCAAGATTTTTCATCAATTCTAATCGAATTGTATGTTTCCCATTGGGAAAGAATTAAGAAGTATAGCCCCTCACAACAGCCTGTGGTGATATTCATTTGGGAAGTGCAATTCCTCTACACCAAGGCAAGAGCCCTTGTCAACAGCTCTATGTTCATCCTCGGTCCTAAGATCCCCATGGCTCAGAACCTAATCCAAATGTTATACACAACCCAAGATGAAGAATTGAGAGCAAAGAGGATAGCAGACTGCTGGCAACTGATCAAGAAGATGAATATTTTCATCAATCATCATAGGGTGATCATGCATGTAGTAGTGACACTTGAGCCCTTGCAAATCTCTATCTAGATATCAAACAACGTATAGAGAGGTTTGTCTCATTAGGTGTACCTTATCCGTTCCCTCTAGATGGATCTATACTGGAGGTTGAAGAAGTATTAAGTCAAGTCAAGCATTTGCAGCATGATAGATCTTTCATCTAGTACCTGAGTAATCCCATCTCCATGAAGGAGGTTAAACTTCTCCTGCACCCCTTAGCTCATCTTTACACACTCTTGAAGTTGGTTCATGATGAGCCAATTAGCCTTCCTTTTGATGAAATTATCTGCCTAGATTAGCATTATCAAAATCTAGAATCGCAAGTGTTGCCCCCTAAAGAAGATTGGACCTCCTTGTAGCAGGTCTTTGATTTGCTCTGCCTTGTTCTAGCATGAAGTATGGTCTCCAAACCAGCAATTTTGGGTTCTCAGTATTTTGTAGGCAGAATTCCCCCTTTTAGTCGACAAGAAATGTTCACATTGTTTTTAGTTAAAGTTTGCAGGCACATTTTTGATCGAGATGCTTCTTTTCATTCTCTTTCTTTCCAGGCGCGCTTGACGTACGGGCCAAGTGTTATCTCAGCATTGTCTCGATGGCCTATTTTTTATGTTTCGAAGTCTCAAAGAGCGCGGAGGTGACAAATGGATCAATTTTGGTGACTCGACTTTTCTTTTGGGCCCCACCCTGTGGTTTGAGAAAGATGGAGATACCTGGTATCTCCACGTTGTTGGTAATATTCTGGTTGGGAGGCTCCTCCGAAGAGGTTCCCCTGAGCTTCCACGTGTTGTTCAACGTGTGAGGTTTGCTAGTTAATGGCACAACATGGTGTTTTTGTTCAAGTGGGTATGAAGATCGTCACGGCTGGGTGGGAGTAACAACTTCGGAGGCTGTTTTGCTGGGTGTGTTCCCGCAGAGTGCGATGACATGATATTTTGTTTTTGGGGTGGTTGTGCTTGGTTGGAAGATGTTAGGGTTGTTAGCAGAGCTGTGGGCTCTATTTATGTTTGTTTTTTCCCTATTAGGGGGGTTTAGAACTTTCAGAAAGAAACAATTAAGTTTTCTTAGTTAGAATTTTGGCCTTTTAGCTGTTACTGTTTTCTAAAGAAGGTTAATGAAATTGTGCTTGTGGCCTTTGTGATGCCTCTTTTCAGCATGCTTTGATGGTTTTATGTGATTTCCATTGTGAATCTAATAACTTTGTAAGTATATATCTAAGACTTTGTCGATTATACTATGTTTTGCACTTGTTATCTGGTAGATGCATGATTAATATTTATTTATGTTGCAAACAAATTTTGATTGTATCTTACTTGTGGTTTTGTCCAGATATGTATATTGTTGAATGGGCTTTAAAACCTCATGTCTTTGGGTTTTATATGCTATTAATGTTTTTTATAAAATTCTTTGGTGTATCGCCTCAATAGTTTAGATCTTATTGTTTTGAGTTTTTCCTTCTTCCGCTTTTCTCAAAACCATAAGGAAGAGTCGGCTTCTTAAACTCAAAGTTCATTCAGTGATTCTCACTTAATTGGTCCCCCATCACTGAATTTCCCATAAGGTTGTTTGCTTTCAAAGTAAATTTTAGAGTCAACAATTTATAATCTCTATTAATTGTTATATTTGTGGGAAACTTATTCACCTCCCCCCCACCCTCTCAGTTTTCCTCTAGTATCAAAGATTCTAACAATTAGTATCAGAGTGAGGTCCTCTCTATAGAATGTTAACAGCTTGAGGAGATCAGATGGCATCAAGTTCTACATTCAATCCCTAATGGAAGGAGATTCCCAGATTTGATGGTACATATTACAAAATATGGAAGGAGAAAATGAAGATTCATCTGAGATTTCTTGGAGCTGAAATTTGGGAGATAACAGAGAAAGCGTATACACCTCATGATCCTAATTCTGGAACTTCAGCACCTACTGACAAGTAGAAGAATGTTGATAATGATGTCAGAATGAAAGAATCTTTTTTAAGTACCCTATCAAATGAGAAGTTGTTGAATGTTATAGAGCTGGAAAGCGCAAAGCAGATCTATTTGAAGCTTGAAACTCTTTATGAAGGTGACCAAGCAATAAAGATTGTAAAAATTGAAGGTTATCGGGTGAGATACAAAACTTTGAAGATGGAAGAAGATGAGAAGATAAATTCTTTCATGGATAGAGTGAATGAGATTGTCATGGGAATCAAATGCAGCGGTGGAAATGTTAATGAGGATGAGGTTGTTTCAAAGATTCTCCAAGTTCTACCTACAGCTTACAAAATGAAGGATACTGCAATAAATGAACTCCGAACAATGTCAAACACCCCTGTTACCAGGGATACATTACTTGGGAAGTTGACTGCTTTTGAACTTGAATAACTTGGAGATTAGAGTTCTACTAAAACTGAGACTATATTTAGAGCATCTGCTTTTGGTAAGTAGAAGATATAGTAGGAGTTATATGCTAAAGAATTGGAAGACATTGAGAGAGAAGATAGAGAAATTGAATAGTTGGAAGCCCTAATTTCCAGAAGAATCCCTAAAGGACTAGTTGGAAGTAAGTATGAAGGAAACCTTCCTTGTAAATGTTTTTCATGGAATAATATTAGTCATTTTGCTTCTAGATGTCCTACAAGAGATGCTAGGAATCAAGAAAGATTTATGAGGAATTATAAACCTAATCTAGAGTATCAGAGCAGACCTAGATTTAGAAGGAATAAGGATAAAACATGTTACTATGTTGGTGATGATGATTTTGGTATTATTGATGATGATGATGATGAACCTGTGAGTGGATCTGGTAATGGAAGCTCCAGCAAAGATTGGGTCTTTATTGTTATCAAGGATGATTCTCCATAACCTATCCTTGATCCAAATCATACTAAGGAGAAATCCCTAGCTGCTAAAATTGAAGAGAAGCATGAGTGGGTTATAGAAAGTGGTTTCTCACATCACATGACTAGTGATAAGAGGAAATTCCTGACTGGAAGAATTTGACGGTGGACTAGTCAGATTTGGAGATAACAAGGCATGCAGGATCAAAGGCAAAGGAATAATATCCTTGGATGGTAAGTATTTGAACTTTGTCTTTAAATGAAAGTTCTGTAATTTTTCACTCGCTATGGGTGATAAGAAAGGAATTGGTGTGTGGGAAGACATGGGCTAGGAAGACTTGCCACATGTCCCACAATTGGTTTTCAAAAATGGGAATTGGGTGGATATGGTGGCATAGAACGGTCAGAGGGAGACTACTAGATTTATTAGGCCAATTTCTAAGTATTTTTGAGGTTTTTGGAAGAAAACGGAGGGTTATGGAACATGATAGATGAGAAATCGGGATAGTAGAACCCAAGGTTTTGTGCTTGGTTTTTGAAAACATATTCGGCAAGGGTTTCATGGTCATTTGACAAGAATGTAGATCAATTTTTTCATAGACATAGTCGAAAGGATCTAAATCAAAGGTATTTTCGGAAACATTTTTTGGAACTTCCAGGAAAAAGTTCTGCAGAGATGAGTGGTAAAGATTCATATGCTAAGATTGTAAAGTCTTAGAAGGTGGTGGAGAAGGAGGGAGTTAGGGACTTAGCCCCTTCGAAACATGTAGAGGAAAAATTGTTGAAAGAGACAGATAAGGGTTTTCCGATGGAATCACCTATGTTACATCAGCAGGGGACAAGGTAAGTGAGAATGTCATTGGCCCTAATCCAACAGATGATTCTTCATCTTAGGTATGGGCTCCTATCCCTTGTTTGGACCTAGCTAGGTCATACATAGAAAAGAAAGCAAGTTGTTTACATTCGGTAGCAATTTGTGGGGTTATTTTGAGTAATCAAACATGTCTGTCTAAATTGCATCACAAAATGCAAAAACGTTGGCCAGGAATGCGTTATTTTCAATTATTGTCTGCCAATTCGTTCAACATTGTCTTTGATTCTCCTTTGGTTAGGAATGAGGTTCTTAAATCAGAATATCATTGGTTTGGGAATAATTTGATCTTTGTTTCTGCTTCGAAGCCTTTTTTCGTGCCAGACAGGTCAAAACCTAAAATCTATCCAGTATGGTTTGGTTTGCCTAAATTTCCATTTCAATTCATGGATCCTGAGGTTTTGAAAATCATTGGTTATAAGTTTGGAACTTTTTAAACTTCTAAATCAGATTTGGTGGATGGGATGGTTCTGGTAAAAATTTGTGTTTTGATAAGCCCTGATTGTGTTTGCCCTAGGACTTGTAATATCAAATCTAATAATGGAATTTTGTGGCAACTGATTGATAAACTGAATAATGATCTCCTTTTGTCTCCTTTAATTATGGATGCACCTCTATTTATGGATTTTAAAAAGGGTAAGGTTTTGTCTAATAATCTAGAAACAGCCGTAAATCATTCTGATATGGGTAATGAAGTTGATTATAAAGATCGTGAGAATATATTGAACACTATAACTATGTCTGGAGCTCTTCCAGAGCTAGATGATAATATCATAGAACAACCTAAGTCTATTCTGAATAATATTGGTGTGAAATCTTCTGATAAGAGCAGTAAGGATAAACCTGCAGAGAGTCTGGATAACATTTCAAATATGAAAAATGATAATCTGATTTTGGGGAATAGGTCTGAAAACAAAACTATTAATAAGGGAGCTTCCTTGAACATATTTATGAGCTCTCCAAATGAGGAACATGTGGTCCAGTAGATAAAAGATTTAGTGAAGGATAAAGATAGGAGGGGTAATGTTTTGCCTTCAGATGATTCGGTCATCATCCTAGATATTAATGTAGTTCATCAAGTTAATGATCTTCTGAATGATCATGATCACCAGTTGGATGAGAATGTCATTGAGTGGGTCATTAATTCAATTGAGTGTGATTTGGGAAATATTAATGTCTCTTCCTTTATTTTCTTTCGAGAATCCTGTTGAGGTTTTAGCTTCTAAGGATTATAAAGAAATTTTAGGTGAGATGGTGTCTCCTAACTCATGCAAGAAATTACTAATTGTCCAATCTAATATGGTTCTGTCATCTCTGGTGGCTTCTCTTGGTAGAGGGAGACCTCCGAAAAGCCGCAAGACACAAATGGAGATTGATGCAGGCATTCAAAAAACTCTGTTAGTATCTCTTGGTAATAGGCTAGGGAAGCATTCACTCTCTTTAGGTAGACCTAAAAAGCTAGGTCATATATCTGAGACCTTGGTAAAGAGGAATTATAAATTAGTATCTAGTCCTCCGGTTACTAGGTTGGTGGCTGTTAAGAGGAATTTGCAAAGTAGTTTTGGAGATAGTAAAGTTTCTCCAAAAAATGGGAAGAACGAAGCTTCTGCCTCCCTTGGAGGACAATGAGGATCATTTCATGGAATGTTAGGGGCTTAAATGCCCCTAACAAGAGACACTTAATTAAGTCTTAGATTGACTTAATTAAGTGTGATGTTTTTTTGCTTCAGGAAACTAAGTTGTCTTTAGAATCTGTTGATGTGATTTTTTCTTCTTGGAAAAGGTGGAAGTATGTCTCTATTTCTTCTTCTGGGGCCTCAGGTGGTTTGGCTCTTTTATGGAATAGTTATAATGTTAAGTTACAACTTGTTTCTTTTGCGGCTAATTGGATGTTGACTTTTGTCAAGAGTAAGGTCTCAAATGTTAAGTTTTGGATTTTTAATATATATGCCCCTTCAGTTTTTCAAGACAAATGTAAATTGTGGAGTGAGATTGGGAGGATCCCCTCCCCTTTGAGACAAGGATCTTTTGTTGTTTTGGGGGGAGATTTCAATGCTATTTCTGAATTAGGGGAGAAGAGTGGAGGTATTCTCCCTAACAAGAGGATTATGTATGATTTTGGGGCCTTCATGTCTGATCTGGGTCTTTTTTATTGCAAAACTTAGAATGGTGTTTTTACATGGACTAATATGAGAAGGGATTTTTCTCAGATAGCTGAAAGATTAGATAGGTTCTTATTATCTAAAAATTGGATTGATTCGGATGTTGAATTCTTTTCTTCTATTCTTCCCAATCTGGGTTTAGACCACTTTCCAATCTCCTTCTCCATCCTTGAGGACAAGCCTCTTCACAAGTCACCCTTTAAGTTTGAGCCTATGTGGTTTAGAGATTCCTCTTTTCTACCTTTACCTAAAAAATGGTGGGAGTCTGCTCCTTTTGTTTCAGGTTCTAGAATGTTTCAAATTGCCAGAACGCTCAATTTTTTAAAGTTGAATATTTGAGAGTGGAACTTAGTTCATTTTAAGAATATTTTTGAAGAAAGGAAGAGGATTCAAGATATATAGAATGTTTAAACAATCATATGATTCAACATGGGATGGTTCTTAGGGTTTTTGTTGAACTAAAGTCACTCAAGTTTTAGCTTGAGGAGATTTTGGCTAGGGAGGAAATTTATTGGAGACAGAAGTCTAGAGAATTATGGCTTTCAGATGGGGATAGGAATACAATTTTTTTCATTCCTCTACCGAGTTGAAGAGGAGTAGGAATAAGATTGCTTGTATAAAGGATTAGGAAGGTAAAATATTGACCAAGTAGGATGATATTGCTAAGGAGGTAGTTAGGTTTTTTAAAACCCTTTTGACATCAGAAGTAAGAGATGCCAGCAATTTTGATTCTCATGTCCCCTCTCTGGTAACCATGGAAGATAATAGGATGTTAATGGCACCTTTCTCCCTAGAAGAAGTTTAAAAAGTAGTTTTTTCTACGAACCCTGACAAAGCTCCTGGTCCTGATGGTTATACACCTTTGTTTTTTCAGAATTTTGTTGGAAATGATGTTTTATTGGCTCTTGAGGAGGCTAGGTGGAATAGGTCTATTTTGAAATAATTGAATACAACTTTGATTTCAATTATTCCTAAAAAAGAGGATGTAAATTCTTTTGTTGACTTTGGGCCTATTTCTCTGTGTATTACCTTATATAAAATATTCACTAAGGCAATTTCTATGAGGTTACCGAAGACTTTACCTAAGATTATTTCTTTGGAGCAAGGGGGTTTTGTTCTAGGGAGGGAAACTACAGAAGGTGCAATTGTGGGGCATGAGGTGTTGCATTCTATCTCCTCCCAGAAAACTCCGACCATGATTATAAAGCTTGATATGATGAAAGCCTATGATAGAGTAGAATGGCAAGCTTTGTGTAGGATACTATTGAGGTTAAGTTTTTCCAATTCTTGGGTAAAGTGGATTCGCTCTTGTATATCTTCTGCAAGATTTTTGGTGACTTTGAATGGTTCTCCTTGTGGTTCTCTTCTTCCAGAGGTTTGAGCCAAGGAGATCCCCTTTCTCCTTTTTTGTTTATTCTTCTTGTTGAGTCTTTTAGTTGGGCTATGAGGGTTGCTAGACTGGGGGGTCTTTGGAGAGGTATTATGATTCAGAATTATCCTCAGATTATTCACATTGTCTCTTTGTAGATGATACTCTGTTATTTGGTCATGCCTCTTTAGAAGAGGCTATAGTTATTTCAGAGATAATACAGGAGTATGCTTTGTTCTTTGGCCAGGAGGGTAAATGTTGACAAGTCAAAAGTTTTTTTCCTAAATACTTCACTGCTTGTCTAGAAGAGATTGCATTCCTTTTGGGGTTTTGAGATTGGTAATATACCATGTACGTATCTTTGGATCCCTTTCTTTGTTAAGAAAGATAAGCTTGGCTTTTCGGATAAGGTTATTTTGGTCATTTCAAAAAGAATTCTTTCTTGGAACCATAAATGGTTGTCTTTGGATGGTAAAATGATGTTAATCAAATCTATTTTGAATGTTGTTCCTATTTATCTAATGTCGGTATTAAAATCACCAAATATAGCTATTGTGAACTTGCAAGATAATCTAAGGTCATTTCTTTCGAATAACAATAAGGATGGCAAAAAGAGGTTGCCTTTGGTAGCTTGGGATAATATTTTCCTTCCTAAGGAATTCGGTGGTACTGGTATTCGTAATTTGGATAATCAAAATTTAGCATTAGGGGCTAAATTGGTTTGAAAAATTTATGATAGGACAAAGTCTTTGTGGGCTCAGATTATGTTTGCTAAGTATCTGAACAATGGTCCCAGAGTAAGTATTTTTAAGTTTTCTAATCTGCCCTATGGATCTGTCATATGGAATTTTTTATGTAAATGCAAAGCGGTTATTATTCCCCGTCTCTCATGGGTGTGCATAATGGAAGGAAAGCTAGGCTTTGGGATGAAGCATGGAATGGACATTGTTCCTTGATTAGCATTAGAGATTGGTCTCCCTTGATTTCAATCCTTACTTCTCTTTGGGGTGTGTATGTGGCAGAATATTTTGATATTGTTCAGAATGGTCCTCTAAAAATGGCTAAATGGAAGTCGATTGATTTCTTTGATGTGGATCTATATTTGAAAATAGAGTTTGATAAGATTCTGGGTGAGAGGATTGTCACTCTCTCGGATTCAAAGGATGAACTTATTTCGAGTGGGAATGACTCTAGAAAGTATTCTGTTAAGGATGGTTATAACTCCCTTTTACCTACTAAAACTTGTTCATATTGGCCTTGTAAGTTGTTTTGGCACTCGGCTTGTTTACCTAAAGCTAGAGCTTTTTCTTGGTTGGTTGTCCAGGATAGAGTTCTAACAAGAATGAGGTTGGACAAATTAGGTATTATTATTGTTTTTCCTTGTGTCCTCTATAATAAGAACCTAGAGTCCTCTTCACATTTGTTTCTTCATTATGATTTTGCTTATGAGTGTTGGCAATGGCTGCTGGGAAATTAGGTTTATCTTTTGTTATTGGTAAGGATCTTGTTTCTCACTTTTGTTCTTGTCCTCTCATGTTTGCATCATCTTTCTATGCATATCTTTCGGTTATTTCTCCCTCTATTGTGCTCTGGAATATTTGGCTTGAATGAAATAATAGGATTTTCAAAAAGGTGTGTTCTTCTATATCAAATGTTTTGTAAAAAATTGAAGCCTCTATTTTGGAGTTTGCATTGTCGTACATTTATAAGAACTTGGGTAACTAGTCTTCTTTTTCCCATTGGGATAATAGGGTTACCAGGGTTTGGAAATCCCTCTCGATCTTACCCTCTCATGGTTTAGTCTCCAAGAGTAATAAGTCCTTAGGTAATAGGTTGTTGACTAAGTGGAAAACTCCTCCTTGGGGACATTTCAAACTTAATTTTGATGGTGCCTCCCAGGGAAAGCCTAGGCAGGAAGGAGTTGGGATGGCTATTTTTTATCATAATGTGCAACTCATTCTTGCTAAATGTCATGACATTTGTATTACTACTAATAATTTTGCGGAGTATCAAGCTTTATCCTTTGGCTTGGATATGGCAATCTCATTAAGGATCAAAAACATAGTGATTGAGGGTGACTCTATGGTAATAATATAGAGTGTTATGAAGAATAAATCCAATTGCTGGAAATTGCAATATTTGCTTGATCATATTTTACAAAAGTTAGATTCTTTTGATTCCTTCTTAATATGTCATTGTTATAGAGAAATTAACATAGTGGTAGATTTTCTGGCTAATCTAGCTATTGATAGCAAAGCACATTTTCGTAAAGTTGATCCCAAAGAAATTCCTTCTAAATTTTGGGAAGGAATTCAAAATGATTAATGCTTTGTATGGTTTTATTACAGTTTGGTTTCTAAATGATTTAATTCTTGGTGATTTTAAATTCCTTTCCCGCCCTCCTTGAATTGTCAGGTTTGTGCACATGTTCATTTTATGGATGACTATCATTATATGCCTCGTATATGATGTAGAAATTGTATTTATATTTTATGTACTAATGATATACGATGTCATTCATAGGGTGAGGGTGTGGATATTCATGATACACTCAAGGGTGGCGGTGTGTGCTATGTAAAGGCTTGGATTTTTAGCTTAAAAAGGATATTGGCATGTGTGAGGTATTATCTGATGTACGTACTTGGGATATTATTGTTTGATGATGTCTCCAATACTAACTTGCAGATTATTTGTGTGAGTTCAGTCATGGTAGGAATGACATTGTTCTATGATGTTTGTAATCATTTTTTGGCAAAGGTATTTTCTCCCATTAAGTTATCACTGATGGCTGTCAAGTTTGAAGTGTTGTTATGTATTGTGAAATATCACATCAATGCAATTTGCAATATTGAAATGATATTTTGACTATCTTTTTTTATCGTCAACAAGGTGGTAAGTTGCTGGTGGACATTTATTACTTCAATTAAGAAACTTTTTCTGTGCCTTTCGCTTAGATTATTTAGAAAGTGGTATGTTGCATTTTGTTTCACATGTACTGTGGGTTGTCTTGGTTTGATTATTTCTACAAATGTTGAGTCTCTTGTCCTCTGTAAAATATAGACTGGTGCTTGAATCCGTGGTTTTGGAGGAGGAAAATGAGGATAATAATCAAAAGCTCGGTAAGGTTTTTAACCTGTTTTCTCCTGAGGTGGCTTATCAAATCCGCAAGCTTTTGGGGAATCGTTGGTTGGAAATATGTGTTAATATTTCTTACTCTGAGATTATGTTTGGATTTGTTACAATATGTTATGATGTTTTACTTGATGTTGAATTGGTTCATCTCCTCGTCTCCACGTTCATGTTTCCAACAATGTGTAATTGGGATATGGTTTTTCCTGCTTTGGATAGTTATCATTTTGATGTGGGAACTTTCTATTATGGTGGTTTTCTTCCTCATCATGAGATTTTGGGTAATGGATGGTATGGTCAATTATTGTTTGAGTTAAGAATGGGGTTGATATGTGATACTTTGGATCATACCCTGGCATGTATGGAATTTCTTGTGAATCGGGTACTTGCTCAGATTGTGGATAAGGCTTTGGTTATTTTTGTAGCTTTGCACTCGCTACTTTCTTTGAGCTTTCAGTTTTCTACTCCTACACGGTTGGAATTTCCTCTAAGGGTTGTTCTTCCTCTAGATGTAGCTAATGATCCCCCACCTAAAGGCACTAGTACTTGGTTTTTGAATGTCTGATACTTGTCTATGATATCTTGGAAATGTGGTATGGTTTTTTGATTCATGTATGGGAAAATTTGGTATATAATTCAGTTTTGACAAGCCAGGTTGAAGAATTTTTTGCTATCCAAATGGTAGAAGCATACGGGCATCTTGGTGCCTTTGCATGATTTTCTTGAGGATATATTTGTTGACATCCAGTGCTTCATTTTGTAATCAGTTGAGCTTATGTTTTGTTGGATATAACCATATGATAAACTATTGTATCAGGAAAAGTTCTAAGGGACCTCATTGTATGTTTCAAATGAATGGGTTTGGGTGGGATATGTGATCAATTGTATATGTAACAACTATTTTTTAAGGGTAGAATAGTTTGGTTTATATAACGTGATAACAAAGGTTTTCTTGTGGGGTCTTTCCTGCTCGTATGCCTTTTGAACCCGTTGTAAAAAATTATAAAATATAATAAAAAAGTTTAGTGGCTTGTCCACTTTTATTGAACAAAAAAATAGAAAAATATCCTTGGATGGTAAGACTAACACTGACAATGTTTATTATGTTAAAGAATTGAAGCATAATCTTTTGAGTGTAGGTCAGATGGTAGATAGAGGATTTCATTTACAATTCAAAGATGGAAAATTCAAGATTATCAATAGATCTGGTTTGGAAATTGCTGCTGGAACTCAGACCAAAGGAAATATCTTTCATTTGAACTTCAGTGAGAAGGAATATTTGATTTCTTAGATTGATGAAAGTTGGATATGATATAAGAGGATGTGTCATGTGAAGTTTGACTGCATAGTGAAGATCAGATCATATGGCTACGGATCAGAAGATGAGATTGTCAAATCAGAACTGGTTCTGTAAGAATTAGTCTAGAGTATTGATCCAGTTGCTCCAGTAACATCAGAAAATTCCACAATGACTATTGACGAGCATAAAGAGTCAAAAAGTCAAGATAATTCAAAGACTCCTAGGTATGTAATGTTGAATCATTTTGAAGATCAGATCATTCGAGACAAAAGGAAAGGTGTGATGACACGAAGAAAGTTAACTGCTGAAGAGGTATGTTTAATTTCTCAAATTGAACTAGAATTTTTTATTGAAGCAAGTAAAGATGAGAATTGGATGAGAGCTGTGGAAGAAGAATTGAATCAAATAGAAAAGAAAAAAACATGGGATTGGTTCCTAGGCCTAAAGATAAATTTTTTATTGGAACTAAATGGATTTTTCAGGAATAAATTAAATGAGGAAGGTGAGGTTGTAAGAAACAAGGCTAGATTAATTTGAAAACGATATTCATAGGAAGGAGTTGATTATGATGAAACTTATGCACGGGTTGCTAGGATTGAAGCGATAAGACTATTTCTTGCCTATGCTACACACAAGAACTACAAGGTATATCAAATGGATGTTAAATGTGTATTTCTAAATGGAGATATTGAAGAGGAAGTCTATATTGAGCAACTTGATGGATTTTCATTATTAGAGGATGAGGACATGGTTTGTAGATTGAAGAAATCTTTATATGGATTGAAACAAGCCCCTAGAGCATGGTGTGCTAGATTAGATAAATATCTTTCAAAGCTCGGTTTTAGGAAAGGTAATGCTAATAGTAAGTTATATTATAAGATTGAGCATGATGACATACTGATCATTGAAGTCTTTGTTGAAGATATCATTTTTGGAGGAGAAGAAAGTTTATGCATGAAATTTGTTGATGATATGAAGAATGAATTTGAAATGTCTATGATTAGAGAGATTGAATTTTTCTTAGATTTGTAGATTACTCAGACAAATAATGGTATTTTCATTTGTCAAACTAAGTATGTGAAACATTTTCTTAAGAAATTTGGTCTTGAAAATTCAAAAGCTGTTGGTACTCCAATGATAACCAGTTGCAAATTGTCTAAGGAAGATGAATCTCCTAGAGTGAACCCATCTACATACAAATCAATGATTGGTGGATTGTTGTACTTAACTCAGACTAGACTGGATATAATGAATGTTGTCTATGTTGGTGCCCAAAAATGGGTTTACACTGACTCAAAGGCAGAGACCAAGTTGTTTTCTCCTGAAAATATCTATGGAAAGCCACTTCCAACTTTTTAATATTATTTAGACTTGGACCAACAATGACAAGAATGCAAGATCCTTCTGCACTTTAGGCTCTGCAAAACCAAGGAGGGTGATCCCCATGTCTATTTTTTATTTTACGCCACACTCACAAATCATGCATGAAACAAAGCAGATAATCTCATATAAAGACTCAACAATAAGGGAGAATGCTCAGGGATAGCAAATTCTTTAGTGATCCTCAACTAGCTTGGAGCATGAGATGACTAATACACATGACAACATTCATGTAAAATGAAAATATTCTGATATTCAGCAAGTTATAGAAAACAAGTGGTGATTCCAAACAATAAATAAATACCCATGCATTCACATAACTATGATCAATTCCTTATTCCATTAGGTACATGAATTCATACTGCATTAGACTGTACTTCTGACAAAATTTATCTAACAACATATAACCTGAGATAATATTACCTTGTAACATTATCTATTTGTAATCCCCGCCCAAAACTACTTATCAAAATCCTTGTAAAGATCCCTATCACTCTGCAATTTCATTCAAGCATTTAATTGACCTCTCAGACCAAAGCATGAATAAAAAATTACATACACCACAACAGTGTAATGAGTGATAAAATCCTTGATAATATGCATTCAAAACATGATAGAACAATACATTAGAGAGAAATGGGTTTAAATAATGGGCAAGTGCAAGGTAATGAGTCACAAATTTGTGGAAGTCCATGTGTTGGAAAACACGCTCTTATAAACGGGGGCCCATTTATGCTTCGGGCTCTCGAGCCGAAAGGTAACGGGGGTTTGAAGCCAAAAAAACAAAACGGAGGCCCGCTTTTAAACAAAACGGGGGCCCGTTTTTGTTTAAAAGCGGGCCCCCGTTTCTAAATGGCATTTTTCCTTTTTTTTTCCACAAGCCGCGCTTGTTTGAAAATCGGGGCCCGTTTTGTGGAAGTTGATTCCACAACCCGTCACTTGGCTTTGGATTAGGCCCGGGATAGGCCTGGGATGGCCACACCTGAGACATGAACTTGCAAATTCAAATCTCCTTGAATGAAAGCACAAATATGAACTTCAGAAATAGTTTGCGTGCCTCTAATCAGAGAATTTTTATATGAAATTAAAACCCATTTCCGATTATACTGTCTAGATTCTAAATATGTAAATTTATTTAAAAATTGATTATTTTAAATATTTTTCATTTAATTTATACTAAATCGGGTCCGTAAATTTGAAATATTAACTAATTTTGTTAATTTAATAACTTTTTTATTTTAAAGAATTTTGGGAAAAAAATTATATGTCATCAATCTACACAAAATTATTTTGTATTTTAAAAAAAATATCAAAAAATGTTAAGTTTACATCAAATTATGTGGGTCGTACACGTCAAATTTTTAAAAAGATAATTACGACCATTAAAAAATTAATTAAAAAAAAAATATTAGAAAAAAAAATACAGAACAATATGCTCATCAATCTTCAGTGTGTTACAAACCATTTCCCAAAACGGTTTGAGAAAATAATTTTAATTGTGTCAAAAAGTGTGGGTCGTACACATGCATGGTATGGTCCTGAAACAGGCATTTTTAAAACATAGTTTTTAGAACTCCATTCAAAAAGTTATTTTTTATTATGTGGGTATTAAAATAAATTATATATTTGGAAAGTAAACTTAGAGGGCTATCTTTTACATTACTGACTTTTTCCAAGATTCAATCTCTAAGTATTTCAAAATTTAAGCTCAAATGAGACAAAATCTGAAAATCAGGGAAAACACTCCACTTTTTGGCCAAAAAGTGGACTCATCTTCTTGCACTGGCCCTAACATATTTATTTATTAATTTTGTTAACTCTGTAAGAATACAATCCATACATAACTCCTTTAAGAACCTACAAAAGTTATAGACACAAGACTCTTTATATTTTTCTGTGTAAAATGACTTTTTACAATCCTTTTGTTTCACCTAGACTTTGTTTTTTTGGAAACAAAAATTCGGAACACTTAAGGGAGCAAAAATTACGAACCCCGTCTCATAGCCCTGAATTCCCTTTTATAAAAAACAAGGGAGCAAACAAGCTTCAAACCAGAGGAGAAACCTGTCATCTTAGAATGACTATTGAAGAGGGAAAAATAGATTTGAAAGGTAAACTGATCAAAACATAACGAAATAAACATACAAAATGCTAAAATATCATTAAAAGACTATTTCACCTTGCTATTTTACCTTCTCCTTCGGATTGAGCTTGATGAAGTGAAGGTGCCCCTTGCTAATGCTACACTTGATGTGCTCCTTTGATTGTTGGATGTGGATGGCTCTCCAATATTGTGCACAAATGATAAGGATGAGATGATCAAGTTGCCAAGATGATTTCCTAGGCTCAAAAGGGCAGCATAAGCTTACTGAATTTCAAGATGTTTTTGAATGAAGGGATGAAACCCTATTTTATAGGAAGAGGAGAGGAAAACGAATGGCTAGGATGAATTCAAGATGAAGGGCTAAGATTTACTTGTGAGGTCACACAAGGTCCAAGAGAGGGTGTGGAGACCAAGAAATATGCCTTAAAGGCATTTCGTATCTCCACACTCTACAAGATGCATTGGAGGAATTAAAAATTCTTCAAAAATGGATATTATGGGGATTAGAAGAATAAAAAGGAATTAAAAATTCCTTGGGAGAGGGAAATGCCTAGAGGAATGTAAGATTTCAAAAATCTTACATTCATCTAGAAAAAGAGCATTTAAAGCTAGTGGTTGGATGAAAGGACAAAGAGTTGACTTTGTGGCTAATCATGATGATTAGCCATTAACGACTCATTAGGAGGGGAATTAGAGGAAATGTTAGGTGGGATTTATATTTGTAGGAGAATTTGACTAAAAGAATAATGTTAAGTGAGTTTAGGGACTTTTTAGAAGAATTTATTAGGTTAATGATGAATTAAGAAGATGATCTGTAGGAATCATGTAGGTTAACTAATTAATTGAAATTAATTACCTAAGAGGAAGGTTTGTGAGGATTTGATTTTTTAGAAGAATAAAGAAAGGGATTGATTTATTAAATAAATCAATCATATGCTATAGTGACAATATTAATTATATTTAATTAATATTGAGAAGAATTTTAATTAACATAATTAATTAATTAATTATGTGAGGAATTAAAAAAATAATTAAAATAATTATTTTTTAAGTGTCTACATTTTGCCCCTCTTTGAAGCGAGGTGTGATGACGCATTGATTCAAAGAATAATCTTGTTTTGATGTTGATATTGGTTTGATAGGATGCCCCGGCTCTTGATTTATAAATTACGGTATGGTGATGCCCCCTTGAGAGATCAATTGAGGTATTTGATCTTTGGAGTTTTGCGAAATTGATATCCTGATAGATTTGATTTGATTCGATTGATAAGATCTAGATTCAGTCTGGTTTCAAGACGAATTCATCCTGTATAAGACAAAGATGATCAAAGTGTCTGGTTTCAGGAAGGATTCATCCTGTATAAGACATGATTGATCACAATGTCTGGTTTCAGAAAGGATTCATCCTGTATAAGACATGATAAGAGCGTCTGGTTTCAGGAAGGATTCATCCTGTATAAGACATGATTGATCACAACGTCTAGTTTCAGGAAGGATTCATCCTGTATAAGACATGATCAATCACAACGAATGTTTGGTTTCAGGAAGGATTCATCCTGAATAAGACATGATCAGAGCATCTGGTTTCAGGAAGGATTCATCCTGTATAAGACATGATCAGCTCATCTGGTTTCAAGAAGGATTCATCCTGTATAAGACACGATTAGATCACAACGTCTGGTTTCAGGAAGGATTCATCCTGTATAAGACATGATCAGATCACAACGTTTGGTTTCAGGAAGGATTCATCCTATATAAGACATGATTAGAATCAGAATTGATTATGTGAGGAAAAGAAAAAATAAAATAAAATTAGAGGAAGAAAATTAGGGTGGAAGGAACAAATGAGGAAGATATATGAAGTAGTCATGAGGTATTTGGAAAGAAGAATAAGAGATGCAAGACCACGAAGGAAAATGGGGGCAATTGAGAACTCCATGAGATTATTGAGTTTAGGATTTGATGGAATGATGGTGAGATTTTGTGCACAACAAATGTGGAGAGCCAACCTAGTTTGATGTTGCCCTGAGTGACTTGCACCACTGCTTATAGAAATCAGGATGCCATGAGAAACCCAGGGCATGGACTAACTTTGTAGACAAACGGGAATTTCTTGCACACAATGATGTAAGTGTTAAGAAACACTAATACAAAGTTGTGGGTTTGTGCAAGGAAACCCTCAGACATGTCGATACCTCTTGTATACGAGAAGGTAAGTGTTGATAAGCACTAGTACCAGGTCGCTGGTTTATACAAGAAGGATCCAAAACATGCCATACTATGAAATATGCCCCAGTATGCACCTATCATAACATACCTAGATATGGAAGGACCCAGGTAGTCGTAAATAGTGGCATTTGTAGAGAAAAAGATGCAAGCCTATATGAAAAAAAATAAAAGAAAATAAATAAATAAATCTAACAAAATCTAGCAAGTCTCTTCCTTGCAACCAAATGATACCTCTTGCCAAGAGTAGAACTAGGATGGACTTGGGATTGTTTCTCAAGAATTCTTGAAGCTTATACAGAGGCATGAAAGCTCAGTTGCACTGGGACATTTCTTGTTCATGACTTAGGCAAAGACTCATCATCATACGCATGTTTTATTCAGAGGCGGAAAAGAAGGAATGTTGTGCATGGGTGGGCTGGATGGTAGATGATTTGTAGTATCGACCTGATAGACAGTGGATCCGATTATTTACCTTGGCACCCGTGCAAAGGTTTTCACCAAGATACTTGCCCATAGCACCACGAATTGTTTTTCTTTCTTTTTTTTTTTTTGACAATTTTCTCTTCTTTTTTTTTTTTTTTTTTTTTTTTGACAATTTAAGACTTTCTGAGGACTAAACATAAAACCTTTTGAGGTGCATGATATTCATCGGATCATCCAAAGGATTGCCTTCAGGAGTAGCCAACTGATAAGCTCCTGATCCATATTTCGCTGTGATTACATATGGTCCAAGCTAGTTAGGCTCGAACTTGCCTTTCTTTTCTTGTTCTTGTAGATTTTTCTGATTCTCCATGAGGACAAGATCACCAACTTGGAATTCTTGAGTTCTGACTTTTTTATGATAACTCATGCGCAGACGGTTTTGTAATACCCGGAGATGATTCAAGGCCTTGAGGTGCCTTTCATCTAACAATTCTAGCTCTTGTAAGCGGGCAATTATGTATTCTTCCTCTGGTAGGATGTTTTGCAGCAATACCCTTAGAGAGGGGATCTCGATCTCAAGGGGAAGGATAGCTTCAGAACCAAATACTAGGGAATAAGGAGTGGCGCCTGTGGGGGTGCGGATGGAGGTGTGGTAGGCCCATAATGCAGGATGGATTTGGAGGTGCCAATCACGGCCCGCTTCATTGACTGTCTTTTTGAGGATTTTTATTAGGGTTTTATTAGAAGCCTCAGCTTGGCCATTGCCTTGGGGATAATATGGAGTGGAGAAGCGGTGTTGGATGTTGAATTTTTGGCAGAGTTCTTTGACATCCTGGTTTTTAAATTGTTTACTGTTATCTGTGATGATAACTTTTGGGATGCCATATCGACAGATTAGGTAGTTCAAGATGAATTTGGATATTTGCTTGCCGGTGGTGAAAGTAAGAGGGATAGCCTCTACCCACTTGGTGAAGTATTCGGTGGCGGTGATAATGAATTTATGTCCGTTGGAAGATGAAGGGTGGATTTTCCCAATGAGATCGAGCCCCCACTGCGAGAAGGGCCATGGTATAATGAATGGCTGCAATTCTTGTGACGGTGCATGAATCTTGTCACCATGTTGCTGGCAAGGGATGCATTTCTTCACATAGTTGTATGCATCTTCTTCCATTTTAGGCCAATAGTATCCTGTTCTCAAAAATTTTTTAGCCAATGTGAGTCCACTTGAGTGTGCCCCACAGATGCCCTCATGTACTTCGCGTAATGCCCATTTGGCTTCTTGTTTATCTAAACACCTTAGGAGGGAACCATCAAAATGCCTTCTAAACAAGGTGTCTGCAAGGATGGTGTAACGGGTGCATCAGCGGATGAAAGTTTGTTGTTGGGTTTTGGTGAGATGTGGGGGAATAGTGTTGTCTTTGAGGAAAGCGAAGGTTTCTTGGTACCAAGGGGACTCTGGACCAATGAGAACACACACCATTTCAGATTCTGGTAGGTCGTATGTCGGTATAAACAATTGCTCGACCAAGAACTCGCACTTCTGACTATGTGCTAGCATTTGAAGGAGGGAGCCAATGGTGGCCATTGCATCTGCAACCCTATTGTTTGTTCGTGGGATTTGATCAAACTTGATTGCCGTGAAATGTTGCTTAAGATCTTCAACCATGGTACGGTAGGGAAGGAGTTTATCATCTTTTGTCTGGTATTCATCATTGACTTGTTTTATGACGAGCTGGGAATCGCCATAGACTTGTAATTCCTTTATTTTCCAATGGATAGCCAAGCGTAAACCTGTCATGAGGGCCTCGTATTCTGCTATGTTATTAGTACATGCAAAGGCTATCTTGTATGATTTGGGGATGCCATCTCCTTGAGGTGTGACCAATAATATTCCTGCCCCCGATCCATTTTGAGTGTAGGAGCCATCAAAATACAATTTCCATGTGGAGGATGTGGTAACAGTCATAATGAACTCATCTGGTAATTCTGTGAGAAGAGGATGGTTGCCTGGAAGTGGAGCTTCAGCTAGTTGATCTGCAATGACTTGTCCCTTGATTGCCTTTCCATCCACATATTCAATGTCAAACTCGCTTAAGAGCATGACCCATTTAGCTATTCTACCAATGAGAGCAGCTTTTGACAGGAGATATTTAAGTGGATCAATTTTAGCAATTAATTTTGTCTTGTTGTTTAGCATATAGTGTCATAGTTTCTGTGTGCTGAATACTAATGCCAAACATGCTCTTTCAATGGGGCTGTAGTTGAGTTCATATCCTACTAGCGTCCGACTGATGTAGTATCATCTGTTTGTGCCAGCAATACCCCCAATGCCACTGTAGTAGCACATATGTACAAAATGAGGGGTTTTCCAAGGGTAGGTGGCATCAAAACTGGAGGTGATGCTAAATATTCTTTTAATTTTTCAAAGGCCTTTTGACATATGAATTTTCAAAGGCAATCCCATTTGAATTTTGTGTCTTTTCATAAAAAATGTGCAAATGGATGGCACTTGTCGGCTAGCTGTGAAATGAAACGCCCGACAGACTGGAGTTTTCCCTGGAGACTGCATAGTTGTTTGAGAGTTTTTGGTGGAGGCATTTCCATAATAGCTTTTACTTTTGCGGGATCAACCTCAATGCCTCTGCGGGAAACAATGAATCCTAGTAGTTTTCCTGATGTGATGCCAAACACACACTTTTTAGGATTTAGGCGCAGCTTGTATTTTTCCAATCTTTCGAAGATCTATTTTAGAATAGGGATGTGCTCTTGTCTTGTCTTGGATTTGCCTAGCAGATCATCCACATAGTCCTCCATAATTTTGTGCAAGAGGTCATGAAAAATTGTTGTCATTGCCCGTTGATATGTAGCTCCAGCATTTTTAAGGCCAAAAGGCATGACCCGGTAATAGAAAGTACCCCATGGTGTTGTGAATGTGGTTTTATGCTGATCCTCATCTGCTATCCTGATTTGGTTGTATCCAGAAAACCCATCCATTAGCGATAGCAATTTCATGTCCTGCTGTAAGATCCATAATCATATCTATGTTTGGAAGCGGGAAATCATCTTTAGGACAAGCTATATTTAGATCTCGAAAATATGTGCAAATGCGGATGCCCCCAACAGGTTTGCCAATAGGCACAATGTTGGAGACCCATTCAGCATAGTCTATGGGTTTGATAAATTCTGCGTCTAACAACTTTTGAAATTCTACCTTGACCAAGAGAGCAATATGCAGGTGCATTTTGTGGAGTTTTTGTTTTACAGGTTTTGCATCTGGGCGGACGGCGAGATTGTGAACCACCAAGGCAGGATCCAACCCTGGCATATCGGAATAGGACCATGCAAAATTGATTTTAACCTCTGTAAGGAAGTTGATGAAGTCTTGTTTCTCGATTTCGGTGAGGGATTTGGCAATGAGCACATTTTTTGAAATGACTTCAGTGCCCATGTTGATGCTGTCTGTTTCTTCTATCAACAAATTTGATTTGTCCTATGGAAGATAACCAATGGTAGGGAGGTCAAATCCCTCATCATCAAGTGCCTTTTCCAGGTTTTTACTTTCAGATATGCCCTTTGTTTTTATTTCTTGTTCATCCAAAGGCGCCTCAGGGAGGTTTTCACCTAGGAAATCATATTTTTTTCTTTTATTATCTTTTTTGTGGATAAGGGTATTGACTTGACTACCAAAGTATCCCTTTTCGTGTAGTTGAATACCCTCAATTCTATTACCATCTTCCATATTTTGCATTGTTAGGAGAGCAATGAGAGCATTATCGTCGACGCAAATATCTAAATTGGGTTTGTCTCATTGGCCCCAATCAATGAGTTCAGGATGGACAAGATGTAGCTCATGTGAAGTGGGAGGGGTTACGGGGGTGATGGTATTGATGTAAGCATCGAAGAAGGTATCTTTCTCATATTCATAAGGCATTTCATGGAATTCCTCTTCGTCAGTGCTTTCGATATCCAAAGAAGGACTAGAAGGGGCACCAGCGATAGTAATCTTAGGCACCGGGGTGTACCCCAAGCCTCTATTGTATCTGTAGGAGATAGGATTTATGGGTGCTTTTCTTCCTTTCTCCTTTGGTCCTAGACTGTGTCCTTTGTAACCCATTTTTTCAACTATGGCAAATGCTTTTGGATACATTTCTTTGGATATTCTTGTTGGATCATCGTCCTCTTCCCGGTACAGCCATGAAGAAATATCTGCTTCGAGGTTCTCGTTATCAAGTGGGCCCCATTGCTGGAAGGTGGTGCTTTGGCATTGCATGACTAGTTTCGGGTCCTTTTTTAGCTCTTTTGGTTTGCCAAATGACTTAGGAGAGAGAGGGAGGTTTCCTATTAATAAGACGTCCTCCAATTTGTATTCTCCACAGCCATTATCCAAGATCTTGATTTGATTATTTGGTTGGGATGATGTGGAGGCAACATTTGATGTGTCAGATGGAAGCGTTGGCGAAGGTCTATTTAGTGGGCAATGATACGGATGCTTCCCCTCTAATAGTTTGCAATATTGAAAAGGCTGGGGATCACATTTGATAGTGATCACTCTTCCATTATAGGGGAATTTGATACATTGGTGATAGGTGGAGGGTACGGCTTGCAAGGAATGAATCCATGGCCTCTCGAGGAGAATGTTGTAGGGGAGATCAAGATCTAGTACTTGGCAAGGGGTTTCAATTGTAATGGGGCCCACTTGAAGAGGTAAGGTGATCACGTCCTTTGAAATTCTTTCTGCATCATCATATGCCTTTATTGTGATTCTTCCTGATGTGTCTATCAGATCCTCAGAAAGTCCCAATTGTTTTATCAATTTGTATGTACACAGATTAAGCCCGGATCCACCGTCTATCAGGATTCGTTTGACCTTGTGCTTGTGGATGAGAGCTTCGATGTGCAAAGGTTTGTTATGGTCCTCATCTGCGGGAGCATCTTTGGAGTTAAATACAATGTGTTGCTAGGTAACAAGGTTTCCAATGAGGGTTTGAAATTGGGTGGCATTGATGTTATCAGGAACGCGTGATTGGAGAAGGGCTTGTTCCAAAATTTATTTATGGACTGGAGAAGTCTTGAGAAGTTCCAAAATGGAGATCTACGCGGGTGTCTTCCCAAGTTGATCAAGGAGGTCATATCGGCAGGTGGAAGACATGGGTGGAGGGTTTGGTGGGGGAGGAACTCCTTGGATGGTGACTCTTCCTCGGCGTGTATTTGCATTACAGTCATTCTGGAAATGGGAGGTGGAAGGCGTGGCACCTTGAATGACTATTCTAGCCAGGTTTGGTCTGCTTTGGGAAGAAGGAGGATTAACTCCTTGGATGGTTATGACATTGACATGAGTGTCTATAGGTTCAATGCGACTTACTAAAAAATCAAAACTGGTTACGTGATTAGCATAGTCATAATCCATTATGTTAGATGACGAGCCTTTTCCTTTATCATGCTTTGGGAAGGGTTCTTGGTACATTTTGAGTTTGTCATTGTTATTACCAGGTTTTGCATTTGCTACCTCAATCTCACCTCTATCAATGAGATCTTGTATGTAGATCTTCAATTTCATACACTTTCGTGTATCATGTCCCTTGATACGATGGTATTCACAATACTCATTTTCATTATACCATCTTGGCTTAGGTTGATTGGGATCAAACGGGCGATTAATTGGAAAAACCACTATACCTGCTTGGACAAGTTTTTGAAACACCACTTCAATAGGCTCAGCAAGAGGAGTGAAATCTCTTGGAGTCCTGCTATTCGATCGGGGTGGTTGTCCTTGGATTGAAACATTGTTGTGAGGTTTTTGAGATTGATTTGAATTATTTTGATTGTTTAATTGATGAATATTGGTGGTGGACTTTGGGGGAGTGGCCACGGTTTGGACCCGCTTCACATCAGTTACACTATCATTGACTATGTTTTTATTTTTAGCCCAGAATTTTGGCTTGTCATTATGATAAGAGGAAGAACTTTGTGATGACTTTTGGTAATGTTTCAAGGTTCCATCGTCCAACAAAACACGTTCGAGGGCGAGGCCCTTATCGGTCAATTTTTGGAAGGATTTGATACATTGAGATATTAAAGGTCTTGAAAGTTCAGGCACCAAGTTCTTTTGAAATAGTTCAATTTGTTGTTGTTCTGGCATGTCCCACTGGAATTTTTTGATAAGATGTCGCCATCTTTGTAGGAAATTTGCGAAGGTTTCTCCAGGCCTTTGTTTTGTATTACATAGGTCCATCATAGAAACATCATTACCCATGTTGTATGCATAGTGGGCCACAAATTTTTCTGCCAAGTCTGGAAAAGAGACAATGGAACCTCGTGGTAAAGATGAGAACCATGCTAGGGCATCTCCCGTGAGACTCTTGGGAAAGAGTTTGCGAAGATAAAGGTCACTATAGGAGACTTCTTGGCATAAGATGTGGAATTTGCGGACATGGTCGCGGGGGTCTCCTTTGCCTTCATACTTGGTGAATTTAGGGATCTCAAATCCCAGGGGATACGGTGCAACTGATATAGATGGGTCATAAGGACAAGGGCAAAACTCTTCGAATGAGTAAGCTTTCCTTTTATTAGTGTTTTCTTTCATGTTTTTGATGATATTCTTCATGTCTTGAATTTCCTTGATGAGGTCTTATTGTGGACTTTGATATTGATGAATTGTATCTGCCCGAAGCATTGGATGAACTAAAGAAGGTGCACCACCACCAATATATTGATATGATGAGGAAGTGGGAACGTGGGGTGTGATGACCGATGTTGCTGGGGTTCGTGTGATAGTTGGTTGTGATCTGCCAACTGTTGTGACGGGATTGAATGCGATCTGGATAAAATTTGCGACATTGTTGGGAGAAAGAGAAGTTTGTGGAATAGAAATATGTGGTTGAATAGAAGGAGGTGGTATAGAAGTTTGTTGGAGAATGGATGAGATTGGATTTCATAGTGGTATGGATGGTAAGGAGGAAGAAGGTGGGATAGAAATCATGGTGGGAGGTGTCGCGAGTGGCATTGATTGGGCTTGGATGATTGATGGGGCTGCAATTGATTGAGTTTGAATAGTAGGTGCAACACTTTGTGTGGGAGCGAGGTCTCCTTGTGGTTGTTGGACAAGAGCGGATCTATTAAATTCAGGTGGAAGTTGAGCTCCATGTTCAAGAAGAGTTTTCAGAAGTGCAATAGGATTGTGTTTAATAAACTTTTCTACCATCTCTTGGTTATAAGAATCCGCTAGGAAAGTTTGCACTTCCGGACAAAGTTCATCTTGGTTAACCATGTCAAGATTTTGGCTTTGACCTTGATCGCTTGGTTGCCCACTTTGTGTATGATCTTGCGTGGGATCTTCATATAGGACACCAATGTCTGGCATGCCATATTGTTGATCAGCCATCTTTTTCTTTTGGGATCGAGTTGCGACCATACACGATATTTGTGATGAAAAGACTTAGGAAAAATGTGATGAAATGACTTAGAAAATTTGTGATGGAAGGTTTTTAGAAACTTCTGATGAAAGGACTTAAGAAATTTTGAGAATGAAAGGACTTAAGAAATTTGTGATGAAAGGATTTAAGAAATTTGAGGATGAAAGGACTTAAGAAATTTGTGATGAAAGGACTTAAGAAATTTGTGGATGAAAGAACTTAAGAAATTTGTGATGAAAGGACTTAAGAAAACTGTGATGAAAGGACTTAAGAAATTTGAGGATGAAAGGACTTAAGAAATTTGTGATGAAAGGACTTAAGAAATTTGTGGATGAAAGAACTTAAGAAATTTGTGATGAAAGGACTTAAGAAATTTGTGGATGAAAGCACTTAAGAAATTTGTGATGAAAGGACTTAAGAAATTTGAGGATGAAAGGACTTAAGAAATTTGTGGATGAAAGGATTTAAGAAATTTGTGATGAAAGGACTTAAGAAATTTGTGATAAAAGGACTTAAGAAATTTGTGGATGAAAGAACTTAAGAAAATTTGAGGATGAAAGGACTTCAGAAATTTGAAGATGATTGATGAAGAAGGTATGGTAGTGATGGTTTAGAAGAAAACTTGATGACTAGGTTGTCTTTGGCACGAACATGAAGGATCTATTTAAATGGCAAGTTGTATGAAGGGATATGACCACCCTGATTTGGATGATAGTAGGTGTTTCAAGGGACAAACTTGAATGTTGACGTAGAGGATAAACTCTTAGCTTCTCTCTTAGGCTTATGAAAAATGGGACGGACGGAGTTTTGACGCAATTTTGAACTTGGTGTGGGTAATAACTTGGACAATTTGTTTGTGTCTTGACAAATATTTTTGCAAAGTTTTTTGTGGATAGTGATGTGTTTTTAGTCTACTCTTGGCAAGTATATATCAAACAAAGAAAACACAATGATTAAATACATATTATCTCAAAGACACTCATGCTCATATACAACATTCTTAAGGCTGGCAAGGACAATAGTCATTGAATCCCAATTGGTTTCCCATCTACGCTTACCCAGAGCGGACACTTAGATGCTTGACCCCACTGGCTCCCCTCCACGACACTCACTTCTCGGGGCAGCCAAGCATCAATTCCCATGAAAACTCCTCATGGTGAACTTTGTGTCTCTACTAAGGGCCGTAAGAATATGGGCCGCTTCAGAGGTCCGACCTCCTGCACCAATGACTAGAGGGTTTTTGGCCACTATGAACAAGGTGTTTAGTAAGTCTTCCCATTAGGAGCTACCCTTCAAAGTTGCGCAAGCGCAATTGAGGCCTATAGCCCAACGAAGCACCAAGAACTTAGTAGTCACGCAAGCATGATTGAGATCTCTAGGATCCTACTAAGCACCCAATGTGAGAGTGAACTCTCATATAGCCCCAACCATTAACCCTTTCGTAGTCAATGGCTTATTTATTATAGTGAGTTGGGAACCCCAGGTCCGGGTGTACTCACTTGGGTCGTTCCCCTCTTACCTTCTCAAAGAGCAAGTTGGGAGGGCAGGCCCGCTAGAGATAAACACACAATCAAACAAGAAAAGGTTGGAGGGTCTGGATTTCTGATCGTTTAATAAGACGAGAGCATACTTTCCTACCTTTACGCTTTTCTTAAAGACACATAAGACAATGGTTCATTCCATTTTAATTAATATCTAGGTGCTTTATTTAAATAAATGCACAATATTTGGTTGACTCAGCTAGGCAACCTGCAAAACCACTTGATTAGTAGTTTGAAAAATGGAGTCTTCAAAAAGCATCCTGCAAAACAACTTGATTAGTAGTTTGGAAAAAATAGTCTTCAACAAGCGTCCTATAAAAAATCAACAAAATGGCAAAAATATTAATTTTTTTAATTTTTTGGGAATAAATAGAAAAACATGAATAAAAACCTTTTTACTAATGACAAATGTGGATTTGAAGAAAGCTTTGATGGGTAAATGGGGTTTGACTAGGTTTTTACCACTTTCTAAGGGATATACAAGTGAAAAAAATGGGGATTTTGGAGGAGAGATGAAGGAATGGGAAAATTTGTCTAAGAGGGACAAAGAAGCAAAAGTTGAAGATGGATAATATGGGAAAAATTTGGAGGTGATTGGATGAAAAGGGAAGAAGTTATGGCAAACCCTAAAAATAGAGAAATATGGGATTTTGGGCTTCAAAAAGTGAATTTTGGAGATAGGGCCTCCAAGGAAGAAAATGTGGAAAATGGCAATGTAGATAATATGGTGAAGTTTGAAGGGAAATGGAGTCAAGATAAAGAAGATATGGCGAAAAAACAAAAACCCTAAATTTAACAGTATAGAAACCCTAAATTTAACAAAACAGAAACCCTAGATTTAACAGAGCAGACAGAAATGGAACAGAAACCCTAAATTTAACAGAACAGAAATCTTAAATTTAATATAACAAAAACCCTAGATTTAACAGAGCAAACAA
The DNA here is from genome assembly GCF_030272615.1 of Cryptomeria japonica. Classification (NCBI taxonomy): domain Eukaryota; kingdom Viridiplantae; phylum Streptophyta; class Pinopsida; order Cupressales; family Cupressaceae; genus Cryptomeria; species Cryptomeria japonica. The sequence goes on along the minus strand of NC_081413.1, from coordinate 445,676,987 downwards.
AAACCCTAGATTTAATAGAGCGAATTGTCTCACTAAACAGAATAAAATAAAAATGTCAAAGGTCCGGATTTCTGATTGTCCAGATAGACAAGAGCATACTCTCCTACTTTCACACTTTCCTGCAGGCGGACAGATTATATTTAAACAGAGCAGATAACAGGAAATAAATAAATTAAATATAGACTATAGTTAGCGCCTACAATTTTCGAACAGATTAACAAAGCAGACAGTAGCACTACACAGATAGAAAAGTGTCAAAGGTCTGGATTTCTGATTGTCTAGATAGACAAGAGCATACTCTCCTATTTTCACACTTTCCTGCGATCAGAGCATACAGTCATGCTAAACAGAATAGAAAAGTGAAAAGTCTGGATTTCTGATTGTCTATATAGACAAGAGCATACTCTCCTACTTTCACACAAATTATACTAAAACATAACAGACAAAAAATCAAATAACAAATTAGATAACAGAGCTGTCATGCTGCAATAGAAATAGAAAGAAACAGAATAGAATAAGGAGGAGTTATCGTGCAGAAATGCAGAGCCACGATTCTAGAACCTGCGAAAAAGATATATACATATTTTTATTTTTATTTTCTGCAGTCGCGCTATTCTGGAACCTACGTCTCACAACTCATAAAAACCTTAAAAAAACAATAACATTAGTTTTTAGGGACATGAGTCCCACCGAGCGTGCCAAAATGAAGAGGGAAAAATAGATTTAAAAGGTAAACTGATCAAAACATAATGAAATAAACATATAGAATGCTAAAATATCATTAAAAGACTATTTCACCTTGCTATTTTACCTTCTCCTTCGGATTGAGCTTGATGAAGTGAAGGCGCCCCTTGCTAATGCTCCACTTGATGTGCTCCTTTGATTGTTGGATGTGGATGGCTCTCCAATATTGTGTACAAATGATAAGGATGAGATGATCAAGTTGCCAAGATGATTTCCAGGGCTCAAAAGGGCAGCATAAGCTTACTGAATTTCAAGATGTTTTTGAATGAAGGGATGAAACCCTATTTTATAGGAAGAGGAGAGGAAAACGGATGGCTAGGATGAATTCAAGATGAAGGGCTAAGATTTACTTGTGAGGTCACACAAGGTCCAAGAGAGGGTGTGGAGACCAAGAAATATGCCTTAAAGGCATTTCGTATCTCCACACTCTACAAGATGCATTGGAGGAATTAAAAATTCTCCAAAAATGGATATTATGGGGATTAGAAGAATAAAAAGGAATTAAAAATTCCTTGGGAGAGGGAAATGCCTAGAGGAATGTAAGATTTCGAAAATCTTACATTCATCTAGAAAAAGAGCATTTAAAGCTAGTGGTTGGATGAAAGGACAAAGAGTTGACTTTGTGGCTAATCATGATGATTAGCCATTAACGACTCATTAGGAGGGGAATTAGAGGAAATGTTAGGTGGGATTTATATTTGTAGGAGAATTTGACTAAAAGAATAATGTTAAGTGAGTTTAGGGACTTTCTAGAAGAATTTATTAGGTTAATGATGAATTAAGAAGATGATCTATAGGAATCATGTAGGTTAACTAATTAATTGAAATTAATTACCTAAGAGGAAGGTTTGTGAGGATTTGATTTTTTAGAAGAATAAAGAAAGGGATTGATTTATTAAATAAATCAATCATATGCTATAGTGACAATATTAATTATATTTAATTAATATTGAGAAGAATTTTAATTAACATAATTAATTAATTAATTATGTGAGGAATTAAAAAAATAATTAAAATAATTATTTTTTAAGTGTCTACAACTATACATAACTGCATCATGTTATACAAAATAATCATCCTCGAACTTTCTTATACTGGAGCAAAATATCCAGTCGCCTTCTTCAAAACTGATGATGAAAATTACCCCCATCTTGTCTTATGGGTTCCAAAATATCTACCACTAGAAAACAAAAATAGTTATGAAAATTGTTTACAACTTTCTATTCATCATTCAGATACATGCTACTCCACACGCTATAATCTTCATCGGATGGCCAATTCAAATTCAATACTTCATTAGCTTTTGACCTATATGGAATATACTTAACAGCTACTTGGTTTTCCTCTCTTTCAAAAGTTTCAAAAAATCATTTCTGCCTGGGTATTGATGACTCTCTCTGCCTCTTCCTTCCAAAATTGTAAAGACTTAACTGCCCCTTCTCTATCTTCAATATCTAGCAAAAGAGTTTGTTCTAATTCACTAAAAATTTTCATCAATTTCCTTACCTTTCTTTCTATAATTTTTGGCAAAATTTGGGCTTCCTGCATTGGTTTCACCAACAAATATGTTGGTAGGAGTGCATGTGGTTTCTCAGCATGAAATTGAGAGGCCATAGACATCATTCTAAGCTCATTTCCATTTGTAACCACTTTGTAAATAGGGAAATTGCCACTTCTTTATCATCATTAAAATTTTGAATAGCATCAAAAAGTAAAGAGTATAAGGCATGGATGATGTTTAACCTACTTTCAATTTTCTCATTCAAATGAGTTAGCACTCAGCTAACTATATCCTTCTACTACTCGGCTGATTATTTTTTTGATTCTTTCAATTTACTTCCTAATTCAACAATCTTCTCTAAAAGCTGAGACTCATTTGGTTCAGTTGATCTTGTAGTATCAAGCTCATCATCATCATCATCATATGGGACTAATACCATGCCAGGGATATTAGTACTTGTATTTAATTGAGCTGCTTCTCCTCCTTGGTCCATAGGTGGTGACCTAGATGTTGATGGCTTGGAGGGTCCTATAAGTGCAGGATAGGAAACCTTTATTTTTCCTTGCTCAAGGAGTTGCAGTCTTGTTTGCAACTCCATACACATTTTATGAGATACATTATAATCATTAAAAAGCATGTCAAAATTATTCATCATCTCAGCCTTTTCTAAAGCTTCCTTTTTTGTACTCTCATGTGCCATCTTAGCAACATCAACATTTAACTTTGTAGCCTTTACACTTGATGTGTTGGTTGCTCTCTTTATAATTAAGATTCCCCTTAAGTTGGGGTTTAAATCACCGATGTTAGGATTCCTAGGTCCTTCCTCTAGTGCCCATATGGCCAAGGTTGCATAATCATCTGCAAATTATGATCCTCTTAATGCTAACCTTTCTTCTTCTTCCTTTGATTTCCTAATTGTGTCAAATGCCACTACATCTGCTATATCCCATTCTGGCAATATGAAGACTCCAGCCTGACTTACAATTTTCCTGCCCTCATCAACAATGATTTCCTTGAACTCTTCCTTCATTTCATTCAATATTTCCACTTGGATTTCTTGATCTGATCTATCTGGCCTTTGGTCCTTCCTCTCAGTAATCCTTCCTTTATATTCCTAAACCTTTGTCTTCCATACTAACTGCAAAAAGGTTGGGCTTCTTACAAAAGAATCATCCTCAAGGAAATTGTCGCATGCCTCCTTTCTTGCATCTTTGAAAGCTTTACCTTGGATATCCAAGGGACTAAGATCCAACTCCAAATTAGGAAGCAATACAGGAATACCAATCTGCATTTTTGCACTTGTTGCAACAAACCTATCTTCCTCCACTTGTTCCTCATCTTCCCTTACTAGTGAAAAATATACCGTTGATGGCGAATAACTTCTGTCAGAATCTTCAAGATCAATGATCCTAACTACTTGATGAGGCTTAGTTTGTATCTTGGGGAAAGGGTCTAAACTCATCACCTTCTTACCCTTTCTCCTTATAAATCTCCCATTGTTGTTGCTACTATCCTCTTCCTCACTTGTTTCTTCTCTAACTCTTTTGTGATTTGATTCCTGAAGAGGCCTCCCTGCTATCACACCACTTGCTCTCTTGGATACAAGAGGTTGTGAACTTAATTGTTGGTGGTCATGAACTTCTTTAATTCTGGCTAGCTTCTCCCTTAACACCTTCGTTAATTAATCAAAAAATTTCATAACAAATTCAATCTTGGCATGGAATGGGAAAAAATCCTTTAATGGATCATATTTTGGATCCATGTTTTGAATAGGAACCCATAATTTTCTAAAAATTATCCACTTCTCTTTCTCCATTCTTGAGTCATGGGGTCAAATTCATTCTTGATTAAGTCCTCGGGAAAATTATGCACATGGGGCAATAGAGCTCCTTTTATTCTTCTTCTAAAATTGTTGTAAAAACCCTTAGGATCATGGTTTCTAGCTATACTTACGCCCAAATGATATGGAGCAAATAATTTGTCGAAGTGCCCATATCCTCCCTTTATAATCACAAAGTAAGGGATAATGGTATAATCTGGGAAGAATGTCCCTTTTCCTAGACTCTGATTACTATACTTATAGAGTATAGGATAAAATCCCCTCAATTATGTTCAATCCTAGCAAGAGGAACCCTCTCCTTGGGTCTCACAAAATCATGCAATTCCTTAGGAATCCTTTGTGGATTTACTGTCAACCTTTGTCTTAACCTAGAAGCAAAGTTGTTATTAATCCTTATATAGCTAACCTCTTGTCTATCCCATGACATGTTTGTGCTCCAGAGTTGTATTGGAATCTCCTAGTTATCTATTGTCCTTTTGACGTTCATGGTACCTTCAAAATAATCTGCATTCCTTGAAAGAAACATATGCATGAGTAAAGAATACCAAGAGAACTTAATACCAACAACTTGATTCTTAATGTCTAATAAACCCTCATGAATCTTTTCCTCAAGATAAGGGGCAATGTCAAAAACTGCTGTAAAATCCAGATGTTGTATCTACATAGCCATGTACATAAAATTAGGTGGCATCACTGTAATGGGACTAAAACCCAATATTTGGCATAGAGAAAAGAAAGTAGCCTAGAAATAGGGAGCGAAAGCACCAATTGGGAATGACTCTTTTGAGGTAGGGCCGATATGGTATGTTGTACTTCATGCTCTGGCTAAATGTATTGGAAGGAAATTCTTTCTAATGAATTCCTTCATTTTGTAATATTCTGCCTTTTGTTCACTTAAATCTACTGGTACCAGGCTAGGGGATGGTTCATACAAGTCAAAAATATCTTGAAATTCCTCCGTTCTAATGGTTAATAGAATCTCTCCATCATTTCCCCTAATAACCCTTGAAACTGGGTCATATCTATCTGTAACAACCTTGAGTAAATCGACATCCATGAAAACACCCGGTACTACCAACTTTCCCAAATCACAATGGCAAGGACTGGATAATGGGGAATTTAATTTCCTTTGTCCATACAATAATTTGAAAATCTCTAACCTAGTTGCATGTATATTAGCATCCACCAAGCGAAATGCTTTGTCAAGTAACCCTTCCCCTAGGGTTTTTTTATCCACAAACTTCTGCCCCTGTTGCTTATCATTTGTAGAGGGCTTTAACTAGTCCAAGAAATCATCATAAAGATTTATTTTCATATAATCAACTTGCCTTGAATTTTTCCGTAAGGGAGCCATTTTCTGCAACTAGGGCTTTATGCTATATTTCCAAATTTGGGAAAGAAAAACTAGGGCTAGTATAAGATTTTTAAATTACCAGAGTAATTCAAACAAATTTCACTATTCTCTGTCTAGTATCTTAACCCTAGAACAAATTGATTTTTCTTCTTGCAACCTCACACACAATTTTTAATATCAATTTGTTTCAAGAACATATGGAGAGCTAAGATAAACTTACTACTTTTGATTTTTGCTAGAGATGACAATTTTGTGTCATTGAGAGTCATTTCAGTCTCCTTCAACAGCAAGAAATTCTTCAAGATTGCTATGAAATATTTTGCAAATGAAAAACCTTTTAAGAGTCTTTTAATTATTTCCTAGGAAAGAACACAAATGTCTCATCTGCCATTAATATTCGTATGAGCGAAACAATGACTCATAACTTTGTATTTAAAAAAGTTTGAAAACTAGTCATCGATTGTCCTCCAAGTTGGAAAATCCAATGGTCATCTCTTATCAACTAAGAACTTTACTTTTCATCTATATCAATAGCCCTATAAAATAGTGACTAATAAGAACCACCTCATCTTTCTGTCAAACTCTGTTAGCGGCCCCACTATAGGTCTTCCTGGCCAACCCCAGACACATGGCATCATCTCATGATGTTGCAATCCATAACCACCTTGCAATTTCTATTGCACGAATATGAGGGATGTCTAATCTGTTCAAACTTTACTGCCTAGCATACTGCCCGTTGACTCTTCTTGAACTTAAAAATCGAGCACCTTTTACCTCAAGATAAAGCATGTCCATTCATTCCAAGCATGTGAAAATTGATGGGACTGTTAGTAGATCAACCTTTACCACCTATGAACTGGTAACACAATGCTTTTGACTGGTTACACTACCAACCCTATTAATTTCTACTGATAACACATGGCACAATCTCATGATGCCGCGGTCATTAAAATCCTCATATCTTTGGTCATGGGGAAGTGCTAGCCATTGGATCCATCTTGTCTTTAGTAAACAGTCAGAGTATATAGGATTCTTCAAACTTAGGAAAATACAAGCGCGGACACAAATATTTAAAAGGAAAACCGGTTATAGGAAATTCCATGCAGATGACTTAGGAATATCATTTTTCACGAACCTGTTAATCACCACTTAATAGCTAGGAAATAAAAAATGGCCCCACGAACGAAAGTGGAATCCTCAACCTTAAGTGAGAAAAAGGTAACAATGGGATATAAAAGGGACCGAAGACTTACTTTCAAACCAAGATTTAATCATAGAAGACATAGCCACTATAGCCCTAAACCCTAATAACTTGACCAGGGGCAAAAATAAAACCACGACGACCAAATTTTGCAAGACATAATTCTAGGTCCTATCAGTTTGTATTGCTTCTAGATTTTAGTCTGATCTGAGAGGATGTCATGATATTGCTATTAAAAGAATATTCAAATATTTGGTAGGAACAACACATTATGGGTTATGGTATCCAAAGCATGATGATTTCAGATTATGTGCCTATACAGACTCAGTTTGGGTCGGAGATATTGATGACAGTAAGAGCACTACAGGTGGTGCATTCTTTCTTAGAAAGAAACTGGTTTCATGGATTAGCAAGAAATAATCATGCACTTCGTTATCTACTGCTGAAGCTGAATATGTAGCTACTGCAACTAATTGTACTCAAATCTTATGGATGAAGAAAATGTTGAAGGATATAAGGGTAAGTTATAATGAGCCTATTGTTATTCACTGTGATAATACTACTGCTATTGATATGTCAAAGAATTTGGTATTTCATTCCACATCAAAACACATTTCTATAAGGTATAATCTCTTTAAGGAAAAGGTTGAAGAAAAGGAAGTCAGGTTGGTTTATGTGTCTACTAAGGAACAGATTGCAGATATTATAACAAAATAATAGCCTAAAGATACTTCTGAATATCTCAGAGATTAGTTGGAGGTCACCACCCCTTTAGAGACTTAGAGATGCATGGATGCATCAATCTAGCGAGCTTATGAGATATATTTTCTGATCCAGGTTGATGGGATGATGCTACAGCTCAGGGGGAGTAGTCAGCTATTTGGTTTGGCATCAAACCTTTTTCATTGATGTCAAAGGAGGATATAATGTTCATGTGAAAAACAAAAAATCTTAGGGGGAGATATATTTTGTTACTTCTTAATTATTTGGGGAGATTGTTGGCATTCCTTGACACTTGAATATTTTTCACATTCAGTGTTGTCGTCAATGCCAAATGGGGAGATTGTTGGCAATATGCTAAAATTGTTTATGTGTTTTCATTGATGTCAACACTGTGCTCCGGTTGGATATGGTTCTATCTCAGTTGGTTACTGCTATCCCAGTTGGTTCATGTATCGGTTGGACGTGGTTATAAGTGATTTTGATCCGGTATGATCAAATTGGTTATTTAAATTTTGGATGGTTATTCAAGATGGTTATTTGCTTGTCACATTTAGTTGGTTCATGATTTGGTACTCCGAAAGATATCTCTTATGTTCTAGATTACCGGTTTATATTTCTTGGTATCGGTTGGCGATATTCGATGATTTGGTTAAGTGATTTTGGTATGGCTTATAGAAATGGCTCCTAACATGTTGAAGGCATTATCGATCATGTCCTAATTTTTTGGTGTCTTAGCATTGCCTACCGTGATGATTTGGTAGTCTTATTTGGATCCAGTTGGTTATTCTATGTTATTTGCACTGAGGGTTTCTATCGATTGGTGAAACGTGTTGATATAGGTCTTAGTGGAATTTCCAGTGGATATAATTGTTTGGGAATTTGAATTAGGTACATGCTATGTAATCTAAATCATAATATTGGTTTGGTGGTATTGTGTGGTGAAATTTTTGTAATTATGGTTTATGGGTTTAAGGTTTAGCTGACCTTGTTATCAAGGTTGATGATTTGTATTTATAGGCAACTTATTCATTTAATTTGTATATCGGTATGGTTGTGTCTGCATTATCTGAGAGTGGTTTATGTGTTAGCATAGATATATCATTCAATGAAGGGTTGTGAAGGATTTAGAGTTGTAGTGCAGACATCTATTCTTAACTGGAATTGTATCAACCATTAGGAGATGTTATTTTCACAGTTTATTTTCTCTAGATTGTAGTCCAATGTTTATGTAAGTTAGTGAGACTTCCCTTTTGTGTTGAGTAGTGTGCTCTAGGTGGTTGGCCTGATTGCAAGTGCAATCCCTATTGTAATTATTTTACATACTATTGCAAAAGTATTATCTGACTGTGGGTAGCATTTCCCACCGTGGTTTTTCCCTTTACTAGGTTTTCCATGTCAAAATATTCGTGTTGTGTGCTATGTGCTTTCATTCTTTATCTTTCAATATTCTGTTTATATTGTGCTCTAGTAAATGGTTTATAATCTGCATTAATTATTATATTTGTGGAAAACTGATTCACCCCCCCTCTTAGTTTTCATCTGGTATTAGAGATTCTAATAGATCATATACACTATTGTTGCAAATGGGATGAAGCAAACCTTGTTACCCTTGGAGGAGCCCTTGAAAAAAGAAGTCTATATGAATGCAAGAATTTGTTTAGTTGAAGGAAGGAAATTCCTAGATGGAATGAGATATGAGAATGTGTGTTTTGCCTTAGTTCCTAAGAAAACTGAGAAACCGGAGCCTAAAGAACAACCAAAGGAGATAAAGGAGTTATTGACAGAGTATGAAGACATGATTTCAGATAATGTGTTTGATGGATTACTGCCTATAAGGAGTATCATTCATTGCATGGACCTAATTCCCAGAGCTAGTTTGCCTAACAAAGAAACACACTAGATGACACCGACAGAAAATGAAGAGTTGAATAGGAAAGTACTAGAATTGTTGGAGAAAGGTCTGATCAGAGAAAGTTTGAGTCCTTGTGCAATACTAGCCATGTTAGCACCTAAGAATAATGGAGAATGGGGAATGTGTACCGATTCCAGAGCAATAAACAATATCATAGTGAAGTACTAGTTTCCTTTGCCTAGGATAGATGACATAATGGATTATTTGAGTGGATCCAAATACCACACAAAGATAGATTTGAAGAGTGGTTATAATTAGATCAGAATCAGAGAAGGAGATGAGTGGAAGACAACATTCAAGAAAAATGAAGAATTTTATGAATGGTTGGTGATTCCTTTTGGGTTGAATTTAATCTATTGACAATTGACACTCATCTGGTGATTTCCAATGCTTTATTCATGGTTTAGGGTTGTCATTGATGGACACTATTCTTTGATATTTGATACAGTGGTCATATCCGAAAGTAGGAGTTAACTGGTAGAAAGTTAATTGGTTATTCAAGGCTATCTAAGTGATGTTTTGGTCCAGAAAGATTTTTGGTGATTGCCGCGATCTTGGTGATTGATTTTGTGATCTTGGTGAATGGGAAGATCCTTAGTAAGCGTGTGATTAGACTCTTTTGATTCAATGTTTTGTTTTGTTAAAGATTGAAGCCGAATTAAAGCTACACATTACACTTTTGATAGTCGACCTAGAGGAGATTGTTTTTTATAAGATCAAATATATAAGATTGAATTGGCAATTAGTTTTTGGTGATAAATAATTGTGGCAATCCATTTTCGTGAGATTGAGCGTAGTTTCACGTGCGCATTTGACTCCGAGGTGATCTAGTTGCTCGTTGAGGTAGAAACAAAGTATTTATAGAGTGAGTATAGTCAAAGATCTAGTGCTTAACCACAACTCATTCATGTACTATCAGATGCTACTTCAGAGTTCATTTCATTTTATTTCATTATTGTAATCAAATTGTAACTCTGTGAGACCTCCTTGAGCATTGTAGCCTTTCGGGCAATTATATTTGAGTAGTGAGTTCTAGGAAGTGAGCCTAAATGCAAGTTCATTCCCTATCTATGTAATCCTAGCCATAGTATATGAATATTGGGGGTTCCAACCCCACCGTGGTTTTTCCCTTTCCAGGTTTCCATGTAAATATTCTAGTGTTGTGGATCAGTGATTTATTTATTACTTTATTATATCCTTTACTGTTATACATTACTAATTGGTGGATAAAGAACAAGTTTGTGAATTTGATTTCTGACAGATCATTGATTCACCCCCCCTCCTAGTGATCTCTGATTCCAACAATTGGTATCAGAGCCTAGTTCCTCTTAGGAAGCTTAACTATTTGAGGAAAATATATGAGATTGATTCAATAAATTTCAATTTTTGGAGACAACTCACTGTGGCACTTGAGAATCTTGATGTAGCTAGATATGAGATATGTACTTTCAAGAAGAACGTGAATGTTGTTGATGATTTTATTAATGACCTGAAGGATAAAGCAAATGTCTCTAGGAAAAAGAGGAAGGAATTGATTGACAAGTTGAAGGGGAAAGAAGATCAGATCATGGAATACCAGGACAAAGTTGATGAAGTTAACAAGCTTGAGAGAGAGAATGTTTCTTTGAAGAATGAGATGCAATCCATTATGATAAGGCTGACTAAGGAAATTGAGGACCAAAAGAAGAATGAAGAGAATCAGGCACAATGTATGAAGGAAAGAGCTAATGAATGCTTAGGGCTTACCTATGAGAATGATCAGTTGAAGCTTGAGTTGACACAATCAAGGAATAATGGTCAAGAACTTGAAAGACAGATTGCTACCTTGAGGGATGAACTTGCTACTGCTAATGAGTACAAAGACCAAATTAAAGCTAGCTCAGCAAGGCTTGATTAGATTCTTGAAAGTCAGAGACATGGAAAGGACATGCGAGGACTTGGATTTGAGAAAGGTGAATCCTTCAGATTTGGACAAGGCAATGCAAAACTTGATTAGAAGAAGAGCAATAATCCTCCAGTACAATAGCCTAATGCTCATAAATTTAATGGTAGATGCTTTACTTGCAATAATTTTGGTCATATGGCGAATCAATGCAAAAGTAGGATGAACAATGGAATGATGAACTATAACAATATGATGAACAACATGAATAATGTTCCTACCTTTACCGATCAGTGTTTCATATGCAATAATTTTGGACATAAGTCAAATATGTGTAGAGCAGTAATGAATAGCTTCCAAAATAAAAAATGCTATGCTTTTAGAATGTTTGGACATGTTTCTAATCAATGCAAGACAAGACCAAATCAAATGAACTTCAGACCTATGTAGAATAATGTTGTTTGGCGAGCATGCGAAAAAACTGGTCACATTGTAAAGTACTGCAGAAGAAGAAAAAGGTCCTCTGGTAGACAAGAACAATTCAAATGAAAAGGGAAAGGAAAATGTTGATGAGATCAAAGATCAACATAAGAAGATGTGGGTAAAGAAATATGAACCTAGTGGATCTGTACCTGAATCCGATGTAGAAACCTCATTCGATAACTAGGGATTTTAGCCTTAGGGGGAGACAAAGTCATGCAAATGTTCAATAACCCCTTGATGAGATCTGTAGTCATGGATTGGTAGGAATTGAATTTTAGTTGATATCTGGGATTCAGATGGGTGATTTCAGCATCTGGTTGGATATCTAAGGTGCATTTATTTCAAAGTAAAATTAGGGTTTGCAAAGTAAAAAGGGAAAATACGAGAGTTATTCTTCACTTTGTGAATAGTGTTTTCAAGCTATAGAATGAGGCGATCAGATAGATATAAGCAATCCGACAAGTGAACTAGGCCATTTGACAGTCAGTTGAGGTATTTCTCAAAGAGAATTTTTGATTTTGAATTTCTAAAAATTTAAAATGGCATCCTCTTCTTCCATTTCTACACCATTGGTTGTTGAATTCAAAGATAGAACTTGTCCTGTATTTAAGAAGCATCCTTACAAATCCATGGAGGATGACCCGGTTGGAGCCTTTTCTTTCATTCCACATGGAGTCTTGCATATTAATGATATACAGGCGTATATTTACTATGAGATTGAAGAAACTGGCATTGAAGATATTAGTATCATGGACAAAATTGGTAACCGTAAGATGAAATTCATGCAATTGCAGAGAAAGGGTTTCACCCAGTTCATGAATTTTCTATCATTTGATGAAAAGGAATGGGTGAGATACGTGTTGAGCCGAATTCATCATGAGTTTATATGGCTAGATCAACCCTACAAGATCACTACAGAGGCAATTAGGGAAGTTACATGCTTGCACCAAACCGGTGAGAAGCCAGGACTACAGAAGCTCACAAACACTATGGTAAACAGGTTAACTATTGTAGAATTTGATGGTAGATCGATGAGGATCAACATATTTAAAGATGACGATGTTAAGTTTGTTGCAATGGTCATTGGATATAAGGTATATCAGTCTAACCGACTGAATTCAATATCCGACACATCCATTCATGTAGCCTATAATATGGTTAAATAAGATGCACACTATGATCTATGCAACATCATGTTGGAGGAGTTAATGATCAATTTGAAGAAGATTAAGTAGGACAAACAACATGTTTTAAAATTTGGTTCGTTGGTTATATGTTTAGCACTTTTTTTTTGAATTATATCCTCAAAACTAGTAGAGTGTAGTGGGCATCTGATAGACTGGTGGCCCAACAGATTAGTCAGGGTCTTGGCAGGCTTGGAAACAAAGACAACCAAAATGCTACTTTGTGGGCATTTTTTAAGACTTTTTAGGATAAAATGAAGCAAAGGGTTAGAATCCCTAAGGAGATTGTTAGCAAATATGAAGGGACAATCTGTGTCATGGTGAATAAGGATGAATCTCTCGAGGTAGTTGAACCCCAGATGATGTGGATTTTTCCGATGGGCTATGAGGTCAATGTAGGAACTCTAGATGCTTATGCACAACACTTATCGAATGCTCTAGTAGACTCAAAAGAAGAAAGGTTCAAAAATTTTAAAATAAAATCCATGGAACTTCACACCAAGCTCACTAAACCAAAAAGGAAAATGAAAGTTGCCAAGATGGTGGAGGAAATCCTCATGGAGGAAGGTAATTTGAGAGAGAGGGTCAGAGCTATGAGAGATGCAGTAGAAAAGGAAAAGAAACAAAAGACTACTCCAACTCCACCCAAACCTAAGGTGATAGGGTCCTCTCCCGCTTTGATACAGACACCTTCAACTGAGTCAGTGCCCTCTGATTCATCTGCTAAGGGTAAGGGTGTAATGAGGAAGAAGCAAAAACCTTAGAGGGAGTATGTGGCAGTTTCCCTGATGGCATCTGAAATTGATTCAGATGCGGAGATTCAAAAGGCTCCTAAGAAAGGAAATTTTGCAAGGGTGAACTGGAAGCCTCAATTTGGTGAACAGAATAAAGGGCACAAGGAGAAGAAAGAAAAATATGATCCTATTCTGGCCAGCAAGCCTAAGTGAGGAGGGAGAACCAAATCTAACTTGGATGAGGTGATTGAATTTGGTAAGATAGAGTCCATAAAAACCAAGTATCATATTATTCCTCCCTTATCCGTTCAAGAGTTAATAGATGAAATCATTAAAGATGGAAATTTGAAGAATATTTCTGTATATTATGAGAATTTAGATGATATTGGCAAAAGGAAGATTAAGGAATCTATAGTATTACATTTGGATGTATCTAGTAAAACTTTAATTGAATTACAAAGATATCTTCTGAAAGATCTATATAGTCTAATTGATGCTAGAAGAAAATCTACAAGTCAGATAGATAAGGACATAAAGCAAAGTGAATTGGTCAATCAATGCACCAATATTACTATTGAAGAAATTGATAGGTTGATTTTGTTAGCAAATAAAAAGGAATTTAGAAGAAAACACGGAGTAAACAACCTTATGATTGGAAGAGTGGAGGAGATCAAAAAAGAGACTATTAAGATATGGAAGAAATTTCTCATTGAGAATTGGCTACAAATGACTTCCCCTCTAAAGGAAGATTCACAAGCCACACAGTCTAAGAATCCTCCAGTCCATGATGTAAATAAGGTGGAAGATACACAGGATGTTACAGAGCAACAAGTTTTGGATTTAGCAGAGGTTGAGGCAGATAACATAGATGAAAAATCAGTTGAGATAGAGGTTGGTGCACCAAGTGGCGACACTGGTGCACATAAGGAACCCATAGAGGATAGAGATAAAATTGGACATGATGAGGTAGAGAAAAAGGAAAAGGAGAAGCATGATACTTAGGGCTAGGAGAAAATAATAGTGATAGAAACTCTAATCCTTATGGCAATTGACACTTCCAAAATCAAAAGCCAAGGGACTTTTCCTTAGTTTAACATTAGTTTTGACAAGTCATTTAACCAAATGTGCCCGACAGAGAGAATGATTGTTGTTGTTGCTCTTCATGCTCGACCTAGTCAGGAGTTAACAAAATATGAGTCCGAAGAGAAGAATCTTATTGATAAAATAGTTGAAGTTTTAGAAAAGGTGGTACCAAAATTTCAACTAGAGATTGATACCAGTTCATCTAGTAAGCTTCAGCACTTGCTAAATCATATATCTACTTAGTTTGATTCTTTGACCAAGGCATCAACCAGATAGCCCATGGAGAAATTCAAAGATGCCAAAATACAAACATTTTTGCAAATAATCAGAAATGATAAGGCTCAACTTGACAAAGACCTAAAACTAATTGGTGAGGCCTTAATGGAAGGTTGTAAGATTTATAAGTCTTGTCTAATTTTGACAAATTTTACCACTGAAAAAAACAAGCAGATAGAAAATTGCAGAGGTTAGTTAGCTCAGATTTCCCAAGCTTATGACCCTATGACTAGCTTAACTAACAGTATTGAAGGTCAAATTTTAACAATTATGGAACAGATTAGGAATTTTGAGAAGGAGAAAGAGAAAATGGTAAGGTGTGTAGGTGAACTCTGGAACCTAATTGGTCCATGGTTAGACACCTTGGTGTTCCATAAGATAGAATGTATTCAAAATATGACTCAAGAGACACCAACTGAGTTGGTAGTAATAGAATTCCATGCTTATGTTTTGAATGGTTTTGTTTCATTTTTGGAGAAATTGCGGGTAGGGTGGAACACATATTTTGGGTTCATTAAGGTTGTATATGTACATGTACTTAAGTATGTATAGATCTAATCATTTTGTATATGTATATATGTACAAAATATTTTGTTGCAGACACCATCTTTGGCATCGCTGTCAAAGGGGGAGATATAAGGTGAAAAATGTTGAGGCTAATTGTGTATGGAGTGTATAGTTTGGTGATGTAGGTTTTTGGATTATTGATCTAAGGGGGAGCCTTAGAATTATTTTATTCTTGATCTGGTGTACATGTTTCATAGGTTTCAGCACTTGGCTATTTTTCATAGGTGTTTCCATCAATGCCAAATGGGGGGATTGTTGGCAATTGACACTCATTCGGTGATTTTCAATGCTTCATTCATGGTTTATGGTTGTCATTGATGGCAACTCTTCTTGGAGATTTGATATGTTGATCGTATCCAAAAACAAGAGCTAACTGGTAATTTAGGGCTATCTCAGTAATGTTTTGGTTTGGAAAGATTTTGTTAGATAATTCAAATAACCAGAGGACAACTGAGAGGGGGGGGGTGAATCACTTGTCACCAGATTACCAGAACATTAAGCATTTAAAACCTTATTACTGATACATACAAGATCAATAACATAATACATAAACCAATTACCAAAATAGCAGATATACCAATTAAGAAAAAGCAACAATTAGAGAATAGTTACCATCCACATGACACCAAGATTTGTACTTGGGAAACCTACTAAAGGGAAAAACCACGGTGGGAAGTCTACCCACAGTCAGATAATAATTTTGTAGTAAGTATGTGATTACAAATTTAGGGGCCTGCACTTGTAGGAAGGCCAACAACCTCGAGCACACTGCTCATTACAAAAGGAGTCTCACTGACTACATAAGAAATTCAGACTACAATCCGGAAGAAAGAATGAACTGCAATAATAGAATCTCCTATGCTTGAGTACATTTTCAGTTAAGCTCAATATTGGAGGTCTTAAACCTCTTACATAAATACAACTTGATCACCTATGATCGACCAAATCCTTTGCATGAATGATTATTACATTATTCACTTGCATACCATGATCTACAATGAGATCATACACATATATATACAAACCGTAGACCTTAAACAATTAGGTTAGCCACCCATACAATAAAACCTATTAAATAATTATAAAACATGTCATCTTGAGGCAAAAAAAATATCACCCAACCCATAAGTCATCCCAGAAACACATCAAGAAGTCCTAACAAGATGCTACATTAAGTCGATCCATATCCTAGATAGCACCAGACCCAATTTAGGTTGGAAAACATGCTAAAGCAATGATCCCAATTAGTCAAGGCTCAAACATGATAACCATCAACATCCTAAATCCCTACTAGAAGCTGCACCAACACCACTTATGCATAATATCAAAATATCTTCAACAAAGATATGCCGGTGAAACCCTCACTGGATCAATAAACCAAGCTTACCATCATATAAGATAGCGTCTGAACACCAAATCAATACCAACTGACTGAACATATATTTGAATATCATGAATATCATATCTAAGATAATTCCATAAGCCAAATCATACCAAAGTATATTGAATCAATGTGATCTTACCAACCAGAAACCAAATATCCTATCAGACCAAGCAAATACCGGTAAACAACCAAAGCAGCTAGTGTTGACATCAATGAAAAAACATCAATGCAACACATAATAAATTCCTCCAAATTGACAAGAATCTCCCCCTTTTCCATTGATGATAACACTAGATGTGAAAAACATCCAAGTGCCAAGAAATGCCAAACAAATCTCCCAAACAAGAATATAGTCTAAATGAAGTTCTGATCCACACTCTCCCTATATATGATATCATAGTTAAGTTCTACAAATTTCTTCCCCTAATGTATATAACTTAGTTTTTTCACATCAATGCCAAAGATCTGACATAAATATCAAAGCAAAATAATAAACCACTAAATCATAAGACTAACTATTCTCTCTGCATAGTAGCATCACCACATCAATCCAAAATGAATAATAGCTCTAATAATGCATACCAGACTGATACCAAATAGAATCAATCAATTTTCTACCAAAGGGGAAGAAACCCCTAATCTATCTCTGAGGTACTCAAATGATTCTTTAGGCAAAGGTTTAGTGAAGATGTCTGCAATATGCTCTTAGTGTTCACATAAACCAATCTAACTTCATTTTCTTCAACCTTTTCCTTCAAAAAGTTGTATTTTATATATATGTGCTTTGTCTTAGAGTGGAATACTAGATTCTTTGATATGTCTATAGCAACAAAGTTATTATAGTGAATAACTACCCGTTTATTACAATGCACTTTTATGTCCTTTAACATTTTCTTCATCCATAGAACTTGTGTACAGTTAGTAGCAGCAACAACATACTCAGCTTCAGCAGTAGATAAGGAGGTACATGACTGTTTCTTGTTGATCCATGAAATAAGTTTCTTTCCAAGAAAGAAAGCTCCATTGGAAGTACTCTTTCAGTCATCAACATCACCTGCCCAATCTGCATCTATATATACACATAGAGTAATGTCATCATCTTTAGGATACCACAAACCATATTTAGATGTTCCTTGTAAGTACAAAAAAATCCTTTTCACTGCACTCTCATGATTTTCTCCTAGATCACTTTGATATCTTAATGCAATGTAAACTACATTCATTATATCTAGTGTAGTTTGAGTCAAATATAGCAAACTTCCAATCATAGACTTGTATCTTGTAGGATTTACTAGTGTTGATTCATCTTTCTTTGTCAATTTCTTAATTGTAACCATAGGAGTACTAACCAGTTTAGAATTTTCCATACCATAATTTCTTCAACAACTCTCTAGCATACCTAGTTTGACATATGAAAATACCTTAATCAATCTGAGTAATCTACAAACCTAAGAAAAATTTCTTTTCCGCAATCATAGACATCTCAAATTCATTCTCCATATTGTTAGAAAATTCCATGCACAACTTATCCTCACCTCTAAAAATGATGTCATCAACAAAGACCTCAATAATCAATATATCATCATTAGTGACTTTATAATATAGATTAGTGTCAGCATTACCTTTACTGAAATCAAGTTTTAAAAAATATTTGTCCAACCTTGCATACCAAGCTCTAGGTGCCTATTTCAATCCATATAAGGCTTTCTTTAACCTGCAAACCATGTTTTTATCATCTAAAAGTGAAAAGCCATCAGGTTGCTCAATATAAACTTCCTCATCAAGATCCCCATTCAGAAAATCAAACTTAACATCCATATGATAAACCTTGTAGTTCTTATGTGCAACATAGGCAAGAAATAATCTTATAGCTTCAATCCTAGCTACTGGTGCAAAGGTTTCACTATAATCAATTCCTTCTTTATGAGAATATCCTTTACAAACCAATCTAGATTTATTCCTCACAACTTATCCAACTTCATTTAATTTATTCCTAAAAGCCCATTTAGTTCCAATAATATTCTTATTTTTAGGCCGGGGAACTAAAATACATGTGTTATTATTTTTTATTTGATCTAATTCTTCTTCCATAGCTTTCATCCAACATGCTTCAATTACTAATGCCATTTCAACTTGATAAATTAAACATACCTCATCAACTACCAATCTTCTTCTAGTCATCATACCTTTATTCTTATCCCCAATGATCTGATCTTCTAAATGATTCAGCCTTACATACCTAGGAGTCTTCTGACTTTTTGTTCCTCTTCCCTGATCTTTAGTTACTATTGAATTTTATGATACTACTAGAGTAACTTGTTCAACATTCTATTCTAGTAGAGGTGTTACCGGTTTAGTTATGATCATTTCCATTGCCCGTTCTTACTCATAAATTCTGATTTGACTTCTATTCTGTTTATCCACCTTGACATTAGTGCTCTCCATATTTCTTTGCAATATTTTGTTATAACATCTATATGCTTTTCTTTCATTAGATTAACCAAGAAATATTCCTTCATCACATCTAGGATCAAACTTGCCAATGAAATCATCTCTCTTGATATAACATTTACCACCAAATATTGTAAAGTACTTAACTATAGGTGTATTGCCAAACCATAACTCATAAGGTGTCTTACCAGTTTCTCCTTTGATATGAACTATGTTGAATGTATAAACTGTTGTGCTCACTGCTTCTCTCCTATAGATATGAGGTAGATTATCTTCCATCATAAGTATTGTCGGAACCACTAGTAGAGTCTTATGCTGGTTCATCATCAGAATCAGTCACACCTTCCTCATCCACAAAGTAACATGATTGATCTCTGTTTCTTCTATACTTATGCTTGTTTTGATATTCAGGGTTAGACTTAAAAGATCTTCTATCTCTTTCTTCAAATCTTGAATTCCCTTCAGGATATCTAGATGCAAAATGACCTATCTTATTACATGCAAAACATTTAAAGGGTAATTTTCCTTCATACTTACTTCCTATCGGTCCTTTAGGTACTCTTCTAGCAAATAGGGCTTCAGGTTGCTCAGATTCTTCATCTTCTCTTTTCATATCTTACAAATCCTTTGCATACAAATCTTTCTATTCTTGCTTGCCGATTGATAATTTAAATGCATGAAAAGCAGGTTCAGACTTCACAGCTCCAGAAGGTCTAAATTCTTCAAGCTAAAAAGGAGATAATTTCCCAACCAAGGTATCCCTATTAACAAAAGTATTTTCCATTGTTCTCAATTCACTAATTGTAGTAGCCTTCATCTTATAAGCCGATGGTAAAGCTCTCAGAACTTTAGAAACTATTTCATCTTCACTAAGAGATCCACCACAACATTGGGTTCCCATGACAATTTCATTTACCCTTTCCATAAATGCAGTAATCCTTTCATCTTCTTCCATCTTCAAAAGTTCATGTCTCACCTAGTAACCATCAAGTTTATCAATCTTAATAGTAGGGTCACCTTCATTTAGAGTCTCCAACCTGTCCCATATATCTTTTGCTATTGATTTGTCACTCAATCCCATTATTTGTTGATCAGAAAGTGTACACAAGAGGGTTTCTCTAGCTCTACAATCATTCTCAAGCTCCTTATCCAAGTTTACCAGAGGAGGATTGTCAGATGCCGGATTAAAATGGGTTACACCTTTCTCAGTGATCTCCCTGATTTCCTTACCAAGACATCTCAGATGAGTCTCCATCCGAATCTTCCATACTCTGTAATTTGTTCCATCAAGCCTAGGAATTTCTCTATGGAAGATAGTTGTAGATGAAATAGATGAACTTGAACTATTAGACTCCATAGGATCTTCCTCAAGCAATTAAGTTTCTGCAGAGAGGACCATATATTTGATACCAATTGTTAGACAGTTTAAATAACTAGAGGACAACTGAGAGGGGGGGTGAATTAGTTATCAACAGAACACATAAGATCAATACAATAATACATAAACCAATTACTGAAATAGCATATATACCAATTAAGCACAAGGAACAATTAGAGAATAGTTACCATCCACATGACACCAAGATTTGTACATGGAGAACCCAATATAGGGAAAAACCATGGTGGGAAGCCTACCCACAATTAGATAATACTTCTGCAGTAAGTATGTGATTACAAATTGAGGGGCCTGCACTTGTAGGAAGGCAAATAGCCTAGAGCACACTGCTCACTAGAAAAGGAGTCTCACTGACTACATAAGAATTCCAAGCTACAATCTAGAAGAAAGAATGAACTACAATAATAGCATCTCCTATGTCTGAGTACAATTCTGGTTAAGCTCAATACCAAAGGTCTTAAACCTCTTGCATAAACCCAACTCGATCACCTATGATTGACCAAATCCTCTGCATGAATGATTATTATATTATTTGCTTGCATACCATGATGTATAATGAGATCATACACATATATATACTAACCCTAGACCTTAAAAAATTAGGTCAGCCACCTAGACAATAAAACCTATTACATAATTAAAAAACATGTCAGCCTGAGGCCAAAAAATATCATCCAACCCATAAGTCATCCCAGAAACACATTGAGAAGTCCCAACAACACGTTACATTAAGCTGATCCATAACCTAGATAGCACCAGACCCAATTTAGGTCCACACACGCTAAAGCGATGATCCCAATTAGTCAAGGCTCGAACACGATCACCATAACCATCCTGAATCCCTACTAGAAGCCACACCAACACAACTTATGCATTATATGAAAATATCTCCAACAAAGCTCTGCCAGTGAAACCCTCACCAGATCAATAAACCAGGATTACGAGCATATAAGATAGCATCTGATCACCAAATGAATACCAACTGACTGAACATATATCTAAATAGCATGAATAGCAGATCTAAGCCAATTCCATAAGCGAAAGAATATCTGAGTATACTGGATTAGCATGATCTTACCAACTAGATACCGGTAAATAGCTAAAGTAGCTAGTGTTGACATCAATGACAAAACATAAATGAAACACATAATCAATTCCACCAAATTGCTAATAGATTTCCGGTTATTTCGGTGATCATGGTGATTGATTTTGTGATCTCGGTGAATGGGAAGATTCTTAGGAAGCATGTGATTATACTCTTTTGATCCGATGCTATGTTTTGTTAAAGATTGAAGTCGACTTGAAGCTACATGTTACACTTTTGATAGCCAACTTGGAGGAGATTATTTTGTATAAGATCAAATATATAAGATTGAATTGGCAATTGGTTTTTGGTCAGAAATAGTTGTGGCGATCCATTTTGGTGTGATTGAGCACACTTTCACGTGCATATTTGATTCCAAGGTGATACGGTTACTAACTAAGGTAGAAATAGAGTATTTCCATAGCGAGTATAGTCAGTGATCTAGTGCTTAATTGAAACTCATTCATGCATTGTCAAATGCTACTTCAAAGTTCATTTCAGTGTATTTCACTATTGTAAGCAAACTGAAAGTCTGTGAGACTTCCCTAAGGGTTGTAGCCTTCCGGGAAATTGTATTTGACAAGTGAACTCTAGGAAGCGATCTTGAATGCAAGTGCATTCCTTATCTATGTAATATCTATGTGCTCCTAGCCATAGTCTATGAATATTGTGGGTTCTAGCCTCACTGTTGTTTTTCCCTTTCACGGTTTGCACGTAAAAGTTCCGGTGTTGTGGATATGTGGTTTATTTATTGCTTGTTTATGTCCTTTAATGTTATACATTGCTAACTAGTGGATAAAAAATAAGTTTGTGAATTTAATTTCCAGTAGATCACTTATTCACCCCCCCATCTCAGTGATCCATGATTCCAACATAATCCACTGAGTACATTCATGAAATTGATGAATGAGGTATTGAAGAAACTCTAGGGTAAGTTTGTTATTATGTATTTAGATGGTATTGTGATTTTCAATAAGAGCAATTGTTGAATGGTGTACACTGGAAAGCATTGGAGAGGTAAGATCATTTCATGGATTGGCTAGTTTCTACCAAAATTTTATCAAAAATTTCAGTTTAGTTTGTGGCCCTATGAATTAGACAATAAGATAGGAAGGATTTGAAATGGACAACCAGAGAAAATAAGAGTTTTGAATTGTTGAAGTAGAAGGTGACTGAGCAGCCCATGTTAGCTTTGCCAGATTCTAGCAAAGTATTTCAAGTGGACTATGATGCAAGTGGAAATGCAATTTGAGCAATATTAAGTCATGAATAAAGAGTAGTAGCTTATTTCAGTGAAAATTTGAATGATGCATGGAGGAGATATTCAGTGTATGATCAGGAATTTTATGCCATATTACAAGCCTTGAAGAAATGGAGACATTACTTCTTGCCTAAGGAGTTTGTATTGTATACTGATCATCAAGATTTGTAGTATTTGAATAGTCAGAGTAAGTTGAATTAGAAACATATGAGATGGGTAGAGTTCTTGTAGAGTTACACCTTTGTGTTGAAGCATAGAAGTGGGAAGTCAAAAAAAGTTGTTGATGTGTTGAGTAGAAGGAGAAATTTTCCGACAGAGATGAGAGTAATAGTGTTAGGATTTGAGGAGTTGAAGGTCTTGTATAATAATGACCCAGATTTTGCAGAACCTTGGAAAGAATGTAGAGAACTGGTTATGATGGATAGAAGTAAGTGGTTGGATTATTTCACTCAGGATGGGATGTTATTCAGAGGAGTTGTGTATCAGATCAATCCAGAGAAGGATGATTCCCTACCAAAAGAACAATTACCAGAAGACACTTCCATTCTGAATGTACTAACAGAAGTTCATGATGATCAGAAGTATCTGTCATCTCAAGAGATTGATCTGGTAGAGGAGGAATTTGCATATAATACTACTGCTAACCTCTCAATTGATGACTCTTGTGATGTTGTACCAGACACTCGGGTGATTGAAGTTAACATTGAGAAGACAACTAAGGAGATAGGAAAAGTTGTAGATGAACAGGAAGAAGGAAATACTAAGAATGATGTAGGGTTGAGCACAGATGCAGAGGTAGTGAAAGAGAAAGGAGTAGAGCAGATTGATGAGGCTCCGATGACCATGGAATGAGCCACTGATAAAGGGAAGAATATTGTTGTTGATGAAGATGAATTTTTGCATAGACCGATTGCTTTAAGTACTCTATCTCCTATTCAAGCTTTAAAATTAGCCAACCTTTCCCAAATCAAGGCAAGAGAGGACTTGCTTAAGTCCCCATCTAAAGAAAAAGAGGTTATATCTCTAGTGACTAAAGTCTTAGAGAAATTTTTTCCCAAACTTAAGAAGGATTCTAGTGACACACCCTTTGGTAAGCTTAAGGGTATGTTACATAAAGTTGAATCAGATTTTGAGTCATTAGAGAAAGCGACAGATGAGGCAGTTTTGAAAAGATTTAATGACATGAGATTGAAAAAAAATTTGCAAGCAGTTGAAGGTAACCGAGTTAGTCTGAAGACCACTGCAAAGAGTGTTACAGATGCCTTAGATGAAGGCCATAAGATCTATAAGTCATGTCTCATTTTGCCTAAATTTATGGTAGACATTGATAAGAAAATAAGGGATCATGAAGGGAAGTTGGCTGGCATTACACAATCTTTTTCCCCTCATTAAGATTTTCCTAGTAATGTTGAAGCTCATATAGTAGATCTAATTGATAAAACAAAGAGCTTATATAAAGAAAAAGAGAAAATTATGAGCAAAGTAGGGGAATTGAGGAGTCTAATCACTCCCCGGTTGGACACTTTCCTTGGAGCTTAACAAGATGTAGTAGTTTATTCGGGAAAAGATGTACTATCAAATCTTAAAGGCATAGATGTACATGCATATAATTTTAATGCCTTAATTAATGTTTTGGATTATTTCCTGAGAGGATGGAATTAGTATCTGATGTCTTTGATGGTAACTTATGTAGATATTTTCAAGTTTTTGTAGATCACTATATACATTCTCTTGTATATGAGTTTTGGTAGATTCCTACCTTTTCCATTGATGTCAAAAGGGGGAAAGAGCACTAAAAAATGGTGCACATTCTTATGGGGGGACAATTGAGTGTACAAATTTTTGGATTAATTATATTTTTGGAATTTTGGTGCACTTGTCCATTTTCATAGTGTCTCGAATACTAAAGAGGGAGATTGTTGGCTAGATACACTATTCCAGTGATGTTAGATGCATGGAGATTACTTAGGGGTTGTCATTGATGGCAACTCAGTCTAGTAATCCTATTTGCTACCTATAGATTTGATCTACTCGAAGTCATATTGACTTTAGGCACAAGTCTGACAGAGTGTGAACATATTGTACAGATTCAGTGAGCACAACTCATTTTTGGTTTTTCAATTTTAGTTTCTATGATTGGAATAATCGATTGGTTGTTTGAGATAGATTATCTTGTAATTCTAGCATCCAGTGTCGATTCTAGTGCATGATTCTTGGTCTGATATTTAGTGATTCCAAAAGAGTAGAGCTATTATGTGGACAAGTTGGGTAACGCATGTTGCAAAGTTATAGGGATGATTTTGATGATTATTGTTGTTTTTGAGGAGTTTGTACCATTGTGTGTGAAGCTTGTGATCATATGTTTTAGGTCCGGTATATGGATTTCTGATGGATTGAGCTAACATGAGACTACATGTTTCATATTTTGTAGTTTTGTGAAGTCGATTTGTTGGAGATCTATTTTGGTAGTGTGGATATATAAGATCAACTTGGATGATCATTTTGGAGAGGTGATGTATGTGAGAAATCATTTTGGGAGTGATTGAGCATAGTTTCATGTGCACATGTTGAATCTTGGTGATCCAGCATTTGGCAGCAAAGAAGAACATAGAAGTTTTTCAAATCAGTGGTAGCGGATTATTTTGAGCCTAACCAAAATTGATTCCTAAAATTTCTAGATGTTCTATACTAGTTCAAACATTGTATTTTCCTTTATATCATATTTGTAGGACAACGAGTCCTCTAAGGTTGTAGCCCAATTTCGTATTTGAGCAGTGAGCTCTAGGCAATGTGTCTGAATGCAAGTGCATTCCCCTTTTGTAATATTGTTCTACTAATGGCTATAGTATAATAATATTGTAGTTTCAAATTCCATCGTGGCTTCTCCCTTTTTTGGGTTTCCATGTTAAAATTCTGGTTTTATGATTGTGTGTTTATTTGCCTTGATTTTTTGTATATACTTTCTATCTTTTGCATTGAGTGGTTTAAGAATCAGTTTAATAAACTAGTAAATTGCAGAACACTGATTCCCTACCCTCTCAGTGTTTATTGATTGCAATAATCAGTGCAAGAAGTCCCATAGAATGAGACTCATCAATTAGGGCAAGATGTAAATGCTGCAGAAAGCAACGAAGATGAAATAATGATGTTGAAAGACTCGTCAAGTATCACAGGAGGCGAGATGACCCAGGAAAGTGGAAAAGAATATGCTAAAGGGGAACTATTCTAAAGGGATCTAATAGGTAATGCTAGGTACGAGAAAGATGAATATGTAATCCAAAAGAAGCCTAAGGTGAGCCTATAAGAAGATGAGAGAACTGATATTACTTACAAGAAGAGGTTTATAGAAAATCCTAAAAGAAGCAATACTCCCAACTGGTTGAACAAACAGAATATGCCTAGTAAATAGATAGAGGTAATACCACTAGATTTTAATAGTTTGCTTAATGGTGCATCAAGCTTCAAATAGAGGAAAAATGTTAGAGTAAGATATTCTACACAATTGAATGCTGAGGGAGAACAAGAGTTGCACTTTGCTGAAACCATAGTAGAAAGAAGTGAAGGAGAATCTGCTACTCAGGAATATCAAATAACTACAATGCAATTGGGAAAGCCATCTAGATTTGAAGGTGCAAAAATTACCAGAGAAGGAGTTACAATCATGGAGGATAGACTACATAAAGGTCAAAAGAAATTAAAAGAACATAAAATGCAAATACAATATTTAATACTATTTATAAAAGGGATCACTCAAAAGGGGGATACTCTAAATAAAATTCCTACTTATCAAGTATTGGTGTCGCATGAAGAGGCAAAAGAAATAGACATCTTGAAGCACAAAGAAAAGATGGTAGAGGAATGGATTGGGGAAGTGTTAGCATATGCTAAATATTCATTAGAATTAGCAATGACCGGACATATTACTTGGAATAAACTAATTAAAAGGATTACTCGAGCACAAGGAAAAAATGAAGATTTGCTAGAGCATATTGAAGTGGAAAAGTCTTATTTTCAAGCAATAGGAGATATGACTGTGGAGGAATTGGTAGATTAGAAAATAGTGACTACAAAATAGTTGCCAGAGGTAAGAACAATAGCGGTCAATACTTGGCAGAGAAGAATATTGTGGGAGGGTTTGGATAAATTAAAAAATTTAAATTGTGAAGAAGTGGACATTCAACATAAAAATACAACACTTATTCAAATATTGATGGAAAGAATAATTGAAGAAGTAGTTGATTTAGGTGAAGAAAAAATATTGGAAGAGTTTGAGGATATTTGGGATCAAAGGATATCAGATCCGAAGAAGTTTGATAGTCCACGGATTTTGGTAGATATAGGACAATTTCAAAGTTTGGTAAGGGGGTATGATGATAATGTCATAGAAGAGGAACAAAATATCAAACCCTTGCAGATGGAATGTTGAATAGAGGAGCATAGTTTGTCCATAGTAAAGGAGTCATAGAAACAAAGAAACGACCCAAGTTTTGATAAATCTTAAGCAGTATTTAGTGCAACAACAAGAAACCCCAGAAGTGAATGTTGAAAAGTCCAACATTGAAAGGGAGAAAAGATGATGTTTAGTTGTCAATATTTTGTCCTTTATGTAATTTTGTTATAAAAACAGAAAGTGTCTCTCATTTTAGAAAGTCTGAAAATTGTAAATTGTGGTCGAGCTATGTAGTCACAAAGACTTTGTTCTTGGTTCTCTTGTGCATATAGTTATTCATAGTAGTGTCTTATCTTTGCAAATGGTTATGGTAATGAAGTGTAAAGATCAATCCATAATGTTTATCAGACTATAATTCATTATTTTTGGTAAAGAAATATATGATTCTGTGTAGCTTTTTCTGGTGTGTCATATCCCTTTCTCTATCAATCACAATTTCTTTTAAAGTTCGCACAATTTTATGAGTGATTGTGAAAGATTTTTGGCTATTTATAAAGTTGTTCTTCATTGTTTCGATTCATTTCAGATAGGCATTATACTATGAAACTATCCATTGATATGAATTCATTTCACTTTAAGTTTGTTTCTTTTATTTTTGTTAATTCATAGAAGAATAAAATTGAAATAATTACTCCAGATTGTGAAAGATTTATTAATTCTAGAGATGCTAGTTAGAATCCTCTCATAACATAGTTGATGTGTGCTAACTGAATGAAACCACCGGGTCATAAAAAGATGTTTCGAGCCTTGGGACTGAGATTTTGTCTGTCTTTCAAGTAAATAAACTTTATCGTAAGGTGGAAGTTTATGCATGTTGAGTGAAATCAAAACTCACATTAACAAATTATGGAACTAGAAGGAGGGCCTAAAATTTGCATGTCTTTAGATAGTTGAGTTTGTTTAAACTAGAGTATAGAAGAGCAACAAGGTCTAGGTCTTGTGATACTGGTTTTCAATTTGTAGAACTACCTGACAGAAGAAGTTATAGAAGGCCTAAAACCAATTCCTTAGGACCATTTCCTGTGTCTAGTAGTAGAGTTGTGTCTCAAAACTAGAATAATCTCATAAAACAAGCCCAGTTACCCCCTCCACCTCCACCAATGGATTTCTTTAATACCAATTCACCTATCAGATTCACAAACTACCATGATTTACCAAATAATGTTGATAAATTGTTTCCTAAATTCTAGATTCATAGTGGTGCAAAAGAACACCTTAGGATATTTAAATATATGTGTGGGATAACTCATATTCAACATGAAGATGTAGTTTGTTGACTGTTTCCTTATACCTTAAGTGATGAGGCTTATGTATTGTATATCAACATACCTACGGGTTCCTTAACTAGTTGGGATCTATTATAAAATGCTTACCTCTCAAGTTTTAAAGCTCTTATAGATCCAACAACATTATACCACAAATTTGCATTAATCCATCGATAATAGTGTAAACCTATTAGTTGTTTTAATGATCAATTTCATAGAGCTTATTCTAATGTAGAATCTCCTTATAACCTATCAGAACCAATGACCGTGTCTCTATACTATGCCACTTTAGATCCTTTGACCTCAATGTTTGTGATGAGGAAAGTTCCTCTGGTAGAAAATCTTTCTAAACCGTATTTCAAAGCCATAAGGGTAAATAAAGAAATGAGGCAGATTGGATATGGTTTAGCTACTGGATCAAGTAATGAAATGATGCAACCTATGCCATCACATGTCACACCTCATGTAACAATGCTACAACATAATTTTCCTAGTCAAGTAGTCATTGATAGTAGTAAATCTATAGTTTTACATCCAGGACCTGCTATCACTGAGATTCCAAATAATGGAGGCTCATTTTTCTCCCACACTCCTGAGAATGGAGACAAGGAGAATAATGATACAAAAGAAGAAATAAAAGAAATCATAGAGATGTTAAAGAAATTAACAATGGAAGTATTATATTTGAGAAGTTAGACTTACAAAAATAGATTCTAAACAAGGAAAATTCAATTCACAGAAGAAATTTAATTCAAACAAGCCTCCTAGACCATGGAACACTAATCCTACTAATGCAGGAGTGGTTTCTCCCTTAGATAATCCTCCATCTGTAGACAATAACCAACCTATGAGGATTAATCTGGTTGAGTGTTCCCTAAGTAATTAGTGTAGAGTTTATAATACTGGTAGTCACGTAGAGAAGGATTACCCACAGTTCAAAATTGCCACAAATATATTTCAATTTAAGTGATGACCCTATAACATGTTGAGGAATCTAACGAATAAAATGCTTGTAGGGAGATCGTCCCTACTAGCTATGATACTGCATTATTTCTAGAGAGTTCTGAAAAGTGACAGAACATTTAATTCTAAGGTCATAACATCCAAAGGTGTTAAGGATAAAGGATAATTCTCTATGTTATTGGTCAAATTATATGTGTTTCTATTTCAATGAGAAGATTTTTCTAAATCTAAGGTTGAAGAAGTATACACTACTCAGCAATATAGAAAAGGAAATACTTACAATTTGCAGAGTAAGTCATACAATAAGTCTAAATAACCTTTTAATACTTCCATCTGTTGGCCATTTGGAGGACTTGATTATGTGTTGCATTGATGTTTTGTCATTGATGTCAACACTAGCTATTTTGGCTACTTTAATGATATCCTTCTGGTCCTGGTAGGTTGTTTGGTTTCTGGTTGGATTAGATCATGATGATCTGGTATACTCTGGAATGCTTTAGTTTTTGGAATTGGCTTAGATATTCTATTAATGCTACCCAGATTCATGTTCAGTCAGTTGGTTTTGATTTGGTGATTAGATGCTATCTTATATGCTGGTAAGCTTGGTTTGGTGATTCGGTGAGGGTTTCACCGACAAATATTTGTTGAAGATCCTTGATGTTATGCATAAGTGGTGTTCGGGTGTCTTCTTGTAGGGATTGAGAATGCTGATGGTAATTATGTTCGAGACTTGGCTGATTGGGATCATTGCTTTAGCGTGTGTGGACCTAAATTGGGTCCGGTACTATCTAGGTTATGGACCGACTTAATGTAACATGTTGATTGGACTTCTCAATGTGTTTCTGGAATTTCTTATGGGTTGGATATTATTTGTTTTCTTTAAGGATGACATGTTTTGTAATTATATAATTGCTTTATTGTCTGGTAGTTGACCTTATTATTTATGGTCAATGGTTTGTATATATATGATGTAAGATCTCATTGTAGATCATGATTTATGGAATGTAAGGATGTATGCGAGTGAATAATGTAATAATCATTCATGTAGAGGATTTGGTCAATCATTGGTGATTGAGTTGGGTTTATGTAAGAGGATTAAGTCGTTCGGTATTGAGCTTAACCAGAACTATACTCAGGCATAGGAGATGCTATGATTGTAGTTCATTCCTCCTTCTGGATTGTAGTCAGGATTTTTATGTAGTCAGTGAGACTCCTTTTGTAATGAGTAGTGTGCTCCAGGATATTTGCCTTCCTGCAAGTGCAGGCCCCTCAATTTGTAATCATATACTTACTACAAAATTATTATTTGACTGTGGGTAGGCTTCCCACCGTGGTTTTTCCCTCCGCTGGGTTTTCCACGTACAAATCTTGGTTTCATTTGGATGGTATTTATTCTCTAATTGTTTCTTGTGCTTAATTTGTATATCTTCTATTTCGGTAATTGGTTTATGTATTCCGGTATTGACCTTATGTGTTATGGTATTAAAGTTTTAATTTCTCAAGGTTTGTGTAATTTGGTTACAACTGATTCATCTTCCCTCTCAGTTGTCTTCTGATTATTTAAACTGTCTAGCAATTGGTATCAGAGCTCCAGTCCTCTCTGCAAAAGCGTAACTGCTTGAGGAAGATCCTATGGCAACTAATAGTTCAAGTTCATCTAGTTCATCTGTAGTTATCTTTTAGAGAGAAATTCATAGGCTTAATGGAACAAATTATAGAGTATAGAAAATTCAGATGGAGACTCATCTGAGATGTCTTGGTAAGGAAATGTGGAAAATCACATAGAATGGTGTAACTCCTTTTAATCTGGCATCTGGAAATCCTCCTCTGGCAAACTTGGATAAGGAGATTGAGAATGATTGTAGAACTATAAAATCCCTCTTATGTGCACTTTCTGATCAATAAATAATGGGATTGAGTGACAAAGCAACAACAAAGGCTATATGGGACAAGTTGGAGACTCTTAATGAAGGTGACCCTACTGTTAAGATTTCTAAACTTGATGGTTATCGGGTGAGATGAAAATTTGAAGATGGAAGAAGATGAAAGGATTACTGCATTCATGGAAAGGGTAAATGAAATTGTCATGGGAATTCAATGTTGTGGTGGATCTCTAAGTGAAGATGAAATAGTTTCTAAAGTTTTGAGAGCTTTACCATTGGCTTACAAGGTCAAGGTTACTGTAATTAATGAATTGAGAACAATGGCTAATACTTCTGCCAATAGGGATACCTTGGCTAGGAAATAATCTACTTTTGAGCTTGAAGAATTTGGACCTTCTGGAGCTGTGAAGTTTGAACTTGCTTTTCATGCATTTACATCATCAACTGGTAAGGAAGATTGGAAATATTTGTATGCGAAGGAATTGAATGATATGAAGAGAGAAGATGAAGAATTTGAGCAAATTGAAGCCCTATTTGCTAGAAGAGTACCTAAAGGACTGATAGGAAGTAAGTATGAAGGAAAATCACCTTTTAAATGCTTTGCATGTAATAAGATAGGTCATTTTGCATCTAGATGTCTAGAAAGGAATTCAATATTTGAAGAAAGAGCTAGAAGTTATTTTAAGCCTAATCCTGGATATTAGAACAAGCATAAGTATAGGAAAAACAAAGATAAATCATGTTACTTTGTAGATAAGGAAGGTGTGACAGATTCTGATGATGAATCGACACAAGACTCTGCTAGTGGTTTCGGCAATGGAAAGGAAAGGGTGTTCTTGGCTATCAAGGAAGATGATCTGACACTGGAAGAGAATGTACTTGAACAGAAGGTCCTTGTTTCTAAAATTGATGATAAGGATGAATGGGTAATGGACAGTGTATGTTCGTCTCATATGACTAGACATAAAATGAAGTTTCTATCTTTGCAAGAATTTGATGGTTGTCTGGTTAGAATTGGAGATGACAAATCATGCATGATCAAAGGAAAATGAACTATATCATTAGATGATAAGCACAATACTAATAATGTTTATTATGTTGAAGGTTTAAGGCATAATCTTTTGAGTGTAGTACAATTGGTGGATAAGGGATTTCAATTACAATTCAAGGATGGAAAATGCAAAATCATTAATAGATCTGGATTGGAGATTACAACTGGTACTTAGATAAAAGGTAATAAATTTCATTTGAATTCTGGTGAGAAGACATGTTTGATTGCATAAATTGATGAGAGTTGGATTTGGCAAAAAAATCTATGTCATGTGAATTTTGATTACATGGTAAAGATCAGTTTAACTAAGACATTTAGAGATATACATAAGATTGTGAAGCCCTATAATTTGGTATGTAAAGAATTTCAAATGGGAAAAGAAGTCAGAACCTCTTTTAAGAGTATACAAGACAAATCTAATGATGTTCTTGATATTATTCATGCTAATTTGTGTGGCCTTTCTAGAATCAAAAGTTTTCAAGGTGATAGATATTTTATGCTAATCATTGGTGATTATTCTAGAATGATGTGGGTTACTTTTCTAAGGGAGAAATCTGAAGCTTTTGAAAATTTTAAAATATTTAAAGCTAAAGTTAAAAATGAGACAGGATTGAAGATTAAGTGCTTAAGGTCAGATCATGGTGGAGAATTCACATCCGGTGAGTTTAATAACTATTGTGAGAAGCATTGTATAAGGAGACAATTTGCTGCCCCCTAGACACCTCAGCAGAGTGGAGTTATGGAAAGAAAGCACATAACTATCTTGGATGCTGCTAGAACCATGATGATGGAAGCTAATCTACCTCATATCTACTTGAGAGAAGTAGTGAGCACATCGGTTTATACATTCAATGGATTTCATATCAAAGGAGAAACTAGTAGGACACCTTATGAATTATGGTTTGGGAATACACCTATAGTTAAGTATTTCAGAATCTATGGTAGTAAATCTTATATGAGGATAGATGATTTCATTGGAAAAATTGATCCTAGATGTGACGAAGGAATATTTCTTGGTTATTTTAATGAAAGAAAAGCATATAGATGTTATAACAAGAGATTGTAGAGAATTGTGGAGAGCGTTAATGTCAAGGTGGATGAGAAAAGTAGAAGTCAAATCAGAATTTATGAGAAAGAACCGACACTGGAAATGATCATAACTGAACTGGTAACACCTTTACTAGAACAAAATTTTGAACCAATTACTCTGGTAGTATCAGAAAATTCAACAGTAACTAAAGAACATGAAAGAGGAATACAGAGTCTGAAAACTCCTAGGTATGTAAGGTTGAATCATTCAAAAGATCAGATCATTGGGGATAAGAACAATGGAGTGATGACAAGAAGAAGATTCATAGCTAATGAGATATGTTTAATGTCTCAAGTTGAACCGGTATCAGTAATTGAATAATGTAAAGATGAATGTTGGACGTAAGCTATGAAAGAAGAATTAGATCATATAGAAAAGAATAACACATGGATTTTACTTCCCAGACCTAAAAATAAGAATGTTATTGGAACTAAATGGGTATTTAGGAAAAATTTAAATGAAGATGGACAAGTTGTAAGGAATACAGATAGATTGGTTTGTAAAGGATATTCTCAAAAGGAATGAATTGATTATGGTGAAACTTTTGCACCTGTAGCTAGCATTGAAGCTGTAAGATTATTTCTTGCCTATGTTGCACATAAAAACTACAAGGTTTATTAGGTGGATGTTAAGTGTGCTTTTCTAAATGGGGATGTTGATGAGGAAGTTTATATTGAGCAACCTGATGGTTTTTCACTTTCAGATGATGAAAACATGGTTTCCAGGTTAAACAAAGCCTTATATGGATTGAAACAGGCACCTAGAGCTTGGTATGCAAGGTTGGACAAACATCTTTTAAAGCTTGGTTTCACTAAAGGTAATGCTAATAGTAATCTATTTTATAAAGTTATTGATGATGATATAGTGATTATTGAGGTCTTTGTTGATGATATTATTTTTGGAGGTGAAGATAAGTTGTGCATGGAATTTTCTAACAATATGGAGAAAGAATTTGAGATGTCTATGATTGGAAAAATAAAAAAATTTCTTAGGTTTGTAGATTACTAGATTGATAAAGGTATTTTCATCTATCACACTAAGTATTCTAGGGAGATGTTGAATAAATTTGGTATGGAAGATTCTAAATTGGTTAGTACTCCTATGGTTACAAATGAGAAAATGACAAGGAAAGATGAATCTGCACCAATAAATCCTACAAGATACAAGTCTATGATTGGAGGTTTGCTATATTTGACTCAGACTACACTAGATATAATGAATGCAGTTTACATTGCATTAATATATCAAAGTGATCGTAGAGAAAATCATGAGAGTGTAGTGAAAAGGATTTTTAGATACTTAGAAGGAACATCTAAATATGGTTTGTGGTACCCTAAAGATGATGACTTTAATTTATGTGCATATACAGATGCAGATTGAGCAGGTCATGTTGATTACCAAAAAAGTACTTTTGGTGGAAGTCTCTTTCTTGGAAAGAAACTTATTTCATGGATCAACAAGAAACAATCATGTACTTCTTTATCTACTGCTGAAGCAAAGTATGTTGTTTCTACTACTAATTGTACACAAGTTCTATGGATGAAGCAAATTTTGAAGGACATAGAAGTGCATTGAAATAGACCGGTAGTTATTCAATGTGATAACATTTCTGCTATAGACATATCAAAGAATCTGCTATTTCACTCTAAGATAAACCACATATCTATCAAGTATAACTTTTTTAAGAAGGTGGAAGAAAATGAAGTTAGATTGGTTTATGTGAACACTAAAGAGAAAATTGCAAACATCTTCACTAAACCTTTGCCTAAAGAATCATTTGAGTACCTTAGAGACAGATTAGGGGCTTTTGCCCCTCTGACAAAAAACTGATTGATGCTATTTGGCATCAGTCCGGTATGCATTATCAGAGATATTATTCATTCTGGATTGATGTGGTGATGCTACTACTCAGGCAAAGTAGTTAGTCTTTTGATTCAGTGGTTTATGTTTTTACTTTGATATGTTTGTTAGATTTCTGGCATTGATGTCAAAGGGGGAAAGATATTCATGTGAAAAACTTAAGGAGATATATACATTAGGGGGATAAATTTGCAGAACTTAACTGTGATATTACCTACAGGGAGAGTTTGGATCAAAACTTCATTGACATATTCTTGTGTGGGAGATTTGTTTGTTTTTCTTGGCACTTGGATGTTTTTCAAATCTTGTGTTGCCATCAATGCCAAAGGGGGATATTGTTGGCCATTTGGAGGAATTGGTTATGTGTTACATTGATGTTTTGTCATTGATGTCAACACTAGCTATTTTGGTTGCTTTATCGGTATCCTTCTAGTCCCGATAGGTTGTTAGGTTTTTGGCTGGATTAGATCATGATGATCTAGTATGCTTTGGTTTTTCAAATTGTCTTAGATCTGCTATTCATTCTACTCAGATAGATGTTTAGTCAATTAGTTTTGATTTGGTGATCAGATGCTACCTTATATGCTGGTAAGCTTGGTTTGTTTATCCGGTGAGGGTTTCACTGACAAAGCTTTGTTTAAGATCCTTGATGTTATGCATAAGTGGTGTTGGTGCAGCTTCTAGTAGGGATTGAGGATGCCGATGGTGATCATGTTCGAGACTTAGCTGATTGGGATCATTGCTTTAGTGCATGTGGACCTAAATTGGGTCTAGTACTATCTAGGTTATGGACCAGATTAATGTAACGTGTTGATTGGACTTCTCAATGTGTTTTCAGGATGTCTTATGGGTTGGATATTATTTGTTTGGTTGTAGGCCACCATGTTTTGTAATTATATAATTTCTTTATTGTCTGGTGGTTGACCTTATTATTTATGGTTGAGGGTTTGTATATATATGATGTAAGATCTCATTGTAGATCATGATGTATGGAATGTAATGATGTATGCGAGTGAATAATGTAATAATTATTCATGCAGAGGATTTGGTCGATCATTGTTGATCAAGTTGGGTTTATGTAAGAGGATTAAGTCCTCTCATATTGAGCTTAACCGGAACTATATTCAGACATAGGAGATGCTATCATTGCATTTCATTCCTCCTTTCAGATTGTAGTCTAGATTTTTATGTGGTTAGTGAGACTCCTTTTATAATGAGAAGTGTGCTCTAGGCTGTTGGCCTTCCTACAAGTGCAGGCCCCTCAATTTATAATCACATACTTATTGCAGAAGTATTATCTGACTATGGGTAGGCTTCCCACTGTGGTTTTTCCCTTTATCGCATTTTCCACATACAAATCTTGGTGTCATGTGGATGGTATTTATTATCTAATTGTTGCTTGTGCTTAATTGGTATATCTGCTATTTCGGTATTGATCTTATATGTTCCAGTATTAAAGTTTTAATTGCTTAAGGTTCTGGTAATCTGGTGATAGGTGATTCAACCTCCCTCTAAGTTTTCTTTTGATTATTTGAACTATCTAACACCATCTTGTCTAATAACAATCAAACACCTCCAGATCCTCAAGCTATCAATATGCTAGAACCATCTAAAGATAATGACGCTTATATGACTTATGTAGCTTCTAAGACTATTAAGGGAGAACATTAAATTAATGATCTTAATGTTGAGCAATTAATAAGCTATCTTGTGAAGGAAATAAAGTGAAAGTCAATTTGTCATTGACAAAGTTATTGAAAACTCCAATCATTAAGTGTGCTTTCCTTAAAGGGTTAGAAGATCAAATAGAAAATGAAAAGGTAGAATGTAAGGAAATAACCCATAAAGTAAAAGAAAAGGAAGTTATGGCCATAACGGAAGCACATGTGGCTACTTATATAGGCAAGACCAAGGTTTTACCTTTCTTATTGACACCTAAGGTGTTCGGGAACAATTTACATAATTGCTTGATTGATTTCGGAGTATCTACAAATGTCATGCCTCTAGATATTTGCTAAGAGTTAGGATTGACACCTGCAAGATCAAATCACAAAGTAACCCAATTGGATCAAACCGAAATGATTGTTAGTAGAGAGTTGACAAATATACATATGCAATTAGCCTAAGATCCAAGAATACAAGGTTACACGGATATTCACGTGGTGGATATACTAGACCAGTATGGTTTGTTGCTTAGCAGAGATTGGTAAAGGATTTTGAATGGATATACACGTGGATTTTTCTCACATGTGATTGCCATGGAAAGGGGTACCAAAGTAGATAAGAATATAATCTCAACCAACGATGAAACTAATGGTTACTGATTTTAACCAAGTGAATGAAGTGTTGCACATTGAAGTAGAACCTGGAATTTATAGTATAAAGCAAGCATCAGTTCAAATCAATGAGATATGCACCTATGATGTGCAACCTGCTACAAAGATCTTACCATATAGTAAAATTTTGGTCGAGTTTGACAAAGGGTCCTTTGATGAAGAAAAATAAATATTAGATATGTTCACCGAGTTGATAGCTTAGAAAGTGGATAAATGCTTGAAATTGGATAAATCATTAGAGTCTATCTTATTGTCTAATTGGTGTAGAGTGCATAACAAGGGATACCCTGAAAGACAATGTTGTTTATGCTTAATAAATCTAGATAATGAAAAGAGTAGAAGAGAAATGTTACCTAAGGATAAAAGTCTTCTTGAAGTTGAAATTGTTAAGTCAAAGGTTGAAACTATAGAAAGAAAAGAGGTAGGAAGTAAAAAATGTGGAGTAGTTGCTAAATTAGGAAAATGTGAAAGAAGTGGTAGGCTCAGGAAAGAAACCACAAAATATGAGAATGACATGTTGACATTAAATTTTGATGGGTCAAAGTCTAGACAGGGTATTGGAATTGGTGTGGAATTGATGAATCCAAAAGAGAAATCACTCTTAGCCGCATATAGACTACAATTCCAGTGTACTCATAATGTCACTAAGTATTAATCTTTAATACATGGTCTTCTACTGGCACTGAGAAAAGGAATAAAAGTATTGAAACTAATGGGAGATTCAAGAATTATTTGTCAAACAAGTGAGGAAATAGAATGCACACAAATACAAAAGGTTAGCAAGCTACAACCATCAACTATGGGATTTGATAGAAGGATTTGATGCATTCAACATAGAACATTTACCTATAAGGGTTAACTAGAGAGTAGATGCACTGGTTGTGGAAGCCAACACTCTAGAACCCTTAGAAACATCCATGTTGAAAACATTTACTATGGAATTGGTGCTTGTACCTTCTATTCCTAATAATATAGTAAATTTACATGTGTTTGAAGATGATCACCACATCAGAGAATTCATTACTAATTTAGGTACTTTTGAAGCACAAATCAATGATAAAATTGATCCTCAAGAAGAAGAAGAATAGGAAGAATTCCCCGAAATTGTAAAAAGAAATACCATTCCTAAAGGCATGGTGGAATTGGAAAGGTTGTTTGATGTAGATCAACTATTAAAACATAAAGATTTACCTAAAACCGGTGGGGACAAATGTGACCCTTATAATCTGGGGACAACTGAAGAAGTACTGAATGTGTTAATAGGAAAGGTGTGTGTACAAAAATGAAAAGGGAAAGTATAGTGCACACATTGAAAGAATATATACATGTTAGTACATGGAAATTTGATGACTTGAAGATGTATGATACATCCATCATAACTCATACCATCATTTTGAAACCAGATGGCAAACCTTTCAAGGAAAAACAAAGACCGGTAATGCTCTTATTGAACCTTTGATTCCGAAAGAAGTGCAAAAGCTATTATCTGTCAGGTTCATATTCTTAGTAAGACATTCAACCTGGGTAGCAAATTCGGTTCCGGTCTGGAAAAAGAATGGAAATATAAGGTTATGTGTTGATTTTATAAATCTTAATAGGGCTTTGGAGAAAGATAACTATCTACTTCCATCTTTAGATGAAGTGTTACAAATAGTGAATGTATCACAAATGAAGTCATTCCTAGATGGATTTTTCAGTTATAATCAAGTTATGGTTGAGAAGAAAGATAGGCTAAAGATCACATTCATCACAAAGTGGGGAAATTTCACCTACAAGAGGATGCCATTTGGACTAATTAACACAGGAGCTACGTTTCGAAAGCCCACGGACATTTCTTTTAGAGATTTAACTGGCGAATATGTTATAATTTACATGGATGATCTCATAGTTTTTTCTAAGGATAGATCGGAACATGTACAAGACTTACAAAATCTTTTGAAGAAATGTGAGCAATATGGGATATCATTAAACCCAAAGAAATGCATGTTCGGGGTGATAGAAGGGAAATTATTAGGGAATACAATTTTAGAAGCAAGAATATCCATTGATCTTGACAAGATCAGTGCTTTGATAAAATTAGAACCCCCAAATATTAAGAAAGAGTTGAAATCCTATTTTAGGAAAATTAATTTTATCAGCAAGTTTATAATAGGTTTTACAGAGATAGTACAACCGTTGAATGCATTGTTGAAGAAAGAAGCTAAAATAGAGTGGACAAAAAGAAGCTCAAGAAGCTTTTGAAAATATTAAGAAATCTATAGCTGAGGCCCTAGTGTTGTCTAGCCCTAATTACAATAAGCCATTCTACATTTATTCATTTGCTTTAGAACACACTTGTGATGTAGTATTGACACAAAAAATTGAATTGAAAGAATAAAATCCATAGCTTTTATTAGTGTGGAAAAGAATGCTTATGCTTTGGTAAAAGCAATGTGCAAGTTCAAGTATTATATTATGAGAAGTAAAGTTATAGCTGTCATCCCAGATGCATTCGTCAAAACTCTTTTAATGCAGAATGAGATGGGAATAATAAGAGCTAAGTGGATTCACATCATTCAGGAGTTCGACATTGATATTACTCCCATGAAACTGGTTAGAGGACAAGCTTTAGCTCAAGCTATAGTGGAGGTGGATCCTCATCTTGTCAGTCAATAGTGATGCGCTACAAAATGGACAAGGTTAGCAAATGACAAACAACACAAGAAATCATTAGTGTTAGTTAATCAAAGGCTAATCTAAACAGGCACATCAAAAGAGATACTAAGAACATGAAAGAATATTTAACTAAATAAGCAAATATGATGAGGCATCTCCAAATTCCTCCTAACATGTTTTTGGCTTCTTCTCCTTTGTTCCTCTCCTCTCCAAGTTCCAAAATAGTGTAGCTCTCAACAGCTTTTTGCATTATGGATGCTTATGGAGGATTGAGATTTTAGTATTTTGCTCCAAATGTAAAATGAAAAGCTAAAATACTAGATGCTATTAAAAATGATTGATTTTAACCAAAATAACAAGATATTAATTTGCTATGCTAAATTCTCTCTAAAATGCCTATAGGTTAAATGCATACAAGTTTTCAGGATCTAGATTATGAACAAATGGGCTCTATTTATAGGGAAAATAGAGCAATGGATGGTTGAGATTGAGCAATCTCCACAAGGGTTAGGATAGAATGATTTTCAATCTATGTGAGGGCTTTCAACCTAAGTGGATTCACATCATTCAGGAATTCGACATTGATATTACTCCCATGAAACTGGTTAGAGGACAAGCTTTAGCTCAAGCTATAGTGGAGGCAAATCCTCATCTTGTCAGTGAATAGTGATGCACTGCAAAATGGACAAGGTTAGCAAATGACAAACAACACAAGAAATCGTTAGTGTTAGTTAATCAAAGGCTAATCTAAATAGGCATATCAAAAGAGATACTAAGAACATGAAAGAATATTTAACTAAATAAGCAAATATGATGAGGCATCTCCAAATGCCTCCTAACATGTTCTTGGCTCCTTCTCCTTTGTTCCTCTCCTCTCCAAGTTCCAAAATAGTTTAGCTCTCAGTAGCTTTTTGCACTATGGATGCTTATGGAGGATTGAGATTTTAGTATTTTGCTCCAAATGTAAAATAAAAAGCTAAAATACTAGATGCTATTAAAAATGATTGATTTTAACCAAAATAACAAGATATTAGTTTGCTATGCTAAATGCTCTCTAAAATGCCTATAGGTTAAATGCATACAAGTTTTCAGGATCTGGATTATGAAGAAATGGGCTCTATTTATAGGAAAAATGGAGCAATGGATGGTTGAGATTGAGCAATCTCAACAAGGGTCAGGATTGAATGATTTTCAATCCATGTGAGGGCTTTCAACCCAATCCCAAGATGACAAGTGTCAATGTGAGATAGGTTGAGAGGAGAGGGAATAAGCATTAAATGCTTGACATGACCCTGGGAGTTAAGGTCAAGGTTAGTTGAATGAATAAACTCTTTATTCAAAGAATAAAGCTTTTATCCAATGGATAAACTCTTGTGCAAAAGGCAAGAGGGATAAACATGGTCAAAGTAATAAATGTTTGGGGAGACAAGTTGAAATAACCATAAATGGTTATGTAAGAGCCATTAATGGTCATGTAAGAGCCATTAGTGGTTTTGGAAGACTTTGGAGGTTAATTTGTTGAACACACAAAGCATTAAATGCTTTTCAAAGACTTTTGAAGTCTTTGAGAAGTGACTCCATTTTGCTTAGGAATGTGACAATAATTAGGGGATGGATTAGGTTAATTAGGAAGGGGTTAGAAGAATCTAGAAGGGGATTAGATTTGCAAGTGGATTTGGTGGGTGAGGGAAAATAGGATTTTATTAAAATAAAAATTCATTTATTTCAATAAATGTGTGCAAGTTGCATTTTGTAGGAAAATACAAGTGGGGGGGGGGATAATGATTTAAATAAATGTTTAATTTAATTTATTTAAAAGAGGAATAGGGGGATTTTAATTAAATAAATAGATTTTATTTATTTAATTGATTTGTGAACTTGGTTTTAATGAATTAATTAAAATAAATTGAATAATTTACTTAATTAATAGGAGAATGTTTGAAGATGAATTAATTAAATATTAATTAATTAACTCATGGCTAGTGGATTTTTAATAAAATAAATAGCAAATATTTATTTAATTAAGCTGGACAGATTTGTGTGACTACAATTGCCCCTCTTTGAGATGGTGCGGTTTATCGTGTCGTTTCAAAGAAAGAGAAACTGGTGTGAAGAAATGCCCCATAAAATATTAATTTAATGGGTGGTATGCCCCCTCGAGAAATGGGCAAATTTTTTTTGAAAAATCGAGCGATCTTTTGAAAAAGAATGAAAATTGGCAGGGTGCTAGAAGAGAAGAAGTTAGCAACGCGGGTGAAAAATAGAAGAAATCGGGGGTAAAATGGAGAAATGGGAGGCTCGGGAAGTTTATGGGGACCACAGCGGTGAGCAGGGGGGAAGTTATGGTGACGGTGAAGGGTTTAAATGGGGTGAAAGGGGTGAAAATAGGATCATTTGTGATCGCGACCAGTGTGAAACCAAAGCTCTGATAGTGACATTTTGGAGGAGTGAGCAGCAGTTAGGATGCCAGTACTGATTACAGAGCACCGATTTGAGTGAGTCCGTCGGTTCTAGTGGCTAGACGACTACGAACCAACGGTACATAAATTTGAAATTTGAATTTTTATGCATTTTTGATACACTTTTTGCTGAGTCTAAGTTGAGTCGGAGCAATAGCGCTGAAACTATGTTTTGGGACTATTGCCCAATTAACTAGCACTACTGTGCCATAATGGTGCTATTGAGGTGCTTGTTGAGTGCTTTTGCAATTTTCAGCACTATTGTAGGCTAGTTTAGGCGCTTTTGAAGTTTTAGTTCTATGAAGTGCTTAATTGAGCACTTTTGTGCTTAATCAGCGCTGTTGTTATGATGTTGTAGCACTTTTGTATTTTTAGCACTTTTGGATAGTTGATTGAGTGCTTTTGTTAGGGGTTTAGCGCTATTGTTTAGAAACGAGTGCTTTTATTTGCAAAATAACAGTTTTGCTATAGGATAAAACAGATGCCCCAGTTTGCGTGAAAAAGATCTCCCGATGCCAATGATGGATGAATAAGGAGGCGAAGTGAGAGTTGTTTTGAACCATAGTAGCCTAATGAGACTTAGGTCATTAGGATAAATGCCTATTGAAGTCTAGGTGTGCCATGATTGCTTACCTGTTGAGACCCAAAGATACTTGATCAAAGTATCCATTGATAGTCTTAGGTTTAAACTTTAGAAAGTTTGAAAACAAAACAATTGATGATGATTGATGGATGCCTATGTACAAGAGGATCTAGGCATATTGCAGTTACGTGAGAGACATCCAGCGACATAGGGGTTACGGGATCGGCTGACAGAGGGCGAGGTCGATTGCATTGCTGC
This sequence comes from Cryptomeria japonica, assembly GCF_030272615.1. Classification (NCBI taxonomy): domain Eukaryota; kingdom Viridiplantae; phylum Streptophyta; class Pinopsida; order Cupressales; family Cupressaceae; genus Cryptomeria; species Cryptomeria japonica. Next base: position 445,633,074 of record NC_081413.1, on the reverse strand, counting down.
GACGGGACTATATGATGTGATGCACATGCCCATGACTTGGATGAATCACAGATTGATTATAGCCTTAACAAAGTGGTGGCACAGCGAGACGTGCACCTTTCAAGTGGCCCAGGGGGAGATGACAATGACCCTGGAGGATGTGTGGCACATCCTGCATATTTTGATTCAGGGGGAGCTGTTTATGTATGACAGATCCTGGGGGACTCTAGTAGTTCAGAGGTTCTTTGATGAGGATGTTTTTATTGATGATGGCTCCATTGCTTGAGAGGAGATAGCTACGTTATATGAGCCATTACCAACAGTCGTATCTGGCATTGTGGGAGGACTACTGCGTCCTGATAGGCACTCTCATGGTCTAGCCATTGGATGCAGATAGGTGATCGAGATGATGATTACCGAGGGGACCCGATTTGCTTGGGGGCCGTGCGTGCTGGCGCACCTATATCAGGAGTTACATGAGATGGTATACTGTGAGAGGGGCTCCTTAGCAGTGGGAGTGACACTACTACATATCTGGGTGTGGGAGCATCTACCAGTGACTTGACCAGTGAGTCTGAGGTTCCACATAGTGGATCAGCCGTATATGTTTATGTATAGCGGTATGATGAGTCAGCCCCATCTAGGGAAGTTGGAGTGCTAGCGGTGGGCATTAGATGATTTGGATGTGGTTATATGGAGACTGTACCTAGAGTGCGAGCTCTAGGATGATGATGTGGAGGCACTGCCTTATGTGTTTATGACCCAATTCCTCATTGGGAGGACCTCGTACCATGTAGAGAGATAGGTGTCGGGGAGAGTGATGAGGCAGTTTGGACGGCAACAGGGACTGCCTAGTGGATCAGGGGAGTATGCACAGGTGATTCGGAGAGAGATATGCATGGGGGCTGATGTTGTCATATGACCAGGCACTGGCGAAGTTTCGGACGCTGCAAGCGAGACCTTGGGACATATGACCGAGGGCCATGGATGCAGGGGTTTCAGAGGACTACATGCAGTACCTGGCGGTGCATCCAATTCTACGGATATCTGATCTAGCAGAGCCGGTGCCCGATTTTGAGGATGAGAGGGGATGGAGACGGAGGAGGGGAGGAGGGTGAAGACCAATAGCAGGTGTTGGAGGGAGAGGAGATGGTGGAGACGGAGGAGGAGGTGGTGGAGGAGATGGTGGGTTGGGGAGCTAGATTCAGTGGAGAGGGAGAGGCGAATTGCCACTACAGATATCATAGGGACCACTGATATAGGGAGGAGTTAGACTAGATGGTAGGGGTATGGAGAGGGAGATCCTGATGGACAGAGGGGAGAGAGCTTCTGGAGAGGGTGGTACAGGTGAGGCTGCTATGGATACTAGGGAGGGAACCATTGGAGATCTTAGGGATCATATGATAGCACATTTGCAGACCTGGGTAGAGGATTTGGAGGCGGAGGTGGTGGCTAGGGATGTGCAGCTATTTGCACGGGAGTCAGAACTGGCTGTAGTGCTATAGGAGAGGGATAGTGCAGTGGAGAGATTAGCAGAGCTGCAGGAGAGAGTCTGGGTTGGAGTAGGAGCACAGGGGCCTATGAGGGAGGTGATGAGGCAGATGCAGCAAGCACAGGCCGAGATAGACTACTAGCGAGGGTTATATGAGTAGGTGGTGCCAGCTAGTCAGTGAGCACTTAGCTATTCTCAGATGCGGCAAGCCAAATCAAAGCGATCATAGAGGGTGCAGAGCAGTGGGGGTGTGATGGGTCCTCTATGGAGGGAGAGATCAGGGGATGCAAGAGTGAGTGGGGGTTTGATGGGGCCTCCATGGAGAGATAGATCAGATGGTGTGGGGACCAGTGGGGGAGCAGGTGGCAATGGTGGTATAGCATCTGGCCAGAGTGGATCTGAGAGAGCATTTTTGCATATATGTATTGTATCATTGTTTATTTTTGGATTATATCTTGGATGGCTCTTGGTAGTCAATTTGGTAGACTTCATTGTACTTTGATATATGAGATGATATATATGAGGAGATCCCCTATTTTGATGATATGCATTTGATATGTATGGATGTTTATGCAAGATGATGAGTTATTGTTTAGATGGATATGTGTACATGTATGCATTTGATGAGATGTTTCTTATATGCATGTTTTTATGATGTTGGATACTGACATATGAATGTAGGTTTATACATGTGTGCATTTTTTATTTCGATGTAATACTTTATGTATGTAATGCCATGATGATGATGTATGTTTATGATGAGTTAGGAACAGGATTTTGGTGTTTCCTATTTTGATAAAATGATGAGATAATTTATCTGATGATGTTAATGCAATGTTTGAATTAATGATGTTATGTATGGATATGTATCTAGATGTTTTTAAATGAATGTAATATGGATAAACAAAATGTAAAGTACAAATGTTTATATGATGATGCCTAAATGAATGCATATGTATAATGGATATATAAATAACATGAACCAATGTTGTGGAAACAAATGGTTTTATGATTCTAAATGCTTAAATATGATTAAGTAAAAATGATAATGTGATGATAATGCAACTCATGGTTTTTAATTACGGCACCTTAATGTAATTAAAAAAGGATAATGAATGCAATGTGAATGAATCCTAAAATGAGCATAATAAGATACTTAATAATGGAGGAATGAATGCACTTTTTAACTAATGAATAGATAAATGAATGTATGCAAATGATAAATGATAAAGGAAAATGAAATGATGATGGATAAACGATACTAAATGAATGCATAGTAAATGGTTTTAATATAATCAAGGATAATTTGATCCCATGAATGAATCCAATTATTTATGATTATGTAATGATACAAATGATTAATGAAGACTAATGTCAAAAATGAACTATATGCAATGTTAAGTTAAAATGACTTGAATGTACTTAATGCAAAAATGCAACTAAATGTGACGATGATATGATTATGAGGAATGCAAGGTTTTTGAGACTATGCATGATGCATTGATGATGTATCAGAGTACTTGGTCGTGATTGTATTCAAGACCAGCTTAATGGTCACATTTGCATATGAATGAATGAATGGATGGGTGATATGTAATGGAATGCAATATATAAACAGATGAGATGAAATGATGATCCATAGTGCTCTATTTTCATCATTGAGCTTTAAAATATTGGAAGAGAATACAAGCATCTTGACATAATGATTCAAGATGACCTGAGTATTTCTTACATGGATTTTATATAGCAAGTTAATACAAACGACTTGATATAAGGGTCAAATCAACCATAGTATTGCTTGCAGAACATACAAGGATCATCTCTGTTCATGCATGACTTGGATCGTCCTCCTTGATCTTAGGTTGATCATATCCTGAGCCAAGTACATACCGTAATAAGAGATAAAAACCTTTATCCAATTTTGGATGAGGAGGAAGGAACCAAAGGAAGAGCATTGTACCTGCAAACAAACAGTATATATATAAAGAAAAAAGAATAGGGATCCTTGGTAATGGTTCATGCTCATATGGTCAAGGTATACGCTGTAGTCAGCAAGTCGTAATGATTTATGACTGCATTTTGCATAAGATCACGTAGCTTGGTGAACTTCCCACGTAGACACCATTAGTACATGCCCCATGACTTCATCAGAAATAATGTGCAGATGATACAAAATAATGCTGAAAGGTCTTGATACAGATAAATGAATGAATTACTCACAAATCAACCAAGTATTTGATAGCTTAACATAATTTTCTTGTCAAAGAAAACATCATTTTTGTCTTTGTTTTGGTAAGGAAGGGTGCATCCTTGTTGAAGACAGTTTGATTGTTGATGTCAATGTTTTGGTCAATTTTTGATAAGTGATCATCGTGTGAGGATTTGTTCAATGTTTGCTTGGTATCTACATGGATGAGTATGTACAAGGTGTTGCCATTTTTTTTTTGTGTGATTTCCAATGTTTTCTGTTGTTTTTGAATTTTGTGAGACGTTTTTGAATATTTTTGGAGTTTGTATTGTTTTGAATGTTTTTGGACTTTGTGAGACATTTTTTTATTTTTTGGATTTTGTGAGACATTTTTGAATGCTTTACCCAATGAATCACCAGTAATGTAGAATCCACTTCTATCAACTAGATTTTAAGGGCATTGCCCCTAAGTTTAGACATGACTTACGGAAAAGCGGGATGCAAGACGCATGAAGTACTTTCTTTGAGTACAGATCAAATAACAAGCCATGGTTTAGATGGATGGATGTGTGTATGTATGAATGTGATCGCAGCGAGCCTGAAAGATAATGGAGCCATAGTCTTTACGAGTGGCACCTGTTTGCCAGGTTTTCACCATCGTACTTACCCAAGGTGCCATCGGAGTGTTTGTTCACCATTTGGATGCATGATTTTTCTTTGCTATTTTGATGTTTTTAGATTTTCTTTAGGACATTTATCTGGATGTTTTTGGTATTTTCATCAATATGCAGGGGAGCCTAATGTACAGCTTAGGTATAAAACCGTTTGAGGTGCATGTTGTTGATTGGATCTGTGAGCAGTTCTCCTTCTGATGTAGCTAATAGATATGCCCCAGACCCAAATACAGCAGTGACAACATATGGGCCTAGCCAGTTTGATTCAAACTTGCCCTGATGTTCTTTGTTTGGTTGGTTGCGAGGATTCTCGTAGAGAACAAGATCACCTACCTCAAATGTATGAGGTCTAACTCGGTGATTGTATCTTTTGCTCATGCCCTGCTGATAGGCTTTCCAATGGTTGTATGCAGATTGTCGCTTCTCATCAAGTAACTCTAAGTCCTGAAGACGGGATACTCTATAGGCTTCATCATCAATGAGATTATGCAAGGAAACCTGTAGTGATGGTATCTCGACCTCAATAGGCAAGATAGCTTCTGCACCATAGACCAATGAATAAGGAGTTGCACCTATAGGGGTTGAAATGCTAGTTCGATATGCCCATAGTGCTGGATTTAGTTGAACATGCCAATCACAGCTAGCATCATTGATTGTCTTCTTGAGGATTCTTAATATGTTCTTGTTCGATGCTTTGGCCTGCCCATTGCCTTGTGGGTAATAGGGAGTGGAAAATCAGTGTTGGATATGAAATTTCTCACAAAGTTCATGAACATCCTAATTTTTAAAAGGAAGACCGTTATCTGTGATGATGGACATGGGTACACCATACCGGCAGATGATGTAATTGAGGATGAATGAGGCGATCTGCTTGCTGGTGACTTGGGTAAGTGGAACAACTTCGATCCATTTTGTGAAATATTCAGTGGCGGTAATAATGAATTTGTGGCCGTTGGATGAAGATGGATGGATTTTACCCACAAGGTCAAGGCCCCATTGACAAAAAGGCCATGGTGTCATGATTGGTTGCAGTTCTTGTGCTGGTGCATGTATCAGGTCGCCATGAACTTGACATTTCTTGCATTTTCTGACAAAGTAGTAGGAGTCTTTTTCCATAGATGGCCAATAGTATCCATTGCATAGGAGTTTCTTGGGTAGTGACGGACCACTTGAGTGAGTCCCACAAATTCCTTCATGTACTTCTTCCAAGGCCTTTCTTATCTCATCTTGTTCCAAACATCGAAGGAGAGTACCATCAAGACTGCGTTGGTATAGGGTTTCAACAATAATGGCATATCGAGCAGTTTGGCAAATGAAGGTTTTACGTTGGTTATTTTATTGGTTGGGAGGAAGGGTGTGATCGCGGAGATAGGTGTAGAATTCACCATACCATGGGGATTCAGAACTAACAAGGTGACATATCATTTTGGATTCGGGGATAACATAAGCGGGAATCCAAAGTTGTTCTACCAAGAACTCGTAGCGTGTTGAATTCTGTGGAAAATCTAGGAGAGATGCAATGGTAGCCACAGCGTCAGTAGCTCGATTCTAATCTCTTGGTATCTGCTCCAAGGTAATTGTGGTAAATGATGCTTTTAGTTTGTCCACCATTTTCTTATATGGCATGAGTTTATCATCCTTGGTTTGATATTCATTTGTTGCTTGTTGAATGAGCAGTTGTGAGTCACCATATACTTCCAGTTCTTGTAATTTCCATTGTACGGCTAGCCTGAGTCCTGTGATCAAGGCCTCATACTCTGATATGTTGTTGGTGCATGGAAATGTGAGCCTGTAAGACTTCGGGATGCTATCACCTTGAGGTGTGATAAACAAAATGCCTGCCCCCGAGCCATGCCTAGTGTATGAACCATCAAAGTATAGTTTCCATGGTTGTGTTGTTGTGATCATGAATATCTCTTAATCTGGAAAATTGGAAATGAGAGGATGATCACCTATGAAGGGTGCATCGGCCAACTGATCTGCAATAACTTGTCCTTTGATAGCTTTATGATCTACGTACTCGATGTCAAATTCACTTAGAATCATCACCCATTTGGCCAAGCAGCCTGTCAATGCTACTTTGCTGAGTAAATACTTGAGTGGATCAATCTTTGCAATGAGTTGTACATTGTGTGTTAATAGATAGTGCCTTAATTTAGCAGAAAGCTCACTCAATAGGTGTGTAATTGAGTTCATATCCAACTAGTGTTCGAGAAATGTAGTAAACAACACACTCTTTTCCTTCTGCATTATGTTGTGCCAGTAGTACACCCAATGCTGTACTTGTTGCTGAGATATAGAGTAACAGAGGTCTACTTGGATCTGGTGGTATCAACAACAGTGTATTCATGAGATAGTCTTTGAGCATCTGGAATGCTTGCTAGCATCTAGCATCCCATTGAAAGCGGATGTTCTTATGTAGTAGGTGTGTGAATGGGTGACACTTATTAGCCAATTATGCAATGAATCTTCGAATGGATTGAAGCTGCCCTTGTAATGTCCTTAGCTGATTGATATTCTTTGGTGGTGGCATGTCCATGATTGCTTTTACCTTTGCTGGGTCGACCTCAATACCTTTGCTTGAGATAATGTATCCTAGAAGCTTCCCGGAGGTTACTCCAAAGACACATTTCTTTGGGTTGAGTCGAACATGGTATTGTTCCAGTCTATCAAAGATTTTATCTAAGATGTGGAGATGCCCTTCTCTGGTGAGTGATTTTGCTAGTAAGTCATCAACATAATCTTCCATCATAGTATGCATCATGTCATGGAATATGGTGGTCATTGCTCATTGATAGGTCGCTCCTGCATTCTTGAGACCGAAAGGCATTACATTCCAGTAATATGTGCCCCATGGACATGTGAAGGTTGTCTTATGTTGATCTTCTGGTGCGATATTTATTTGATTGTATCCTAAAAAGCCATCCATGAGTGAAAGCATGGCATGTCCCGCTATCAGATCCACTATGATGTCAATATTTGGTAGGGGGAAGTCATCCTTAGGACATGCCTTATTCAGATCTCTGAAGTCAGTACAAATGCGGATGCCCCCTTTTGGTTTGCCGACAGGCACAATGTTGGAGATCCATTCTGCATAATCAATTGGTCTAATGAAACCAGCATCTAGGAGTTTCTTGAGTTCTGTTTTGACTAGTACTGCAATTTGAGGATGCATCTTACGAAGCTTTTGCTTGACAGGTTTGGCTCCTTCTACTATGGTGAGGTGATGCATGACTAAATCCGGATCAAGCCCAGGCATGTCTGCATATGACCATGCAAAGTTGATCTAACGCTGTTGAAAGAACTCTATAAATTTAGGTTGTTCTTCTGGAGTGAGAAGAGATGCTAGATGTATGAGATGAGGATTTTTAGGAGTCCCCACATTGTATTCTTTGGTTTCCTTTATGAGAATCGTTGATCATTCCTGTTGTGTACTAGCAGGGAGGATGTCAAACCCTTCATCCTTAGGTGCCTTAGAGAGGTTTTCACTGTTGGATACGCTCTTTCTTTTTACTTTTGTTGGATCAAACAGTGCCATGGTGTGATTTTCACTAGAAGATCCATGTTTTATCATTATATTTTTGCAGCTAAAAGGTTTGGCATATGCCCTGAAGTATGCTGCGCTATTAAGTTCAATGGCGAATCCAGCTTTGTGATCCTTGCTTGGTAGGTTATCCCTTAATTTGAAAAAGTCAATGATGGCCTCATCATTTTGGAAGAGGTCAAGACATGGGGGATTAGGTTGGTTCCATTCAATGAGTTCAGGATGGATAATGGGCATTACTTCATCGATTAGGTTAAGTTCGTTAGATGTAGCAGTGAGGGTTAAGACATTGTGGTGAAGGTCGTTGATGGTACTCTCCCTGTCAGAATCAGGTGTAGGATGAGATGTAGGGTCCGTGGAAGATGTTTCCAGCTTAGGAACCCAAGAGGTCTTTATCTGTGCTTCTCCGTAAATATGGATGTCTTTGCGAGGTGGAGGTAGTGATGTGTCTTCCTCATCTGAAGTGTTAAGTTGTACACAATCAAATTCCCACTCATGTGAGTCGATCTCTGAGTCACTTTCTTGCATCCGATTACTATACCATACTAGGATGTCCTTTGAGTTAAATAATGTAGGTGTGATTGGTTGATGTACCTTTGTAGTGATCGGTGCTGCAGGAAAATCAATGGAGATTAAAGAATCCAATACGGGGAATATCGGTAGTGTTGACTCAATTGCTTCTGTTGGTACTACTGGTGTCGTAGATGCTGCTGCAGGTTCTGATATAGTTGCTGCTGCTAATGGTACTATTGATGTGTTGGCTGCTACGGATGGGATTACTGGTTTGATGGGTGGGATGATTGGCATTGTAGATGGTGGTGTTGGGAATTTGAGCCTCAGTGGGGCAGTTGTGATGGTGCTTGATGCTGCTTTGATAATGAAAGGTGTCTTTTTTGCAGTAGGCTGACATAATGGTTTGTTGGGTTTTCCTTTGCATTTGAGTTTAGGAAAGATCTCTTTTTCAAAGCCAAGGCCTGTATTAACTTTGGGCTTGAATTCTGGCAGTAGAGGCTCATGTCGTCGGGTGAACTCACAATAATGGTTCCCAATTTTTTGCCACTTTTGACACTGAGATGTACATTTTAAAAATAATCTTCAACTTCCGAGAGCTATAACTTTTAAACTATTAAAAATTTGAAGATGATGTAAATTAGTGATTTCTATCATTTTGTTTGTAGATTCTATATACATTTTTTTCAAATTTTTTTGAAGGACTTTTTAAAATTTTTTCCATCTCCCTCAAAAAGTAGTTTTTTACAACAAACTACATTTTTTAAGAGTGATGTGCCTCCCGAAACGCATAACTTTTTTCCTATAAACGATAAAAACTCAATTCTTTCAAATTTTGGTTTGTAACATCAATATCCAGGGCTTGCATTTGGTTTTATAGTGATATGTTCAACATTTTTCATATTATAAAGTTTTGAAGTCTGACTAGTCATAATTCAAACATAGGTTTATGTTTGAACACATAACTTGTTCTATATAAGTCAAAATTCAATTTTATTTTTTTGTTAGAAAGAAGACATCAATACTAGGGGCATAGATATTTTTCAGAATTTTTTTGAATTAGTTTCTTATTTTTCCCAATGCGTTGAACAGAGAAGTTCATGTTCAGTGAAAAACCAATTTTCCATAAAATTAAAAAAAAAAGAACATAATAAATTCAAAATCTAACAAAATTATACTCATTGGAAAACTTGCTTCGAGTACTACCATCTAATATTTTTGGGTTATCAAGATTATTTCATTCGTGCTTTCAACCAGAGCTCCAAAGTCATTAATTCTTCAGAACTTTGAATTTTTTTGGGAGAAACCTTTAATTTGAAGGTTCGAATGAACACCAGTTCGAGCGAATTGGGTTCGCTCGAACCCAAAGGGTTCGAGCGAACCCCCATTAGCTCGAACCAATGAGCTCGATTTTGGCATGCACATTTTTGTAATGGACATGTTCGAGCGAACCCAACAATTTTTAACTGTCGACTTTCGTTTGAACTCTGGCCGACACATTTTTTTTTTTTTTTCATTTGTGGATTCATATAAATGTCCATAATTTTTTTCATTTTTTATCACACAAATAATTAAAATAATTTGCATTTTTGGATGAGAGAAGACATTTGAAAATTATTTTGAAGGCAATAATTTGAAGGTTTTTTGTAAAAGCATGGGGAACAAGAAGAGAAGGCAAAATAAGACTTCAAGGAATTATTCTCCCGAAATGGAAGAAAGATATCGAGAACAAAGAAGACAAAGATATCATGATGCAAGTATGTATTTTTAATTTTATTTCTATTTAATTTAATATGTATTACGTATCAATTAATTAGAACTCAATATTTTTTATCTAATATTTTTAATGAAAATTAATTTAAAAAATCTTAATTAAATTAATTGGAAATAATAGGATTAAAAATAATTTTGTTTTAATTGGAAAGCATAATTAATTTGATATAATACATGTGTATTTGCAAATTTCAAATTCCATCAACTTGCTTCTTGTGTAATTGCATTTTTCTCCTATATAATTAAGTTCATTTATAATAGATAAGACCTATTATGTCATAATTTCTAGGTTCTAAATTATATATATTGAATATTTAATCTACATGTACAAGTAATTTCATGTGATAGGTCCTTTAATATCACATAATATATCTGTCTTAAGGGTAGTTAAGTATATTAATTGTGAAATGGTTTTTCAAATGTGGTCATATTGATTTTAATATGAGGTCACCTAAGTTATCGTATGCATGCATCAAAATATTTGTACTTTTAATTTTCAAAATTGGAATTTCTAATTTATCAAAATTTTATTTTATGTGTTAAATCAGTGCTCAAAATTAGAGATTGAACTTTAATCCTAACCTGAGAACAAATTGAACTTTAAACCTAAACAGGTAATTTAATTAGAGTTATAACAATAAGGTCTTGAAAGTAATTAAATTTAATAAACCAAATTGAATGGGCTAATTTTAACATGTAAAGCTTTAAGCCAAATTCACCCCTATTCTTAATCCTAATTGAATAATCTCTGATTAATTCAAGAACGTTACACAAACAAGCTTAAATTATGTGCAGAATGGGCAAATGAACCTGTTGAAGAACACAATATAGTTGATGAACATAGGGAGGAGATTGTCCTAGTTGAACCAATGGAGACCTTTGAAGGAGAGGGGTCAGGCTCCTTACCTCCTACCACTAATATGGATGAGCATATTGTGGATCTAGCTAAATAGGTGAAGAGAAATATTTCTTATAAAAATTTAGATCATTTACTTGAAATGGATGTCGATGAGTTGAAACGTCTCAGTGAAGAACCTAGACATACTAAAAAGAGGTCAATGAATAAAAGTGGAAAAGAAATAATGTCTCATTTCAACAATCTTGATACTACACTAGAAAAAGCTCAATTGTTATCAATTGTACTTACTCATAAAGACTTAATAGATCCAATGAAATTGTTTGGTATAGATACAACAAGTCAAAAGGGGAAATCTTCTCAGCTACAAAAATCTATTGTTGATAATGTTAAGAAAGGTTTGGTGAACATTGGTAAAAAATCTCGAAAACTAGATAAGACCATTTCAAGAAGAGTGATGTTGACATCTTTAGTAAATGAAAGATTGCCTCAAAAAAGACAAATCTCTTCACTATCATCTGAGTTTAGTTTTAGTAGAAGGACAATATCTAAATATGTTAAAAGGAGAAAGATTTTGGATGATACTACCTCAGAAGGGAATTGGGCAATTATGTGTAGAGCTCCTCATTCTGATAGAATTGAAGATTTTGTTAGGAACTTTGCGACAAGTTTTTGGAATGATAATACTCGCCCTTCATCAAATAGTAGAGATGTTATCAAGCAAAGGATTGGTCCTGATCGTTATGATCTCCATGTAAAACATTGGATAGACACAACAAAACATGAATTGTATGTATTGTTTACTAAAACAAACCCTCATATAAAGATTGGACAAACCATGTTTGAACGGTTAAGGCCATATTATGTGAAGTTAAACAAAGTTTTCGAAACTTGTTGTTGTCATTATCACATCAAATTTGACTTGTACTATTAGGTGTTTCGAAAGATTAGAGAAGATACTGATGGTTATGAAAATGCTCCTCCTAAACAAATAATTCAATTCATAGCATCCATCTTATGTGATAAATCAGATGATAATGCAACCGGTCAAATAAATTGCAAAAGAGGAATTTGTGGAACATGCAGGGACTTGGCTAAATTGCCTTTGAGAGATGAAGATACTGACATGAGGAAGATGGTGAATTGTAAGAGTTAAAAGTACAGAAAATTTTAAACAAAATTTGGAAAGGAATCTACGAGGCTAGATTATGTAGAAGAGGAAATACCTATTGGAACATTTATGGAAAATTGTTGTAAGTTGATAAAACCATACATATGCCATGGTTTTTTTGCGAAGTGGCAAGCAGAACAATTTAAAAGATTAAGAGACACTTTCCCACTTGGAACTATTCTATCTATAGTTGACTTCGTAGAGAATTACTCTTTTGCACATCAAAAAGAGATTCAATCAGAGTATTACTTTTCAAAGCAAATCACTATTTTCGTGCATGTGTGTTATCGACATGCACAGATGAATTTGGATGGTGTTGATAGTGCATTTGAAAATCATGTCATTAAGAAAGAGTACCACTTCTATATCAGTGATGATAAGGAGCATGACACACTTTTTGTACAACATTGCTTTAAGAAGTTTTTTGAATATTTGAAAGATAGAGGCATAGCAATAGTTAAACATTTTGTTTGGTCTGATGGATGTGTGGCACAATTCAAATCTTCAAGGCCATTTTATGCACTATGTAGATATCATCGAAATGACAAAATACCACATGTTTGGAGTTTTTTTGAGAGTGGTCATGGAAAGGGTGAACATGATGGTGCAGGAGCTTGTATCAAACGTGCTCTAAGAAAGCATCAAATAAAGCACAAAGGAGAACGTATAGAAAATGCACATGATGTTGTTGAATGGTGTAAGAAACACTTTGAGCAACCTAATTATCGTGGGGAATCATCATCGAGAACATACAGGCCCATTCCATATAGAGTGTTTTGGGAGATAACCGGTATGTGTTCTCTTTTAGTATTTTATTTAATTTTTTTTAATTTAACAACTTGATCTACATGTACATTCTTGTACACATGTACATTTTATAGATGTGGATAGAAAATCAATGCATGGATGCAAGAGTGTGGAGAGAACAAGATCTTTGCATTGTGTCATGAGTACAGATAATCGCCCATGGACATTATACACTAGGGATTATTCATGTTTTTGTTTTGAATGCATTTTTGAAAACTATGTTGATTGCAAGAACCAAGAGCTTGGATATGTTAGTGAATGGAAAATGGTGCCACTAGATGTTTCTAACACATATGAGGATTCAAATGAGGATGAAAACTTTGAAGACATTCCTTTAATTTTTGGTGATTACGATCATATTTTAGGATTGATTAAAAAAGGTACATACATGACGTACACATGTAAACATTTCCTTAAAAATGACATATAACTTAGAATTTATTTAACTTGTGTCAAATTGCAGGAGATATTTTTGCAGTCATAGCAGAAGATGGAAATATAGAAGGTGTTAGTTATTGTTTATTGTGTTGCACAAAAGAGAGAAAGAAGTTATCAAAATCTGAGATGAGTGATGGAATGTCATTTCCCACAGGTTTGAGTTCTAATTTGAATATGTACATGTACAAATCGCTTATGTGAAATTTTTTAATTTCTCACGTTTCTTATATACATGTACATGCAGGATCAGTTGTAGTGCAAGGGACATATTTCAAACAAGTTAAAATTGTTCAACATGGGATTCATTTCACTGAATACCAAATTGACAACAAGGTATATCAGTATAGTCACTTGGTCATTGTTGTTGGCCTAATTCTTCAAACAGTTCCACGTCAAGGGCGGTCTCAAAAGTGGAGAGTAGATAGTGAAGATCATGACAAAATATTAAGTGTTATTGAAGAGCATTGTGAACCACTTGATGTGGTATGAACTATATATACATTTAGTAATCCAAAGTACACATGTGGTTCAGCCCACATGAATTGAATTTTAATGTACGTTCAAGATAAATTCTAGATCTCAAGTAACTTGAACATTTGAAACTATTTAGGATAAATATTTTTTAACTTTATTTATACATTATATCAAATTAGGATGTATTTAAATGTGCATGTTTAATTGTATGTAATTGTATTTGTATTTAATTAAAAAATGCATATTTAAATTAGAATGTAATATGTACATTTGTAAAATTGATATTTAATATGGAATTAGGACATGTACATGTTGTGAACTATTTAACTACAATATACATACCTAGAAGCTCACATACCTACAATATACATACCTATGTAATAGACATACCATGTGAACTATTCAATACATGACCTATTAAGTTTAGTTTGTTCATTTCATACATACTCTTTTGTTTGAAAATCTTGAAACATGTATAATCATACATACTCTTTTGTTTGAAAATCATTTGTATTTAAATCTAATAAAATCAAACATGTATAAATCTAATACAATCAAGATAAATTCTAGATCTCAAGTAACTTGAACATTTGAAACTAAAGGATAAATATTTTTTAAGTTTATTTATACATTATATCAAATTAGGATGTATTTAAATGTGCATGTTTAATTGTATGTAATTGTATTTGTATTTAATTAAAAAATGCATATTTAAATTAGAATGTAATATGTACATTTGTAAAATTGATATTTAATATGGAATTAGGACATGTACATGTTGTGAACTATTAACTACAATATACATACCTAGAAGCTCACATGTACCTACAATATACATACCTATGTAATATACATACCATGTGAAATATTCAATACATGACCTATTAAGTTTAGTTTGTTCATTTCATACATACTCTTTTGTTTGAAAATCTTGAAACATGTATAATCATACATACTCTTTTGTTTGAAAATCAAACATGTATTTAAATCTAATCTAATCAAACATGTATAAATCTAATATAATCAAACATGTATAATCTGATCAAACACAAACCAGGTATAAAGTATAATCTAGAGTCTAAACTTCGTTGTACATGCATGAAATATACAATCTAATCAAACATGTATTTAAATCTAATTTAATCAAACATCATGTATAAATCTAGAATATAATCAAACATGTATAAATCTAATATAATCAAACATGTATAAAACTTATAAAGTATAATCTAGAGTCTAAACTCTATGTATAAAGTATAAAGTATAATCTAGAGTCAAACACAAACCAAGTATAAAGTATAATCTAGAGTCTAAACTCCATGTATAAAGTATAAAGTATAATCTAGAGTCAAACACAAACCAGGTATAAAGTATAATCTAGAGTCTAAACTCCATGTACGTGCATGAATATATATAATATGAAAGTATATAATAAGATAAATGTAAATGAGTTATAAAGTCTGGAGCAAATCAACAGGTATCATGTCGGCTATGAACTGAGCGACCATCTGAGGGGGAGTCCTGCAAAAGTAGAATTTATTTAAATATTAAATATAATATATCTATCTCTCTAGACATGCATGTACATCAAATCCAAGTAGAGTTAAATAAAAATTTAATTATAAATTGTAACGTGCATGTACATACATACATACATACATATATGTACCAAAAACCATAACTAATTTGCACACTAACAACATCTAAAGAATCTCTCCTATGCACATGCTCAGAGCTCAAGGAAGGAGTGACATGAGCTAACTGTCAATTTAAGGATTAGTCCACAATCAATTTAAATGATCTACAAATTAAAACTTAGAACTCTAGATTATTTATTAAACATGATCTATATATATAGATTTATCAGGTACAAATTTGCAACATGTATACATATCTTCTAAAAATTTAAATGCACATGTACATGTACATACCTGTGTATCACCTAGAGTAGGCTATATAGTCTAATCCTATCCCGTGATCATATCAACAACATCACTCATGCCTGCATATCTCTCTCTAGCTATACGTATCACTGAGGAGTGCAAGAGGCTAACTAGATGAGTGGGCATCGTGGATGAAGTGTCTGACTATAGTAGCATGTCCATAAATCCAGTATGGCTCAAATCTCTCAACTGATCCTCAAATGAGTCCAAACCCTCATCTGTGATATGTACCTGATCAGCTCGTATCTCCTCCTCAAATGAATCCAACCGGCCCTCATCTGTGATATGGAGCTGATCAGCTCATAGCTCCTCCTCTGCACCAATAGAGTGATCTGTAGGTGGGTCAGTGCCTAGAGCATGCGCAGAGTGATGAGAATGTTGTGACTACCTTGGGGTATGCATCGATGCCGCTATAGCCTGACCATCTCTGAGAATCTCCTCTCTAACATCACCCAATGGTATCCCAAGTCGAGATGAAATAAAATTGTAAGCATGTAGTAGGTCCTCGGCTAAATACTGCGACATCTGTACATGTCTACTACCTCTGACTATAGCTGCTACCTCATCTAGGGAGGGGATGCTAGCAGAAATATACTGATCATCTAAATCTGAAGCCCCCCCATGACTAGAAGATGCATGATCTATGGATGATCGTGAACGTGATTGACTCATCATATATCTGCCCACCCTGTCAGAAGATATGGTGGTTGCCGCTGATGCAATCTGTCCAATCCTATCAATTGCTTCTCTTTGAGAAGCAATCACAATGTGATCCGCTATGGGTGCCATGGCTGGGACTACTGCAGGAAATCTCTGGCCAACAAGGTCCCTGTGTCTAGGTGGAGCTCTATCACGCCTACGATATGCATCTCTATTAGCAATCCTACCCCTCCCTTATCCATAATATCCTAGAATATCAAGGTAGTTTGGTTTCATCTGACAATGAACCTCAGCAAATACTTGCTGTGCAAAGTATAATGGAATTTGGTCATTATTAGTATAACGACCATGGGCTGCTAAGAATCGTGGGTAAATCAGTGATGCAACCTATGGGTCGATACATCTGGTAACCTGATATCCCCTCACCTTACTCTTCTCCTGATATTGTGGGAAGCATCTCTCCTTGATGGTCTCCTTTGAGACCACCCCCACCACATCAACAAAAGAATGAGGACCCCTCACCTCACTCCTCAGCTGTCTATATATATCCTCTATAACCTCAGGTGAGAATGAGGTATGAGATACTAAGTGGTCCCTCAATGTCCACAAACTATCAAAAATGGATGTGCACGTACTCTTGTACACGCCATCAATACGAGGGTCACCTAGCATGGCCCTCAACCTATGCAACTCCTGATCACTGTAATGAAAAATAGTAGCAATGTCAAGCAAGGGGGGATCCTGCTCTGGAGGATCCTGCTATGGTGGCTCCTGATGTGGAGCCTGCGCAGGTGGATCCTGATGTGGAGCTTGCACAGGTGGATCCTGATCAGGAGCCTACGAAGGTATATCCTGGGATGCCATCTATCTAGGTACATGTCATAAAGTTAAAATAAATACATAAGCAGAGAGAGAGAGAGATCATTTTCATGAGAGAGAGAGAGAGATTATATACATATAAATCTTCATGAGAGAGAGAGATCATTTTAATTTTCAAAAAATACATGTAAAAATTTCAAATATTTTAGTGAGAGAGAGAGAGAGAACATATATTTTAGATCTAGAGATAACATATATTTCAGAGAGATAGAGAGATCTAACATGTGTACATATTCAAATCTTTGACATACATAAAAAATTCAAGAATAGAGAGATCTAACACGTCATATGTTAGGACACTATATTATCCTAAGGGGAATGTCATATGTACAGTAGGATGTTATAAGGGGTCATATGTGACCCCTTAAGACAACATAGGACCCCTTAAGACACTATGTGATGGACTAAGGGGTATGTTGTTCATAGTAGGATTTTATAAGGGGTCATATGCGGTTCTAAGGGGTCATGCATATGTTATAACACATGCATGACCTCTCAGGACCACATATGACCCCTTATGACACTATGTGATCCTAAGGGGAATGTCATATGTATAGTAGGATGTTATAAGGGGTCATATGTGACCTACTAAGGGGTCATGCATGCGTGACCCCTTAGGACCACATATGACCCCTTAAGACGCTATGTGATGGACTAAGGGGTATGTCATTCACACTAGGATTTTATAAGGCGTCATATGTGGTTCTAACCACATATGACCCCTTAGGACACTATATGATCCGAAGGGGAATGTCATATGTACTATAGGATGTTATAAGGGGTCATATGTGACCTACTAAGGGGTCATGCATGTGTTAATGCATGTGTGACCCCTTAGGACAACATACAACCCCTTAAGACACTATGTGATGGACTAAGGGGTATGTCGTTCATAGTAGGATTTTATAACGGGTTATATGCGGTTCTAAGGGGTCATGCATATGTTATAACACATGCATGACCCCTTATGACACTATGTGATCCTAATTGGAATGTCATATGTATAGTAGGATATTATAAGGGGTCATATGTGACCTACTAAGGGGTCACGCATGTGTTAATGCATGTGTGAGCCCTTAGGACCACATATGACCCCTTAGGACACATAGGAAATGTCGTATGTATAGTAGGATGTTATAAGGGGTCATATGTGACCTATTAAGGGGTCACACATGTGTCAATGCATGTCTGACCCCTTAGGATTGGACATACGACCCCTTAAGACACTATGTAATGAACTAAGGGGTTGTCGTTCACACTAGGATTTTTATAAGGGGTCATATGTGGTTCTAACCACATATGACCCCTTAGGACACTAAATGATCCTAAGGGGAATGTCATATGTATAGTAGGATGTTATAAGGGGTCATATGTGACCTACTAAGGGGTCACACATGTGTTAATGCATGCGTGACCGCTTAGGACAACATACGACCCCTTAAGACACTATGTGATGGACTAAGGGGTATGTTGTTCATAGTAGGATTTTATAAGGGGTCATATGCGGTTATAAGGGGTCATGCATATGTCATAACACATGCATGACCCCTCAGGACCACATATGACCCCTTATGACACTATGTGATCCTAAGGGGAATGTCATATGTATAGTAGGATGTTATAAGGGGTCCTATGTGACCTACTAAGGGGTCACACAAGTGTTAATGCATGTGTGACCCCTTAGGACCACATACGACCCCTTAAGACACTATGTGATGGACTAAGGGTTATGTCGTTCACACTAGGATTTTATAAAGGGTCATATATGCGGTTGTAGTGGGTCACACATGTGTTAAGACACTATTTGATGGACTAAGGGGTATGTCGTTCACACTACAATTTTATAAGGGGTCATATGCAGTTCTAAGGGGTCACGCATGTGTTATAATACATGTGTGACCCCTTAGGACCATGTATGACCCCTTAGGACACTAGATGTGATCCTAAAGGGAATGTCATACATGTACACTAGTATGTTATATGTGATCCTCTATGACCTCCTAAGGGAATGTATAGTGTCATCAGGGCATATGTGGTCTTAAGGGGTCATGTTGTGTGTGTAATAGGATGTGAAAATGGGTCACATTGTAGAGGAAATTTATTTTGTCTAATTTGTTTAAATTTGTTATCTAAATTTTCAAATGTTTATTTAAATTAAAATTTATTAATTTTTCTAACGTTTTTCTTTTTTTGCTAATGTTTTTCTAAGTTCTGATTTACTATAGGTTCTAAGTTTTCTATGTTTTTCATAACAATTTTTTAAAATGTTGAAAAAAATATACATCTATACAATTATGTAATTTTAAAAACAAATTGACACATTTCAGTCAAAAAATTAAATTATCAAACATTTTTCTAAAATAATGAAAAACAATAAATTATCAAACATTTTTCTAAAATTTTGAAAAACAATAACTATATACAATTATTTAATTAAAAAAATAAATTAACAAACAAATTATTTACAAATTTAATAAAAAAAGACATTATTAAACCAAATAAAGGGTTATTTTTTGCACCTGGTCGAAAACTGAAATAGGAAAGATGCTAACTGCTGCAGACAAAGCTTGGTGACATGATGCTAATGATTGGTTTGATCCAACCCCCACCAGACAGAAAAAGTCAAATTTGATAATGACCTTTTAACTGTCATTTTCGCTATTTATAAATTTAAAAAAAAACCCTAACCGAAAATGGTTCGAGCGAATGGGGGATTCGTTCGAACCCATTAAAATATTAATATTTAAGTGGGTTTTCTTGAATCCAAAACTTACTCGTGGTTCGAGCGAACCCAGGCCCGCAGTTGAATTCACTCGGACTCTCAAGGGTAGTCCGAGCGAACATTACCATTTCGTTCGAACACCGAGAAAATTGAAGTTCCCACTTTCGCCAAATTCCTTCATTGGCAAAAGTGGGAACCAGCTTTGTGACTTCACCCCATCCTTGTTTGTAATATCCCAAAGCACTCTGACCATCATACCCCATTCTTTGCATAATGAGGAGACCTTTGCCATACTGATCTGTAGGAAGCTTAACTTGCGGTATATCAGTGGTGATGGGATCTTTGTAGATCCATTCCGCTAAGTCCTCATCTTGGGTTTCTTCTTCTTGACTCTTTCCAAGGATGAAAGGCGTTAAAGCACATGCTAGCGTGATTAGTGGTTGCTAGCATAATTGCTATGGTTTACCATGTGTTCTAGGAGAAGTGGGCATTTATCCCACACAAAAGAGTTGACTCAAGTTGTACTCCCCAGGACCTTCCTCTGCTATTTTCATTTTAAGCTTTTATTGCTTTGGTATAGTGGTGTTCGAACTGGCAAGAGAGGCGGGACTTATATATGATGTGGAGGAAATGGCTTCTCTATTATTAGGAATGGTAATCTCTGGTTGATGGCTGATATTATGGAAATATGCAAAGGGATTTACATCGCCCAGGATTGTGATCTCTACACCATTATGGGTGAACTTGATACATTGATGGTAGGTAGATGGAATGACTTGCATGGCATGTATCCAAGGTCTTCCTAACAATAGATTGTATGGCAGAGGAAGGTCTAGAACCTAACAGATGATGTGTTTTACCACAGGGCCCACTCAGATTGGTAGTACCACCGCTCCTTTGGATGAACACTCCGCATCGTCATAGGCTTTGATTGTGATCTTCTTGAGAGGATCCACCGATTCTATTGTGTACCCCAAATCTATGACTAACTGTAGTGTACAAATATTTAGGCCTACTCCATTATCGATCAAGACTCGCTTGATCCTATGTTGGTTGATAAGCCCTTCAATGTGTAGCGAAGCGTTATGAGGTTGCTGGAAGGAAGAGTTGTCATTTTAGGAAAAAGTGAGACAAGGTGATGACTTTAGACTTCCAACCATGGCTTGAAATTGGTCTGTATTCAGGTTTGCAGGGACTGACGCCTCTTGGAGAGCTTGATCCAAGATTGTTTTATGAGATGGCGATAGGCATAATAGCTCTAAAATGGATATAAGTGTGGGCATCTTATCTAATTGTTCCACAAGATTGTACTACTTTGGTATGGAGGTGTTGCCTTGTGGAGTTGCCTTTATGGTAACCTTGCCATGACGTGTAACAACATTGCAATTTGAGCTGAGATTTTTGATGGTTATAGTTGCAACTTGTTCACTGGCATCGTACAGGTGATTTACAGTATAATTATACATAGCCTGCGTATAATCTGTGGTATCAGTGCCTCACCTGGAAGTGGAAGGACCCCTTTGATCCTATGATGGAAGTGGATTTTTGAACATTAGATGATCATTATTTGTTGTTTTTGGGTCATGTCCTTTGATTTCAATTTCACCTCGGTCAATAACATCCTGAATAAGATCTTTCAATCAGTGACAATTACTTGTCTTGTGTCCTCTCCATTGGTGGAAATCACAGTGTTCAGTATCTCGCCACCATGCGGGTTTGACTTGAGGCTCATAGTTTGATGTTTTAGGTAAAGTGACCAAATTTTGAGAAAGGAGTTGTCGCAATACTGTTTCAATGGGTTCCCCTAAGGGAGTGTATGTTCATTTTTGTTTTTGCTGACGAGGTCTTGGTTCATCGTGAGATGTGATGCGACCTTGATTGGAACGAACATTTGTGCTACTCTGAGGTGGAGGATTTTGTCATGCAAACCAAACCATAGGTTGTGCACTTTTTATAGTCCTGGCATCCACAACCCCATCGTTGACGATATTCTTATTTTTGTTCCAAAAGCTTGGTTTATCACTATTGAAGCATGGGCAAGGACTATCCTTTGGTTCATTATAGATTTTGATAATTCCTTTCTTGATGAGGGCT
The DNA here is from genome assembly GCF_030272615.1 of Cryptomeria japonica. Taxonomy (NCBI): domain Eukaryota; kingdom Viridiplantae; phylum Streptophyta; class Pinopsida; order Cupressales; family Cupressaceae; genus Cryptomeria; species Cryptomeria japonica. The sequence goes on along the minus strand of NC_081413.1, from coordinate 445,610,870 downwards.
TGCTCACATTTCAAACCCTTGGTGATCATATCATTAAAAGAGTCTGTTTCTTTGACATCCAGGTGAAATTCCATTTCTTCATTTAAGTTGGAAATGAATATTTCCACTAGTTCTCGTTTAGGTAACTGAAGAGAACGTCTGCTAGACATTTGATGCCATCATTGCAGAAATACTGAGAATAGTTCACCTGGTTTTTGTTTAGTGTTGCACAGATCAGCCATGGTGATGTCGCGTTCAATGTTATGAGAGTAATGAGCAAGGAATTTCTGGATGAGTTCCTCAAATGTTCTAATGCCAACCAATAGTTGGAAAAACCATGATGTGGTTGTTCTTCCCAAACTTTGGGGAAAAAGGCACATTAGGTATGTGTCTTCATATGCCACTTCGAGGCAAGCATAATGAAATTCTCTAACATGATCGCGAGAATCTCCCTTTCCTCTATATTTTTTGAATTTGGGTGTTTCGAATCCTCGTGGAAAGGGTGGCATATAAAGATTCCTATCAAAAGGATAGGGACAGATGTCATTGAGTGAGAATCGGTTAGTTTTGACACCACTATGAAGTTGTTGGGCGAGATTCTCGACTTGTTGCCACAACATCTCCATTTCATTTGGAGGAGGAGGTCATGGGTTACCTTGAGGAATGTTATATCTGATGGGATCTCTACCTCTTTCCTCTTCATGGTGACTTTGTCATTCTGATGCTTGTCTTAATTGGGCCAGATCAAAGTCAGAGGGGAGTTTTGCTCCTTCTTGAGCGAGCTTTAAAAAGTGAGCATCCACATTGCTCCTGAGTATTTTATCAAAAAGTCTGTTAAAGAGAGGCTTATGCTGGGCCCTTTCTATTGTTGCAGGAGTAGGAGTGCTTGCTTTTTCATCATTTGCATTTCCTCCAAGTGCTTCTTGAAATTCATTGAGATTTTCCTCTTCTTCTTCTTCCATTTCTATTTCTCGTTGCCTTGACTGTGATCGGGTTTGGGCCATTTTGTTTACAAGCTTTTGTGGAAGTTGTGTGAAAATGATGATGAGTTTTTGATGAAATGAGAGATTGATGGTTGGTGAATTGTGTTGCATGTAGATCTCTAGCACTTTTAAGGTAGATGTAACCAAAATTCCTTCTTTGAATTGCTTGTTTGGTTTTGATAAAGTTGGATGTGATAAGGTGTAGACAAATCTGAGATGTGTTACAGATTTAACTACCTAGTAATGAGAGGTATCACTCATGAACTAGTTTTAACCTGCGTAGATGTGTCTCTTAGGATGAGCTTATCCTAGATGTAGAAACAATCTAAAAAGTGATGTGACGTGTTTTGATTCAAGCAATATCTAAAAAGAGAACTTGGGACAAGAACCTCTTAATGTTTTGAGAGTTGGAACAGATTGATGATGAAGTGATGATGTATGAGTAAGATAATGGATGAAAATGTTTTTAACTTCAATAAAATCTTTGTGTCACAAATGGGAAAAACTCTACCTCCTCCCTTTCGGGTGTTGGTGGCACTTCTCGAGCTATGTTTTATGTGATACAAATGTTTGGGAAAAAGTTGGGATTAATCTTGCCTCCTTGGTTTTTGTGATAACTCAAAGCTCTATATTGCATAAAAGCTCTGCAGTTCAATGACTTTGAATCAAATTCATTTGTTTTTCCTTGAAGGTAGAGACGCATGTGACACAGAAAAACTCTATGGGAGACAAAGATTTGTCTATTTATATAGAAGAATTTCCTTCTTTTGATCAAAGCCTTTGAGCTCAATGGTCTTCTTTTCAAGTTGATATTCTGATGACATTTCTTCTTTCGCAAGATGTGAAGAATGGTCATAAAGTTTGATTCTTTGTTGTTTGCACTTTGTTTTTGATATTTTTGGTTGTTTTGAAAAATCTTTGGTTGGATGAGTACTTTGTTTTTGGAATTTTATTTTTTGATGTTTCTTTGACAAGAAAAGAAAGCAAGCACACAAACACAAGAATGTTGCCTCAAAGGCACAAATGAGTATGGGTCTAGATCAACCCAATCCTTTGAACTTTTATATGACCCTTCCTTTAGATGTATTTTAAGGTGTATTTCCAAAGCCTGAAGTTGGCTCGATTTGCACTTGGTCTTGACTAAAATGAAAACACTTCAAACACTTTTTATCCCTAAGGTCAAATGGCCAGTTGTGATAAATTTAGCCCACATCTTGATATTTCTTTGACTTTGGTACTACATACCTTATGAATCCCGTCATGGCAGGTAAGGATGTGATATACTAAGTCTTGCATGAGCATAACAAATAGATGATCTCTATGATGGGGGAGTCACCACTTTTATCAAGCCACAAGTGACTTTTCAAAAAGCTATGTTTCTACTCAAGGAAATATGTATGGTGAGTATCTTGGGAGCAAAACCATCTATGCTCTTGCACTAAATTATATCGCAAATATCCTCAATCAATATAATGGGTGGGCTACTACTTAAAGGTGTTTAGTCATGTTTGATGTTTTTGGAAATAAGTTCATTCTGCGGTGACTCACTTAAGAGCATTGTAACTTGTGGTGGGGCCCATTTTTCCTTTCGGCAAGTTACACTGTAGGAACAACTATACCCAAGGCTATAGCTTTCGCTCTCACCTGATTTCTATAGCGGCTTGAATGATTTACTACGCGAGGTTGTTCCCAAAAGTGATGTGTCTCTTGGCAGGCCTCTCTTAAAAAGATAAAATTTTTGAGTGTTACTAACACTTTTCTCTTGCACCTAGGACCATGAAAGCCAAGGGAGAGGATAGTGTGTGTTAGAAGTAGGACCACTCAACCAACTTTTTTCACAAGTGTGCCAGGTACGAAATTCACTTATTCTTTTTAATCCATCATTGCAATGTGTTCTAACTATTTGGAGATGTTGCTCCAACAATCATGATGTTCATTTTAACTTCAAAGGCAATATATTTAAGTAAACTAGAATTTTGGAAATCCTGGTCAACTGAAATTGAAGCACGTATGCATGAAGAAAAATCACTTTGCAAAAGGTTTTAAACAAGTTGATTGTGTATTTTATGTGCATCAAAAATTGAAGTGTGGATTGTAAATTCTTTAGTTTGATGCAAGAAAATGGAATTGTTGATTTTAAGCACCAAATAAAGTGTGTTTCCTAACTTGCAAGAAAACAAATGTTGTTCTGTTCAATTTTAATGCACCAAAGAAACAAGTGATTCTAACTGGAAAGCAAGGAAAAGTTTGTTTGTTCAAGTTTTAAAAAACCAAAATAAAGTTTTTGATTTTAAAAGGTGAGTTTTTAAACCTACACAAACAACAACCAGCTAGTAAAATCCATATCTAAGGGGGGCTTCCACAAGCCTAAAAATTTGCACTTTTTTGGTTACAAGGTCTTTTTTACAACGTTCTGTTACAATAGCGCTAGTTTGTGTTTAAACAGATGCGCTATTTAACACAAACGCGCTAAAAGAATAAAATGTTTGAGAAGTCAAATGCACTCAAACATGTTTAATAGTGCCAGAATGGGGTCAAAAGTGATAAAACCATGTCAATAGTGTTAAACTTGATACAATAGCGCTATTGTAAGAGCAATAGCGCTAGAACAACAAGTATCAATAGCGCTATAACGTGATCAATAGCACTAAAGCACAACCTGTGTGACAATTTCAACATTCAAACATGTTATTGGCTAAAAAAAATGATCTCTTGGGTGTTTGGATTCACGTCGGGTTCACCAAATGATGCACTGCAAAATGGATAAGGTTAGCAAATGACAAACAACACAAGAAATTGTTAGTGTTAGTTAATCAAAGGCTAATCTAAACAGCCATATCAAAAGAGATACTAAGAATATGAAAGAATATTTAACTAAATAAGCAAATATGATGAGGCATCTCCAAATGCCTCCTAACATGTTCTTGGCTCCTTCTCCTTTGTTCCTCTCCTCTCCAAGTTCCAAAATAGTGTAGCTCTCAGCAGCTTTTTGCACTATGGATGCTAATGGAGGATTGAGATTTTAGTATTTTGCTCCAAATGTAAAATGAAAAGCTAAAATACTAGACGCTATTAAAAATGATTGATTTTAACCAAAATAACAAAATATTAGTTTGCTATGCTAATTGCTCTCTAAAATGCCTATAGGTTAAATGCATACAAGTTTTTAGGATCTGGATTATGAAGAAATTGGCTCTATTTATAGGGACAATGGAGCAATGGATGGTTGAGATTGAGCAATCTCAACAAAGGTCAGGATTGAATGATTTTCAATCCAAGTGAGGGCTTTCAACCCAATCCCAAGATGACAAGTGTCAATGTGAGATAGGTTGAGAGGAGAGGGAATAAGCATTAAATGCTTGACATGACCTTGGGAGTTAAGGTCAAGGTTAGTTGAATGAATAAAATCTTTATTCAAAGAATAAAGCTTTTATCCAATGGATAAACTCTTGTGCAAAAGGCAAGAGGGATAAACATGGTCAAAGCAATAAATGTTTGGGGAGACAAGTTGAAATAACCATAAATGGTTATGTAAGAGCCATTAATGGTCATGTAAGAGCCATTAGTGGTTTTGGAAGACTTTGGAGGTTAATTTGTTGAACACACAAAGAATTAAATGCTTTTCAAAGACTTTTGAAGTCTTTGAGAAGTGACTCCATTTTGCTTAGGAATGTGACAATAATTAGGGGATGGATTAGGTTAATTAGGAAGGGGTTAGAAGAATCTAGAAGGGGATTAGATTTGCAAGTGGATTTGGTGGGTGAGGGAAAATAGGATTTTATTAAAATAAAAATTCATTTATTTCAATAAATGTGTGCAAGTTGCATTTTGTAGGAAAATACAAGTGGGGGGGGGATAATGATTTAAATAAATGTTTAATTTAATTTATTTAAAAGAGGAATAGGGGGATTTTAATTAAATAAATAGATTTTATTTATTTAATTGATTTGTGAACTTGGTTTTAATGAATTAATTAAAAATAAATTGAATAATTTTCTTAATTAATAGGAGAATGTTTGAAGATGAATTAATTAAATATTAATTAATTAACTCATGGCTAGTGGATTTTTAATCAAATAAATAGCAAATATTTATTTAATTAAGCTGGACAGATTTGTGTGACTACAAATATTATGTGCTGAATGATGAAAATCCAGAAAATTGTAATAAGGATATCACACAATTGTTGGTAATAGGACATTGTCCTGAAAATTTGAACAAGTCACAACGCAAAGCCTTGAAAGTTAAAGCTTAAAATTATATGCTTAAGATTGGAAAGTTGTTCTGCAAAGATCATGCAAGCATTTATCTCAAGTGTGTGAACAAAGATGAAGCACAACAAATTCTTTACAAATTTCATGACAAGTTCAATATGTTGGGACCTAAAACATTTTGCATAATTTTGAGGACCCATGTAAAATTTAGTTCAAATGCACTCAGATTTGCCCTTGCAGAATAAGCCTAAGTTGCTCTGTTTGAGAGCTTGTTGTTTTTAACCCATTGATTATCATGAAAAGTCTCTTTGTTGGATTGTTACACACCTTATAGAAATGCCATGTACTTGTTTGCAGCTTCCTCGGATCAGTTTTGATTCATTTGTGAAGTCTCCTTTGGAAGTCCTGAGGTTACGATTGCTAATTTAGAGTTATTCTATTTTTTCGAGTAGCCCTGTTTGAGGCATTGCATCTTTGTTCCTATTGATTTTCAAGCTAAACAAAGAGTTTTCCATGATTTTCAGCTATGTTTCGAGGCCCCATTGCAATTTTCTTGACCCCATACATCCATCTCCTCAGTTTTCAAGGTTGATTTTGTTTGTAAAATATTTAGTTTTACAAACTGGACAGTGCCAAGCAACAGTTTGAAGGCCACATTGAGGATTTTTATTTCATGCTCAGTAGAACTGCATTTCAAAGTGGTGGCACTCTGTGATTCTCTATAAAATTATCTACCACTTCCCAAGTTTGTATTCCCCCAGCTCATCATTTAATTAGTTGCCAAAGGCCATTCCAAATGGACTTTTTTTACAATGGTAAGCAACATTTGTAGTGTTTTCAGATGAGTCGACTTTGAGGGTTAAAATTTACACATATGAACAAATCAGATCAAACCCTATTGCACACATATTCGTTGTAACTAAATCTACCATCATGCCAAGTGGCGGCCTTTGGAGTAGAGATATGATATTTTTTCAGATTAGTGATTAGGTGGTTTTCAGTGTAACCTTGAAGGTGCAATTTCACAAAGTTCCTAAGTAGGCAACTTTGGTGATTAAAATATTATTCCTCAGGCATCGTCAGGAGTTGTGGTTGGGCATTCTGGATTCTTTGTATGACACTCTATAAATCTGCCAGATCTAAGAACTTGATGTTGTGTTTTGATCAGTTTTTGAGGTCAGTTTCGGGAGCTACTCAAGTAGTTTGGGTCAGAAATCATGTGTGTTGAACGACAGATTCAAACAGTTTCCCGCTCAAATTTTCAAATGCAGAATGTGTCCAGATGTGGTACTAGATTATTTCCCATGGTTAGTTGTTCAGAAAGAAATTTTTTTTGAGCTGCGCCTACCCAGGGACCCGACTAAAGTTGTGACCCAATGAGACCAGTGAATGCTTGCTTTAAAAGGAAAATATTGTTTAAATTGTTATGATTTAAATAATATAATAACCAATCATATTTGGATAACAAGGCAAATATATTGGTTGATTTAGCAAATGTGTGAGGGAGGATTGGGTTGGACATATGTCTTAAATAATTTTAATAATGATTTAAATTTTATACGAGGGCTATTAAGTAGGGGATATTTTTTTAAAAAAGAAAAAACAAACACCAATGCGATGAAGCATTCCCAATATGACTTTATTGAGTGAGCCATGCAGAACATTTTTTAAAAAGAATGCTTAGTGGTGAAATGTGAATATTTTAAGCTCTTTTAAGCTCACGTGAATGTGGAGGAAGCCCCATCCCGCCACCCCGCATATACCCCAAAAGGAAAAAATAGGTAGTGTGGGAAAGAGGAAAGGGCACAGAGAGAAAGTCTCCCCACTACCCCGCAGCCCTCAAATGAATAGCCTAAGAAGGGCAAAGTCAAATTTGCAGGGAGTTGAAGATTTTTATGCAAAAAATTGCCTCGACCTTGGATTATTAAGGATCTACGCGATGCCAATTCAATTGTGCCCATAGTGCCTATGGTTTTAAAGCTTAACAGACAAAGAGTAGAATTTACAGCAAAATGGGACAAGCATGGGGCTTGCATTCTTCAATGCATCTGGTTTACGACCACTGAAGATTTTGACAAGGTACCCTTCGCATCTTCCTTGGCATCGCTTGTCTTATGGCAGGATGAGGGATACATGGGGTTGTAGAGATCACAGGTTTGAGTTCAATATTCTGGTGAAGGGAGTTGTGGTGAAGAGCGATGCCAAGTAGGTGGCATTCAACATCATGCCTTTCTGGTTGCATGGTGTGCGGAGGATGGGTTTGAGCACAAAGATATAAGCATGGAGCAACAAGTTGGAAGGTTTGTCCAAAATACCAGCCAACAACAACTTGAGTTTGAATGGCTACCAATTCCCTATGTTAGTCTTGTTGCTCATCGAGTTGCTCAGCACTATGGTTTTCAGTCAATGGTAGTAGTTGATGTCAGCTCAGCAGATGGATCTGAGTGCGAGAATGAGGGCAACATTCTAGAATTCATATCAAGCCCCATTATTGATGTGTTCTTCTTGAATCCCGCATCTTTGAAAATATGTCTTCTTGGTGACCAATGATGCCATTGGTAGTAAGCATTGTGGTGGGTATGAAGTAGTGGAATCTTCACAAATTTTCCAAAGCCATTCTGCAATCCTAAGATGTAAATCAACTTTTTCAAAGAATTGAAATATGTATGAGCAGGTCAAGCTTGTTGGGAGCTGATGTTATACCTGTCAGACATGAGAGGGGCACATGATAAAAGTTGTGAATTTTTTATTCAAAATTCCAATGGCTATGGTAGTATGCTCATATGAGGCTTAAGTGGGTTTTGTGATACCCCGTAAATGTGTGGGCATGTGATCTCACTATCTATTGAGTCTACATGGCCACTTATCATTTCTCCTTTTGATTCAAAACCTAGCTGGATAGAATTCAGATATCCAATATTTTATGGAGTATATAAGGGAGGCAATGTTGTTTGATGAGTGTATTCTGTGAAGGGTTATCTCTTTTAATGAAATGAGCATATAGATCTAGAAAGATTATTATGATGGATAGATGAACTACATTACCAAAAAGTGCTTCATGTTTTAGTAATATACAGAAGGTGAAGGGGTGAAAACAAAAATTCTATTTCAAATAAAGTTGAAACTTTTGTTGCAACAAGGCCAGAAATAAAATAGTTTCACTCAAGTGGAAGTTTTTTGGTAAAAGAGAGAATTGGGTAATGTGACAACATACAACTATAAGGGAATGCTCAAGGCCTAAATATTGTATCAGAAGATGTTATCACTAGGGGATTATTTTTATTTACATAGAAGAAATGAAAAGATGGAAGTAAAGTAACATCGAGGAAAAGTCATTTTCAGTTTAGGCTTGATCTAAGAAAACAACATAGTGTGTAGTAAAGTGGATTGTTTTACTCTTGAATATTTTTCCCCTTAAAGATATCATGATCATGTTAATAAGAAAGGAAACTTCAAAGAAAAGTTGTGACGAAATTATACAGCACTTCTAGCCAAAGGGAGGTTTTTTTGTCATTTTTGAATAGGTGAAAGGGTGCATGCTAAAAGTTAGATTTTGACTTTCACCAAAGAGACAAATTTCTATTTTCAGATAGAGAGGACAAGTGGATTGCTGATAGAGGTGGGTAGTGGTGCAAAAGTGGCAAACTTTGACAAATGCATTATTCTATGATGCATTCTAGGGTTTTCTTTAGATATTTTCTCTTCTCTATTTCTTTATTTTTCTCCTTATTTCTAAGGGTTTCAACCCTGATATTTTGCTAAGGCAGACACAAATATTGTAAAAGACTGTTGAGTGTTACTAGTTAGGCTCAAATATTATGAAAACTAGTCTTAGCTGTGAAGTTTTTTGTGTTTCAAAATATGCCTAATGGTTTTATTTTATCAGATGATTATCTCCAAGATGGAAATGTATATTACTTTGAATGAAATAATCAAGTATTATTGTCATTCTTCAAGCACATTTTCTATTTTGAGTTGTGTTCTTTGATTGCCTTTTATCCTAGGGATAGAGTAAATACTTTCTAGAATACAATGGGATCTTTGTATTCTAAGATGGATTTATAAGTATGTTTTTTGATGTTATTTTAGTGGTCTTGTTATTACAAGTTGATGTCATATAACAGATCTTCAAAACATGTTTGAATGTAACAACATAAGGGGTTTTTTTATGACTTCATTGCCCTCTCCTTGGCACCGGTCATCACTTTGCAAGTTCTAGTTCAGTTGGTTCCATACCATATTAAAACCTTTTCATTTATGTTTTTCATTTTTGTTTTAGGAGTAGGAGTAGTGTAGAAAAACTAGTCCCAATGGTTGCATAAATGCTAATAAATTGAGGTTATAGCCAAAAACTAGGATTTTATCTTTCTTTCCTTTGTATATTTTCATTGGGATAATCTGTTGTAGCATGGAATGTCTGAGCATAAAGTTGTTGTATGTCATTAAGACATTGCAAGGGAGAACCACCTTGTATTCACAAAGTCTAAAGTGTAGGAGGATCTTAGTCTTATCTCATTTGTTGGCCAAATCTTTTTCCAAGTCTGTTGATAAGTTAGTGGCTATTCCTTTAGGGTTTAGAATTTATTGATTTGGGAACAAACATGATACAAGGCATGGAAATTTTTTAGCTACTACCCATGCAATCTTATGAGTAAGGTATTAATGACCTATGACTATTTTCAGCAATGTTTACCAACATATTCAACATTGCCACACTTGTCAAATTCATGGGACAAAGGGAATTATTCAGCATAGCCTTTACAACCTATAATAAAAATTAGACCTTTCACACAATGGGGAATGGATTTTATGAAATTATGGGTATGATTAATCTGTCATCATTAGCTGGATACTGGTATATTTTAACTTTGACATATTACTGTACGAGATGGTCGGAAGCAAGAGCATTCAAGTCATGTAGTACAAGTATTGTCATCTAATTTCTGGATGAAAATATCATCACTCGCTTTGGAGCCCCTAATTTCCTGGTATATGACACCAACCTTCGTTTTGCATTGTTAAAATTTTCTAAAACTGGGCATTCCAATTAGGTATTATCTTAAAGATTTCTTCCAATTAGTATCCACAAGGTAATGGGCTAGCTAAATCTACCAACAAGAATTTAATAGATGTTATTAAAAATTTACTAGATAAGAATCCTAGAGGGTGGCATGCCCTATTGAAATATGTGTTATGGACTAATAGAACCAGAATTAAAAGTAGTTTAGGAAACTCCTCATATCATCTTGTGTATGGACTTAACCCGGTGCTACCCATATATCTAAAAATACCCACGTTGAAGTTTATCCCAGATTTTTTAGGTTTTGAAAATAAAGAGGAGGCTCATTTAACCCAATTATTGAATTTAGATGAAAAGAGACACAGGGCAACTGAATCGATGAATAAACATCAAGCTACCATAAAGAGATGGTCTGATAAAAGAGCAAAAATAAAAGCATTCCACATTGCAGACTTACTGTTATACTGAGAAAAATCACAAGAACGAAAGCAACCTTTTGGGAAATTTCTACCCCTATGGTCCAACCCATATCAAATATCAAAAATTTTAGGGGATAATGCATTTAGGATAGCCACACTTGAAGGAGAAGCCCTACCATTGCCAGTGAATGGGTATTTCCTCAAACATTACTTTAAAAATGGAAAATAAAAAAATTCTTAATAATAACCCTATAAATACTGTAAATACTGTAAACAATTTGGAGTAGAGTTAATTTTGGAATAGTTGGTTTAGAATACAATTGAATAAATAAAAATCAACTTCTCCCACTTCACTATTTCAATAATAGAGAATAGTTCGTGACAAAGCATATAAGACAAAATTCATAGCTACTCAAAAGAAGTAATAAAACGTCATTTTTTTCATTCGTATTCGTTGAACATGTACAACTGAGTCAAAATGCCCTTTGTGGGATATATATATATATATATAGTGTATGCTAAAATTCATCATGTAATCAAGTAGACATAAGGGAAATCAAGAATCCCTATCTAATCAAAGAATTCTAAATAAACTCACTGAAAATAGATGCATATAGAATAATTCTTAAACAATGGAAAATTCCCTATTGTGCATCATGGCTTGCATTGTTCTTCTCTTCTTTATGGTATGGTGACTCTCAGATATCACACTGGCAACTTGCAAATGACACAAAGATTCAAAGTTTGTGATTGTTCTGTGATCGTGATTGATGAAAATGGAAATTGAATGCTCAATTTATATATTATTGGAGAGGATTGATTGAAAGGTGGAACAGATTGATTAAGACATGTAACAGATTGATTAAGAGGTGGAACTCAGGTGAGCTCACATGTCGATTGATAGTTCAACTGTTGATTTGGAGGTGGAACATAATAGATTGAATTCATAAAATGAGTTAACTGGTTGAGAAAAAAGCTGATTGAAAGATGAAAAAGAATGATTGGATGATAATAGCTCACATGCTGATTGATAGTTCAACTACTGATTTGGAGGTGGAACATAATAGATTGAATTCATAAAATGAGTTAACTGGTTGAGAAAAAAGCTGATTGAAAGATGAAAAAGAATGATTGGACGATAATTGATTGATGACAAAGAAAGCTTTATTTAGAAAAAGGCTGACTGGAAGATAGAAAAAAATGATTGGAGAGAATTAAAGAAACTAATGTAATTAATCAATTAATTCAAAAGATCAATTAAAATAGATGGAATAGTTAACTGATTGAAAGCTTTTTGGAAAAAAGCAAAGTGGAAGATAGAAATAAGAATTGAAAAGATAATGATTTAATTAATTAATTTAGCATGTGCTTGCATTTTGACTTTGATTTTCAATTTAATCTTTGCATGAGATTTAATTCAAATATTGAATTTATTTTAAATTCAATTTATTATTTGAATATATTTAGAACTTGACTTTGATTTTCAAATTGATTTTTGAAATCATGCACATGTATTTGAAATTAGAAGAATTTGAATTTGGAATTAATAAAATTAGAAGAAATTAGAATTTGGGGAATCAAATTAGTTAATTAAATAATTTAAAGAAATGATTATTTAATTTAAAGGATTAAAACCACAATTAATTAAATAACAAATATTTAATTAATTTTTAGAAAAGGGTGTATAGCCTGGGTTTGCCTAGTGGTGGACAACTTGTGCTCTTGAAAGAGAGGTCACAAGTTCAAATCCCACAAGAGGGTAGGGTATGTACATCTTATCGGCTTTGGCCCATTACCGATCGAAAAGAAAAAATATTTAGAAAAGGGTTAAATGATTAATTGGTTGGAAATAGAAATTGAAAATGAATTTATTTAAATAATAAAGATTATTTAAATTGAAGGATTAATGATCACAATTAATTAAATAATAAATATTTAATTAACATTAGATAATAGTTTAAATGATTAAATGATGATAGAAAAAAAAATAGAATAGTTAGTAAGATGATGAGGAAATATGAATTTAGAAGAATAAGATTATAATTATTTAACCAATTTAGACGAATAATTAGTGCATGATCAATGAGACATTTTTAGGTGTCTACATTTGCCCCTCTTTGAGACAATGTTGAAACGGTGTTGTTTCAAAGAAAATGAAAAAATTTCTTGCCCCAGTATGCCCCAGTAATACTTAGGGTGTAATCCCCCTTCGAGAGATTGTTTATGCATTAAATGTATGAATGATCTCTTGAAAAAAGAAGAATGTTAGATAGAAGAATAGTTAGATGATTAGAGATAGAGATAGGTGATGTGAAGATGATATTGAGACAGAATATGATAGAATGAACCTTAGAATGATGTTAGATGATAGAAAATTATTTAGAAAGAGATGATGAGAAAAGAATCAACAAACTAGCAATAAGCAAATGAGATGAAATGAGAATGATTGATTCAGGTTCACCCGCGTCATTATTTATTGCGCAATATATATTCATCACTGAGCCTTATTATGGAAGAATGGAGCTTAGCACATTAGGGTATAAGGAACCAAGATGTAAATATATCTCATTGAAGAAACAAACACATAGTAGAAAAGGAGTGAAACCCTCCATTCTGAGAATAATGTCAAGAGTCGAGGTATGTGGGATAGTAACAAGCATAAATATTGACTTTTGCATAGGAAATTTGTCAAATGAACGTACCAACATAGACACCCACTAGAACTATTACCCCAGAACTTTATTGGTCCACACCACAAACAACAAACAAAGAAAAAGATGACCATCCTGGCTCCTCTAGTCACTTGTGGACATCCTTGAGTACCATAGGAACACAATCTGTCACCAAATGATAAAAGATAAAGACTAACCTGGACAAAGTTTAGTAGCTATATTGATCTTGTGCCTTTCTTCTCAATTGCTTGATGTGATAATTGATAATGTCCGATCTTAGAAAGTTGTGGACCCCATTTAAGACTGACCTGTTTGATTTTGAGTGTATCCTCTTCTGTTTAAGACAAGATAATGATCACTTGATATGGATAGTTGATATGATTGATAAGACAGTTTAATTAGTTGATTGCAGATGTTTTACTGGATAGTCGTATCCTTTGTTGACTTAGTGTGAAGCATTTGTTGGATATCTGCTAGGGTATTTGTTTCTTGTGAGACATTTTATTACAAGTTTTTTGATTGATTTTTTTATATTTGAATATTTTTGGATTGATTTTTGTGGATCAATATTTGAATGTTTTTGCATGATTTTTTCAAGACTTTATTTGATTTTTTTTAGTTTTTTAATTTTTTTTTTAATATTTTTCTTATGGATGTTTTTGGTTGATTTTTTCAGGACTTTATATGATTTTTAGGAATTTTTCAGTTATGCCCTCAGTATGTAGACCTCTATGACATGATGATCAACAGAATGCATGTGGAGATAATGAATTTTTGACATGACCTATGTTAATGCAATATGCATGATGAAGATGCACTTCTTATTCGAACAAGGATGATTGTGTTTGTTTAGCATTTTTTAATACACCAATTCAATTGGAGGTACAAAACATTTAGTAGATAAGCGGTCAATCGATCCTTAATGTCCCCTTGGAATATCCAAATTAACACACTTAATGACTAGGATTTACAAATAGAGATGAATAAAACTTCCCCATTGGTTCTTGAAACTTTGATCTTGTTTTCCCCATGTGTGTGCAAATGAGTTAATTCCCACTCTTGTGTTCACTAAAGATCCTTAGCATTCTATATGACTAGCTACCTGGATTATTCTAACTTCAAAAGCATCCCAAATAGAGCCTCACTGCTAGCAAGCTTTTAGAGCTTCGATGAGGTTATGGACTGTAATTTCTCAAATATTGCTCCATTGCCAGTAGGTGTCCATATCCCTGATGGAGTTACTTGCATGTTCCCATAGTCAAGCTTTTTGTTGCACTTTGTATGCGTGATATTTCAGTTATATATCATTGCTCTTTTGCCTTGAGATGGATATTTGGCATGGCTTTTTTTTCTTTTTATTTTCTTGCCTTGACTTGTAAGTAATGAAACCTACTTGGGTGTGAGAATTACAGCAGCGCTGAAGTAGAATTCTAGATTTTTCACTAGTCAAATGGTCAACTAGGTGTCTAGAGTGAATTAGAGATTTTATTAATGTGTGAGATATAGCAATTGATAGATTTTGGGTTAACAAGTATCAAATACTGAAATCACTACCCAACCATAAGTAAAGCATCATCACAAGGTGATATTGAAAATGAATGACCTTAGGACCTCAAAGACTTCATGTCTGAATATCTAAGAAAGGAGACAACCCTTGTTTCTCTTGAATGCAAACAAATGATAAACTTTGACAGTTGCCTTGTTTTATTGATGCTACTATATGCCAATGTAGGAATTTTATGAATGCGATGCATTTGAAAAGGAAACTTAATGTGATGCAGTGCTTTGAATAAAATGAGATGCAATGTGGAAAGTAAAACCTAAACTAACCCATCCCTTAGGCAAAATATCATTTAAGGTGCATGTTGTTCATAGGGTCAGGAAGTTTTGTGTAGGTAGTTCATTGGTCTTTATTTGAAGAGTCGGATAAAGATGTGTTTTTCAATAGGATATAAGGACTCAAATAAGTGTGCATGTTCAGTATCTCCAATTTTGATTTCCCTAGTTTTTGGATTTTATGGATCATCAAAGGGAAATCCAGCTCTGGAACCCATGATTTCAACTATAGCCTTATAATTTTTAAAACAATCCAACTATGGTAGAATCTCTTGGCTCCAGCCTATCAAGTGTGGGTGTATGAGACAAATTGATTTTGGTTTCTATGTTGTGACATGAGTAGGTGATATGCCTATTTTTATTGATGCACTTGAAGAGGATGATGAAACCAACCAGTTGTTGATCTCATTAGCCGGTGTTATATTTGTGCTTGAAGAAGATGATGAAATAATTTGGATGTTTATTTCATTAGCTGGTGCCATGCTTGTTTCTCTCACCACATTGGCATGAGATGATGGCTCACATGCAATTATTGATAAGTTGCTCTATGTAGTATGATCCGGATTGGTGATTTCATTGATAAGGGGTTCATGAACAACTTGTGTATAGGGATTATGATCATGAGGGGGACTAGGAGAAATGGTATGTTAATTTGAGAGGGAATCTTGTGAGGAGCATGGAGGATTATGACATGGAGATGAAGGGATGGAGGGATCTTGATTAGGATCTGGAGAAATAATGGGATCTTGTTTAGGACATGAAGGTGAAGGAATACTTTGATCTTGACTTGGAAAGGGATTATTAGGAAGGATGGAAGAGATATATTGATCTTGCTTAGGAGGTGGATGTTGGATGCGACTTGAAAGAACACTTTGTTCTTGAGACAAAAGGGTATCATTATGAGTGGAATAGAAAAGAATGAGGGGATCATCATAAAATTCTTGGTCGGTGGGACCTTGATCAGAAATTGGGTAGGATGGAAGTGGTAGTTCTTAATCTTTATTTGTTTTAGGACTCATTTCTTCTGATTTTGGATTATCCTCTTGACATGAGGAAGAAGTTTGGATATGCATGGGAGATTCTTGGAATGTTTCAATGCATTGGCCCAATGAGAAAGGATTTTTAATGAGATCCTCTGAATCATGACTTGAATTAGATTGGATTTGTATGATGGATAGCCCTTGGGAGGTTGTGTTATTGGATAGAGATGGCATGGATTGGTCTTGTGTGACTTCAGGGGATGATGAAATGGTGGATATATATGGTTGATTTGGGCTTTGGTTGAAAGGGATTTGATTTTGGTTGAAAGGAGTTTGATTTTGGGTGAAAGATGTGCGATTTTGGTTGAAAGGGGTTTGATTTTGGTTGAAAGAGGTACTTTGAATGTTGGGTTGATGTGAATTTTGTTTTGGATTTTGGTTGAACGGGGTTTGATTTTGGTTGAAAGGGGTTTGATTGTTGGGTTGGTATGATTGGTATGGTTGATATAGTTGGTTGAAAGAAAAAGAAGGTTTACATGACTCTAATGTTGGTTGAACTGAGGTAGGAACGATTTCATTGAAGAATGAAGGTTGGCATGTTTGAGTGGTCTCACAAGAAGAAGAAGAAGGTTGGCCTGATACTGATTCCCTCATGGTCATCACTTCTCTCATTAATTTTTCTAACTAGCCCCTATGGTTGTTAGGACTAGTCATGTCTATCATTTGTTGTTGTAAAGTCTTGATCTGTTGAGATAAGGTTTCTATGGATAGAGATGAAATAGGAATGAAAGGGATGAATTATCCACCTTCCCTACGAAATGTATAATGCCAATCCATGATGTTTTCTTGATTGGTTTGGAGTCTAGGACCTAGGATCACAACATGTAAGATGTTTTCTTCATTTCTTTGAATGTGCCAATGTTTGATTTGTTGAACTTGACAAACTTGTTTGATTTGAGATTGAGTTTGATTGATCCTCTAATTGTGTTTTGGATGTTTGGGGTATGAATTTCTAGGATGATTATGCAAATGGCGACGGACTAAGACAGACTATATGAAGTCTAGACAAGGACTAAAATGAAGATTATAACAAGACTAAAATGAACTAGGAGGTTAATGGGACACAAATAAGGACTTATGCGAAGATTATGATGATGTATATGGGAACTCTATGAGAATGATAATGAGGATGATGCAAGGACTTATACAAATTCTAATGATGTAAATGAGGATGATAATAAGGACGATAATGAGGATGATGCAAGGACTTATGCAAATTCTAAGGATGTAAATGAGGACTATAATGAGGATGATAATGAGGACTATGGAAGGACTAAGGGCATATATGAGGACAATAATGGGGACAATAATAAGGACTAAGAACGTATATGAGGATGATAATGGGGACAATAATGAGGCCTATGCAAGGACTTATGCAAAGTAAGGATGTAAATAAGAACTATATGAGGATGACAATGAGGACTATGCAAGGACTTCCTATGGTCACAAGTATGTAAAAAAAAATTAATTTTGTAGGCCCGTATGATATTTCAAAGTAAAATTTGTTTCTAGTAATTCTGTCTGTAGGACAACTTTGTTGTTTTCCAAATCTGAGAATAGTTGTTTGAATATAGGTATAGTTGATTGGAATATGTTCTGACCAACTCTGAGAATTCAAAGATACATAAGATAGTGCCTAAAATAGCCTAAATACTGACTCAATATTGGTCTGGAACAATGATACACATAAAAGCACATAATACAATCTTAGGCTGGAAAGTGGACACCATTCAATGAGGCCCCCACAACAAAATACCAAAACAAGATGAACAGATAGAGAGTTTGGCAGCATTAGCTCAACTCCACGACACACACTTCTCGGGCATGCCAGTCTCTCTTACCCCAAAGATCCGAAGATCTTATCACTGAGGGATTTTTGTCTCATAATGTAAGGTACATGAAGGGTATCTATGGGGTACGATCCACACTCCTAGATTCACTGAATGTGGGATTTGGGGTACTAAGTTGGTTCTTATTGTAAATTTTGAGGGATTCTGATCCAACGACAGATTCTCGGAGCAAGCCACTTAAGATTTTAGTTAAGCTTATCAGTTCAGAGAAGGCCCCCACATACGTCGAATTCACTCAACACTCTAGCCACATCACTAGTATATTTATATAGCAGCTTGAAAAACCTACTCGAGAGTACGTTGGTAGAGATGATATTCCCCAATGCATCCTAGTTCGAAGTACATCTGTGGACTGATGAAATCCCCAGTCAAAGATATCCCTCACTACTAAAATGAAAATTTTGGTGTTGCTATCACCTTCTCCCTTTCTCCCAAGACCCCTAAGGTGGGTGGAAAGGTAGTTAATGTAACAGTAGGTCTACCCGAAACATAATAAAAAAATTATTTCTCTTAAAAAAGAAAAGTGTGAGTTATTCTATTGATAAGCCTTATTCACGTTCATTTTAGAAACCCAAACTTAGGTGTGAGATATTCATGTGCATTTCAATTTTAGAACACCAAACTGAAGTGTGAAAGCATGCATGTCAATTTTAACCAGATTTATTTTAAGCCCCAAATTAAAGTGTGAAGGCATGCATGTCCATTTTAACTAGATTTATTTTAAGCCCCAAATTGAAGTGTGAAAGCATGCATGTCAATTTTAACCAGATTTGTTTTAAGCCCCAAGCTGAAGTGTGAAAGCATGCATGCCAATTTTAACCAGATTTGTTTTAAACACCAAATTGAAGTGTAAAACAATGGATGTCAATTTTAACCAGTTTTTTTAAGCACCAAATTGAAGTGTGAAAGCATACATGTCCATTTTAAACCCAAAATCTATAAGTGATTTAACCCTAAAGGATCTTGCAATCAAATTGTTAGTGGTATCCAAAATAATTTGGAATGATCAAGCCTTCTCTGTAATTTTTCCACACACTGCAAACAAACAATCAGTTAGAGAAATCAAAATAACAACATTAAAAATAATTTTCTTTTTATTTATTTATTTATTTTTTGTGAAATTTTTGAATTTTTAACCCCAAAATAAAATTACAAATAAGATACCCTTGATGACATTCTGAGAGCTTTCCAAAAATGTAAGAATTTTAGAAAAAGACATTAATTTGCACTCTGGAGAGTAGAAATATTGAAAAACATGAATTTTTAAAGATCTAACTTTACGTTAATTATTTGACATCAAAATAAAGTGTGTAAAGAAGATACCCCTTGTAAAATTTCAAGAGATTTCCATAAATGTAAGAATTTTAGAAAGATTCTCTGATTTGTGCCCAAAATTTGAAATTTATTAAAAACATTAAAATGATCATATCGTGGTAAAAAAAATCATATAGATCCAAATGTTTTACTGTAGCAATGTCTTGGGATCCTTAACCTGCTGTAAAATAATCTCATAGAAATTCGTTTATTTGCGTAAAAAATTAAATATTTATGAAAATAATTGAAGCTATCATATCTCACTCAAAAATAATGATCTAAAGCTGATTCTTTTACTACAGAACCATGAGAGGATCATTAACCTACAGAAAAAAATCATGAAGATATTCGCAATAATTTGGAAGATATGATAAAATCTTTGAACAACCTGCAATCTTGCTTGGAACCTGATCTGCATAATGTTAGTCGTGAATTTTTTTTAATAAAACACCAATTATGATTAGAAAACCTCTTAGAATATGAATTTAAAAGATAGGTGTAGTTTTTAAGATCCAATACCTATACCTACAGGCATACACAAAATTTCAAATTAGAGTGTTGTTGATTCACGTCGGGTTCACCAAAATGTGGTATGTAAAATTCATCATGTAATTTAACTAGAAATAAGAGGGAAATCATGAATCCCTATTTAATCAAAGAATTCAAAATAAACTCAATGAAAATAGATGCATATAGAATAATTCTTAAACAATGTAAAACTCCCTATTGTGCATCATGGCTTCCATTGTTATTCTCTTCTTTGTGGTATGGTGGTTCTCAGATATCGTGTTGGCAACCTGCAAATGACACAAAGATTCAAAGTTCGTGATTGTTCTGTGATCATGATTGATGAAAATGGAGATTGAATGCTCAATTATAGATTATTGGAGAGGATTTATTGAAAGGTGGAATAGATTGATTAAGAGGTGGAACTCAGGTGAGCTCACATGTTGATTGATAGTTGAAGTGCTGATTTGGAGGTGGAACATAATAGATTGAATTGATAAAAAAAGTTAACTGATTGAGAAAAAAGCTAATGATTGAAAGATGAAAAAGAATGATTGGAGGATAATTGATTGATGACAAAGAAAACTTTATTTAGAAAAATCTAAATGGAAGATAGAAAAAGAATGATTGGAGAGAATTAAAGAAACTGATGTAATTAATCAATTAATTCAAAAGATCAATTAAAACAGATGGAATAGTTAACTAATTGAAAGCTTTTTGGAAAAAAGCAAAGTGGAAGATAGAAGTAGGAATTGAAAACATAATGATTTAATTAATTAATTGATTGAATTAATTAATTTAGCATGTGCTTGCATTTTGATTTTGAATTTAATCTTTATATGAGATTTAAATCAAAGATTTTTTAATTTATTTTTGGCAAGGTGGCAATGCCACTTGATATATTTTATTAATAATATATAATTTTTACAATATATTGAAAAACTGATTCAAACTGAGCTCCCAGAGAAAAGAACCAGTAAGAAAAACTTTGATCATTTCTCATCAACATGACTATAGAAGAGAAGTAGTGAACAATCCTCTAGCTAGAGCTAGTTTCAAAATAGAGATCAACAAAGGAGCATGCAGGCTCATTTACCAATAGGAGCATGCAAGCTCATTTTACAGAATAGGAGCATGCAAGCTTATTTACAAAATAAGGACATGAAAAAGAAATAACATAGGCTGCCCAGTGAATGAAGAAGAGAGCACCAAAAAGGAAGAGGAGTAAACCAGCATCGAAGGACAAATCCATCTTCATGGGATATCTTGAAGGCCCTACAACAGAGAACTCCTGCAACCAAAATTGACATGCCCCTGCACCAAAAAACACCTGCAACCAATATATATATATATATATATACTACAAAACGTAGAGAATTTACAAGAAACACAAGGGTCCAAAACATGACTGACACCAACGACATGAGATTTGCCATCTGCCATTATAGACAAATGCCAAAGGAGAAGAGGTGAATGCGGAAATGCTAGAGAGAAATAAAGCCCAAAATTTTTATGCCATAAATGAAAAGAAAAAGGAGATATATCATAAAAAATCTGACCAACCAAAAGAAGCGACATGCAGAGATAATCATGAAAACAATGTCATGCCAAACTTTAAATGGCATATGAAGGATTGATTCCCAATGTGAAAATAAATATCTCCAAATTTTGCACTAGAAGAGAGTACCAAACACACGAACAACATCAATAACAACCAGCTCATCATTAATAAATGCCAAGTGATGATCGAGTAAAGCAAAGTACCTCAAATCAAAAGCAAATGAAATTATGAAAAGGAATACCTCACCAAGAGAAGAGAATATCAACTTGTTTAAATGAGAAATCATATAATAAGAAATATTAAATACTCAACTCTCTACAGGCTATACTTAATAGGTATGGGAAGCTCATCAAATCACATCCCAATCGAGAGGAATCAATAACAGTTTTGTCACAACCCATATTAGCGGGGCAATCAGCCAATGCATTACCTTCATGACAAACATGTGAGATGATGAGGTGCTCAAATGTATCAAGAAGAGTCCATATTTGTTTAAGAATATACGGGAAATGCCAATTATCAGTTTTTCTTGCCTTGCAAGCATTAATGACAATAGCCGAATCACCTTCAATATGAAGGTATTTGAAATTCAAATCCTTAGCCATAACAAGACCTTCTAAAAGAGCAAAAGCCTTGACCATATTATTTGTGCCAGAAGAAATTGGCATAGCTTTTAATGCTAATAAAGAACCCAAATGATCATGAAAAACTATCCCTATTCCTGAATCACCAAGATTTCCACGCGAGGATCCATCAAAATTCAATTTACAAAAAGGGCCATTCGGAGGATGCCATTTTATGGAATTTCTATCTACATGTTTTTTCCAAATCCTTGGAAAGGCAGGTGATACAGGAATAATGATACTTTTCCAAGAAGAAATCATAAAATTGTCCTAGGAAGAGAACTCTAAATTCGTATTAAAATGTTTCTGAACTTGAGCATTAACTTGCTCAAGAATACTTCTTTCCAAAATCCAAGAACAATAGATAAATCTGATGAGTCACATCTAAAAATGCATTTTTTTCTTTCCCACCAAATGGTCTATATGACTAAAGAGGGAATTATAAACCACAAACAAGCAAATAGAGAAGATGAATACAAAACTGGCCAAGACTGAAACATGTCTCATAAAGATAAAGGCAAAGGGAATGAAAGAGATAACTTTTGAAGGACAAAATGCCAACAACTACTCGCAAACTCACAATGAAGAAAAAGATGATTGACATCTTCAAGAGCTTTACCACATAAGACATAAGAAAGGAGGTTGTGATATTAAATTTGACTAAATGATCACTAGTCAAAATTCTATTTTGCAGCGCGAGCCAGGAAAAAACAGCAGCTTTAGGTAATACTAATTATTCCAACAGAACAAAAAGGCACGATGAGGAGCATTTTGATTGGCCAATTGTTAAACAACAAAATATCCTTCTTTAACAATGTAGTTTCCTAATTTAGAAGGGCACCAAATAAGTTGATCTTTGATGTTAGAAAGGAAAGCCAACCGGTCTTGCAAAATAGATTTAAAATTTTGAATTTCTTGCAGGGACAATGGAAGAGTAGAGGGATCCTTCCATGAGACCTTGTGAGAAAATAGATCAACACTATCTACATAATCAACCAATCTAACTCCCCATGATTGAGAAAGAACAACTGAAATAGAAGCAAGAGAATCATCTTGCGAAAGAGGGGGAAAGCCATTCCAGGAGTCTTTCCAAAAAAGAATATCCTACCCCCAATGGACCTACCAGGAGAGAAAATTAGAGACCACTTCCCTACGTGAGATCATAAATTTCCAAATAGCAGACCCCTGTGGAGGATTAGAAATTGTGAAGATCGTAGTAGGATTCTAGAAATCCAAATACTTAGCCTACATAATTTGGCACCACAAAGATTGGGGCTCAGTATACATAGACCAAACTAGTTTTCCCCCAAAAGCCCTATTTCTTTTAGATAAGTCTTGAATCCCAGCACCACCAACTTGTTTGGAAAGAGACATCTTGGTCAAAGAAATCAGTGGAATCTTTTTATCTTCTGTCATGTTATTTTTCCAAAGAAAAGATCAAATAATATTTTCAATTTGGGAGATGACTGATCTAGGAGCTTGAAGAATTGAGATATAGTAACTAGGAATGGTAGATAGGACCATTTTAATGAGAAGTATCCTACCTGAAAGAGACAACCACCTAGACTTCCAAGCAGAAATTTGAGATTTATGTCTCTCAATAACCGAATTCCAAAAAGAAGACTTAGTAGATCCCATAAAGAAAGGAATCCCCAAATAGGTAGAAGGAAGAGAGTCTACTAAGAAACCTAATATATTCACAAGTCTATCAGCCACTAACTGAGGAGTATTAAAAATGAAGATCTTGGATTTATGGGGGCTAATATGTTGGCCAGATCCAATAGTATAAGTATCTAAAATAAATTTAATATGAGTAACCTCTTGAATGGAAGAAGACCCAAATAAAAGTGTATGATCAACAAAAATGTTATGAGTGACTGAAATATCAGAATTAGGAATTAACACCCATTGCCAAAAGCCCAGAACCCTTTGCTTAATAACCAATCGACTAAAAGCTTCTGCCATAATGATAAATATGAAAGGAGATAAAAGATCTCCTTGTCTAACACCCTGGGTTGAAGAAAAGTATCCAAAGGGAGCTCCATTAATGATGACAAAAAATGAAGCAGTAGAAATACAACTCTTGAGCCATTTACACCATCTTTCAGAGAAACCAAATTTTCTCAAAACTTTGAGCAAAAAAGCCCTGCAAACTTTATCATAAGCCTTCATCATATCAAGTTTGACCACAAAAGCTGGGATATTGGATGAATTTATGGAATATAAAGTTTCATGAGCAAAAATTGCTCCCTCATGAGTTTCCTGACCCGAAAAAAAACCTCCTTGTTGAGGAGAGATGATACGAGGAAGGATAATTTTAATTCTTAAATAAATAGCATTGGTGAAGATTTTGTAAATAGAGTTTCACAAAGAAATGGGTCTAAATTCAGCAAAAGTTTGAGGATTCTTAGATTTCGGGATAAGGGCAATATAAGTGATGTTAAATTTTGTAAGGATATACCCACCCCTCCTAGACTCTTCCAATTCCATTAATAAGTCAAAACGAATAAAATCCCAACATTCCTGAAAGAACAAGATAGTAAACCCATCAGGACTTGGAGCTTTGTCAGGGGCCATGGAAAAAACAATAGAATGAAGCTTATCTAAAGAAAAATCCATCATAAGAAAGTCAATATTCTGATGAGAAACAAGCGAGGGGATAGAATCTAAAATAAAATCCACATGATGATCCATTTAGGATGAAGAAAAAGGAGACAACAATTCCTTAAAAAAGGACACCCCCTCCTCTCTAATCTGCTGATCTGAATCAAGGACATAACCTGACTTAGAATCCTTAATACTAAAAATTGTAGAAGTAGCTTGTTTAAGCTTGGCTGCAACTTGAAAGAAGACAGTATTCTTGTCACCTTCTTTAAGCCAAACCTCACAAGACTTCTGTTGCCAATAGATTTCATCCCAGGAGCAAAGGATCTCCCAGTAAGCTTGCAATTTCTTTTGAGCATCATTAGTGGAGGAATTAGTGCCATGTCTAATAATCTCCTCATTAACAACCTTCAAATCATTGGCAACTAACTCTTTTTCATGAAAAATATTCTTAAAGACAAATTTTTTACAGGCCATAATTTGAGATTTCACAAATTTCAGTTTGGAATAAAATTGAAACATCTTAGTACCTTTGCAAAATAGATCACTTATCCACCATTTCTTTAATAAATAAAGAAAATGAGGATGAGTGAACCATATTTTCTCAAACTTAAAAGAAGGTCTAATAGATGAAACATGATCCAATTTATCAAAATTGAACAAAATTGGGAAATGGTCAGAATCTGAGGAGGTAAGAATCTCAGAAGAAAAGGAAAAGTTCCTCAAACGTAGGTTTAGGGAAATAAGAAATTTGTCAAGGCGAGAGGCAATCTGGCATTTAGATCTCCTATTAGTCCAAGTGAAAGAACCATTAGAAGGGAAAATATTGAATAACACACTGTCTTGTACAAAGGAAGAAAAGTCATCAATAACCTTCTGAGCTATAGGATTACCCCCTCTTTTTTCATCCGGGGAAAGGAAAGCATTAAAATCACCCCCAAAAACAATAAAAAAATCATCATATCATAAAAACAATTCAGATAAGGAATTCCATAAGTTGGTTTTATCTGAAGGAGAAGTCAGACCATAAATATTAAACAGAATGAAAGAGACTTCAAACCAGTCAAACTTTAACAACTACCAATGAGAAGCAAACTATTACATCTCAAATTTGACTAATTTAGGATTACATATAGTTATAAGACCACCAAAAGAACCCAAAGAAGGAACATGAACAACTTTCCAAAGGGACCATTTGGAAATTATGTTATCAAAATAATCCTAAGAAAGTTTAGACTCTTGCAATAAGATGATATCCACTTTTGAAGAATCAAGAAATTTCTTGATCCTTCCCCTTTTGTCAGGGGCATTTAAGCCCCTGACATTCCAACACGCCCCATTTATACACAAATGGGGATGCACTAAAATTTTGCTAATCGGATTTATAAATTTGAGAGATAAGGAACATTGTTTTAGAGGGATAGTCATGGTGAGCAAAGTAAAGGGTATTTTTTGGCATAGGATGAGTGAATAGTAAGAAATGGTCAATTTCCCTATTGGTGCTTTTTTCTGCCAAAGGGTTAGAACCCACAAGCCATGATTTAGGGAAAGTGCAAGGAAAGTAAAATGCAAATACGAGATAATAAAGGCTAAAATCAATATTGCACCACTGCCCATTTGTCTCACTAAATTAATGTCAAATTCCATATAGTTGAGTCTGGCGGATGGTGGGAGATTTATGGAAAACTAATTACTAGATGGAATAAAGAATCATAACCAACCTTAGCCTGAGGTCCATAGTAATTTAGTAGTTGGGATGTTCGCTAAGAATATAGATTAGTCATCTAAGTTCAGTAGAGAGTGGAAGAAATTATGAATTCTAATAAATAATAAATCAAATCGTTAACTTGCATATAACCTCATGACTGACAATAATGATGGCTTATTAAAAGTGAGAATTTAAAAAAAGTAAGGAAGAAAAAGGAAAACACATGTCAGAATCTTTTGGTAAGCCACATTCTGATTGAAAAGCATGAAAGACACGATGATAGCCATTAGATGTAATTTTTTCAAAGTTCACCCCATCCTTTGGGGAGTTAAAATTTCCTCCCAAATTAAAGATGAATATCATGAAATCATAATTAATAGGTGAAGTTTGTAGCAAAAATTGTGCAATGGTGTGATTTGAAATGTTAAAAGTAGCCAAAAAACTAGGAACGATTGCATGAGTGAGCAAAAGGTATCCAAACTGGTATTGTATTCAAAATA
Source organism: Cryptomeria japonica (assembly GCF_030272615.1). Classification (NCBI taxonomy): domain Eukaryota; kingdom Viridiplantae; phylum Streptophyta; class Pinopsida; order Cupressales; family Cupressaceae; genus Cryptomeria; species Cryptomeria japonica. Next base: position 445,584,040 of record NC_081413.1, on the reverse strand, counting down.
AGAGTGATTCTTATAGCGAAACATTAAGCACCTCAAATTGGCTTGGTGAATTTATATGAATAGTTTACTGAGATTGAATTGATTTGAATGGTAAATAAAAATAAAACAAAAATTTAATAGTTTGAATGCTTAGGTTGTGATATATGTAGCAGTAATTTAGAAAATTCTATATAGGAACCATAAAATTAGAAGGCATGGGTACCAAAAAAGCAGAGTTGAGAATAGAGTTCAAGTGGAAATTTTCATAGGTGGTTTCTAACACGAGATTCTACCTAGATACCCATCTAGGTGAATGCAATATCATAGATGTCATTGACAGAATGAGGGAGCCTATGGCCACCAAGGAGATGAAGAAAATTGAAAAGAGTGGCTTGATATAGGCTACATGATTTCTAGTTTCCATTGACGCTCATGACTTGGTTAGGTAATTTATTCAGCACTATGACACTAATCAGAGGCAAGTTATCTATAATCATAGGTTTTATGCAAACTTGACACCCGGATGGTTAAAGGACCTATTAGGAACTCCTACCCCCATGGATTTGATAGATAGAACAAGGGATCATGCAGAAAGTGAGTTCCAAGAATTGAAGCAGGACTTTGAAAGAATAATGAGGAAAGAATGGTGTGTTAAGAAGCAAGGGAAAATATTGCCTAAGTTACCCATGCTTGTGCTAAGAAAGGAGATGCATCCTGAGGTATACGTGGCTATTACATTTCTCAACAGAATAACAGGGTTGGAAATCAATGGTCAATTCCATAAATGGATGTTCACATATATATAGAGCTTGAGAAGGAATTAGAGAACTTATGATTGGGCCAAGTTTATTAGTGATTCTATACATCACTATATAGAAGAAACCTCAAGGAAATTTTATATGTCCTCTTATTTGGTATATGCACATGCCATTAAGGCAAATATCCATAGTTTCAACACTGTGGGTATCCTAGGAACAAAAGCAAGTAGAAATATTGTATATGTTTATTATCCTATGTTATAATGGAATGAGTCTATGTTGCATTATAAAGAAAATGATTATTTTATCATGAAGATCACCCACAAATTAGAAGGTAGACTAGGAGAAAGAGTTTTGGAAGAGTTACGCAATGTGATTCAATATTATGATAGATGGTACATTCAGTTTCCCACCTGGTCGTACTTAAGGGTACAAGGATTCTTAGGAAAAAATTTCAATATGCCAAGATATCCCTCTACCTGGGCATGGTTAATAGAATTTTGTAGGCACATGGTTGAATTTCATGATAATTATTTGATCTCCCATAGAAAGTTATCTTTTAAGTTTCCTATGAAGATGGGAGATTTTTTATGTGAGTCATTGTAGAATGCTAAGAAAGTTGAAGAAGATTTGTTATGCAAACATTTACAGTATTTTTCAGTGTGTGAGGAAATTTTATGATTCCCTTGGGAAGATAGAAAATTATATTGCTAGAAGAGTACAACACATCCTAGATATGGAAGACTACTAGATTGACTGTGTAGATGAAAAATAATTAAGGAAAATAAAATATTATTAGAGGCTCACATTAAGTCAATTAAGAGGAATAGGTATGGCTAAAATAGGGATTGAATTGCTTGCTCAAATAATAGATGATGATGAGGAAGTAGTATGGCCAAATTATGTTATAGATAGGATAGAGTAGAAACCTATAAGTGAACCCACTCCCAATGAACCAAAATTAGTATCATTGGACTAGGTAAATCAACCATTCCTAGAATCTACTAGAAGATGGTTAGAGGTGTACAAAGTGGAAATGGTTCAATAGGGACATGATCTCACTATAAAAATAAAGAGAAAGAGAAAGGATACAGAAGAAAATGCAGATTTCCTAGTATGTAAGAAAAGTATAGATATCACTAAGATAATAGAAACCACTACTCTAAGGAAAGAAGACATGAGTTAGGAAGGGTCGAAGTAGTTACAATGGATAAAGATCTAAATCAGTTAGCAAGAAGAAGAAGAGAAGAAACCCAAGAGAGTAGCAAGAATGTACATGTATCAATGCCTAGAGAAGCTAGAGAAGTACAAAAGAAGACCAAGGATTTAATAATGATCTTCCCTTGAATATCTCAGGAGAAAATATTGCATTCTATTCCCTTGAATATCTCCCAGTCTACTACCAAATTATATATATCTCCTCCATCTGTCAACAATACTTTAGGAGCTATAGTAGGCATTCTTAGAACTAGCAGAGAACAAGAAGACCAAGGATTTAATAATGATCTGAATCAATTGCTAGAAAGACACCGTAAAGGAAACTTGGATGATTTGCAGAGGAGATTAGAGAAAATAAATGTACCAAAAAATATGTCATCTCAAAGATCTATGTAAATAGAGGTAATTATAAGTAAGAGCATGATGGATAACATGGTAAGCTTAGACAAATTCGATGAAACATAAAGAGAAAGAACTAAGGAACAAAACACACAAATCGTAAGTAATAATCCACCCACAAAAGAACAAGAAGGGAAAAGAAGAAGCATGATACTTAGTTAGGGTAATCAAGGTGAGGAAGTTGGTGGCAATGCAGAATCATGGGTTGTGGAAGAAACAAGGATAAAAACAAAGAACAAAATGAAATTAATAAAGAAACATCAAAAGCCTCATTGCAAGAAGTGCAAGAAGTCCCGCATCATGAGACTTATCAATTAGTGAAAGATATAAATGTCGTAGAAAGAAATGAAGATGAAATAATGATGTTTAAAGACTCATCAAGTGTCCCGAGAGGTGTGACGAACCAAGAAAGTGGAAAAGAACATCCTAAAGGGGAACCATTCTGAAGGGATCTAATGTTGGCATTGTATTGTCACTGATGTCAACCGATATAAGGTGGCAACCGGTATGGAATATTGATGAGAAATAATGTCATTGATTCATACCAGAAATGGTGTCATTAATGTCATCTACCATAATGATCATAGGAGTCACCGATACACAAGTTAGTGTTTACTTGTGTTGAAGACATGGACTGAAGACTGGTATGGTATAAGAATCTATAAGTGGTATGTTGGTAGTGCATAGTTGCCAACTGACAAGTGGATCTGCAAGGTGAGAAAATGCAGAAGTGCCAACTGATATGATGGCTAGATGTGAAACAATAGGACTCCCACCAGATAAAGATGTAGCCACCAAATGAAGAGATGGATGATAGAGAGTGTGCCCAACCGGATTACATGTGTCTGTCTGAAGATATACATGCTCAAATATGGAAGCCATATTGGTGCAATGATAGATGCAAATGACAAGGATCCACTCCCACTAGTAAGTGGAGCTTATCTCCTATTATGCATGGAATGCATCATAGTCCTCTGAGATAAGGCAAAAGAGAAGAAGGTAGGTGATTGAAGGCTCACACCAGAAGAACCAGTGAAACACTAAGTTACCTTAGGTGCATGAGATCAAAGATATGCACTGGACCAGCTGTGTAGACATGATGAGTAGCCGGTACAAAGATTGAAGGATATGTTTGTCACTTTGACAAACCTATTAATAGGAGAACTGGTCTAGTGGTGAAGAAGGCAAAGTTGAAGCAATTGCAGACACAGAGAGAAATCGGATTGAAGATGGAGAAAGTTGTTGCCATAGATGAAAACATAAGAAGATTGTTGAAGGTTGATGACATGGTGTCATCAAGGTGGCTACTGGTAAGTATGTCCACTAGTAAAGCTGACAAGGCGCAGAAGAGGAAGGCTCCCATTTGTTGAATATGTGCATGAGGTAGGTTGGAAAGAGTGTTGATAGATTTAGGTGTTCTACTGAAAGAGAAGAAAAGTGCAAGATTGAAGACAAACCAGTTAGGGTATAACTAGTAGGGTTTGTAAACTGGTAGGTGGACCCGGTTGTGTGCTACTGGTTAGTGACCATGTCAGACTGACATAGTGAGCCAAGGTGGGTGCTGAAAAAGGTTCCACATGAAGGTGAAGTGGCATGCATGCACAAGTTGGTGTGGTGTGTCAGTGAGGTTATTGGTGGTTGGTCCAACATTTAAATACAACTATAAAGCTCAAGGAATGATGGTCGAGGATTGCAGTGTGAGATCAAGGAAACAACAAAGATCCAGTATAGACTAATCTTACAGATCAAAGTGGGTGAAGGAAACTGCATCACTCACTTGATTGACCAGACACAAGATCAAAAATCAAGCTATAGAGGGCTAAAGATAGAAGACGTGCATTGAAAGGTAAAACGTATGGCGATGCTAATTGATGAGTTGTAAGTCATTAATAAAGGACATTAGATCTGATTGGATATGATGTGCTACAATGATAAAAGATTAGATTGGATACTAATTCAGAGCATGGAAGAAACCCTAGCATGCCAATGTTCAAACTCACGTTTAAGCGGGAATGTCTAGTTATAAGTATGTGAACAAAAGATGTAAATTGGGTTGTGGCATGAGAGAAAAAAACCAATGAAGGGAGTCAAAACCAGAGAGCTAACCAATCAAGTGCTCAATGATAATCAGAGAAGAGATTGAGTGTGTGAGAGAGAACTAGTTTGAGAGTTCAAACGGTGAGAGTGAGGCAACCGATAGTCTGCCTTTGAGTTTGACAAAGGAGTACATCGATGGCGATTGAACAGGCCAAGAAGAGCTAGAGAATATTACAGAAAATAGAATAGCATAGTGAGAGTTAGTGAAAAATTGGTAAGCTGAGAACCGACATTGATCTGATAGAAGACAACTAACTGAGTGAAGAAGATCGGTGGTGGCTAGTAGTAGTGTGACAAAGAGAAAAGAGAATCGACAGAGACCAAAACCAAGAGAGAAGAAGAAGAGTCTAAATTGGTAAGGTTGTAATAGAGAGTGAGTTGCAGCAGGAGATAAGGTTGCAACAGTGAGAAGGCAAGCAAAGAACCAACATAAAATTGGAGGATAACTGGTGGAGAGACTTGCATGAGAGTTACACAATTATTTTGTAACAAGGAGATTACTTTTGTATTTAGTATATGATCTTGTAATCACTGAGTTGGAGCTTGTTGCAGGGGTTGGTGCTCCTTGGGTTACTGCCCTAAAATCAGGGGTTGGTACTCCTTGGGTTGGTTCCCTAAACATTGTAACTGAGGTTTTCCTTATGAGGCTGGATTGGAGCAGTAGTCTCCAGAAATATTCCTCACCGAGGTTTTTCCCATCTTGGGTTTTTCTCATACTTCTGGTATTTTGAGATGTCCCTTTTATGTGTGGTTGTATTTGTGTTATTCTCCCATCTAACTGGTATGTCTTCTTTATGTTAGATCTGTTAACTGGTATATACACATAGGATAGAAAAGAGAAAATATTTGTAAACCACTTATTCACCCCCCTCTCAGTGGCATCTTGTGTTCAACAATTGGTATCAGAGCTTAGGTTCTTGGTTGATAAGATTTCTTAAGCTTGGGTAGATTCAGGTATTTGAACACAATGGTTTTTTTTGTGTTAGTCCCTAATCTAGTTCTTGATGGTTCAAATTATTCTATTTGGAGTTGTAGGATGGAAGTCTATCTATCCTCCTTAGGGTTTGATGTGTGGATGTCTGTTGTTAATGGCTTCCCTAGTCAAGTCAGTCCTCCCACTGATTTAAAAGTAGAAAGAAGATACTGCTGCAATGATGTAGCAATGAAGGCTATATTTTGTGGGTTCTCAGATGATGTTTTCTCATAGGTAGACATATACAAATCGGCAAAGAGTTTGTGGGAAAGATTGAAGAGGCTCTATGGTAATAAGCTTAGCACTGCAAAACCGGTTTGTGGAAGCAAGAAAGAAAATGTAACACATGAGTCTGCACATGAAGATAGATCAATATGAAACAATAGAAATGATGAAGAATAAACTCACCTATTCATGGCTCAAGAATTAGAAGATAAGAGGCACACATCTAAGAATGATCATGCAGATCATTCCTACCTGCAAAATGTGTTTGGCAGTGATAGTGAAGATGAAGAAGAGGAAGAAGAAGTGGAAGTTGATCTTGAAGGTGAACTTGTAAATGCACTTGAAGAACTTAGTAGAGTGAGGAATGAATACAAGTTATTCAAGAATGTTGTGGTTGTGGAAGAGAACTGGTTAATCAAATGCCATGAAGAATCTAAAAAATGTATCTTAGAGTTGAATACTCAACAAGAAGATACCAAGGAGTGCCAGTGTAATGATCTAGCATCTAAACTTGAGGCCAAAGACAAATATTATCATAAGCTATAAGGAGATATGGAGAATCTCTGAAAATAGCTTGAGAAGTGTGAGGATGAGCTCATGGTGAGAATCTGGTTTGATAGCAGTAGTGATGCCTTGGATAAAATACTAAAGAAACAAAAGCATTCCAAGGACATCAGAGGATTAGGAAGTGGTGCCAGTGAATGATCCACCAGCAAGAATGTCCCCCACAATGACATTCTATTTGTCTCCAATAATGGAGATAATAAGGGACATATCTTCATAGTCCAGAATACTCCCAAGAAGAAGGTTAATCTAACCTCAACCAATGAAGACATAGAGTCAAGGATGAAGATCGGTGCTACATGAAGGAGAAACAATACAGATCCCAAAGGAAAAGGAATGATGGGAGATGGAAGCTTCATCGGAAGAAAGAAAATAAGAAGACAACATAGAAGACCTCCTACCGGTAGAAGACAAGGAAATGATGTCACCCACAAGACAAAGAAAGTGTGGGAAAAGAAGAGATCAGATGGAAGGACTATAGAAAGTGGACAACCCAGGATCCATCCCCAGAGAAGCAAAAATGGAGATGCAAAACTGGTAAGATCACCTCATGTTTGGCAAAAAAAATTTGTAAGCAATATGCCTTCTTTCTTTGGTTATTATTTTGCATGTAATGGATATGGCCATAAAGCAAAAGAATGTAGAAATGGATCTAGGAAACAATATAGGTTGCCATAGATATCCTCCACATGGGGATAAAGTTTCAAAGGGTAGAAACATGCATATCCCCTCTCCTAGTTATGTAAATATTATATGTTATCAATGCAATGGATTTGGCCATAGAAGTCATGATTGCAGGAAAAAGGATTCTTAGTCCAATGGAAGCTGGTGGAACAATCATCCTCAATATGGAAGCAGTTATAGGGTATATGAGCAACAAAGACCAATAGGGAACAAGAGGAGAAGTGTTCCTAAACATTCGAGGAATCCATGGACACTCATAGCTGGCTACAATGGCATAATCAGAAAAGGAGAAGGAAATCAGTTTAACAAAAGGTCCTCCAATCATGTGATTGGCATGAACACAATTTTCTTCTATAGCAATGCTTTCGGTCATATGGTAGAATTTAGTAGAGCAAGGACCAATCAACAAAATTTGGTAAGACCTACTCCTAAGGCAAAAAATGGGAAAAAGAATGAGACCAAGTAGGTTTGGAGGAAAAAGGAAGAGAGTAGGACCATGGACCGACATTGTGCATTCAATGCACATATGATATCTCCTAGGGCTTAAAGGAGATGTAGGACCTTAGGGGGAGTAACATATTGATCAGATCATTCACCCCCATGCTTGATAAGGATAAAGGAGAAGACAGGTTGCTACCGGTAAGTAAGAAGAAAATGAGATGATATGTGTGTGTAGTGTCTACCTTGGCTACACGCCTACATATTAGAGATGGATCACTGCTGCATGTGTCAATGGATGGAAAATTTTCAATTGGAATTGGAAGCTAACTGACACAAGAAGACAAGAGTTAAAGGAAGGTGCTCCTGTAGAGATGATGGACTGGTGCAGGAAACCGATATTTGCAGATTATGTACGATAATGAGGTCCAGGATCATTGCATTAGCTCTGGTAGCATGGATTGAGGAGTTTATGTCTCAAGTGGTACTAAAGAAGACCTGAATGACATATGTTGGCCCGATTGTTGATCATGTATACATGCATCCTTTGTGGGCTAACTAGTTTGATTTATGTCATGATAGTGATATTGTATGGCATTGTGTACACCTAGGATCATATAATATGATGTAGTGGAAATTGTGGAGATGATAGATCATCAGATTGATCACATATGCACAACTCAAATGGTATAAGGGGTAGGTTGGCTCCAGTTTAGAACCTAACAAACAAATGAAGACCTGAGATGTATGACTCAGGGGGAGTTGACAACCACATTTTCTGAATTGTATCAGACTTACTGGACACAGAGGGACTGCAAGTGTTTATGATTATACCGCTATGATTGATATCTTGGGATGTGCTCATCAGTTTGGTGTTATGAGATATTTTAATGTCTATCCAATTGAAATCACAACTGGACCACCAAGAGTGTTGTCTGCCAAATGGAATAGTTACTTCCATCAGAGAAGATACAATTGGTATCAGTGTTAGCTTCAACACTAGATATCAACTAATTGGGGTCATAATAACTTTTTCATATCATGTAAGTTTTATTCACTGACACAGGTAATTTTTATTCAGTGACACATGTGCCTTCAATTTGTTTTAGACTTGTATATGCAAAAGGTTTCTAGTTTGTATATACACTTGGTTGCTAAGAAAATTGTGTCAATTGGTGGTTGAGCCCTCCATATCAAGTGTTGTGATTTGAGAGGATGTAAAGTATGGAGGTAAAAGGAGGAGAAGCATCCAGTAAAGAAAAAGGGGGAGAGAAAAGTGTCAATGCTTGGTAGACACAAGGAGGAGAGAAACCCTATCAGTTCCCTTTGCCATTATTGTCAAAGGGGGAGATAGATTTTGTAGTATGTTAGATACTACATGGGTTGACATCAATACCAAAGGGGGAGATTGTTGGTATTGTGTTTTCATTGACGACAACTGGTATGGAAGATTGATGAGCAATATTGTCATTGATGCATACCAGAAATGGTGTCATTGATGTCATCTAGCATAATGATTATAGGAGTCACTGGTACACAAGTTAGTGTTCACTTGTGTTGAAGACATGACCTGAAGACCGGTATGGTATAACAATCAGTAAGCGGTATGTTGGCAGTGCAATATTGCCAACCAGAAAGTGCATGGTTGGATGTGAAACAATAGGAATCCCACCGGATAAAGATGCAGTCACCAAATCAAGAGATGATTGACAAAGAGTGTGCCCAACTAGATTATATGTGTCTATTTGAAGATATAACTACTCAAAAAAGGAAGCCATATTGGTGCAATGATGGATGCAGATGACAAGGATCCACTCCCTCCAATAAGTGGAGCTTATCTCTTATTATGCATGGAATGCACCATAGTCCTCCGAGATAAGATAAAAGAGAAGAAGGCTTGTGATTGAAGGCTCACACTGGATGAACTGGTGAAACACCAAGTTGCCTTAGGTGCATGAGATTAGAGATATGCACTGGGTCAGTTGGGTAGACATTAGGAGTAGTCAATACAAGATTGACGAATATGTTTGTCACTTTGATAAACCTATTAATAGGAGAACCAGTCTAGTGGTGAAGAAGGCAAAGTTGAAGCAGTTGTAGAAATAGACAACAATCGGATTGAAGATGGAGAAAGGTGCTACCATAGATGCAAATAGATGGAGATTGTTGAAGGTTGATGACATGGTGTCATCAAGGTGGCTACCGGTAAGTATGTCCACTAGTAAAGCAAACAAGGTACATAAGCGAAAGGCTCCCATATGTTGAAGATGTGCACGAGTTAGGTTGGCAAGAGTGATGACCAGTTTAGGTGTTCCATCAAAAGAGAAGAAAACTGCAAGGTTGAAGATAGATTGGTTAGGGTATAACTAATAGGGTTTGTGAACTGGTAGGTGGACCTGATTGTGTGCTACTGGTTGGTGACCAAGTTGGACCAACATAGTGAGCCAAGGTGGATGTCGACAAAGGTGCCATGTGAAGGTGAAGTGGCATGCATGCATAGGATGGTGTGGTGTGTCGGTGAGGTTGTCGGAAGTTGGTCCAACATTTAAAGATGACTACGAAGCTTGAGGAATGATGGCAGAGGATTCCGGCTCAAAATTAATGAAACAAAAAAGATCTAGTATAGTCTAATCTTGCAAATCAAAGTGGGTGAAGGAAACTACATCATGCACATGATTGACCAGACACAAGGTTGAAAATCATGCTACAAATGGCTAAAGATAGAAGACGTGGGTTGAAAGGTAAAGAGTATGGTGATGCTGATTGATGAGTTGTAATTCATTAATCAAGGACATTATATTTGATTGGATATGATGTACCATGGTGATCAAAGATCAGATTGGATGCAGATTCAGAGCATGGTAGAAACCCTAGCGTGCCAATGTTCAAACTCACATTTAGGCAGGAATTTATGGTTATAAGTATGCAAACAAAAGATGTAAATTGGGCTGCTACATGAGAGAAAAAAACCAGAGAGATAACCAATCAAGTGCTTAATGAAAACTAGGGAAGAGATTGAGTCTGTGAGAGAGAACTGGTTTGAAGAGTTCAACCAATGAGAGTGAGGCAACCGATAGTCTACCATTAAGTCTGACAGAGGAGTGCTCTAGTGGTGATTGAACCAGCCAAGAAGAGCTACAAAAGATTGCAGAAAATAGAAGAGCGCAGTGAGAGTCAGTGAAGAACCGGTAAGTTGAGAACCGACAATGATCAGATAGTAGACAACTAATTGAGTGAAGAAGATCATTGGTGGCTAGCAGTAGTGTGACAAAGAGAAAAGAGAATCACTAGAGAGCAGAACCGACAGAGAAGAAGAAGAGGTTGAACCAGTAAGGTTGCAATAGAGAGTGAGTTGTAATAGGAGATAAGCTTACAATAGTGAGAAGGCAAGCAAAGAACCGATAGAGAATTGAAGAGAGGAGAACCAATGGAGAGACTTGCATGAGAGTTACAAAGTTCTTTTGTAACAAGGAGATTACTTTTTTATTTAATATATGATCTTGTAATCATTGAGTTGGAGCTCGGTGCAGGGGTTGGTGCTGCTTGGGTTTTTGCCCTAAAGAAGGAGAGGTTTTCATTATGAGGAGAGGTTTTCATTGTGAGGCTAAATTGGAGTAGTAGTTTACAATAGCATTTCTCATCAAGGTTTTTCCCATCTTCGGTTTTCCTTGTACATCTAGTGTTCTAAGATGTCCCTTTTATGTGGGTTGCATTTGTGTTATTCTCTTATCTAACCAGTATGTCTACTTTATGTTAGATCTGTTAACCGGTATATACACATAGGATAGAAAAGAGAAAAGATTTGGAAACCACTATTTCACCCCCCCTCTTAGTGGCATCTTGTGTTCAACATCTAATAGGTAGTACTAGGTACAAGAAAGATGAAGATATAATCCAAAATAAACTCAAGGTGAGCTTGTGAGAGAATGAGACAAGTGAGATTCCTCAAAAGAAGAAGTTTATAGAAAATGTTGAAAGTGGTAATATTCACGACTAGTCACTAGATTTTAATAGTTTGCTGACTGGTGCATCCAACTCCAAAAAGAGGCAAACTGTTAGAGTAAGATATGATACACAATTGAATGTTGAAGGAGAAAAAGAGTTGCACATTGTTGAGCCCATAGTAGATATAAATGAAGGAGGATTTTACTCAGGAATATAAAATAAC